>NC_141699.1:742324422-742924422 GCF_964263255.1 Lissotriton vulgaris | reverse complement strand
TGTTGTTGGAGGACATGCCTTCAGGAGCTACACAAAAATGTATGTGTGTGGGTACTGCACACTGTTCTCAAATTTGAGGGCGTTTAATCAAGATTGTGTGCTACCTTTGATTGATGCCTGCCACACCATATAAATCTTGTATTAAGCCTGACACCAGAAAGGCTGCCAGGACTCTAAGGTGCACAACATAAAACTGAGCAAGTTCTTAATTCGTTTAACTTTTTTGTTTATATTTCAACCATTAATTCATCATGTTAAACACATTTCATAAACATGTTTTCTTTTCATCAATCACAATTTATACTTTGCAAATCATTGAGAGTCATCAACTCAACATAAAGATAACACAAAATAATGTTACTTAATCTGAACACATAAGAACCCAATGCATTTCGGGACCTTTCGTGGCCCCTTCGTCAGGGGTCTGTTGAAAAAAGAAAAAATTAGTGTATAGAAAACTATTACTTTGATGTTTATAAGTTTCTCAGTTATTGCTCGCCATATCTAATTACTTAATAATTATTTCTGTATCTCAATACTTGAGATTTGAGCCTTTTAAATTTCAATGTAATTATATTCTTCTCTGTTTTTATTTTGTTGCCTGTACAAAACGATATAACCATTAGCTGTATTTTAGATAATTATTTTGAATTCATTATTCATTTGAATTGTATCTGAGCCTACCTACCGTGACTGGCAGGTTGCTTGGAACAATAAAACGGTATTCCTATGTACAAAAGGGATGAAATTGAGCGAGATGCTTATAAATATCTAATACCTAAACTTTGCTTCTGCATATTTATCAAGTCTTAAAAAAAGAACGGATATAATAATTACCTGCGAGCCGATGCGTGATGCGTTGGTCTCGCTTCTATGGCCAATTTAATTAAGTTTATACTGAAAAGGAAAAAATAAGGTTGCAGTCTAATTTCCTTGGATAACAGGAAAATAGTCTATTTAACGTATACATGTGACAAACTCATGTTGTACCTGTTTCGTATAACGTTTCCGAATCCTTTTTGTTATTTGGGCTGGCAGCCCTCACCAACCTGTTAAAAGGTTAAGAGTCTTATTTTAATGCCATGGTCGTTTTGCTAATCAACAAGTATTCTCACAAAAGGGTTTAAGTTTACCTGCGGTCCTATGCTGTGGCGCTTCGGTCCCGCAGTGTTAGTCTTTTAGATGTTTTAGCTGTGGGAAGACCACAGAATTAGTTTACCCAATTTTCATTTAAAATCCCTTTCGCTTTAAGCGTTTTCGGAAAAACGCATTGCGCGGCTTACCTAGAATACAAGTTTTGTTGGCCTTCTGAGGTTCCACTCTGGCGTATTCGCAGCCGCCATTGAAGTTTCAGTCCTTCTCCTAGTTTTGGTTTTTAGGTTTTCCCTAACACTAAAGACGGACTTTAGTAGTTCAGCGCTAGTTAGTTATGAGCGGATAGGGGCAGCCATTTTAGAGTGTTCTTTAAAAACGATCGAACCTAATCTATGTTTTCATGCTTGTGCAGTATTGAGTATGACTTGAGACTATTATTTAATTTGTATTCAAGAGAGAATAATTGTTTGCGACTTTTAGCTAAACTGATGTTAATTTCCTCGAAATAAAACAAAAGGAAAATGATAATACGAAAACATAACATATGCCTCTAAGCATAAAACTCATTTCAGAACATATATAACATCTAATAGATATTTACATTCCCTTTGTATTCTATGTCAATGCCTGCCTATTTACAATCTTCTGCTTAGTGTATTTGTGTATGTGGAGTAATGTGAATTATTCATAGTTTGTGCCTCTTTGAATTTATTTATAGATTTTTAACTGGATCGCGTGTCTGAATTCACGGGGGTGTCAGGACCGTCCATCAGTGTTGGTTGTTTAAAGAAAACATACCATCTCAATTTTATCGTTGAGCCCAAATGGGACCAAAGTCTGCAATTTGCGTATCCAGAAGGCTTCTCTTTGGAGAAGAATCTTTGCATTATCGAATCCCAATCTTTGTGGAACCTGCTCAACTATTTGGAATCTTAGTTGCGCTATCGTGTGCCTTGCTTCTGTCCAATGTTGCGCTAGAGGTGATGTGATATTTTTTAATCGTATCCTACTCTTGTGTTCCGTTAGTCTCACTTTTAGCTTTCTGTCTGTTTTTCCTATGTAGAGGAGTCCACACGGGCATTTGATGGCGTATATCACGTGTTCGGAATTACATGTTGTATTATGCTTAAGTTGAATTTTCTCCCCTGTTCTTGGATGCAATATTATATTTCCCAGAATGATGTTATTGCAATTTTTACAGTTATGGCATTTCATTGTCCCTTTAAATGACGCTTGGTCCTCAATGGTGGTTACTGACTTGCTAGGTTTGTTAAGCATTTCTTTGAGATTTTGTGCCCTTTTGTAGGCAAACAAAGGTTGCTCGTGAAACAATGAACCAAAGTCCTTTTCTATTTGCAATATCTCCCATCTTTTTTTGATTATTTTCTTGATCTCCCAGGATGATGTGGAGTACTTCGATACAAATACCATTCTTTTGTTTGTATTCTTCAACTTTTTTACTAGTAGTTCCTTTCTAGGAATAGTCTTGATCTTCTCTACATGTGCCTCCAAGAGTTTTTTCGGATAACCTCTGTCCAAATACTTTTGTTTTTGTTCATCAATGCTTTTATCACAAATCGCTGGGTCTGATGTGATTCTCTTGATTCGCATGAATTGCGACACTGGCAAGTTATTGATCAGGCTCGCTGGATGAAAACTGCCAAATAGCAGGGCATTATTCTTGTCAGTTGGTTTTTTGTATACACTTGTGTGTATAGAGTCTTCTTTAATTTCCACTAAAACATCGAGGAAAGGCAGTGCTTCGGTGCTTATGCTGTGAGTAAACTGGATCCGAGCATCAATGCTATTGAGATTTTGAATGTTCTCCAGTAGTTTCTTTTGTGAATCTTTCCAAAGTATAAAGATATCATCTATATATCTTTTGTAGTGAACAAGTCCTTGTTGCCATTCAGGTTTTGTCAAAATGTGATCATCTTCGAATTTAGCCATGTAAATATTGGCATAAATACAGGCTCCGGGAAAACCCATTGCTGTACCGTTAAGTTGTATGTAGAAATCATTTTGCCATGTAAAGTTGCAAACCCAAGAGCACTTTTTTAGCCCCAATATCACACAAGACACTGGATACTTTTGAGATACTAGTCAAGGCCGACTTAAGCAAAATTCACTTCAAGAGCAAATTAAAGAATCTGACTAAAGCTGAATACAGTGCACTGCAATCCTTAGCTAAAAATCCAACTATCGTAATCCAGAAGGCGGACAAAGGAGGGGGTCTAGTCATTATGGACTCCACGTTCTATCTACAAAAAGGAACAGAGCATGTAAATGATACAACTACATACGCAAAACTTGACAAAGACCCCACAATGGAAATAGCACATGCTTTGGATGAAATATTAAATAAAGCTGAAGAGTTATGTTGGATCAATTCAAGAACAAAACGCTATTTGAGACAAGTGTATCCAAGAAGACCGCGGATATATTTTTTACCCAAGATTCACAAAAGTCTCCAAAATCCACCATTCAGACCGATAGTATCGGGGTGCTCCTCAATTTTCGAAAATCTGGGAATATTCATCGATACCCACATGCAGTCATTCATACAGAACTGGTCAACGTATTTGGAAGATACTTCAGATTTCCTAAGGAACCTTCAAACAATCGACACGCAAGGAGCAACAAAATGGATAATCTGTACTATAGATGTTACATCTCTATATACTTCAATACCACACCAACAAGGCCTGGAAGCCATGGAATGGGCGCTTCTAAAGGGTGAAAAATCAGAAGAAGTCAAATGCATGACCCTTAAGCTTCTGGAATTTTGCTTGGAAAATAGCTATTTTACATGGCAAAATGATTTCTACATACAACTTAACGGTACAGCAATGGGTTTTCCCGGAGCCTGTATTTATGCCAATATTTACATGGCTAAATTCAAAGATGATCACATTTTGACAAAACCTGAATGGCAACAAGGACTTGTTCACTACAAAAGATATATAGATGATATCTTTATACTTTGGAAAGATTCACAAAAGAAACTACTGGAGAACATTCAAAATCTCAATAGCATTGATGCTCGGATTCAGTTTACTCACAGCATAAGCACCGAAGCACTGCCTTTCCTCGATGTTTTAGTGGAAATTAAAGAAGACTCTATACACACAAGTGTATACAAAAAACCAACTGACAAGAATAATGCCCTGCTATTTGGCAGTTTTCATCCAGCGAGCCTGATCAATAACTTGCCAGTGTCGCAATTCATGCGAATCAAGAGAATCACATCAGACCCAGCGATTTGTGATAAAAGCATTGATGAACAAAAACAAAAGTATTTGGACAGAGGTTATCCGAAAAAACTCTTGGAGGCACATGTAGAGAAGATCAAGACTATTCCTAGAAAGGAACTACTAGTAAAAAAGTTGAAGAATACAAACAAAAGAATGGTATTTGTATCGAAGTACTCCACATCATCCTGGGAGATCAAGAAAATAATCAAAAAAAGATGGGAGATATTGCAAATAGAAAAGGACTTTGGTTCATTGTTTCACGAGCAACCTTTGTTTGCCTACAAAAGGGCACAAAATCTCAAAGAAATGCTTAACAAACCTAGCAAGTCAGTAACCACCATTGAGGACCAAGCGTCATTTAAAGGGACAATGAAATGCCATAACTGTAAAAATTGCAATAACATCATTCTGGGAAATATAATATTGCATCCAAGAACAGGGGAGAAAATTCAACTTAAGCATAATACAACATGTAATTCCGAACACGTGATATACGCCATCAAATGCCCGTGTGGACTCCTCTACATAGGAAAAACAGACAGAAAACTAAAAGTGAGACTAACGGAACACAAGAGTAGGATACGATTAAAAAATATCACATCACCTCTAGCGCAACATTGGACAGAAGCAAGGCACACGATAGCGCAACTAAGATTCCAAATAGTTGAGCAGGTTCCACAAAGATTGGGATTCGATAATGCAAAGATTCTTCTCCAAAGAGAAGCCTTCTGGATACGCAAATTGCAGACTTTGGTCCCATTTGGGCTCAACGATAAAATTGAGATGGTATGTTTTCTTTAAACAACCAACACTGATGGACGGTCCTGACACCCCCGTGAATTCAGACACGCGATCCAGTTAAAAATCTATAAATAAATTCAAAGAGGCACAAACTATGAATAATTCACATTACTCCACATACACAAATACACTAAGCAGAAGATTGTAAATAGGCAGGCATTGACATAGAATACAAAGGGAATGTAAATATCTATTAGATGTTATATATGTTCTGAAATGAGTTTTATGCTTAGAGGCATATGTTATGTTTTCGTATTATCATTTTCCTTTTGTTTTATTTCGAGGAAATTAACATCAGTTTAGCTAAAAGTCGCAAACAATTATTCTCTCTTGAATACAAATTAAATAATAGTCTCAAGTCATACTCAATACTGCACAAGCATGAAAACATAGATTAGGTTCGATCGTTTTTAAAGAACACTCTAAAATGGCTGCCCCTATCCGCTCATAACTAACTAGCGCTGAACTACTAAAGTCCGTCTTTAGTGTTAGGGAAAACCTAAAAACCAAAACTAGGAGAAGGACTGAAACTTCAATGGCGGCTGCGAATACGCCAGAGTGGAACCTCAGAAGGCCAACAAAACTTGTATTCTAGGTAAGCCGCGCAATGCGTTTTTCCGAAAACGCTTAAAGCGAAAGGGATTTTAAATGAAAATTGGGTAAACTAATTCTGTGGTCTTCCCACAGCTAAAACATCTAAAAGACTAACACTGCGGGACCGAAGCGCCACAGCATAGGACCGCAGGTAAACTTAAACCCTTTTGTGAGAATACTTGTTGATTAGCAAAACGACCATGGCATTAAAATAAGACTCTTAACCTTTTAACAGGTTGGTGAGGGCTGCCAGCCCAAATAACAAAAAGGATTCGGAAACGTTATACGAAACAGGTACAACATGAGTTTGTCACATGTATACGTTAAATAGACTATTTTCCTGTTATCCAAGGAAATTAGACTGCAACCTTATTTTTTCCTTTTCAGTATAAACTTAATTAAATTGGCCATAGAAGCGAGACCAACGCATCACGCATCGGCTCGCAGGTAATTATTATATCCGTTCTTTTTTTAAGACTTGATAAATATGCAGAAGCAAAGTTTAGGTATTAGATATTTATAAGCATCTCGCTCAATTTCATCCCTTTTGTACATAGGAATACCGTTTTATTGTTCCAAGCAACCTGCCAGTCACGGTAGGTAGGCTCAGATACAATTCAAATGAATAATGAATTCAAAATAATTATCTAAAATACAGCTAATGGTTATATCGTTTTGTACAGGCAACAAAATAAAAACAGAGAAGAATATAATTACATTGAAATTTAAAAGGCTCAAATCTCAAGTATTGAGATACAGAAATAATTATTAAGTAATTAGATATGGCGAGCAATAACTGAGAAACTTATAAACATCAAAGTAATAGTTTTCTATACACTAATTTTTTCTTTTTTCAACAGACCCCTGACGAAGGGGCCACGAAAGGTCCCGAAATGCATTGGGTTCTTATGTGTTCAGATTAAGTAACATTATTTTGTGTTATCTTTATGTTGAGTTGATGACTCTCAATGATTTGCAAAGTATAAATCGTGATTGATGAAAAGAAAACATGTTTATGAAATGTGTTTAACATGATGAATTAATGGTTGAAATATAAACAAAAAAGTTAAACGAATTAAGAGCTTGCTCAGTTTTATGTTGTGCACCTTAGAGTCCTGGCAGCCCTTCAGGAGCTACACAGGCATTCAACACAAAAGGTACTCCCAAGGCATGGGATCCTCACATGTCCATGGACTGTTCCTTGGACAAGGCCAGTCAGAAGACTAAGGCACCTACTAAGAGCAGGGAGACTCCCAACAGCAGGCCAACAGCAGAGGTAAGGGACACTCCCAAGGACAGTGAGAAGACTAAGGCACCTACTAAGAGCAGGGAGACTCCCAAGAGCAGGCCCACTGCAGAGGTAAGGGACACTCCCAAGGACAGTGAGAAGACTAAGGCACCTACTAAGAGCAGGGAGACTCCCAGGAGCAGGCCCACAGCAGAGGTAAGGGACACTCCCAAGGACAGTGAGAAGACTAAGGCACCTACTAAGAGCAGGGAGACTCCCAAGAGCAGGCCCACTGCAGAGGTAAGGGACACTCCCAAGGACAGTGAGAAGACTAAGGCACCTACTAAGAGCAGGGAGACTCCCAAGAGCAGGCCCACAGCGGTCGATATGGACACTCCCAAGGACAGTGAGAAGACTAAGGCACCTACTAAGAGCAGGGAGACTCCCAAGAGCAGGCCCACAGCAGAGGTAAGGGACACTCCCAAGGACAGTGAGAAGACTAAGGCACCTACTAAGAGCAGGGAGACTCCCAAGAGCAGGCCCACAGCAGAGGTAAGGGACACTCCCAAGGGCATGGACACACACAGAGAGCAGGTGTCTACTGGAGACAGGTGCACCACAGACGACAAGTCTGCTGGCAGGAACAGGGCGGCGAGCAGGGCACAGGCTACATCCAGAGACAACACTCCACCTAAGGATAAGGCACATCCTACGGACAAGGCATCTAGCATGGACAATGGCGCAATCAAGGACAGGCATACTTCACCCCTGGCTGCACTGAGGCTGATGTTTACTACTGAACGCCAAACTAATGTCTCCGCGGCGGAGTCCCCCCATACCTCCACTCCCATCCAGGCCAGTCAGAAGCAGAGGTGGGTGTCCCCTGTTGTTGCATCCCCCATTACACATCATTCTGAGTCCAGGCGGCAGGCACAGAGCAAACGACAAGCAGGCTCCAGCACGTCCCCAGAAACCAGATCCCCGGCAGCAGTTGCTCCACCTATGCTGGGTGGTGATTCTTTGGAGTCCCCGCCACTTGGCAGTCCAGTCCTGTCCAGGGTGCACTCACACCTCCATAAGAAACGCAGACACACACCATTGACACCTGCCAACCCCGATTTGGCTCTAGATGACCTATCACCAGCTCCCAGGCCCACCCTGCCTCCTGGCCCATACAGCCCTGTGGCTCATCATTTCAGTTGTCCCAGTGGCGCTGGTGCAGTTGACTCTCATGTATCAGATGGTGGCACAGTGTCAGTTGTGCCCTCTCCTGTTGCACGTCCTGGCAGTGTATCTGGGTCTATGGCTCACGTGTCAGTTAGGAGATCTGTGGCTGTGTTGCACACTCCTGTTTCTGGTGCTGGCAGTCTGTCTGGGTCAGTGGCTCACGTGTCAGTGACTACATCTGTGGCTGTGTCTCACACTCCTGTTGCTGGTGCTGCCAGTGTGTCTGGGTCCGTGGCCCATGTGTGTGTGACTCGGGCTGTGACTGTGTCTCACACTCCTGTTGCTGGTGCTGCCAGTGTGTCTGGGTCCGTGGCCCATGTGTGTGTGACTCGGGCTGTGACTGTGTCTCACACTCCTGTTGCTGGTGCTGCCAGTGTGTCCGAGGCAGGTAGTTCACGCAGTCCCCCTGATTCTGTGATGTGAGGTGCTGTACACTTCACTGAAATGTTACTTCACATGGTGTGTCCATTGGGAACTGCGTGGCACTCTTGTGGTTCCTGTGACGGGTTGGTAGGGACACGTAGTTGTGCAGCCTCTGATGTACCTGCTGTGTACTGCACTATGCCCTGTTGATGCTCTGATACTGCATACTGCCCCTCTCACGTGCTGCCTCTGATGGACCTGCTCTGTGCAATGGACTGTTGATTCTCTGTGCCCCTCTCATGTGCTGCCTCTGATGGACCTGCTCTGTGCAATGGACTGTTGATTCTCTGTGCCCCTCTCATGTGCTGCCTCTGATGGACCTGCTCTGTGCAATGGACTGTTGATTCTCTGTGCCCCTCTCATGTGCTGCCTCTGATGGACCTGCTCTGTGCAATGGACTGTTGATTCTCTGTGCCCCTCTCATGTGCTGCCTCTGATGGACCTGCTCTGTGCAATGGACTGTTGATTCTCTGTGCCCCTCTCATGTGCTGCCTCTGATGGACCTGTTCTGTGCAATGGACTGTTCATGCACTTGGCCCCTCTCACGTGCTGCCTCTGATGGACCTGCTCTGTGCAATGGACTGTTGATTCTCTGTGCCCCTCTCATGTGCTGCCTCTGATGGACCTGTTCTGTGCAATGGACTGTTCATGCACTTGGCCCCTCTCACGTGCTGCCTCTGATGGACCTGCTCTGTTCTTTGCAATGGACTGTTGATGCTCTGATACTGCATACTGCCCTCTCGTTACCTGCCTCTATTGTACCTGCTCTGTTATGCACAATGCCCTGTTGATGCTCTGATACTGCATACTGCCCTCTCGTTACCTGCCTCTATTGTACCTGCTCTGTTATGCACAATGCCCTGTTGATGCTCTGATACTGCATACTGCCCTCTCGTTACCTGCCTCTATTGTACCTGCTCTGTTATGCACAATGCCCTGTTGATGCTCTGATACTGCATACTGCCCTCTCGTTACCTGCCTCTATTGTACCTGCTCTGTTATGCACAATGCCCTGTTGATGCTCTGATACTGCATACTGCCCTCTCGTTACCTGCTATGATGTGCCTGCTCTGGTGCCCACTTTGCCCATGCTCACGCATACACTGTGATTATACCCATATTTTGTGAAATAAAGGTGGTCTATCAAATCTCGTGGTTTTTCGTTGTCATTCCTGCTTGCGTACTACAAATGTGTATTCGTATTTGCTTCTCATCAGTGGTTACGGTGACATGACACTCCCCCTCCCTACGTCACGTCCCTTGCTGGTATTCACCTCCAGACAGCCAATGGTTTGTGCCTTACCAGCGTCGTCGTCCATAGTAGGCCATGACTAGGACGTGGTGGATCGCGAAGAGCATCGGGAAAGCGTGTAGCGCAGGGTCCATGGTGGTGGTCAGCTTGCGGTGGGTATCTCGGCTATGTCACCTGTGTTCGCTGTGGGGATTCCGACGTGTTCAGACAGGTTGTTTTTCCGCTGCGGTTTTATGTGTGTTTTCCGCCATCTTGATTGGGGGGACGGTCTTAGTCGTCAGTACGTACGGCGGTGCGTCCGGATGTGTTACGTCCGCCGCGTGGTCGTGTGTAGTTGGCCGGCGGAGCGTGCTTTTCCGTCGCGGACGGAAATTTGACAAGTTTCCCTATCCTGATATGGCGGACGGAGTATCCGCGGCAGGCGGACACGGAAAAGGCTTTTTCCACCTACTCACGGGCCGCGGTGGCTCTTCCGTCCGCCATCCTAATCGACCCCATAGTATCCAACATAACCTTGATGTTTCATGCTCTCACTATACACAATAAAGTAGCGACACAGTCTACAAATGTAGTATATCAAATTATATTACAATATTGCAAGTGCGTGTTGTGTACAAACAAGAGTAGGAAAACAAAAATGTTGTTTAAGCTTCTAATAAACCCATGCTAAATTAACACGGTGTGAGTGCAAGGCTCAGCCCACAACACATTTCCTTGACCAAAGCACATAATGTGAATGTGGGCAAATTACGAACGCAGACTCCAAGCCTAAAAAGCAGAGTCAAGTTCAATTTTGCAAAAAAAATTATTCGATCTTTGATAAAAAGCAGTAACTAAATAATAAAGAATAGGTAGAAAAATCAAACAGTCTTATTCCACCAGCGTATAAGCACAGTTTGCAGCAACAGCCTCCAACAGGAAGTCATTGTTCTCATCTGAAAACATTTCAGCCATCCAATTCAATTGTTGGAATGAACATACATGTTCTTCAATCACTGGAGCCTCTATCACCATCGGAGGAAAACTCGGGTCATCTTCAATGTAACAGTGTGCCAAGAAGCCATGCGCTGTTGCAAAAACATTCCAACGTCCCACTATTCCATGTGTCGCTGCTAAGGCCATAATCCCGCCGCCCGAACATAGCAAGTCATGAACCACAAAGGGGCTCATCAGCTGGTCATAATCCGCGTTGGGAGACACCGTACTGCAGAGACACAAACCCAGGGCCCAGTCGAAATCAAAGCTCAGGCAATGGAAGACAGGTTGAATGCATGTGAAAAAGGAGAATCAAAACGATAATCCATAAGCTGCACTCAATGTTGCAAGAGGCAGCGTTCCGTAGTAACTAAGCATTCGGTTGCGGACCAGCAACAACCGAGAAATATTGTCATCTGCTGCAAAATGTGCATCCATATTTAAGTAAACAAATTAATACAAGCACACCGGCAACTAATGTGAGCATTAAGCACAATTCACCAAAGATGCTGGAAAAAATCGAATGAAAAAACACCGACAACACACCAAATATAGTTTCTACAGAAGTCACAAGGCCAATGCTTATAACTTTAAAAAAGTAAGCTAACCCCCTACTCGAGGATGCATTAAAAATAGTCTAAATTAACTCCCAAAAATTCCAGGGCACGTCTGTATTTAATAAAGCATACACTTCTGTGCGGGTGTTTACTACATGAAGGACAAATGTTTCTCTAGCAGATGTAAGAGCGACCTCTTTTTGAGACAATAGCGCTCTTATATGGCTCATTTGGTTGACTCTTCTTTCAAGGTCGGAATCGACGGCCAGATGGAAACATACAGCTTCCCATACAGAGGACTAAACACAACTTTTTTATAGCAAACCACACGCTCAGTTACCATAATCAGGTAAGCAATGCCTGCTAACATCGCACAATAAGCCACACAGCTGAATCGGATCTCCAATAAGTGACCACTTCTAACTATTCTCATAGCGCGCCCTGTGCTCTGATTTGACAGAGAGAGAGTGATCGCACCATAGTTTCTACTACTAATCATTCTCAGCATACGCTCCGAATACGATAAAACGGCAATAATTTTAACACCGGTCCTTGATAATATGCCCCGAATTTCGTAGCGCGCCCTGCATCGCAAAATGCGATGCAGGGCACGGAACGAAGAGGCATATTATCAACAACATAAGGCAATACATTATCCTCGCTTTATTGGCAGGAAACTGCAGATAAAGCGGCGATAATGTATTGCCCTATGTTGTTGATAATATGGCCCGAAATTCATTTTATTAATTTAATTGTTTACTTACCTACAATCATCCAGATTGCGTTGTTTATCATGCCCCACCATGCCCCTCCCCCACCCCGCCTGTCCCAATGCAACTCCCTCCACGGGCCGCGTCTGGCCTTGATAATACGCCCTTGTTAATTCCCATAGAAGTCCATGTCAACACCAGAACATGGGCTTCTATGGGAATTAACAAGGGCGTATTATCAAGACCATTTTCGCCGTTTTATCTGCAGTTTCCTTCCCATAAAACGTCGATAATTTTAACACCGGTCCTTGATAATATGCCCATCAGTGCCATATTATCAGTAAAGGGCGATACAGTATCGCCGCTTTTATCGGCAGAAAACTGCCGCTAAAGCGGCGATAATGGGCTTGATAATAGGCCCTTGTAAATTCCCATAGCAGCCCAGGTTCTAGTGTTAACCTGGGCTTCTATGGCAATTCACAAGGACATATTATCCAGACCATTATCACCGCTTTACTGGCAGTTTCCTGCCGATAAAAGCGGCGATAATGTATCGCCCTTTATTTGATAATATGGCCCATAATCCCTTAATGTACAGAGACGCACAAACTGATATTAAACAAAAAAACATAACAGCATGCATTATAGCAAAACACATTTACTACTATAAAACTTTTAACAACGGACGAATATAGGGGCATATTATCAAGACAGGCGATAACATTATCGCCACTTTATCGGCAGTTTTCTACCCATAAAGCGGCAATAATATTATCACCTGTCTTGATATACCCCATAATTCCTTAATGTACAAAGATGCACCGCACACACTCCCATACAACTTATAAACTCACCTTTCAAATTGATTTGTAGATTAAGAGGAATACCACTCACACAGTGGATATTCTTGTACAGAATCTCTCTAGAACCGTGTTTGCAACAGAACCGTCAAATGGAATATTTTACCCTCTCATTTTACACATACATACATATAAATAACCAATTAAAATCCTGCACACATTAATTCAAAACAAAACACACATTTCTATTGATTTAACATTCCAAACCTTCCAAACCTTTCCATCTGACATAACTTTCCACCCTACCCCCAACAGATCATGCAAAAGTCAACTGTCAACAGAGGTCAAAAGTTCAGCACTGTATAAAACACTGCTCCTCAACAAATTTATACTACGGATTAGCACTTACTTATAAGTACCAATAAAGCAAACAAGTCTCATTACAAGCAACAAAGATATACACACATAAACTTGATAAATATCTGTAAAAGATTTATTTTTAATTCATTTTTCTTGCTTACGTACGCTTATGAAACAACTTTCAAAATTCACACTGTACGCGCACAATAAATATACCGTAAAAAAAAATCATACATCACTCATTTTTTTACATTCACCGGACACCCCATCCACCAAGCCTCAAATATAACGTTCAAGACCGTAGGTAGAGCCCCAAATCCACCACGGTACCAGCCGCCTCCCTGCATCATTCGGGTGGCCGGAATTACTTTCTTCAGAGAAACTACCTTACATACTGCTCTCCAGGCCCGGTTCTAGCGGGTGGGCTGGGTGGGCAAGGCCCACCCAAACATTGGCCTGGCCCACCCAAACATACACCTCGGCCCTGGCAGTGACGTCAGCAAGCTCAGCAGAAAATGGCCACTGCAATTTAAAACATTCTCTGAACGTTATTTTTCTTCTTTCTTTAGGAGTTGTGTGATTGGGCCTGGGCTCGCACCCCCAATCACATATCTCCCATTGGAAAGGTGGGCTTTGTCTCCGCCCATTTGTGCAGGTACAATTGGGGCATGGCGAAAGGGACAAATCCTTTCCTTGGCACTGGATTTGTGTACAGTCCTGCTGCTTGGATACTTCATTCTTTTCAGCTGGTGAAGAGGACTTTGTTTTTGCCGATTCATTTTCCTGACCTTCCTGAACCCTTGAGCTGTTTATCAAATCGGGCTGTGCAGAGATCATAATTAGCAGGTAGGAGACTGTGTGGCTATTGTTGTGTTTTTAAACCTGTGAGCAAGACACAATCTTTGAGTAACGCGTATGCTTCATTTAAATCGTTTGTTTAAATCGTATCATTATCATTCATGAATTGTTCTGCCAAGGATGCACAGCAACTAAATGTCCACATATCTCTGGGGATTAACATACTGCTGGCGAGCAATCTTTGTCTGTTTGTAGTTTTTAAATGCAGAGAAACTGCTGTTAACGTGGATAGCTCAGTGGGTTACTGCCTTTGTCACAGAGATCCTTTGATTATTTGCAGTTCAGAAGTTACAATCCTAACACAGGACAGTGATCTATGGACTGTCATCAAATACCTGCATTCAAACCAGAATGGTATTATTAGATTTTTTTTGTTTGGTTTTGTATTGCTAGTTAGTTCAAATGTTCCCAGTCTTTCATTATTCTAATGTTGCAAAAAGAGTTTGGCCACATACACATTCTAATCAGTAAAGCCAACCACTGGGGTATGCTTTAAATCCTGTGTGTGTGCTTCTCCAGACCCAACCTTCTTAAAACATATTCCCCAGCAGCATGGATGACATGTGATTCCTACACCTGCTAATCCTCATGTGACATTCCCTGTAGGCTGATTTGCATATTTTTATGAATCATTGTCCCTGCATAGTGTGTGTGATGTACAGTACTGTGACACCCTACACTATAAGTAGCGCTATACAACAAATAAAATGCATATGAGAGAGGGGCTACGGAGAGATGATGGGCACTGTTGGAGGGTGGCAATTAAGGAATCCGAGGGGGACATCATGGGGGTGCGGCTTTGGAGAGATGAGGGACACTGGTGGAGGGTGGCAATGAGGTAATCCGAGGAGGAGTTCCTGGGCGGTGAAGATATGGAGAGATGAGGGGCACTGGTGGAGGTTGTTTGTGAGGGATTCTGAGGAGAAGGTCATGGGGGAGGGGCTTTGGAGTGATGAGAGACACTGGTGGAGGGTGGTAGGGAGGGACTCTGAGGAGCAAAGGGGGACTCTTATGAGAAGGTCATAGGGGAGGGGCTATGGAGCGATCAGAGGGGAGGGGCTTTGGAGCAATGAGGGGCACAGGTGGAGGGTTGTAGGGAGGAAGTCTGAGGAGGAGGTCATGAGGGGAAGGTCATGGGGGGCTTTGGAGTAATGAGGGGCACTGGTGGTAGTGGGAGAGTCTGGGAGAAGGGTGGCAATTAGAGAATCTGCAGAGGAGTTCATGAGGGGGAGGTACTTTGGAGCGATGAGGGGCACTGGTAGAGGGTAACAGTGATGAAATCAGAGGAGGAGGTCAACGGGGGAAGGGGCTACGGAAGGATGAGGGGCACTAGTGGATGGTGGTAGGGAGGAATTCTGAGGAGGAGTGTGGCAGTGAGGGAATCAGAGGAGGAGGTCAATGGGGGAAGGGGCTATGGAGCAAAGAGGGGCACTGGTGGAGGGTATTTGTGAAAACGTCTGAGGAGGAGGTCATGGGGAGGGGCTTTGGAGAGATGAGGTGCACTGTTGCAGAGTGGTAGTAAAGGTGTCTACCAAGAAAGAGGTCAGTGGTTGGACGCCAATAAATACTTTCGCACCAGCGCTAAAATAGACCCTGTACTGGCCTTTCTATTTTTGCTTATTTAATTAGCAGTTGGGTCATTAGGGCCACAGTGTAACATATTTTTAAAGTGTGTGCTAATTATATGTACTGTTTTATTCACGGTTTTGAGTTTGAAGGTGATTTTACTAATGTTTATTTAGTGGGAATAAGGAAAATGAAGCCGGGTGGTGGCTGATATGGGGCTGGGGACCAAGGTTAGCTGTGAGATAAGGTGCACGGTAGAGGGATGGTAGAAAATTGATAATCAGGCCTTGAAGGGAGTGTGCTGCAGATTGTGGTTCAGGTGGATGTATTAATGAAGAGAGATTCTCTCTGAAGGCTGGCAATGACGGAGGCTGAGTAGTGTTACTTGCCTGCTACTCCCACCTCAGAAACCTCCTCTTCCCATCAAAGGGACCTTACATGGGGAATGAAACAATTTTTGAGAGTGTTAACAATTAGAAAGATTTGCAAAATAATGCATTTTATTGGACCTTGTAAGACTAAGGATAGATAAAGAAGGGCCCTGAAGTAGGCCTTGCTAGATATATGGCCCCATCTCTAGGGGTGGGTGGGACAACAAATTAACAGGAAGAGCCTAGGTAGTTGAGCTATCTGTTTGGCTTGGTTTAAAGACCCTAGCAACAAGCCGAGAACTGAAAGTTTGCACTGTAAATTGTACAGCATAGCGCCTGTGAAATCTCTTCAATATTAAAAATGTCCTTTCTTAAATGTTGAAGAGATTTTCCAGAGGGGTAACATCACTTCTCTGGAGGAAATAGGTTCTCTGCATAGAGATTACCAGCATTTCTGAGGAGTAAATAGGTCCTCCGGAAAGAGATTACTGCATGTTCTCAGGAGCAAATAGTTACTCTGAATAGAGAGTACTACACTTCTCTGGGGCAAATAAGTACTCAGGAAATAGATCTCCTACACTTCTGAATTCTTGAGCTCTTACAATGCATCTTAGTCCTGATTTGCAGCCCTGCTATTTCTGCACTAATAATCACTAAAGTCCTTTACATGACATTTAATTGGTGACTTGTAGTACTCCTGCTTTGCCGTCTTGACAACTGCCTCCGGGCTGTTTATTGCCGTACTGTTTTTGAACTTTTAAATACTCACACGCTAAACCGCACTCACAGTTCACTCGGTGCACATCAACTAGGATTCTTGCCTCCAGTGCCATTTCTGTATTAATCAAATCTGAACTAAAAGGCCAGCTGTTATGTGTGACCTACTTGTGGCTTAGATTCTTAGTGCAGAAGAAGCATTGTTATACTATACTAAATTAAACAGAAAAGGTGTTTTCTATGGTGCACAGCTACAACACATGTATTTGAAGGTGCACTCTTATGTGATGATGAATAAAGGAGGCTGTTGGAAATAAAGATTTGGCTCGGATCACACAATTGGGTCAAGCATGGAAGCCAGGAATGATCCCAGGTTTTGGAGTTTCACATTGTGCGGTTCACTCAATAGATAGGTGTCTCACTCTCCTGTTTTGCATTACAGATTAATGCTTTACCTTTCATACTTGGCATATGACATCACAGCCTGGGCAGCAGGCAGAAGCCAAATAAAAGCTAGGCTTGTTTTGGAGCACGAGGATCAAAGAGGACCTTGAGCTGAACCAGGCATCTGGTTCAAACCTTAAGTGACTCTTGCAGCAGAACTAACTGTTTCAAAACAATTTTTACAAAAGAAAGTCCCAGATGGTGCAGATGTTGCCACCATTTGTGAACTGGTACGTGATTATGCTGAAGCTTTCTCAGCACTTCATGAAATGTATCTATCTGCGCTGGTTATACGGCTTTCAACCGCAGGCTGTGAGAGCTCCTTTTCAAACCTATCCCGCGTCTTCACACCTTTCCGACGCCCAATGAATCGTGATTGGAAACAGAATTTGACTATTTTACCACATGAGAAAGAGCTCACGGCAAACCTATTGTTAGACCTGACATCATTGGCCTGAGTCTCTCCTCCATTTTTTTCTGTTTGCCTCCTCTGTTTACGATGTTTTTGCTGGTATATTGCTTTGGGCACTGTGCCACTGCTGATCAGTGCCACAGTGCAAGTGCTCCCTATGTAAAATTGCTGTATTGATTGAATTCCATGTTTGGCTTATTTGGTTTACTGTCAGTCCCTAGTCTAGTGCACCAGGAGTGCCAGGGCTTCTAAATACAAATGCTGCTTGTGGGCTTGCAGCACATGTTGTGCCACCCACAAGAGCGGCCTAGTAAAAGTATGTCTAAAGGTCTGCCATTGCTAGACCTACGTGCAGTTTGGTACTGTCTCGCAGACTGTGCAAGTACACCTACTTGCCAGTCCCTAAACCTTCCCTTAACTTCATGTTAGTCACCCCTATGGTAGGCCCACGGGCAGGGTGCATTGTAAGCATAAGGTAGGACAAGCCTGACTAGGTTTGCATGTCCTAATAGTGAATTACAGCCATATTAGTTTTTCACTATTGTAAGGTTACCTGATCTCCATAAGTTAGAATGGGCTGCCGGGGTTATTAATGCTATAATCCTAGCTGGCTCGGGGAGTCTGGTGCAATGTCGAGTTTGGTATCCCTGAACTCAGGGTTTAATAACGCATCCATTTGTGTGGATGGTTTTTGGACTCTGGGTTTGAAAATAGCTCTTTTAGGAAGTGGCTATTTTCTTGTCTAACTATTTCTGGTTTCTGCCGGTTTGGTGTGTGTGTGACAGGGGCTGGGTGGCTCCAGAGTTCTGAATGAGTCAGTGTGGGGTGAGTGGTGCATTTGCAGTGAGAGTAGGGGGAGAGTAGTTCCTGATAGCCTGCCCTGCCTGATACAATGCTGGCTCCACCTCCTGCCGGGCGACTGATAGCTCTGCTCCTGCCAGTGACAATACTGGCTCCACCTCCTGCTGGGCGTCTGAGGACCCAGCCCTGCACAGTGAATAGGCCAGGTGCCTCTGCCTGGCTACACCCACAACAAACCCAGGATGAGGGGAATTCCCCTGCATGGACAAAGAGATCAAAGCCAAAAAGGGGTATAAGAGAAGGACCCCTGAACCAAGACTTTAGATCAATTCTGACAAGGAACCCTGAACCAAGGACAAGAAGCCTGCTGATCCAAGGACTTGCCTACCCTTTCTGCCAAAGTGCTGTTTGCTGGGGGGAATCCTGCAGTTGCTTCTTTATTTTTGCCAAAGAACCAGGAGAGAGGAACTGTGTGTGTACTCTCAAACTTTGCTAAAGAAAATCTCCAAGGGTTGGAAGAGTGCCAGCCTCCTGTTGAAGTCACCGGGCCAAAGGACTTAATTTATTTGCTAAAAGCGCTTGTTGCTGGAACCTGAAAGTCCAGCACCTCTGAAGAATCCAGCAATATCGATGCCGACGGACGCCGCCGAATCCAGCTCGACATCGTGAGTAACGGCTCCAGTGTCCCGCTTCCTCGACGCCAGCCGCCGGGCCCGATCGATGCCAGTAGCGACGCCAGTGAGTAGCGAGTTCGGCTCCAGCTCCAGTGACCCCGTGTCGACGCCACCGCTGATCGCATCGACCTCGAGCCCTCTCGACGCCGTGAGCGCTGCTCACTCTTGCAACATCATCATCGACATCCACGCTGCTCCTGCCTGACATCTGTCGACGCCGCTGCAGATCGCCTGACTCCGAGGCCCGATCGACGCCGAAGACGCGACGTGGAACATCTCGACGCCGCTGATCATCGTATGCTTCCCTTTTCCAAGGTACTGTGTTGTGGGGGGTCCATGTGACTCCGGGCTCGACGTAGCGCTCCTCGCGGTCGACGCCGAACCTTTGGATTAACTTTGCCTCAACGTCGTGTGACTCCCGTGGGGGTTACATTGTTGCCAAGAACTGTGATTTAAAGAAGAAGAGTTGCTTTTGTTACTAAAGACTTTGTGCTAAGAAGAAACTACACTTGAAGTATTATTTTTGCTTCCAAGAGTATTTATAAGATTGTGGTATATTTTTGTCGTTATTTGGTCTTGTGCTAAACCTTATATAAAAATCCTTATTTTTATAATACTACTGTGTCATGTTCATTTGTAGTGTATTCACTTTATTACTGTATGTGGTCATAATGCTTAACACACTGCCTCTGAGATAAGCCTGTCTGCTTTTGTAAAAAAATAATACATTCCAAAGAACACACAGGGCACTGTCTCTCTGACTCTGCTGCCCAGCCCCAGTCACCGACGCACCAAGTTTATACATGATTATCAGTGGCGGAAACTTTCGTAACGTCCACTGATTGATTGCTGCTCGGTCTTTTGCCAGCTGAGAACCTCACAGCCCTGAAGGCTGTGATGTCATCACTCGACAAAAGACATAGCCTGGAGGCCCAGTCCCCACCCCCTGATGGTGTGGAGATTAAGTTAGCCCCGGGCGTTTTTAACACAAGCACGGGATTGCTAACGTCTCCACGTCAATCAGAGAGTGGAGGAGACTCAGGGGAGCTTGCTGTCGTGTCACCCCACCCCCTCCCAACTCGTCACAGGGTGTGGTGAGACCCACCCTCTGACGATTCGGGATAGGTACCATCTGCGCAGACTCACTTCTTCCCCCGCATGCTTGCAGTCGGAGCCTGAGAACGAAGTAGCAGCCATTTTATGCCTGCACTAGGAAACTTGTGAAGCAGCCAGCAGGTAGGGCCCCCCAAGCTGGCAGTTTTACATTTAACTTCTCCTGCACTGACTGTATTGATATTCAGCTGAAGATAATAACTGTGAAATTAAATTGGTCGAGCGCTTGAATACGGAAGTGCGTAGGAGCCGGAGGCCCACTTCCTGCTTGCATATTCCCAAGGGCATGCAGCCAATCAGATAGCCAATTTGGCTGAACATTTAATTCCTGGCTAGTGTTCTCTCGCTCAGGAGAACATCAACAAACCATTTCATCGGTGGTCACGTTTTTTGCTCACAAATACATTAGAAGTGAATTAAACATGTGTCTGAAGTGCATGTGAATGTGTATGATGGCCATAAGCACTAGTTCATATGCATTCACAGACTGGTGTACTGTAGCACACCACAAACCTTGCCTCTGGCTTTTCACTGAGTGAACCACTTAATTTTGCAGTTTTTCTTCCCTCTACAGTTACACTTGATGGAATGTGTTATGAACGATTGCCATGCATGCCTTCTGTTAATTAGATGCAACCAGCATTGAGCAAAACGTCAGATCAATGCCTTCATTATGAACCAAATTTATCGTAAGTCAGTTTTGGGGATGCTAAGTGCCTAGCCACAGACAGGAGTATCACTTGAGTTGAGGCAGAATTACTGGAGATTTAGGAAGCGCGTGCAAGGAGACTACTGCATACAACGCACTGGAAGGCGGGAGGAAGTGTCAGCTAAAACATGTAAGGACTCAAAATTTTCCACCTTGAACATTGATTTAGGATCTATAAATACATAAGAGTGGGGAATGCGTAAAGATGAGTTAATGTTAATGTTAATGTTAATTGTTATTTATTGAGCGCTCGTACGCCCGGAGGCTTCATGGCGCTGTAGGAAGGAACAGGGCGCGTCAGTCAATTAGTAGAAAGAAGCAGCTCAATGATGTGCCTGAGAAAAAAGCCAGGTCTTCAGGAGATGTCTAAAACTGAGGAGGTTATCACTTAGTTTTAGATGAAGGGGAAGAGAGTTCCAGAAGGCAGCTGCAAGGTGGTCAAAGCAGCTGCCTCCGAGACGTTTCCTTTTGTACGGAGGAACAGTCAGGAGGGATTTGTGGGTGGACCGGAGGTTACGGGGAGGGCTGTATCTTTGGAATAAGTCTCTAATGAATTGGGGACCAATGTCATGTAGAGATTTGAATAAAATGCAGCCCGCTTTGAAGGCCACGCGTTGCTCCACCGGCAACCAGTGTAGCTGTTTCAGGCCAAGTCTGACTGATTGCCTTCTAGGGATGTTCAGAAGAAGTCTGGCTGCTTGGTTCTGAACCAGCTGGAGGCGTCTAAGCTCTCCCTTTTGGAGCCCAAGATAGAGACTGTTAGAGAAGTCCAATCTGGACAGGACCAAGGAGATAACGATCTGAATGAGGGCGGCAGAAGAAAAGAAACAGGCAATTTTTTTGATTTTTTTCAACTGGAAAAAACTGGAGGACACGACTGCTCCCACCTGTTTTTTTAAGGAAAGGTCTTCACTGATGTAGATGCCCAAGCTCTTGACCGAGGGTGACTTAGATGGGGGGGCACCCATGCAGGAGGGCCAGAAGCTGGGATTCCAACTATGTATACTCTGTCCAGGCAAGACCAGTTTGGTCTTGCCAGGGTTAAGTTTCAAATGATTGCAGCTCATCCAACTCAGAATGTGGGACATGGTGTTTTGAAATTCTACTACTGAGTCCTTGGTGTTAAGAGGAAAGATGAGCTGCAAATCATCTGCATAGTTGAAGATGGTTACCTTTGCGTTTCTAAGGGAGAACAAAAGGGGGCGCAGGTACAAATTAAAAAGCAGGGGAGATAACGAAGAGCCCTGAGGTACTCCGCAGATGGTGGATATGGTAGGAGCTGTAAAAGTGCCCAGTCTAACCGATTGAGTTCGGCCAGAGATGAACGAGCGGATCCAGCTCAGTGCCAGGCCCCTGAGGCCTGCCTGCTCGACACGGTCGACCAAGATGGTATAGTCGACCGTGTCGAACGCAGCAGAGAGGTCCAACAGCACCAGAGCCTGGTGGATCCCCTCGTCCGCATTCCGCCTCAAGGTATTCTGCACTGAAAGAATGACTGCTTCAGTCGAATGGCAAGGGCGGAAGCCGGCCTGGTTAGGTGCAAGGTACTCTGATTTTTCCAGAAATGTGGAAATACTGTCACAAACATGGGACTCCAGGAGTTTGGCACAGTATGGCAGCAAAGAAATAGGCCTGTAGTTAAGTGGATCTAGCGGGTTGGCTCCTATCTTTTTTATAAGGGGAATAAGGAGGGCTTTTTTAAAGTTGTTTGGGACTTTCCCTTGTGTGAGTGATTCATTTAACAAGGGAAGTAAGCCCTCAGGGATGTAAGTGCCCACTTCTTTCAGGATGTGAGGGGGGCAGATGTCATCGGGGGAGCCGGATTTGACCTTTGTAAGAAGTTTGGATAGGATGACATTGTCAATAGGGGGGTATGAGTCCAGAGTGGCAGGATTATGAAAAATGTCTGAAAACAGAAGAGGAGGTGTGGAGGGAGTGGTAGAGATGCTTTGTTTAATGGTGCAGATTTTATCAAAAAAGAAGGAGTTAAGTGAGTTGCAGAGTTCCTGGCTGGGGATTATCGGAAGGGAGGTTCTGTCGCTAGTACTGAGGTTTTCCACTATGTTAAACAATTCTCTGGATTTATTGTGGGCTTTGAGAATTTTTTCAGAGAAGTATTCAGTTTTATGTTTCAGGATAAGCTTTTGGTAGTCCCTGCGAGCCTTGCGATAGTTATCCCTGTCTTGTTCTGAATAGGCTGTTCGCCACTTTCGCTCCAGTTGACGGACTTCGAGCTTGAGGGTTTTCAAAAGAGGTGTGAACCACCTATGAGCGTCGTTGGGGCGGGAGCGGGGAAAGTTGGTGCAGGGAGCATAAACATCAGCTGCCTGAAGTAGCCACCCTGAGAAAGCTTCTTCCATTTCATCAATGCCCTGGTCAAGTGAGGGAGGGGAGGAGGTTAAGGATCCAATAAAAGTGGGGATATCAACATTCTTCCACAGTCTAGTTTTTCCTCCTGGCTGGGGTAGGGACCTTCTACTACTTTCAATGGTAATGGTGAAGTTGATCAAATAGTTACGTTTGTATGTGTGAGATTTGCTGGTACCTCGCAGCTTGCTAGTCTGACATCATGCTTTCAATACTGTGCTTTCATTTGATTACATATTTGTTTGGAGTTGGAGCCTTGCTCTTCTTCCCTTGGACTAGTTTGACTTGGACACCTGATAACATGGCAAGTGTTACGTAATAAGCCAGCTCTGGAAATAAGCTGTCCTTACAACTTGGAGTTAATTTCTTTTTTACGCAAAATGACTGTTTTCTAATTATTGCCTCCCAAGTGCTCTCTGATTTCTGCTTTGCATTTTAAAGGATGCTGAAAACTTCCTACTATTTCCCAGAAAGTTGTCAGTGATGCTCAGTCACTGTCTGTTGGAGATGTGTATGGGAGTGATGGGACCCCGGAGAATGGGAAGCTTTGTTGGATGGGCTGGTGTCGAGAGATATCAATGCCCCCCGCAGCTGTCCATTCAAAATTCACCACTTGACCAACCAGCTCAAAGCCAAAAATGCAGAGAGATTTTCATTCCTCCTTGGCTGAACAGTGTCTAATCTGGAATTTAGCTGCAGGTATTGAAAGTTTATGGTGGAGTAACATATGTTTTGGGGATGCTAAGTGCCTAGCCACAGACAGGAGTATCACTTGAGTTGAGGCAGAATTACTGGAGATTTAGGAAGCGCGTGCAAGGAGACTACTGCATACAACGCACTGGAAGGCGGGAGGAAGTGTCAGCTAAAACATGTAAGGACTCAAAATTTTCCACCTTGAACATTGATTTAGGATCTATAAATACATAAGAGTGGGGAATGCGTAAAGATGAGTTACGTTTGTATGTGTGAGATTTGCTGGTACCTCGCAGCTTGTTGGTCTGACATCATGCTTTCAATACTGTGCTTTCATTTGATTACATATTTGTTTGGAGTTGGAGCCTTGCTCTTCTTCCCTTGGACTAGTTTGACTTGGACACCTGATAACAGTGCAGTGTTACGTAATAAGCCAGCTCTGGAAATAAGCTGTCCTTACAACTTGGAGTTAATTTCTTTTTTACGCAAAATGACTGTTTTCTAATTATTGCCTCCCAAGTGCTCTCTGATTTCTGCTTTGCATTTTAAAGGATGCTGAAAACTTCCTACTATTTCCCAGAAAGTTGTCAGTGATGCTCAGTCACTGTCTGTTGGAGATGTGTATGGGAGTGATGGGACCCCGGAGAATGGGAAGCTTTGTTGGGTGGGCTGCTGTCGAGAGATACCAATGCCTCCCGCAGCTGTCCATTCGAAATTCACCACTTGACCAACCAGCTCAAAGCCAAAAATGCAGAGTGATTTTCATTCCTCCTTGGCTGAACAGTGTCTAATCTGGAATTTAGCTGCAGGTATTGAAAGTTTATGGTGGAGTAACATATGTTCCATACAGAAATAAGAAGGCCAGAGTGGTGTTGATTGCTCTGCTGTTATTCCATTCTATTTTTAAAACCCCAGTAGGTTGCAATACCCCCTGGAACTCCTTACATCGTCGCTGCAAAAGAAGCGCACACCATTCTGCCTGAATGTTTTTTAAATGACTAGTTCCTCTTCCTCTTAACCTAAGATAATTCCACTAGGTGCTTCAGCTCTCAGATCCCATGTTTTCACAACTGCGCACAGGATTTCTTTCATTAGGTAGAACATATGACCCTAACATCCACTGTCTGCTTCAATCTGACCACAGGGAATGTGGTAGCATTTCTGGTGGGTGTGGGGGAAATCGAAACCACAAGTGGCCATTGAGCTGGACAAACATAGTCTGAACTTTAGTCTTCTGTGCACTGACTCACACTTGTATTGTGTGCTACACAATGCGGGATGTTTGGTTGGCCACAATGATTTACAAAGTGACAAAAGTAACCTTAAAACTGTCTGATATCATGCTTGAATTAGAACTACTCAGCCATGTAAGTCCTCTGCATTAGTTACGCATTAGTTGCTTAAGGTGTCTTTGTAATCTAAAGCAACTCCTCCTCCTGACATGTCGTTTTCAGAGAGTATCTAAACTCCAAAACAAGCCTTGCTGGGTCTATAGAACAGCCTGAAGTTCTTGTCAAAGTTTTATAAGCTTGCACCACTTGGCAGAAATAAAGCATTTGATGTGATTGTTCACACACACAACTCAGTCAATGCAGCACCATGAAAGGTTAATCTACAGTCATGGTACAAACCAGGAGATTCCCTCCTCTTCCCATGTTGTGTCTCTAACCCTCCCCTCCTCTTTCCCGCCTTCATTACCTGTCTACTTCCCCTGCTCCAACCCCCCTCCCCTGAATCTCTCACCTTGCCTGCTTTTCCCCTTACGTAATTGTGCTTATTGTTTATCTCAACCTTTACAAGTAATTATGTTGTCATGCTCTAAGAATTATGTAACCTTTGAAACGATGTAACCTGTAACTATGATCTGATGCTCATGTAAAGCGCTCTGATACCTCCGGGTCTAGCCAGCGCTATATAAAACTTTAATAATAATAATAATAATAATAATAATAATAATAATAATAATATGCACTTTTTCCCACTCATGAATGTTTCGGTCACAAGCACAGAGGGTGATATTGATAAGCCAATGCTGATGGCAGCAACCAGCCAGAATTTTACTGGAGACAGTAGTGGAAACTGTGCATCATATAGGCCTTTACCAACTGTAGTGGGACATAGAGTTAAAACATGCAGCCTCCAAACCACTTATTCTTAATGTGCCCACTCTGTTGAGCGCATGCTTTCGCTCACTCAACGCATGCGGCGCTAAAGCAATATTTGGAGCTGTTCTGGTACAGGACAGTGTTTCGGCCCACTTTATCCATGGGGGGATCGAGTTGTAAATAAATTATCTGCCTTTTGTCTGTCCGGTATTGAGGCTCATGTGGTCTTGTAGTCTACAAATAAGGTTTTTGTTTTCGTATGTACATGCTGCTCACCAAGCTCTCCGGTGTGTCTTTAATCCTTGTACGGAAAGCGATGTGCACAGAATTTCAACCCGTTTAAACAGTTTTTCAAATTTTATATCTGTAATTTTATGTTTTGGATAATTACTCATTGCGTACAACTGCTTTTATCTACATCACTGGGAGTTTGTTAAACTAATGAAAAGGTGAAATTCAATACAATTGAGCTGTAGGTAAACCGCTAGGTAATTACCGGAGCAACAAACACTATCGGAAAAAATACAAGTCACTACCAGAGTTTTGGGTGGAGCGTGAAAGAACTCTTCCTATAAAGGTAACAGCAGCCAGAGCCTAGCCATGCCCCAGCCTGGCAGACCCTCAGCTGTTATGAATATCAGCTGTGCACCCTCTCTGATGCCAGTGAGCCTGGCATATATGTATCAATGCATCAGCCTGGATGATGAGGGTTATGAACCCGAGACCGGTCCCAGGATGCTTGTTTCCGGTCTAGGGAAGACATAGCTTGGCAGTTCGGGCTGGACTGTTCCCATGAGGCACAGGGTCAGACTGATTTGCATATGGCCATGTCTGACCTGGGGTGGCGGAGTGAGCTAAAGAATGGTGATGGATTAAACCCAGATCAGTTGACTGGGGGTGAGTGTTTGATTTGCTAAAAGGCTCATTCCATCAACCCCTTTTGTATCGCTCAGTCCGGGGACAGCAGTACATATGTCTGCAGGGTGTTATTGGTGGTTACATGGATGACATCTTTCTGTTGGTAAAGGCTGTAGTTCTTGTCTGAGGCCCCTGTTTGAGTCAACAACTCAGAAAGTCTCAGTGGGGCAGGCCAGCAGTAACAAATTAGAAAGCCTCCGCATTTGACGGTCGGTCGTGGAGACCTGCAGAGCCCAGGGGCAGGGATCCGGTTGATCCAGTATCTCCCCTCAGGGAGCCTTACTGCATTCCACATCAATCCGTAAATTGGATTTACTTGCATTAATAAACCATTTGCAAGGCAATTTAGTAAATGCATGCATTATTGAGCAGCGCCATGTAATGGTGAATAATAAGTGCCAGACCTCAATGTTCACATAAATGAAGCACAGCTGCTACCAGAAAGATCGAGGGGCATATTTTGCTCCTATATGTAAAGGAAACCAAAACTACATTATGTCATGAGCAAACCATGACTCATTTAATTTAAATGTTGATGGAGGCATCCACTCCCACTCTTATGCATTCCTCCATTCACCTATGCAATTACATCCACACATCCTACCCTTACCCCTGCCCCCAGCTATGCACTCACCTAATCTTTGGTCCAACCACCCTTGAACGCACACTTAGCCTGCTCAGTTATCCACATGGATCTGCGTAAAGTTGTATATCCACCCACACCTATTCATCCTGACCCTAAACCACCTTGGCTTCAACCAAGCACATATCCATCCACTCTTACCTGCGCATTAATCCATCCTCTAACACCCGGCTGTTCAACCATATGTTCGCATGTGCATCAAGCTAGTTATGTGATTAACACCGATCCACCATAATATGCACATACCGTCATCCAACAGTCTCTTTAACTATGTATTCCTCTTAACAGCTATCAGCGCATCCATTGACAACCACCTGTGTTTGCATGTTGCCTTTTGTGTATTGTCTCACTGCATATCTCTCTACATTTTGTCTGTATATGCTTCTGGGTATGCTTATAGTGCTACATGTATGTGTTTGCTGTTTATGTATTTAAACATATACAAAGACATTACACACAAGTATTGGCATAGCCAATAGGTCTCACCTTTGGGACTTTATAAGTGTTTAGTTATCCAGCGCAATGTCCCTGTTGCAACAACATCAACTGTTGCATGGGTAAGCACTTATATGGTCCCAAAGGCGAGACCTCTTGCCTATGCCATTGCTTGCTCTTAATTATTATTATTTTTCTTATTTAGTAGAATGCATGTAGGCTAGAATAGGCATGTAGGCTTTAGTGCATGTAGGCTATATAAATGCAATTGCAATTATGAGTACTTAACAAGGTCAAATTAACTGCTATGAAATGTTATATTGTCATTTCAATGTTATTGCACTTTAGCTCTTGTGAAGTGCTGTGCAGGGTTTGTTTGCCTTATGCGGGGCCTGTGGTGGGTTGTCATTTTGCGATTAGCAACTGGCACAGTCTGTTATTCCGTCTGCCCCTCATAATGTGGTAGTTTTACAATTATATCATATGAAGATTTCATTCACCTCCTGTGTACTTGGCTTTGAACAAATGATTCATAAAGGAAACAGACAAGCACAGGTAGGGGAAACATTTTATGTGTTGCATGTATATATTTTATCTCTGTATGCTTATGTGTTTTTTGTTTATACATGGTGCCTTTATGCATGCTATTGACTTTCAAAAAATGAACACTAACCAATATGATATTCAATTCCATGTGGAAAAAGTAGGCATTTTACTCTGATGGACTACCTTGAATGCCACTTTATCTCACGTAGCCACTGGGTCAGTAGACAGATCCAACCTATTTATGCAACATTGTTAAAATATATTGTGGTTTATTGCAATTTAGAATGGTTTGTTCATGAGGTCTTGGAGCTGATGATAGTTTTAGGGGAGGCAGTGGTCTGTTTCTGTTAAGCACAATGGCTTCCGAAAGTCTTGAAAATCTACCATTTGGCTGCTAATTTTTCAAAATTTTCTCAGGGAGAGAACCCCCCCCCGAACCCTCCTTTGGTCGTTTGGGCTCGCTCGCTGCGCTCACTCGCACGGTGTGCTACACCAATAAGTTTCCGGCCCACCACTTTCACATCTCACCAGCCGCCACTGCTTCAAAGAACAATAGAAGATTACCCCTGACTGGAACTGGCAGTTTTGAAATGGTCGGTGTGAATACTGCTGGAAGTTTTCAGAAATACTCCTTTCTCTTTTTTCAAATGTGTTACTGTTTTTCAGGAATGTTTATCTATGAAAGTAATTTGCAAAAAAATGACAAGAAAAAAAAATGTATAAAGTTACATTTGTGCAGAGAAATAAGTATTGGGCAAATTACAACGAGTAAATTGCCAGCCTTTCTAGTGCAATAGTGTCAAGGCTTTCGTGTAGTAATAGGGACTTCCTTAATCTTCAATGCTTCATAATATGCTTAGCATTCAAGTACTTGTGTTGAAGCCAGGGGGCTGGAATTCGAGGGTTTGCAGTTAGGTCCAGACATTGCTCTTACTAACTGGCCAGCTGGAATTCGAGGGTTTGCAGTTAGGTCCACACATTGGTCTTACTTTCAAATAACTCTCCACATGCTCTGGGTACACACACAAGCAACCCGTTGTCTCATGCTGCCTGTTTGCAAATACATATGTTGTAATCTAGGGCTTGTAGGCTACCTCCAGAAGCAACAAATTGGGCCCACAGTGGCCCACCCGAATGCGCCCTTGGCCCACCCAAATAAAAATTCCTGGAGCCGGGCCCGCTGCTCTCACAGACAAAAAACAATCTGCTTTCCTACTTCAAAGAGAACTCTCGCCCAACCATAGCAAACAGCAGACTCCCACGAATAGGCACCCTATAACACTACAAGAGCCGACCCTCGGAGACGGTGCTCCCCAGGGCCATCAAAGGCTCAACAAAGGCCATCAAAGATTTTGAACTTGGACATCATTGTAAATCTCCCTAAGCAGTCCTACGGGATCAGGAAGTCCTATAGCAAATAGCAAACTTTTCCAATCAAACTACACACTCAATCTACACACATATACAAATAAATAAAAATCACATTTATTCCCACATTAAATTCAAAACGAAACACATTTATATTGCTTAAACTTTTGCACCCCTTCCAACTGACAAAACTTTCAACCCTTCCTCCATTCCACAATCTGCCAGTGCCATAGAAACACTTCAGGGAACACCTAACTCAGCACACAGGTGAAAAGTTCCTCATACATTGTTGCAAATTAAAACAGCAAGTATGCTTCACTTGAGAATATACCAGCTTACTTTATGTAACATTCTTTGCTAACACTTATTCTTAACCAATAAAAATCAGCCTTTTAAAACACAGAAACATTCATGGTAGCTTAGTGCAGAATGTTCTCAAACAACTAATCAATCCTTTTCTTTTTTCAAAACGGCATGTTATCCACCATTTTAGAAAGAATCTCACTTTTCAAAATGCTACTTCATTTACAGAGACCTTCATAGTGCATCCAGACGTCTCTTCAAGATGCTTACAGTGTGGATTCCCGAGGACTCCATCCCCCGGGGCTCAGATTTAACGTTGCGGACCGTTGGAACAGCTGCAAGGCCTCCACGATCCCAGCCGGCTCCCCACTTCCTGCGGGAGCCGGCATTGCTATTCCTCACAGAGAGCAGCTTACATGCTTCCATTCTAATTTCAAACATGATTTCAACAGTTTGTTATACATTTTTGTAAAATAATATACTACTGCACGCTAAAGCAGAAAAGTCAGCACAATTATGATAGAATACAAAATAGAAAAAAATAAATATATACTTCTACACTCAACAAACTTGTAACCGGAGTACACAGTTTAACTTAAAAAACACCCTACCACAACTAGTTTTTCAAACGCATTGTACAATAAAATGCGTCACAAAGTAGGTCACATACATGGTGACTTTATAACATTGCATAGAAAAAAGGAGGCCACTCTTACGCTACCAGGAAAACACAACAAAAGTACAAGGCCCAAACTTCCATTGTAGTGATTTCTTAGTTGCAGGTCTAGTTGTCAGATCGACACACACACTCCCTCATGGCTGGTATACACCCACACCACACCCATTCAGCGCATCTGTCACTACACACGTGACCCTATGTATAAAAAAGATGGAGCGCACGTGTTGTACGCCATTTTAGAGTTGTACCCAAAGCACTGAGCAAAGGGCCCACTACTACATGCGTGGCTTCTTTCGTCACTGACTTCGTAGTGCCCGAAGCATTGAGCAGGTGAAGAACCTGCGATGGTGATGATGATGGGAGCACGAGTATGTCGTGAGCCATAGAGGTATCCAGACTCGGCAACACGTATGTCACTCCTTTGTTGAAGATCGCGATTTCATCATGAAGAAACTCGTTTCCACAAAAGGTGAGCAGTGACACTTGAGTACGCATCAGAAGGAGTCAAAGGGTTGTAGCTGACTACATACAAAAATGCGACTTAATATTTTAGACAAACGCACTCCTATATAATGTATTAATTTACATATTTATTTTTTTCCCAATAGCAGTAACGTTTTTATAATTGCTGAAATGTCCTCAATATATTCACGCAACTCAGTTTACAATGACTAATTAAAATGTCCTTTTGTTTCCTTCAGCAAACATCCTTCAGAAGCAACCACGGCCTATCGAGCAACAGCAATGGAATTGTCTGCAACGTATTGAATATACTTTGACGTATAGAAGCAGAGTTCAAGTCGAGTGGTGAACTCCGGTGGCCGCACTGTTTATACAAGGTAAGCGTACATGAAGTCTCAACACTCATATCACATGGTACAGCTTTGGGTTCTATCCATATTTCCTATTGGTGACTCTTCACTCATCACGTGACTCCGTAGCGTAGACAACCTCCAATCAGTAGCCTCGTTAGGTAAACCTTCCGAATTCCGAAACCTGAGAGACGCAGCACAGTGCTGTCCGATGTAAGTTTGCTTAATATAGTTTCGTTTACGTGTTTGCACATTGTATCAAGATCACGGCATTTGTAAATATTGCATGTGGCACTTTATTGATTCTATGACACTCCACTCGTATTTCACGGTTACGTTTCACTATTATGTAGGAAGTGCACTTCGGTTCTCAAACTCTTTTGCTCTCTTTTACGCACGCCGATCCACAAGCATTCAGCATGTAATCTAAAGCTTCATTTTAATCTTTGACTCACACCTTTGACACATTCGGTTTGTCTTTCTGGTATGCATGCAGGTCTTCAAATCTCTTAATGTATGATGTATCATTGTGACATTATTTCGTGGAGGTTTTGAATTGGTCCTGTTTAACTTCTTTTACAGACCCCTGACGAAGGATCCCCGTTTTGTCGACCCGAAATGCATTGGGTATATATGCAACATATCGACAACAAGCATTGAAAATTGCACCATAAGATTTCCATTATGTTTGCAAAGATGTATTGAACCACATGGTTTGGAAAAAATATTTGTTGAAATGATAAACGAACTTCGAAACCAATAAATGGAACTTTGTGAAGAAACATATGTTTCAAGTTTATAGTGCGCACATTCTGCTGGTTAGACTTCTCTACCCACAGCATTGATTTGTTTCACAATTAGTTAATCACACATGTAAAGGGTGTAAAGTGTGCTTGGAAGCCAATATTGGCTTTAATCAACAGAATCACTTGAAGCTTTCTAATTACAGATTTATTATTTTTGAGTGGTATTGCAAGTGAGTTACCATCTGAGCTGTGAAGTGTGTGCTGTTAAAAGACAAAAATAAAAAAATGCACTGCATACAAGCTTGTTGTTACTAAAATCCTTATTTTGGAAGCACTTTTTATCATAAGCCTTTTTGTGCATTTTGTAGCAACCTATCTTATAATGTGTGAATGCAAGTTTAAAATAATGACTTACATATTCACAGTGCTCACTGCCACAGACTGACATCATGACACTAAACATAAATGTCGTTATTCTCCACTGCACCAATCAGGTTTTAGTTCTATGGCACTCTGGTGACACACACAGACCTCTTCAGTGCATTAATGAATAGAGGTTTCATAATGTAAGATAAGGCATTGTTTTATATGTAGTTACCTGATGGTGAAAGACCAAAAAAAGTTTCAGATTATTTTAGCCATGCCCTTGACTTCCCCACCATGCTCACTCACACCTTGTCCCATCGGTCACGGCATTATGGTTCCCTTACTTTTCTTTAATGCCATTCGACCACTGAACTGCACCCTTTCCAAGAAGCTAGGCGAATCCTGGATCCCACCTAATATACTATTGACTCTTGGTCAACCTTATACCTATTTGTAATTACACACTGATGTGCCACTATGCTTCACTCAGAAGTCAGTGTCTGGTGGATCCGTCCATCAGCACCATAGGGCAGGCCAGGGCAACTTTAGGATAAATTAATTCACCCCATCGGGTACTTCACCCAGCAGTATCGCCAAAGAAATCTCTGTACCAGCCCCCCTCATCATCAGTGAGTCTAGTCCACTTATTTTCCATTCAGCTTCTAACTCTCAACTGACTCCTCTCAAAAGAGTAATGTGACATCACAGACAGCTACAAATCAGAACGGTTTTATTGCAGTCACCACAGAAGCACTATCCCTGTGATCATAACTTCTCACTCGTCCTTTATCTAGAATGTCCATTCACAAGGGGAGCACTTGCATAGTGATCCTCATATTAAGAGACCCATGCCTGGCCTACAACAGCCATCTTGTCTGCAAGCATTCCACCAAAATGACCAGGCACCAGGCTTTGTGATCTGTTATTTGATGAAGAAGGTACTCTTCATACATTATGTATATGGAGTTTACCCACTGGCATAGTGTCACACAGCAAATCCTCATAACAATAGTGTGTGGCGTAAAATTGGTTGGTGTCCAACAAGTAGCCATTTTGAGATCAAGCACTGCTGTAATTGTTCGATGTGCATCACACAGCAGTGCTTGACTCAGTGAGGGTAGACTGACATTATTTTTCAAAGGTTCCTTGTGATACCGGCAGCAAATGTGGCAATTCAGATATAGGTCACAAGGTCAATTTCCATATCATTTACAGCAGACTGATAGTGGGCCTGGATGAGTAGGTATCCATTCAGTGGTGAGGTGCTTGTGCAGTAAGTATCCACAAACATGTGCATTGGCTGAAATGTAAATTCATTTTAAACACTGGGAAGATCATGTAAGAACCAAGAGCCGAGGGGTGAACTAGCCAGAAAAGGAGTAGTAATAGAATAGTTGGGCGATCACCACCTCACCCGCCCATACAAGTCAGCTCACCTAATCAATCCTTTAATCAACCATGACAATGTATCAATCAATTAGCCGACTCACATATGTGAATCATCCAACCACTTGTCTTCCAGCAGTTAATTCATCTATCCAACAAATCACCAGAATTTTTTTTCCATCTATCCCTCACCCCACTTAATAATGCCACATAGGCATACAAACACACTCACCTCTCCATCCAGCCACCCACTAACATACTCATATACCCAGACAGATGTCCTTATCCATCAATCCAGGTATGCACCAAACCCATGTTTTCATTTATCCACAGACATTCTTGCTCACAAACATATCACTCTATCCATCTACCCACACAATCTCATGCAACCATACCGATTCATCCACTCATCTGCCCACATCCATACATATATCAATCCATTCACTCACTCTCATGCATTTATACCTTGATGCACCCACACTCAGTTATCCAGCTATCCATACTGTTGCATCATGTATTCCAAAATCCACGCTTATTTACCCTTCCACATACCAACACTGGCGGCTGCTCCTTGTAGTTCCGTGGTTCGTGAGTGAGGTTCGATGGTTCCGAACCCGTTCAATAAAGGTCGTCGGAAATAGACGATTTCGGAGTCAGCGGACCGCAAATGGCGAGTGTACCGTTACGAGTGTTTTCGCATGAATCGATCTATGGGAACACTATGTATTTGGGGATTTCGTTCGAACCTCCGGGTTCCATTTTGTGTACGGCAGCCATTTTGAGTGGTTGCCCTCACATAGGCCATGACTGCGGCCAAACGAGTCCTTGAGGCACGTATGCCTTAGCTGACTTCTGAATGACCTGGCCGAACTGACTCCTTGCCCGAGGCTGACCTCGCTGAGCCAGTTCCTTGTTAAGCAGCTGGTCAGATAAAGATCAAAGAGCAGGACATGCCCGAGTTTATGGTACACTGCTCCCAGCTTTCTATCTTGCTTCCAATCTGTTTCTGCCTTTCCTTTACAACATAATCACTGATTTGGGTTGAGGGTTTTATGATGAGTTTGTCCAACCTGATCCGACAAGAAATCTGGAATGTGCTTGGTCATTTCTGGTGGGCTGGACAACGGAAAGTGGGATTGTCGTCATACTCTACTTTTAAATTGTCACACTGTCATTGGTCAATTTGTATGAACTCAATGCTAATTTTGAATGTTGCCTGAGGCTTGATTTTTGGCATAAAATACCATGCTCCGCTCATTGAATTTGTGCAGTCTCTAGCGAACCACCCGTGTGTGCTTCATAGATCTCTGTTCCTGGTTGCAGCCAATAAACTTTGGTCTTTGACGTCATCAAGAAGTATCCCGTGTCTCTGTTTGCCAAGACAGGGGAACTCGAAGGCATCGGGCGTTCTCCCTGACGCCGCTGGGTTCTAAAACCCGGTCCTTCAGTTGGCGCCCCACGTGGGGCGGCTTCAGCGGTACCGGTCCAAGCCCGAAGTTCGTGAGGAGCTTCGTGTGAAAATTCTGGAGGAAGGCCTACCACTTCATCGACCCCTGTATGTCGGCGTGGTCCGAAAGTCTTTGCTGCGAGGTTTCCCGCTTTCCGACGGCTACGAAGGACTGCTGCCCTGACTGTCATCCTGTCTTGGAGCCTTAGACGTTTGTAGATCGAGACAATTGACGGGTCTTCTAGTGACGCCATCGACATTTCAGTTAAGTATGAGTAGAGCGTCTCCTAGTCCTTAGTTTGTTTTTGGTATCCCTTTAGTGGATCACTTTGATTTGGTACCTGCAGGCCCCAAAGCCAAGGGACTCGTGTATTCGTGAGACTATCGTTTTGAGATTTCCCTTGTTGTTTGAAGCTAGACTAGTGAGCAAGATGCCTGGTCTTAGCAGACTTGGAAAGATATTTGGTTGTGGTTATTCTAAGGATTCCCGGTTAGAGGATTCGTGTCCGGTTCCTCCAATTGGAACTCCTACATATGAATTATACGTGAAGCATGGTGTAGGTCCTATTAGTTATAATAAGATCTGGGTAAAGTATACGAGAAAAGACGGTGTCCTACAGTGGCCCCGTTATGGTAGCTTTGAAACTGAGATTTTAGATAATCTCGAAACGAAGCTGTTCAAGAAGAAAGCCCGGCCGGCAATGTTTGACTCTTTCCGCATATGGCGCAAAGAAGCCAAACAGAAAGAAATTAAATTAGCGAAGAAGAATAAACGAGAACGAGGTATGTCAATGGTACAAGCTGCTGTTGCGTTTAGGGATAATGAGGAAGAGCAAGAGAGCGAACAGATGCTTAGAGCGAAGAAGTTAGCGGTAGATAGATGCTACCCAGTTTTGCTGCCTAAAGAGCAGGAAGAAATGAAAGATCTTGCGAAAGATCCTTTGATGTCGCATCTATTGAGTTCGCCACCCCCTTATGCACAGAGTGCTACGGCACCACCGCCACCAGTTGTGGCTGTGCAACATCCGATTGTTGTGCCGCCCGTAATTCCTCCACAGCCAGCTCCTCTTCCGCTGGCTACTGTTCCTTTGGCGCAGCCTCCTCAGGGGCCGCCAACTTTGCCTCCCCCTTTGTCTGCTACTCCTACGCCTGTTTCTAATACTCCTTCTGCTCCGACTCTGGATTCTTCTACTATTGTTCCGTCTTCCTTTATTCTTCCATCTTCTCCTTCTACTAGGCAGCAAATGACTGCTGCTTTTTCTGGTTTTCTGACTCCTTTGCTGGGACAATTGGGTATGTCTCTGGTGAATGAGGATAGACAATCACGTAGTCAATTGCCTGACACAGATTAGCACGTAGTTTTGGATCACATGGCACGTAGATGGGTTACGTACATCTCCCAGTATGATCTTGAAGGTATTATGGATGTTTTCCGGCAATGGAAAGCACCAAAACAACGGTACGTTTTTGAAATGATGTGTGTGTTCCTCCATGAACAATGGATGGACGAAGTGGGTAAAGCGCCTGAAGAATTGTATTGAGTGCGTTCCGAGTTTGCGAAAGGGACGATTGTGAGTCTTCTTGACATTGAGGGAGCAATTGCGACGTTGTTGTCGTTTCGTAATAATGCTCCTTCCGAGCGGTTGTTTGAGCCTGATTCGTCGGTTAGGAGAAAAGCGCGTCAATATCCGATGCGTGAGGTTTCTCCGGTATGGAAGGAAGCAGTACAGGCTGATGTTAGATTGGTATTGTAGCTGCGCCTGAGCAATTTCAGCTAGTATGGGTACATGTTCCTTGGAAGCGTGTTGAAGTCCTAGCGATTAAGCAGACTTTACCTGATCCGCGCAAAAATCCGGCAGGATATTATAAAGAGCTCACTCAAACTGTGGGTTCGTGCGTCATGACTTTAACAGACATAGACATGTTGTTTGGCAATGTTGTTCCACAGCCTATCTGGAATGTGATTCGACATACGGATCATGATAATGAATTGGGTGATACCTGGGTTAATATTGTTGCTGCAAATGATAGACAAGTTGGAGGTGCTAAGCCTGAAGAACTAATTGCTCAACTCCCTGGCAGGATTATTAATTTCATGAAGACTTTGATGCCAGAAGTGCGTGTTAATTGGGACAAGTTGTCTGCATGCAAGCAGAAGAAAGACGCGACTGTGTCTGATTTCTTCACGCGGTTTGAAGAGACTTTTGTAGATCATAGTGGTCAGGATATGGCTACCGAGGGTGGCCGGAGATTGTTCGTTGACAAATTTGTGCATAATTTGCTTCCCGAGTTGTGCACTAAGTTGAAGGATTCCGAGAGTGCTTGGGCTGTTTTCACGTCAGCACAGATTTTAGCTACGGCAGTACTATGAAAATAGGCGCAAAGATGAGTTAGAGAAAGCGGATAAGAAGACTAAGGAATTGAAGACTAAAGTTCTTCTACAACAAGCTTATCCACCCTGTACTAATAGTCAACGTGATTATCAACAACCTCAGCAATATTCGAGAAACTCGCAAAGGAACGAGTCTTCTCAACAGCGTTTCCCGTATGGGGCTAATCAGTGTGCATATTGCAAAGAAGAGGGTCATTTCAAGAATAGTTGTCCGGTATTGTTAGAGCGCACGAATGGTGCTTCTAGTGTACAAGGTAGAGGTGCTCAACAAGTGCCTAGAGGTAGAGGTCGCGGACAGAACGTACGTCCTTTGCCTCCACAGAATTCGATGAATAGCTTTGATCAGCAGCAAGGTTCATCTGGTAGGACAGCACAGTACTATATGGATGAATACTATGTTGAAGGTGACGAAGTAAATGGTAATGATTGTTAGGACAGCCATGGACAAAGAGAGGGAGTTGTTTCAATTCCAGTAGATCAGAGTGGACCCTATGTTGAAGTGATTGCATCAGGTGTGTCAGAACCTTTTCTGCTAGATACTGGTGCTACAAAGAGTTCTATTATGCACTCTAAACTCCCTGGCGCACCTTTGTCTGGCTTTGATAATGTGTCTGTAGGTTTTTCTGGCGCCCCCGCTACAAATCCGATTTCTGCTCCATTGTCTCTTTCTGTTGGACCGTGTAAGATCAAAGCACCCCTTCTTTTGACTACAGGTTGTAATGAGAATCTGTTGGGTTTGGATTTATTGAAAAGATTGTATGCAACACTGTATTGTTCTCCGTCAGGAGTTCATCTTACTTTGGGTGAGAGAGTGATCTCTCCGATGTATATATCGAAAGATAGTCTTCCATCTGAATTGTCTTCTTTACCAGATTCATTGTGGGCTACTGGTCCGAATGATGTAGGTCTTTTAGAGATTCCCCCATATGTTGTGACACTGAAGGCGAATGCTAAGTTACCGCGCATTCCACAGTATCGAATCTCGAGTGATGGTGAGCGTGCACTTTTAGCGATCATTTATGATCTGATCGAAAAGGGTGTTATTGAGGAAACAAGAGGTAATGTGTGCAATAGTCCTGTTTTGCCTGTTCTGAAAAGAACGGATTCTTCACAGCCTCCTGTATATAGGTTTGTCATCGATCTTCGCGAAGTGAACAAGATTGTTGTTCCACAATTTCCTGTTGTGCCTGATATTACTGCCTTGTTGAATATGATTCCGGCTACAGCTACATGGTTTTCGGTGATTGACTTGAAGAATGTTTTCTTCAGCATCCCGATTGCCATAGAGAGTAGGGATATCTTTGGATTCTCTTTAGGAGGACGCAGTTTCCGCTTTAAGCGCGCTCCTCAAGGCTATTGCGAGAGTCCATCGATTTATAGTCAAGCTTTGAAGACACAACTTGATCTGTTGGTTTAACCTGATGGTGCAGCCCTTATTCAATACGTTGATGATTTGCTAGTGGCCGCTGATACTGAAGATATTTGTAGGGAAGCCACTTTGTCATTACTACGCCATTTTTCTGATTGTCATCACAAAGTTTCTCACTCCAATTTGCAATATTGTCGACAAGAAGTAACCTACTTAGGTCACCTCTTATCGAAGGAGGGAAGGAAATTGACCCCAGAGAGAATTCAAGCTATTGCGAAAATGAGTGTGCCTACGACACAGAGAGAAGTACGTGTGTTTGTGGGTATTACGTCGTACTGTAGACAGTGGATTCCTAATTTTTCTTTGCTTGCGAAGCCGTTGATAGCTCTTACTGTTAAGGATACTCCGAATCCTATTCCTTGGACTGACGACTGTCAAAAGAGCTTTTCAGAATTACGCAATGCGTTGTGTTCCAGCTCCTGTGTTGGGTACTCCCGACTACAGTAAGCCTTTCACATTGTATGTCCACGAGAGAGAGGGATGTGCATTGTCAATCTTGACTCAGCAGTTTGGCGATAAGCAACGCCCATGTGCGTACTTTTCGTCGACTTTAGATCCGGTAGCTAGAGCGTTGCCGAGTTGCTTGAGAGCTACTGTGGCTGCGGCTGTTTCAATTCGACAGTCTGCAGGTTTAGTTATGGACAACACGATAGTGGTTATGATTCCACATGCCGTGGATACCTTGTTGAACAGTACCAGGACACAGCATTTAACTAGTGCTCGGTTGTCAGGTTACGAGTTGACGTTGTTAGCAAATCAAGTGCACATTAAACGATGCAACACGTTGAATCCAGCCACGTTGTTGCCGATTTCAGTTGAGACAGATGATAGTGAAGAACAGCATGACTGTTTTCTGAGAACTGAAGAAGAAACGTAAGAGAGAGTAGACCTTAGAGACACTCCTCTTCCTGAGTGTGATGGTACTTTGTGGGTTGATGGTTCGTGCTTTAAGTTGCCGAATGGTGATACGACTGCGGCATATGCTGTTACGACTTTGCATACGATTGTTGAAGCTGCACGTATTCCACATAATTCAGCACAAGCAGCAGAGTTGATTGCATTAACGAGAGCATGTGTGTTGGCGAAAGGAAAACGAGTGAATGTGTATACTGATAGCCAATATGCCTTTGACGTGGCTCATAGCTTTGGACGTTTGTGGCATGAACGTGGGTTCTTGACTTCGCATGGGACGAAGATCCAGCATGAACAGTTGGTGAATGAACTTCTTGAATCACTTACTTTGCCATTACAAGTAGCGATCGTGAAATGCAGTGCTCATAAGAAAGTTACGGATGATGTTGGTCGCGGAAATGCATTTGCAGATGAAGTTGCGAAAGAAACTGCAAGAAATGTGATGAGCCGAATGTATGTTGCGGGTCCGGCGAGATGGGTTCCAGAGAAGAGTATGTGTGAAGATACGATTGAGAGTGTGAAATCCATTCAAGCTGAAGCTACAGAGAAAGAGTTCAATGAATGGAGAGAAAGCAAGGGTAGATTGGATTCGGATGGTTGTTGGACTGATTTGTCTGAGCATCAAAGATGGTTGTTGCCTAACGCGTATGTGCTTCCGGTTGTTACAATGGCTCATGGAATGGCACATATCAGCATGAAAGGGATTTGTAAGTTGTTGGCTCCGGTTTGGCAGAATGCGGGAATTCCAAAATGTGCAGAGAACTTGGTTAAGAACTGTATGGTGTGCTTGATGTACAATCCTGGTAAGGGAACTCCAACACCAGCTGGTCATTTTGCTCCTCCTACGTATCCGTTCGAGGCTTTGCAGCTAGATTTTATCCATATGGAGAGATGCAACAACTTGAAATATGTTTTAGTGGTTGTTTGTTCCTTTTCTAGATGGGTTGAAACTTATCCCCTTAAGGACAATACGGCCTTGTCCACAGCGAAAGTTCTGATAAAAGAGTTTTTCCCGTGATTCGGAATGCCGAGAATTATCTGGAGTGACAATGGGAGTGAATTTGTGGGTCAAGTCATGAAGAGAGTGTGTGCAGGACTAGGAATTCGGCAGAAGTTCCACGCTGCAAATCACCCCCAATCAGCTGGTTTAGTCGAGTGCTATAACGGCACTCTTAAATTGAAATTGGCCAAAATCCAAGCGAGCACTGGTCTACAGTGGCCAGATGCTTTGCCTTTAGCGCTCCTGTCCACAAGAATGACTGTACATTCGAGAATGGGTCTGAGCCCTTATGAAGTTGTCTTTGGTTGCCCAGCTAATATTTGGTGTGTGCCAAGGCCAACTAGATTTAGTGAGATTGAGTACCCTGTGTTGCTTGACTACTTGCGCGAACTGACGACTAAATTGCGTGTCTTTCAGCAACAGGTGCATGAAAGCCTACCACAAGCTTCAGAAGATCCAGGCCACGCTATTGAACCTGGTTCATGGGTCTTCATCAAGAATTTCCAGCGGAATAAGAACGATCAGCCCCGCTGGACAGGACCCTTCCAAGTCCTCCTGTCTACACGTTCTGCGGTTCGAGTACAAGGCAAGCAAAACTGGATCCACGGCGTACACTGTAAGCGAGCACCTTTGCCCTTAGCGTACGATAAGTGGATCCAGGAGGGACTTCCAGACTCTGCAACAGACACTGTTCCATGATTTTTGCCATTCAGTGATGCTCGTCTGATTGGTACAAACTCTGAGAGACAAAGTGACAATCTTTTACAAGAAGCTGTGCCACCTTTGAATCGATTGAACACTACTGAGCCTGATTTGTTGTTTAAAGATCAAGAATTGCCTGGAAGAAGCCGCTATAATTTGTGACCGAGAGTCATGGACAAATAAAATATAAATAAAATTTTTTATGATTTTTTTGTTTGCAGGTTAACTCTCCACCGAGGATCTACTCATTTTTGTTTTTCGAACCGCCATCCGGGTTCAGCTGTAGGGTCGCGGTTGCTGGATGTCTTTGGAGTGCAAGCCTGAGACACTAGGTCGAGGGTTCTGGTTGGCCTAAGGGAGTTGCCCTGGGTTGACAGAGGCATTTCTTAGCATAGAACACCCTACCATCGCGAGCAGCATATTTAGTTTAGGATGGATTTCTTCGAGTTGGAGAGACCTGCACGGACAATGATTTTTAGAAAGAAGATGTGTAAATTAATCTCAAAGAAACGTTTTCTAATACCGTGTGTATTTTTGCTATTGAGTTTGATGACATTCATAATTGGTTATGTGACATTCTCTTTCAAAGTAACGTTTGTTCCCACTGTGCAACCTACACCTCCACCTACTATTTCTTCTCATTCTTTTCACCCTTTGCCTGATCATGAGGTAGTTAGACGATTGGAATTTGCTAATAATTCCTTTATTCAACTTTGCACCAACACCAGTTAGTGATGAACACGACAAACTGTTGGATTTGTGGTCTAATGCCCCATACGACTGATATTCCGTATTTAGTTTTGCCTTTTAGTTTGAATTGTTCGATTTGGGCTTACCCTCTTAAGTGCTTCGAACGTTCGGCGGCCGACGGCACCACTACCTCAGGAGTGCTGCCGTCGGCCATTGAACGTTCGAACCTCATAGCTGCAATGGAACGTCCAGCACTGGAGCTGGACGTTCCATAGCCGTTATGAGGTTAAAGAACGATGTTTATTTATGCCCATAGTGTTTATCCCTTACGTTCACCGAAGGACAACCCGAAGAATAGTGCTGTTGCAAGAGGCATAGTCGACATGGTTAAAGGGACTAATGCCATTGAAACTATTCCGATAGATGAGAAGCAACCCTATAGTGGTTGGGATATTACTGGATATGGAGTTAGTCTGAGTGTTAACCAGCGAGCGAAAAGTTCTCCACTGATTTGGATAGGGCCCCATCAGGGTCACTATTGTCTGCAGGGTAATGGCAAGAATCCGAGAGCTCAGTTAGGGAAGAGCGTTTGTACTGATACGTATTTACGTCTCAGTCTTCCCCAGCATTTTCAGCTGCTAAGGGTACCTACTTTGTTTGTTATGACAAAGCATATACATGGTTGCCCCCTGATTTTTCGGGCACATGTTTTGTTTCTTTCATGTTGCCTCCCACTTTTACAGCTGCGGCAGATTACCATAAGTCGAGAGTTGCTAGAGGTGTCTTTAGCCAAGAAGACACTGCAGGGCAAGAGTTGGGATCTGTCTTTAAGGGTTTTCTGCCGTTCTGGGGACCCATGGCTAATAGCAGGAATATTCGCCAGTTGACAAGAGAGGTTGAGTCCACCATAGTCGAAACTGCTGGTGCCCTAAGTAACTTGACTGCTGAGCTCCAGTCGGATAGACTTATGACACTCCAAAATAGAGTTGCCCTTGATGTCATACTAGCAGATCGAGGTGGAATTTGTAAACTGATTCAATCGAGCTGCTGCGTTTTCATTCCAGACAACGCTCCGTCAGTTTTCCAGGCCATTTCCAAGCTACATAAGATCTCCGGTTCTGTCCATTTGGACAAAGGAGATTGGTCGTTGATGGGATGGTTATGGGGATTGATATCCACTTGGGGTTGGAAGATTCTGATGGTCATTGGGATGGTCTTAGCTATCCTTTTCCTGTTCTGTCTCTGTGTACAGTGTGCTCCTGCTATTTGTGGCCTCTGTGCTACTGCATGTGCAAAGAGACCTGTCCAGAGAGAGGTACTAAGTAATAGGATGATGCTACAGCGACATATCGATGATCTGATGAAGATAGATCCGGATTCAGATTGACATGGGTTTGGGTCTGTTGCCTATGTAAGGGCAAAAGGAGGGCCTGTAGTTCCGTGGTTCGTGAGTGAGGTTCGATGGTTTCAAACCCGTTCAATAAAGGTCGTCGGAAATAGGCGATTTAGGTGACAGCAGACCGCAAATGGCGAGTGTAGCGTGTACGAGTGTTTTCGCATGAATCGATCTATGAGAACACTATGTATTTGGGGATTTCGTTCGAACCTCCGGGTTCCATTTTGTGTACGGCAGCCATTTTGAGTGGTTGCCCTCACATAGGCCATGACTGTGGCCGAACGAGTCCTTGAGACTCGTATGCCTTAGCTGACTTCTGAATGACCTGGCCGAACTGGCTCCTTGCCCGAGGCTGACCTCGCTGAGCCAGTTCCTTGTTAAGCAGCTGGTCAGATAAAGATCAAAGAGCAGGACATGCCCGAGTTTATGGTACACTGCTCCCACCTTTCTATCTTGCTTCCAATCTGTGTCTGCCTTTCCTTTACGACATAATCACTGATTTGGGTTGAGGTTTTTATGATGGGTTTGTCCGGCCTGATCCGACAAGAAATCTGGAATGTGCTTGGTCATTTCTGGTGGGCTGGACAACGGAAAGTGGGATTGTCGTCATACGCTACTTTTAAATTGTCACACTGTCATTGGTCAATTTGTATGAACTCAATGCTAATTTTGAATGTTGCCTGAGGCTTGATTTTTGGCATAAAAGACCATGCTCCGCTCATTGAATTTGTGCAGTCTCTAGCGAACCACCCGTGTGTGCTTCGTAGATCTCTGTTCCTGGTGGCAGCCAATAAACTTTGGTCTTTGACGTCATCAAGAAGTATCCTGTGTCTCTGTTTGCCAAGACAGGGGAACTCGAAGGCATCGGGCGTTCTCCCTGACGCCGCTGGGTTCTAAAACCCGGTCCTTTATCCTGGGCAGTATTGGTGAGGTGGGGGAGGTGGGGTTTAAGAAAAGATCATATATCTACTAGCTGGCCGGCTGGCCCCCTGGCTGGCCGCCGCCTCTCCTTCACCCTCTTCTTCTGTGAACTGAAAGCACACAGGCTCCAAGACTCCCATAGCCAATCACGACGCTGCTGTCACCAGCACGACAGCAGCGTCTTGATTGGTCTGAGCACCGTGGTTCAACGCTCAGATGAGGCGTGGGAACCAGTGCATGTTCTCCACCGAGGCTGTGAAATAGCCGGGTGGAGGATATGCTAATTGCACATGACTGTTTGGCCGGACTAAGACGGCCGGTCAAACCGTCATGCGCACTTAAGTGCACTCATCACTTCTACCCCTGCTGGATGTGACGACACCCAAGCCCCGCCCCACCCCACCCCAAAATTGACTTCAGCAGGGAAAAATAAAATGATAATAACATTGTGTTAATATCATTTTATTTTTTCCTTTTTTATACTGCTGAAAAGCAGTGAGGTGACACTTCTCCGTCTTAGCGGAGGGGCCACGCCTGCATACCCTGATGTGTTTATGCTTGTAGCCATCTATGCACTAATGCCCCCACAACTATGCACCTATCCCTTTATCCAGCCTATCCTTGCATCCATTTTTGACAGTTCCATTTATAAGTAAGCATTCAACAATAAATTCAGATACCCACCACCAATCATACATAAAGCAATGTATCCACTCAGACACTCCTACATCCGTCCATCGAAATATGTGTACTCATGAGCCTGTGTTTGTTGTCGAGGACTGTGTGGATTTTCATACTCTGTATGCATATCTATTTTTCTCCATGTGTATTTGCCCATGTCATAAGTGCTTGTATGTCTCATGATACGGATAAACATGTATCTGTGTGCGTGTTGGATTGTGTACTTGGGCACCTTTCAATTGTGTTATTGTGTGTCTACATGAGTTCTGTGTTTGTACATGTTAGGTATTATGTCTTTTTTTCTCTACCTGTATCCATAGGCTTTGAAAATGTGTATATGATTGAGTTTTCCTTGAGAATCCGCGGGATAGCTAAAGTAAAATGAAATAGACCATCATGTGTGCTCTTGGCTGCTGTCTTACTTGCACCCGTGACATATGATGCATTTCCGAATTTCTACGACTCTCTGAATTTTCAGATTTCAGTTTATGTTTTTGACCATATTGATACTGTCTATGAAGTCTTTGATAGGGTCACACGGAATAGGTTGGGGCTTTAAGACTTTGAAATAAAGCCATGCTATGTCCTGTCACTTGCTGTCTCATGTCCTGTTCTTGTGTTTTTTTGTGACTATTTAATTATGTAAAAATATATAGTGTGAGAGTGGTAATTCCGCCATTCATGACTTGTGTAGTAAATAGACTGAGATTGTTGTATATACTGAAAGGTTACTAGAGAATGCCATGTGCCTGGAAATCGTTAATATTTCCCTTCCAAGTGTCTGGCATTCTGTGAAGATTTATCTGTACAAAGTATTAGTGCAACTCTTGGAGTACTTCTTCCAAATCATCATTGAGATCTATCAAATAGTTAATTTTAAAATAAAATCCAGAAGGACATTCTATGCTCCCTGAGCCTTAAAACAGGATTCACAAGGAGGCCCACTGGAATTATGAGGCAAAAGACCAAATTATGTAGCAGGGTTGACTAAATATGTGGCAAGAAAAGCAACATTGTGCAGCGCAAAGCAGCAGATTGTGCAGCAGTATTATTTACCTATTTTGTGAATACTTACATACATCAATACTGTCTGGGCAAATGTTACTCCTGAATAGTACCAGCTACTGGAATTTAACCAATTAACCTTTGCAAAGCGCCTGCCTGTGTACAGCATCACGTGTGATTTTTGTTTAACTTACTATTGATCCGTTTGAGTTATAAACAATTTTTGGTTGAAATGTATATTATGCAGCAGGTGGTGTATTATGCGGCCAGTGCCGTCATTTCATAACTATGCGGAAATGCCATAACCGCTGCATCACATAATTCCAGCACCCCTAATGAGCAGGCCGGTTGGACCCACCGACCAAGTACGAGGCAATTGGCGTGCTGTCTATTCCACATTCGTGGATATTAACACAGCAGTCTGCGGGAAACCATTGGGCTAGGCAATCAACCTGAACATTTCTGAACTCTCCTACTTGGGAAAATTCTTGGTGAGTTCAATGCCATCAACGCCCAAGCAACTATGACGAGGTTCCTCTTTCCAGGAGAGAAATTTCTATTTTGAAATGATAAGTGATAGGTGTGTAAGGGACCAAGTTATTGATTTACAGATTCTAACACCATATCTTTTAAGTACACTCTTGGTTAATGAGCAATCTGCGGAGAAGGAGACCAGTGAAACGCATCAAAATTTAGGTCAAAGCGCAACCAGTTTCATAATTGCCAGGTGAAATTTCGCAATCACACTCAATTTCGTTCAAGTCTTTATACTATATTTAGAAACGTAGACCGTAATTTCAGCATCAGCAATCATGGCTGGGTTGCTTTGTTTGCATACCAGTCTTTTAGTCTGCGCAGCCCTACCAAGTATCAGGCATCAGAGTTTGGACTAACGCATTTTAGAATGGTGGTCTGCATCACAGCACAAAAATGCACAAGTCAAGCATTTTTAATGCATCCTGACACCACTGGCGCTGTGGCACACACAAGTGAGACAGGAGAGACACCCTCTGTAGAAGCACTCATTAAGCAAGCAGTGCGGCCTGCACTTGACTACACACTTTGCAGTGCTGCCCTGGTACAGTTGAAATGTTTACTCATCAGAATGGAGTGGGTCACCCTGGCCTGGGGGTTCAGCTGTGCTGTCTGCATTTGTTATGATCACAGCTACTGCCGAGACTCAGCACAAGCAGGCTGCGGTGGCATTGAGTGGCTGCAACAATATTCACAGTCAGTGTGTCCATTTGCCCTCAGGAAGTCATTGTCTGAGTTAGGCGGGCCCTTTTTAGGTCTCTCCTACGCAGCTCGCTTACGCTGCATAGGAAAAAGACCTTTAGCAATCGATTCCATTTTGCTACCAAAAACGTGTACACATTGCATTGCATTGCTTTCAATGGCAATGCGTGCACGTTTGGCGATTCCCTTGCGGGAGCGAGCTTTCAAAACATTTGTTAATTACAAACAGATGGTTCCTGGGAAACAGGCCCAGGCCCCCTGCTGCCTCCTCCTCTCCTCGTTGGTTGCTTGTTTTTTTTATCACTGCAGGCAAGGTTTCAGCATTTTTTTCTACAAAAGGAGAAACTCTTCGCATTTTAGACATTGTATTTGCCACTTTTGATGTCCAGAAACAAGTCACAGGCTAAAACCGCTTGTTATACCCCACTTCCTTTGCAATTGCCTTGGACAATCTATATTCCTGTGTAAAAAGATTGATGTTTCCGGGGTGAATGAGAAAGGGGCTCACACTTAGTTCGTGAGGACTGAGTGCCTGTATGGCGAGCTTGTTGGCTGGCAGTGAGTGTATTATTGCTTTGGTCAGCTGCCTGGCACACTCGTGACCAGCCAGGGAGGCTCAGCGCCGCCGGCTCCGCTCTAGTGCCAGGCACAGATGACCGCTAAGGGGAGAGCGCCTTACCATCGCATCCGAGCCGTGCTGCTTCCGGGAAGTGGGGAAGCAGACATTCTTTGCGAAAGGCTGCGGATCTTCCCACACACCATGGCTCAGTACTAAAGGGTGTGTGTGCAACCAGACACCACGGAGCGCCAACCAGGAAGCCAGGCTAGGTCCCTCCCGGCAGGAGGCGTTCCTGGAGGAGGATGTTTTCAGACAAGCACAGCCAACGAGTGGCGAGAACATGCCGCCAACCCATCATGTCGCTTAGTTTCTGGGCTCTTGACCCCTGGCCCGGAGGGCGGAGCACAACCAGGTATTACCACATGCAAACTACCCCTCCTGTGGCCGGTGAGGGGTAGATCCATTGCCTGGTCATGCTTGACACTGGACCCTAGAACCATAGATTGGTTTGGTGAAAGTCTAACTCACATTCACAAACGTTATAATGGCTACTAGAAATCTGTGTTCCAGGCATGCAGCAAGCTTGGAGGCGGCCATCTTGAAGATGTCCCTTTGGACAACTTGGAAAAGGTTACAGATGCCACCATACTGAAGTGGCACTGCACCTCCTGGTCATCCGGCAGTACGCTACTGAACGGAAAATACTTCTGCAACATATTTGCAAGATAATGGTACTCGTATCCGTTAGTACTGTGCCTAAACCCCCGCCTCTCTCCTCTCCCCACTTTGTAATCATGACTAGGGTGACTAAAGCTGTGGACGGAAGTATGACTACATGTTGGCGTCTACCAAGGAGACAGATGAATGACTTCAAAGACCGTTCTAAGCGAAGTACGACTACAGCTGCAGAGCCGGCAAGTTATCCTGGTCTGTGCATGCCAGTTCAAGTTTATTTTTTGTGTTCTGTGGCATGCAGCCATGATTTTATAATGGTCTAAATTGAGCTTCAAATCCCAGAATGCAAACTAAAATCCTACCCTGGATGGGACAGTCACCCATGAGTCCTGAAAACTTGACCCCTTGTGCCAGACAACTGTGTCCTGGGGGAAAGGGTGACTGAATTAGAGTAAATCTAGCGCCCTCCTGTGCTCGTTAACCTCACTTCTAGCAAAAGTCGTGTGATCTTATAGAACTCTGCCACTTCCACCCTGTCAATATTTTGACTGCTGAATACATCCTTTTATCGCCCGGTTTGATCTCTTCGGTCAGAATCTCTGTTCGTGGCCGTGGTCCCTCGAGTGAGGAAGGCCAGCACCGGGGGTCGCTCCTTTAGTCTTAGAGCCCCTCAGTTGTGGAACACCTTACCTCTGGCCTTGCGGAGTACTCCCAATCTGCTCCTGTTTAGGAAGAGCCTCAAGACCTGGCTTTTTAACCTTTAGGACGTTTTTCCTTTCCTTATCTGTCTCTGTTTTATGCTGTTATGTTTTTTCACACTGAGCTGCCTACATAAAGCGCCGGGACACTCTCACTGAGTAGCCGTGCGCTATACAAATAAAAGTATAACATAACATAACATAACATATAGCCTTCGTGCATACATACTTGCATTAAGAATAAGGATTGCCACAGGAATACACAACCACTGCTCTGTGCGCTCTTCAGCGAGGCCAAGGTTTGGATGAGCATGTATTGTGAACACCTTTTTGACCCGCTGGCAGGAACTGTGAGAAACTCGCACTGACTTCAGGTTCAACTCAAGTGATCTCAATCCTGCCATTTTATAAATACTGGTAGTGACTCAGTTTAAAGTGTGCACTATAAAAGCGTAATAGGCTACACAAAAAGAAACACAACATTCTGGAAATAGCTAACACTCTTAAGGTATGCAAGATTTGAAAAAGCAGGTAAAATGTAAACAGGAACTAAATCACTGTTTTACATACATTTTTCAGAAATTGGACCATGTTTTTGCCAGTAAAGGTAAGGACGTGAATATAGGGCTCTGTTTCAATGTTCATTTTAAATTACTACCTGGTCAGAGATCCAGAAGGACCTGGCCCACTTAAAGCTCTGTATATAGATCTGTCAGAAGAGCTTAAGCAACTTTTGACACCCAATGTTGGACTGGGAAAAAAATAGGTTTAGGCACCAAAAATAAAAGTGGCTCATTAGTGAATTAGAACATTAAAATAAAGTTCCTCCTATTTACAAACTGGGGCAGTTTTGAACTATTAAATACAGTCAGCATAAGTGTTTTTCAAGGTATGGAAGACTGCATAAATGTAAGCTTGCTACATGCAATGCTTGTTATAATATCAGGGAAATCAACAGTAAAAACCAGCCCAGCATACAATAAAACAGACCAAAAACAGCCTACACACTTCCCTGGCAAACCAGTACAATGGGCACTGCCTGATTGCCCCATATACCAGATCCTTAGCCTCTTGTGGACCCATTAGGCTTTCAGCATGCGCTGGATTATTTCTGCTGCATATTATCAGCAGTCTGCACGGGATTCTAACATTCACTTGATTTCCAGCCAGCAGTGGATCCCCTCCTCGCACCTGTCCCTTACAGCATGCATCGAATGCCCAGACTGAACTAGATCTCTGGTCTGCACTTAAATCCGTGGCCCACTCTGACTTCCAAGAGTCTACTGGATCTAGATTGAGTCGGCCTCAGACCCAAGGCCTTTACTCTTTCCCCTATCTGCAATCTCTCCAAATCCAGCTCTACAATAGATTTCAATCCTGCCCTAAGATCTCCGCTTGCATCAGATCCATAATCTGCTCGGTGGGTGATAATGTGCTGCATGGCTAAACGCTTACAAGGTCCCAAATGTGAGACCTATTGGCTATGCCAATGCTTGTTGTTGATGTATGGTCTCACATTCTTTCCCTTCCGTACCTCTTTTCCCATGATTGGAGGAATTGAAGACTTTTGCAGGATCAACATGCGTTAATTTGTTTTGTGTTTTTGAACTTTTCTATCAGGACCATTTTGTTGTCTATATCTCAGAGTCGGACTGGACATAAAATAGGCCGCGCACCAAAATAAAAGTGATAAAAGTGCCTCCATTAGTTAATAGGTTAATCAAAAAAAAGTGACCAGATCCATGTTTGCAAACTGCGGGAGGTTTCAACTCACAAAGACACGCTGTGCAAGTGTTTATCAAGGAATAAAAGAGTGTATGAATTTCAGTTTACTGCAGGCAATGTTTGTTTTAATTACAGGGAAATCAACAGTGAAAACCGGTCCAGCAGACCACAAATCAGGCCCACAAACAGCCCAAATAAAAGCGCACACAATGACCAGGCAGACCAGCCCTTCGGGCACTGCTTGATTGCTCTATGGACCAGTCGGACCTTGACTCAGACACACCTTTCAACTGCTGCCTGCTCTTGCAACCTGTGCTCATCCTGCCCAGCCTGGCCAAAGAACACACAGCTCAAGTGGTGAAGCACTTCCCTGGCAAGTTAAACAAAATAGATGAGAAATTCATTCTTTTACATGACTGTTACGAAACCTTCAATTGATTAATGCAAATAATGAATTTTGTCTTAGTCGGCACAGCGGTGGATTGTGACTTCTGTAGTATAGTGCTACTGTGTCCTACTATGCAACTAAAAGTGAAAGCACTGTGAATATGCCTGTTGCTTTAAAATTGTATAGCATAGGGTGCAGCAAAATGTGCAGAGATTTACAGCCCGATTCATAATAGACCCGTTTTGCGAGTCTATAATAGCGATTCATAAGGAATGCTATAACAGACTCGCAAAACGGGATTCATGTAGGAATCGCAAAAAGATTTGCGATTCCTACACAATCCTTATTTGCGATTAGCAAATTGCTAATCGCAAATAAGGAATAACTACCCATTCATTCCTATGGGCCAAAAGGCCCATAGGAATGAATGGGGAGTATTCCTTATTTGCGATTAGCAATTAGCTAATCGCAAATAAGATAGCGATTTAAAGGGTGCCAGGGGTGTCCAAAGGACACCCTGTAGCACCCCTTAAATGCAAATTGAAACAGGTGTTGCGTACACACATGCCCAAAGGACATGTGTGTGTGCAACATGCAACTTAGAAAAATGCTTTTAAAAGCATTTTTCTGAGTTTTCGTTATTTACCACGAGGTTTGACCTCGCGGTAAATAGCGGGCCGAAATTGCGAATTCGCAATTTTTTTAATGGATGATGAATTGCATTTAAGGAATCTCAAATAGAGATTCCTTAAATGTAATTCCTCGCAAAATTGCGACATCGCTATTACCGATTTTTGCATTTGGGATGATGAATCCCAAATGCAAAAATAGAGCTCGCAAAGGGCCAGAATCTCAGAATCTGGCCCTTTGAGAGCCGATTTCGGCTTGATGAATCAGGCTGTTAGTGTTCATTATAAAGACAGGGTTCACCTTCCATTTCAGGGGGTTTTGCAGCAATTTCAAGATGTTGTTAGAACTTCTCATTAATCAAAAGGGTGACATTTCAGATATTTATCCCTTTCCATGCACCTCATTTTTGGATTTACTTGAGAGAAAGCGTCACTCTAAGTGTCACATATTTGGCAGATGCATGTCACTGTGCAAGTGCACTGAAACAATGGAAATGACACACATAAGCAATATGAAAACTTGTCCACTATGTCCGTGCTTCTCAGGACTGAAAACGGAAGCTTGTATGTTTTGCTTCAATACTTTTAACTTTTTTAAAGGATTTTTAGCTATTTATTGATGAAATATGGAGGTTTGTGCCGCTGATTACCTTGTTTAGTGGAAAAAGTTGTATTTGTCATTTTTACTTTTGAGAATGTGTATTTGTATGTGTGTATTCTGTTTTATGTGGACCTCTTCGGAGTGCCAAAACATAATAAATAAATAAAAATAAATAATTGAAAAATAAAAATGGAAGCTTGTATGTGCTACGTTGTACCTACCCATCTGTCAATGTACCACACCCTCTGCTACTCATGCCAAGCATTACATGTATGGTCTTTTGATTTTGCTTGCCCTCCTTACATACTAGTCGCTAGAAAATGCACTTCACCAAATATTCAAGGACTGCAATAAAAATACGAAATGATCTTTTCCTCAGATATTTGGGCATAAATATGCCTCCCCTCTGAGTTTCAGGAAATACTTAGACATGGCTGCCTCAAAGAGGTACATCATGAAATAATCAAACGCCATACCGCCATGAAGTGTGAACGGTCGTTTAATTAGGACACTGTTGTAAATAGTTAGTCAACCTCCAAAGAACATTAACATAGTGTCAAAACATCTTGATATGTCGTCCCTTTCTTCACCCAACAATTCTCACCTCTCAACAAGCTTTTACCCCAAAAGCCCCATATCTTGCCTCATTCTTTCCCCTTTCACTCACTGACCTCCTTCCATTTCCCAATCTCTCTCGCTCTCTTCCCCTATGAATCATCTTCAAAGGAAGCCTCCTTGTCCTGTTCCAAGAATCCTGCACACCATCTTCTTATGCCTGTGCTCCCCCACCCCCGAGGGGTGGATACGCTGTTGAAACAACAATCCTCGCACCACTCCTCTAAATTTGTTGGGTGGGTGGTCGTATTTAACCTCCCTCTGCCCGGTGGTGCGCAGGAGTCAGGAAATGCTGTACACACCCTCCTGACTCCTTAAATGCGTTTCCCTAGCTCCCACCCCTTTTCCTATCCCTACCTATCCCCTGCCTAGGCCTTCTCCATTTCACGAAATTCCCCAGGGGAGACCAGCTGTACCAGTTGATTGCCCTGGCTCCCAACATGAATTAACCACACGCCATACCACTATGAACCCTAAAAGGTCATTTTATTTGAACAAGGCTTTAAACAGTTAGTCAACCTGCAAACAACATTAACATGGAATCAAAACTTCTTGATATGTCATCCCTTTCTTTACCCAACAATTCTCACCTCTCACCAAGCTTTCAACCCAAACGCCACTTACATTGCCAATTCTTTCGCCATTCACTCACTGACTTACTTCCATTCCCAATCTCACTCTCTTCCTTCCCCTACCAAACATTCTCCAATTAAGTCTCCTTGTCCTCTTCCAAGAATCCTGCACACCGTCTTCCTACTGTGCTCCCCTCACCCCCCAGGGGTGGATATGCCCACATCTGACTCTCAACCCCCCCAACAACCGCCATACAGGAAAACTCATAGGTCATTTTAGTGCCCCCCCACCAGCAGCTGCATACCAACTTATACATTGGCACACCCCTTAGCACCAAATCCTCTCATTCCACGCCTTACTAATCATGTCCCTCATATCCATCATGCTGTGAGCATTGCCAAACTGCGACAGTTGCACCCCATCATCCCTGAAAAGAAAATGCTCCTTTTCTTTGATGCCCCCATGGGCTATCGCCTTAATGTCCCTGGACATGCAAAACACCCTCATCACCTTCCTATCTTTCCACCTAGCCTTGTAAATGGCTGCATGTTTCACTGCACCTCTCCACTGCCTCCTAAGCATAAACTGTCCAGACCAATCTTGTCCGTGCAAAATTCTTTTTCTATCAACTGCAGGTCCTGTTGCATGTGTTGCAGTAACATCAGTCCCAGCAGCTGGACCAAATACATTTTCCCCGGGAGCATATCCGAGCAACCCCTCTGCGGAACCAGCTTCATCAAGAATGGCAACAAATTGACCCAGCGAATCCCATTCCTACCCCACCATAGTACCGCATGTCTGCTACTGGCTAATCCGGACTCCATCCGTAAATCTTTAGGTACACATACTTAGCTGCCCAATGCAAAATAGAGTGTCCAACTATCCAAGTCACCCACTTACTCCTGTCAGGTCCTCTCATTCACCCTACGGGAAAAAATAAAGCATTAGTAGTGGACACACACCCCATTTCCTTGGGCAAAAAAAACCCAATCTCTGCGCGTAGCATGCAAAACACCTTGATTGCCACCTTCCTATACTTCAAATCTGATTCCAAGTCTAACCCAGGGGTTCCGCAGCTGCCGCAATCCTAAAGAAGTGCGTCTCGATACCGGCCAGACCCTCCCCAGTTTACGCACTGCCAAGTGCAGCACTTAAAGCAGTGGAAAGGCAGTAACCCTCTCCCCTCTTTCATGATGAAAAATCACCTCACGCTGGCACCGTGGCCAAACCTGAAATTTGTGCCACTCAGTAACAGGGCACGTCTCTGCTCTGCCCCCTTCCTGCAGCTACACCTACTTGCCCCACCCCACCTGGTCCGTCATGGATCTCCTGAGCCATATCCCCAATTTGCCTTGTTCCGAATGTACCCCAACAATTCAAACACCCTGAACGCACCAAAAACATACATAACATACACAACCTGAAAATCACCACTTCAAATACGTCGTGACAACAATCTGGAAATATTGCAATAAGGCCTTACAACAAATCAAATATTAGTTCCTCACACAAAGTAGATCCACGCTCCCCTCTCTCTACCCCACCCTTTCAGAATCTTCCCCCAAATCTAGTCCCTCACTGGTTCAAAACCACAGTACAATTTCTCATTGAATGAAGCACCAAGTAACTTGCCAGTTAAAGTTGTGGGTGATAAACCTTTGTCATTTAAAGACAGAACAAAATAAATCACTCTCCATTTCTGTCTCTGTGGTCATGTATCACCGGCCTCTGTGGTCCATACCAGATGATTACTTCTCCTTGTACACTCCGTGAAAGAAATTCCACCAACCCTATCACTCTCACTCCCACTCCCCCCATGCCCAAATATCTGCAGGTAATGGCATCTTGCTGTCCTCTGCTCCCGGAGCCAGGCTGCAGAACAGGTGACACTGTGAATGAGATCATGAATCTGCTATATCATTGCTCACTCGCAGCACATATTTTGCCCTGAAAACCATGTTCAATTCACTCATGCTTCCATATCCTATTCTTCATTTTGTCTGACATGTGAGACGCCAAGGGCATTGCCAATGCCATGTAAGGTATCCTCTTTTTATGGGCATCACCCTCCTTACTTCCGTCTCCTCCTGTAACGTCTGTAATTTTTGCGTCTTCTGTCTGAACCCCCTTTCCTTCCTTGCTTTTGTCATTCATCACATCCTTAGGCGTTGCAGGCACCTTCAGTGCCTCCTTTGTTGTCTCCCCCAACTCCCTCAATGACTCCATCACCGATTCCCACCGACCTGCACACCTTTGAGCCTGTCCACCCTTCTTTTCTGTCCTAAACTGGCCATGATTCCTAACTACTTGTAGGTAATCAACCACTGTCCTGTCTGTAGTTGGGATGGCCGCCTCTTGCCTCGGTCTGCTTTCCAGAGGTACCTCCCTTGTCCGCTCTTTACCTCTGAAAGACACCAACTGTACTTTTTGTTGCCTCACCTCTTCCGACCGTCACTGGTGCTTGCACCCTATTTTCGGCTTTCTCCTCCCACCTCTTTAGGCGAACATCTCAGGGCCCTCATGTGCCCTGTTGGCCTCACCAACTGACTGCCAGTCTCACCTGTTGGCAATGTCGATCCTGCACCCGCCAGGCTGCAGCAACATGACAGGCCCCCTGCATCATGGGGCCTCGAGCCACCCCCGTACCCACAGTCTCGGACACCCCTGGACCCCATCTGGCACCCTTAACCAATGGCCTCCCTCGAGTGCCACTGGCCTATCGCTAACCCCCCTCCCTTACCCTGACTTGCCTTTCACCTTCTTCAGCAGGTGTCCCTGTTGTAGGGCCACCTCCCAACACTGCATAGAAGTTACCACCTCTCCTCAGTATCCTTGAAAAGCTGGCACTGTACTGTTTCACATCTAACATGGGCTTTGATTGGAATTCATAGAGCATATTATCAAGCCCATTATCGCCACTTTATCGGCAGTTTCCTGCCGATAAAAGTGACGACAATGTAACGCCCTTTCTTGATAATATGCCCCATAGTTAGGTAAGTCTGGAGATTTTCTATACCTAGCTACATATCCACCTATCCACTCTGTACATATGTCTTCAAGATAGGCAGATAGAAGTGGAGTTAGGAATTGTACATCTATACTTCCCTATATGCACTTACCTTTCAATATTTTCCCCTTCCTTATTCTAAGCTCTATATTGCTGTACCACTATTATCCGTGTTGATCTTCAGTAGTACAATCGAAGGGGAGGGCGGTAGAGCTCCCTCTCTCAAACCACTAGACAGGGGAAGGTGCAGAGATATTAAATCTACACAGAGCAGCACACAAAGCCCTGTCCTTGTACAAAGTGAAATGAATTTGGCCTTCAGCTCCCTATCAGCTTACCTACAGGACTCCAAGAAATAGCTCATCTCTGTACTGGGGATCAAGGAGCCCAAAAAAAACAGAGCAAGAACTTTGCTGCCCTTGATACAGCCTGAAAAGAAGTCCCTGGCCCGGTGACACATAGGACAAGCCAAAAGCAGGCCTCCAGAATATCATCCTGTATTGTTAGTCCCATCCCAATTAATAAAGAATAAAGAAACAAAATCGGTTTCTGAACATGAACAAAAAAAGAACTGGGAAACAGGACCTTCCCAGAGCCCATCCCAAATGAAGGAAACATATAAATACAAGAAAAAGAAATACTGAGGGGCAGATTTTCAATAAAGTAACGCAGCGCGGTGCAGCAAGTCATTTTACTGTGCCGCGCTGCGTTCGTTTTGAAGCACAGGGTTGCAATATATTTACAACAATATGTTGCATCTCTATGCTTTCCCCTGTGCTGGCGCACAAACTGCTGCCATTCGGTGATGCAGGCACCCTTGCACCATGGTGTAAGGATGCCTGCGTCACAGGGATGATTGTTTATGTGCAGGAAGGGTTCCCTTCCTGCACGTAAACAATCAGAAACAGCGTTTTACAACTTCTATGTGAGCTGCATTAGCACACATTCTGATAAGGAGTAGTAAACCAGGGGTGTGGAATCTTGGCTGGTTTATATGGTGACCAGGCGTCCCGGATTTGATATGACAGTCCTGGTTTTCCACCAGCTGTCCCAGCAGATTTTGGCAAATGTGTCTCATGTCCCGGTTTTTAGAGAGGTTCAACTGAAAATAGTGAGAGGCGACTTTTTAGGTGTTCCAAAGCACATATAGTTAGCAGCTGTTATAAGTAAGCAATTTAATGAACAGATATGATGCTGGTTTTAAAAATTACACTTTATTTATCTTCTTAGTTACTTTTCTGTGTTTCCAACTTGATGAGGGCGGTTATTCTTTGCCACTCAGTTGATGTAAAATTGTAGTCCTGCTTCTATGTTTGCGAAATGTCCTGGTTTTTGGTTCACAAGATCTGGTCACCCTACTGGTTTATGGCTCTGAGCAGCTCATCATTGGCTGTACAAAATAAATGTTGACTTCGTATTTAGAGAGATGAACAGACGCACACACCTCCCATCCCTCGCCCGCCATGTTCTAAACTGTTTCTGAGCATACAAGGAAGTAGAGGAGTGGCTAGACGTGCTGTCGACCAGGGGCAGAAACACGAAGGAAAACCTTGCCAAGCATATTATCATACATAGATTTGGAGAAGATATTCGTGGAAGAAAAATCAGCCCACGTTAACCCACTTTAAAAATGTCGCAGCTGCAGCGTCAGTGATAGTGGACTGCGGTTGGCTCTGGGACAGATTGTTATCAGATTATGAGCGTCACCTTCACCTGCTCGAAGCGTGTGGTTGGGAGACAGCCATGATGTGAAAGATTACACAACAATGTTTTCACAAGTTCTAGCCACAAGCTGACATTTCTTTGAAAACAGTGACATGTGGTTTAAACCATTCCGCTGAGGTTGATGAACGTCTGGGTGACTTACGTGGGTGGAGCAGCTCCGACCATTTTAGAAAAGGTAAGATCAGCACAATTTTTCCAACAACAGACCTCAGCTTTCAAGTCCCTAATTTTGGTGAGGACCGAGGTAATTTGAGGTCCTGACCTTGTAACATTTAAACAAGTTTATCAACCACTTACAAATATATATTATGAGATTGTGACAGTTAATGTAAATTAAAAGCTGGCCTTGTGCAATTACAAATTTCACCATTGGTACCAACATTTCAGAGGTTACACAAAAGTAAAGCATGTTTATTCATTAACAGCTTTGTAATCCTGTTTGGTGACTACCTCAGAACAATGGGCCCTATTCACAAAAGCAATCTGAGACAAAATCCTAACTTTACGACTTTCAATATTCACAAAAGGCATTTAGTAGTAGTAAAGTTAGGATTAAGTAACGGAGAGCCATGCAAAGTTGCCTTGCATTGCTTGCTAAATCCGATTTAAGGATTGAGCTGCCACACAATCCTATTATAAATCTGGGGCTGAATATTTGGGGGTGTATAGAGGGGGAGGATTGTGCAGTTTATTAACCACTTAGGGCCTGATTCATGGAGGCAAACTGACACATTGTTTACGTTTACCACTCCTAGATATATTCACAAAGTACATGCAGAGTTTTGAAACTCCACGCTCCTAGTTCTCCACAACTGGAGACTCTGCAATCAGGGCAGAGAACTCTGCACACATAAGTATAGAGAGTACAGTGTCGTAAAACTCTGTACACAGTTTGTGAATACCTAAAAGTAGTAAACTTACCCAAAAATCTAGGTCAACCTATGTAAATCCGGCCATTAATTTCTGATTTTGAATTGCACTGTACTGGTGAGGTGGTAATTGCACTCTGTCCCACTCATAAGCATGGCCTTAAAAGTGTATTTCTCATATTTGTTCAAACAGAAACAGTTACTTTGATTCAATGTATAGGTTTCCTGAAGATGTAAGTGACTTTGGCACCTAGAACAGTAAATATACACTTCAGTGAATTATGGAAGTCATTGACTGGTGTTCAGAAAGATAACTGTGTTTATGGGACCTGGGTGAATACGCTAACCGTGTGTGCCACTAACAATTTCATTTGTATCATCTTAAATGTCCAATGTGTACATACACTTAGAGGGTGTAAATCAATCGATTCTGTCTTTGTTAATGAACAGTAAGCATTTAAACTGTTGCTGTTTTTGTATTTTTGTACAAATTAACTTGGTATCAGATAATAGGGCCAGATGTAGGTATCCAAATACCGGTCGGTAACGGCCGAAAATACCGATTTTCGGCCGTTACCAACTGGTATTTGGATACTGAGATGCATTTTGAAGCTAACGCCTGAAATGTTATCGCATTTAAGATAAACGTTGCTAATAGCACGTTATCTCTGCGATAAAATAAGGGAAAGCACAGCGATAGAAAAAATGACGCTAAGCTTAGTTAGCAATGAATGTCGCTGTTTGTTGATAATATGCCCCGTAGTTACAGGGACGTGAGAGAGCATTGCCAGCTTAACAGTGCCAGTCCCGCAAAGTGTATTGTGGTTAATACAGTTCCTTGGTATTGTTAATACTGACAAGTAAACATTGCTTGTCATTAGTGTTAGCACAGCTAGTACCGGACATCTTTGGACACGTTTCTTGGTAGTCGCCATTCATCAGCAGATGAATAGGTAGTATTAATGGGTAGTATTTGCTGGGGATGCTTGAGATGCTTCTTAAGTTTTCAGCTCAAGAACCTCTCTCTGCTTCAATTGAGTTATGTAACTTGCTATCCACACATCTCCACAATGATCCAATCATTTAGAGATATTTACAGGGAGTGGGAGCAGGCTGTCAGCATATCTGCACCAGCCCTACCAAGTACATTGAGGTTAATGCAGATTCAGTATAATTATTAATGCTCACAACTAAAAATTGTTCTATATCTTTTACTTGTATTAATATAAATTGAAGAAATTCCCCAGTGAGATTTATTTCCTCCTTTTTTAGGATTGTTTAATGACTGTACTTGAATCAAGTAAGTGCACTTCCTTTCCCAATTAACTCTTCATTGTCTTCAGGTTGCTTACTGATTTATCTAAATAGGGGAAAGTTTTTTCATTGTTGACGAAGCCTACCGTAGATATATTGAATCTAGCGGCTTTTCGTCTGATTACCACTTGTTATTTCCAAGCATCCCTCTTGTGGAGAAGTGTGGCTCAATGATTAGAGTGGCAGACCCCGATGCAGAGGTCTAGCCCGGGACCAGGGTTCAATTCCCCGCTGCGGCGGGTCTTGGGCTAAAAATTCCAAGGACCTGATAATTCTTGCCTCTGTGCCTATTCCAATCATGGAGTCCCACTCTGCAACTCTGGGCAATAGCTTGCTTAATCTCCACAACGGCCCCCACAATGCTAAGGATGCCTGGCCTCCACCTTGGGGGTGCCCAGGAGTGGATGTCTCACAGGGAAAGCCAGGATGGGTTCCACAGCGGTATTCGTACAAGCGCCTTGAGACCCTTGCGGGTGAGTAGTGTGCTATACAAGTATCAATTTACATACAAGTATCAATTTACATTACAAAGATATCTTTTGGCAAAGCTTGATTATGATCTTCAGTCTCAGAAACATCTCCAGGCGTTTCAGTCTGGGTTCCATGCATTCCGTGGCACTGGTTTTCAGTTTCAGTTTTGGAGAATGCCATGGATATGGGTGAGGGACATGCCTACGGATTGTCCTAGCAGTCTTTGACATGATCGGCCGTGAGGAACGCCTTTCCAGCCTAGCAGTGGAGGCTCCTCCGCAATGGCAGAGGAGCGTCGCCCCACTGCTTTTGAGCAGTGCAAAGCACAAAACATAAAAGAATAGTAACTTTGCGTTATTATCATTTATTCTTCATGCTGCTTTGCGGGTGGGCGGGCAGTTGGGTGGGGCTGCTCTGCTCTCGGAGCAGGGTAAGGGAGGAGTCCCACTTGACATTGCTCTGATGAGGAAAAAAACACAGTTAAAGTTCATAATCAAAACCAATAAACCACAGAAATGTTAAAATTATGGTTAGGAACATAATCCAAAACTCGAACATCAGCCATAGAAACCATACCTTGCACCATATGAAAAGCTCAAGACCTCACCCTTAATGTGACAGATGCAATTACATATTTTATAAACAATCTTAAAATGAGAGTAAATATCATATTACCATTAACACTATGAAGGAGACAATTTTGACTGTAGTATTATTTATTAGTTTGATTATGTATTGCTTTTTAAGAAAATCTTTATTCAGCAAAATCAAAATAGGCCATGACAGTACAAAGAATATAAATACAACAGCAAATAATAAAAACATTTAAAAACAAATGTACAACATCCAATGCTAAAACAACAAAACGTTTAAAAATCCCAGCTCCAGCCTCTTTTTACAAATTGGAATAAAATAAGTTTCCTGGTTCGAATCGCACCCCAAATGTAAGAAGCAATTATGAGGCATAAAAAAGGATCTACCAGTGCACACAAAAGTCATAGAGAAGCATTATTATCCCTAACATTATATGCAGGAAAAATCGGTTTCAGGTAATATATCCTTAGGCAGCCGTAAAAGGTACAAAATTAAATAAAGTGCTGAGTGCTCTGCTTCGAGATACCGTCAAATGGTCATGGGGCCATTTCCATGGGCCCTTGCTTCATAGTGGTGTAAGCAACAAGAAAATGTACTACACCCAACTGCAGTCTAGTTAGAATGAAGCGGTATTGGGTATTAGTCACCAATGACAAATACGGTTAGTAACCCTCCTGGAAAGCATTCAACATATAAGGGACAACAATAACTTTCTTAAACTCAGCACGGGCTCTAGTTTCAGACCTAACACTTAAGAAAGAGGCCTTAACCTCGGTCTTACGAAAAGCCAGCATACTATGTGGATCTTGGGGCATAGGTAGACCAAATAATGATTTAAAAGTTTCATTAATGTAAGAAAGCAGAGGGATTTTAACCCGTTCCCAGCGTCGAACGTTCAGCGCCCAGTGCTGAATGTTCGGAGAACGAATGCTGGCCCGTCGGCCAACGGTCGTGCGCAGCACTGGGGAGGTATCGCTCGTGACGACCGTTGGCCGACGGCAGCAATTAACGGGTTAAAGGCATGGTCTAGGGCTAAACAATCGAGAATGAAATGATTTTGAAAGGCTGCTTCAACTTTTGCCCAAATAGAGTACCAAAGAAGAATAGGCTAGAGCAAAAGTAAGTCCTCCAAGTGAATTAGCTCAACCGCCTTATGGACAATAAAGGATGGTACAGAGGCCGGTGTACACAACAAGAACCTAAGAACAACATTCTCCTCATCCTGAAGAGGGGCACAGGGCACATAACCCTGGAGGCCCCACTTTACGTGGCAGCCGGCAGTGCTCTTGCCTTGTAAATGCTGATCATTTCCTTGACAGTACGGCTACCAAGTTTGTGGAAGAATCTGAAGACTCCCTGACAACCTCTCCTGATTTTCGATCAAGCATTTCGCATATGAGCCATTATTGGAAAAAAGATACCCAAATAGCAAAATGAGTTAACCCTCACAATTGGAGTGTCCTTGATACAAAGGGTCCTGCGCTTCTGGATTGTTTTTCCCACTTGACATTGCAAATGTTTCAGTATTGTTAATCTTCAGTTTTCTGGCCTCCATAAAGTCAATGAATGTAATCATCAGTCTCTGCAGACTGATGGGAGTCTTTGACATCAGCACAGCATCATCTGCGTACAATAACACAGGGACCAAACGTCTGGCAACAATTGGAGTTTGGAGGGCATCATAGACCCCATCCCATTAAAAAACAAAAAAAATAATTATGGCCAAGGCACAAGCCTGTCTAATTCCCTTCTTGATTTTAAACAATGGGATACATTCCCCATTGGTGCCATAACAAACCTTAGCAGACAAAAAAAAGAACAATGTTCTCAGGCGCCCCAAGTGAGAGCAATGTATGCCAGAGAACAGAGTGATCAACCAAATCAAAGGTGCTGCTGAGGTTGGCAAAACATAAATAGAGGGAGCCTGACTTAGCCTTTGTGTATTTACCAATGAGCAGATCTAGGTTCACACACTTCTTCACTGTCCCCAACCCTCTTCTGAATCTATACTGGGCCTCCAAAAGGATAGAATTATCCATTGCCCACTGTTCTAGTCTCTGTGGTAGAACCCTACCCATCATATTTGCCGAGGAATCCAGGAGGAGGATGGACGATAGCACTTCTGGTCAGATCTATCCCCGTTCTTAAAAATAGGCACTATGATGGATCATGCCCTCCACATCTGCGTTAAAAACACTTGGGTCAGAATGGGGCCCCATAGTTCACCCATTGCTCTGAAAGCATCAACCAGAACCCCATCGGGGCTTAGTGCCTTATCCCCAGCACTATGTTCTAGTGCAAGAAGGACCTTGTCCACGGTAACATCAAGGGACCTGCTGCAAGATTAGTTAACACTCTTAGCCACATTTGAAAAACATCACCCTTGAGGGAGTAAAGAAATCTTGTAAAACAATTAATCCATGCGTGTAGGGGAACAAATTAGGTGAATTCAGGGGTGGTATAATGTTTTTAAAAAGGGGCGTTAACTGTACTCCAGAACACAGTAGCATCATTGGCCAAGTTTGACCAAGCCTCTTCCCAAAGCACCTTTTTTCCGGAGCCTAACACCAGGTTGTAGTGCTTCCTTAATTGCTCTCCATGCCACTGGAATCAAGCTATCTAGCTGATGCGGGCTGAAAGCCCGAAACCGGTCCTAGGATGCTTGTTTCCTGTCCAGGGAGAACCTGGCCTGGTAGTTTGGGCTGGACTGTTCCCATTGGGCGCAGGGTCAAGACTGATTTGCATATGGCTGGGTCCAAACTGGAATGGTATGGTGAGCAAAAAACGATGGATTTAGGCCCAGATCTCTGTATTGCAGTGAATGTATGACATTGTTCTGCATTCTGTCCCTCAATTGTTCTTTTTGCAATTGTTCTTTTTGCGTAAATGACAAGGTAACCCCTAGGGGAACTATGCAAGCCAATCAGTAGCAGCTTAGATGCCTGGGTACATAAAGGGTCAACCCAACCATGTCTATTAGTAGTCCTTGGTCTAGGAGATTGTGTGAGGAGGACAGTAAGGGACCTGGCGATTGTTTTGAAAGTGTACAACAGCCTCCCATGGTCCATCTCAGTACTCAGACAATAAGTGAACTCAGCTCCATTCGTAAATTAACAGCTTTTGCAAAACGCAGAGATGATTGTCCTCCCCCCTCCCATTTGATATGGATGCCATTAGGCCAATTTGGGATAGCATTTGCTACACAGATGATTACTGTAGGGCTTTCTGCATAAAAAGACATGGATAGAGCTAAGGTCATGATCGCTCACTGTGGTTGGAATTATTCTAAAACTAAAAATAAGGTCACTAGAAGCAAGAGTAATTAGGATGTGGTCAAGTATGACCTCCTCTACCAATGAAAGAAAAGGTCTGTTCATCACCCTTTGTATTATCATTCTCCAGTAATAAAAGTTAATATTAACAAATGTAATAATTTAGAGATTTATCATGGGGCGTGTCTTGTTATTTAATTATGTTGTGCTTTTAGATGTTATTACTTTTTGGAATAAATATTGTTAGGTCATAAGCATTACATCTGGTGTACAATTTATGGTTTGCATGTGAGATGTATGAGTTATGGATTGGGGTCCTAACAGTAATTGGCAAAATGTAGTGGTTTTTGGTTTTAATTTGCAACCATAAATCCAATTTAATTAATTTTCACTTAATTTGAGATGTCATCAGTGATGCCACTGACCATTTCATGAGTGATGTAATATGTGAGGTCATAAGCAGTTCATTGTGGGGCGCGAGTTATAGTTACCTCAGCTAACTATAACTGCTGAATTTCACTGGTTTTGAACAAGAAACATCTGAGCCTAAATATAACGTCCCTGTAACCTGTGTTTTTTCAGTGAAATTCTACGTTTTTTTAAAATTCCATTTCCTTACAGTACGTCCCTATAACCTTTGCTTTTTTCAGTGAATTTCCAAGATTTTTAATAGCTCATTCCTAACTATATTGTCCCTATAACCTTTGTTTTTATCTGTAAATGTATATGTTTTTTAACTAGTAGTTGCGTTTACAGAGTGGTGGAGAAAGTGGAAAGGGCCTCTGACATGATCTCAGCAATTCCGCTGTCTGGGACTTACTGGAGGTAACAGAAGGGATTTCTGGCCCCCAAGGACCCTCAGCATCCAAGGAGACTTCATCTCCCAACCAGCAGTGCACCAGGAGGTGCGTTTACAGAGTGGTGGAGAAAGGGGGCATGGCTTCTGACAAACTCTCAGCAATCCTGCTCTGTGGGATTTACTGGAGGTAAAAGGAGAGGTAGTTGGCCCCCAAAGACCCTCAGCAGCCAAGAAGACCTCATCCCCCAACCAGCAGTGCGCCAGGAGGTGTGTTTACAGAGTGGTGAAGAAAGGGGGCATGGCCTCTGAAGACCTCAGCAGTCCTGCAGTGTAGAACTTACTGGAGGTAACAGGAGAGGTCGTTAGCCCCCAAGGACCCTCTGGAATAAACGTGGCCTTCATTCCCCAACCAGCAGTGTGTCAGGAGGTGTGTTTGCAGAGTAGTGGAGAAAGGGGTTGTGGCCTCGGAAGTCCTCTCAGCAATGCCGCTGTTTGGGATTTACTGGAGGTAACAGGAGGGCTTGTTGGACCCCAAGGACTCTCAGCATTCAAGGGGACTTCATCCCCCAACTAGCAGTGTGCCAGAAGGCACGGTTGCAGAATGGTGGAAAAAGGGACCATGGTCTCCAGCCACCTCTCAGCAATCTCGCTGTGTGGACTTACTGGTGGCAACATGAGGCGTTTCTGGCTCCCATAGACCCTCAGGAGGCAAGGGGACTTCATCCCCCAACAAGAAGTGCACCAGGAGGCATGTTTGCAGAGTGACGGAGAAAGGGGGCGTGGCCTCTGAAGACCGCTCATAAATCCCACTGTGTGGGACTTACTGTAGGCAATAGGAGGTCTTGTTGGCCCCCAAGGACCCTCAGCTGCCAAGGGTACTTCATTGCCCAACCAACAGTCTGCCAGGAGGTGCGTTGGCAGAGTGTTGAAGAAAGGGGGTGGGGCCCCCGGCGCCCGGCCAGTCTTTCTTTTTATTTATCTTTTATTTATTCTGGGAGGGGTGCTGCATGGCCCCTCTTCCCTGGGCCAATTTTGGCCACAGAGACCCCATCCCCTGGGGCCATGCCAATTCTGAATAGGGGAGGGGAGCCGTGAAGTGCCCCTCCCAGGGCCGATTTTGTCCCTGGGTAACCAAGGGGTTGCTTTTATTTATTTCAGGTTGGCTTGGTTGGTATTTTACTAATTCAAAGCTGTAACACTGTGCCTGGAATGGTAAAAGGCTTGGACAGCACTGTGTTAGTCCCCTGCTGTAGAAATGGCTAAAGACTTTGTCCCTTTCTATCTTGGCAAGATTCTGTTCGGCTGGATAGAGTAGAATTTTTTTGGGGTAACGGTGCTCAAGGTTTAAAAATGGGTGATTAAAGCCTATGGAAGCATTTTGTTTGTTCGGTGGGTCAATACCAGCAAAAAGAAGGTAACATTCACCAAATGTGGGTGACTTGACAGGTCTACCATTTATCCAGCATGTGGCCAAAGGCCTTGTGCATTATCATTAGACTGGAGATAGAAAACTGGGAAACTGCAGCTTGTTGAATTCAAGTCCACAGACCCTGTAGACCGCAGTCACAATGACTGCATGATTTTATCAGTGATGTCATCAATGAGGTAATTTGAAATGTCATCAGAGATGTCATAAATGATGTAATTTAACATGTCATGAGTGATTTAATAAGTGATGTCATAAGCAGTTCGTAATGGGGCCCAAGTTATAGTTAGCTCACTAAACAATAAATGGCAAATTTCAGTAGCTTTTCGATTTTAAAACAGTAGCTCTAATCTCTTTTGAAAACCTAACCATAATGTGACTTTGAACCTTGGGGCATATTATCAAGCCTGGGCGATAAAATTATCGCTGCTTTATCGGCAGAAAACTGCTGATAAAGCGGCGATAATGGGCTTGATAATATGCTTTATGGAATTCCAATCGAATCCCATGTTAGATGTGAAGAAATCTAACATGGGCTTCTATTGGAATTCCATAGAGCATATTATCAAGCCCTTTATCGCCGCTTTATCTGCAGTTTTCTGCCGCGACAGTGGCGATAATGTTATCGCCAAGGCTTGATAATATACCCCCTTGTTTTTTCAGTGAATATAATTTTTTTTACATAAGCTAAGCCCTTTTCACCATTCTTAACTAATATGTCACTTTAACCATCGCTTTTTCCAGTGAAAAAATATAATACCATCATTAGCTGAGGTGCGTACTGCTGGGAATAAATGAAGGACAAGCAGCAATAAGCAATAAAAGGTTAACATAGCTTGTGGGAGATTTTGGCTTGGAATCTTCACTTTGCAGTAGCTACCACTACAGAGAGATGGTAACTGCAAGGACACATTGTGGATTACAAATTCCCTGCTTGCCCTAAAACTTCCCATCAAAGGAAATACCTATCTTTAATGGCCAAAACTGGTGAGTGTTAAATAATGTTTAATTCTGGCATATTGTTGAATGTCAATTGTGCTGACAGTATCTTGGCTCCAGTAAATTTGATATGTACTAAATGCCAATATTTGTCAAAAAAAGCAAGAGTCTCTGGAGATCTCCTAATATCTCAATATTCTGTCCTCAATAGCCACATAATTGTCATTCGCATAAAAGTAACCTTTGTGAACTAATTCTATTTTCCCAAGTATCGTCACAGTTAAGTTGTAGTTAAGTAGATATCCAGAATCCGCTACCCTACGCGTTGTGTAAATATCGCAATGTACGTATCTCTAAAGATGAAATTTGTCCGCGTCCTCTGCCCGAATACAGGTCACTAACTGACCTGTATTCGGGCAGAGGACACGGAAAATTTTCATCTATGGAGATACGTACATTGCGATATTTACACGATGCGTGGAATTTCGGAGGCCTCTTTTCCGCGTTTAAGATTTTGAGAAAAAAAAGCCCTGATGAAGTCGCAAGGGTAACCCCCTTTGCGAAGTAACGCATTGGCTAAGGCTAAAATAAGAAGAGCATACCGAAGAACGGAATTTTGAGTGCACTTGGATTCTTCAATGATAAAGACATATTTGTATTATAAAAACTGCAACGTGTGCCTTGAAAATCAGTGAAAAGTGTATCCATGTCGCAAGTGTGCCTGCATTGCAGACACAATTGTTTTTGAGCAGGAAGGGACACCGTCCTGCAAAAAAAGAAATCCTCTAGGCATTTTTCTCTTTCTAGGTGTGCAGCATACTAGTAATGGCAAAACTGGGAATGTGCCAAATCCATGAGTGAATGCCTGTGAACACCGATGCTCCTCCCATGGAATGCCTCCCTAGGGTAGAGTGACGTAACACAGTGATTTGTACTGCATTAATCTAGATTTATCAAGCCATGCAAGGTGGCCTTGTGTAGCCTGCTAAATCTGACTTAGTAGTTGCAACGCCCTTCCGCCTCCTTGCGTGGCACAAGGGCGACGCGACTCGTTGATAAATCTGCCCCTTACTGTTTTCATCAAATGCAGATGGTCCTTCTTAAGGAGGCAAAAGGAAATAAGCATGATCTGATACTACTCTTATGTTTAATAAGCATTATTGAAACAAAAAATTGATACAATATAGCATAGGCCAAAAACATAACATTATACAAAATGATGGATGAGCAAAATATAGTAGGCAATTAAACATAGTAGAAAGCTGTTTACATTTTAGGGATATTATGGGAGAAAGAAAATAAGAGAAGAAACAAGGGAGGGAGAGAAAGGAGGGGAAAGAAGGGAAGAATACTCTTGATTCTCTATTTAGGAATTTCCATTGCTAAAAACTTTACCTCGAACCTATTGGCAAAACTGTGGCTCGATTGACGTTAGGTATCTTGGTAGAAAAAAAATATTTTAATTTGTGCCCAACCCATGGCATATTTTGTGAGCCACCCACTCTTCCAGGTATGAGTCATATTTCCGTTATCACTCCTAATCTCTCTGTAATTTGGACTATGTACGATCAGATAACATTATTGTGTACAGTTCGAGAAAACACTTTCCTCCCACACTGGTGTTGGTTTGATCTATCACAGACTCATGGAAAAAGTTTGTATGATAAAAAAAAGGACAAAGAGCAGAACTGTGAAGTTAATTTTCTCACTTGGCTCACTTGCAGAAAGTCACAGCCAGAGTCTGGGTGTTGAGCACTGTGCATAGTATTTGGAATTTGAAACAGTTGAAACCTGTTGTGATTAGTCGTTTTGCGTCTCATTTTGTAATTCTGTAGCTTTAGCATCTCGAGGACATCATGTTATGTACCAAAGTATTATAAAGTGAGCGTGTTTTGGGTCAGCAATCCTAAACCACTGGCTTTCATGTTTTTTTGGGGCTTTTCATAATTTGTCATTGAAGAGCTGACCACTAAGACCATCGCATTTTGTGGATTGTTACATTGTCCCATTTGTCATCCCTTTGGTGATAGCCATCCAGCAGCACAAAGTCTAGCTTGTAATTCAGAGCGAATGCGAGTTTTTTTTATTTGAACTTTACTGACATGATATTTGAATTGCTGGTACATATATTTTGTTTTGTTTAGGAAGTGCTTACTCTTTGTCTTAATGCTGACTAAGGCTATTTACTAAAGACACACATAACTTTGCCTACATCTGCAACTACATTTTGAAATTAGACAACACAACCTTCAGCTTCTGACTAATTATAACACTCTTACTTGAGGATGTGGCTTAACTCTGCAATCACCGTTTGTTCATCAAAGGAGCCTTACTTCTAGCTTCAGTCCTGTTGTAGCCCAAGAGGTTGTCCCATTACGAGATTGTCATTCAAGGGAGGTGCAAAAGCACACGTACGATCAAGTAACTGTTACCAAACACTTCCCCTAACAAAGAACAGACCTACCAGTTTTCCCACTGCATATTTAACACAACTGTGACCTTGTCATTGGTCTGTTGAGGAGTATTGCTTGACCCTACCTAATGCCAGGCTCTACTTGAAATTGTACTCGTTATGTCTCTGTTTTCAATGTTTTCTTGGTGTCAAAGCCCATTTTGTCGACACATTCCCCTGCCTTATTCTGATGCAAAATACCCTCCTTGAGGCCAGATTCTAAGCCCTGCATTCTGAGGTGGCCAATAAAAGCGTGCATAAACACCACCCAGATGTAATACTATAATCGAATATCAACAGTGTTTTCACAATAGGGTTTTGTTCTCAATTGTAAGCAGGAGACTGGGAAAAACATGCAAATCAATCTTTCTTGCCTGCAAAACAGAAAGTGTTGTTTTGGCGGCAAGTGCTACTTGGAGGCGCATGGTTGCATAGTTGCAATGATGCCTCATCTATTTCAATGTGTGCTTGGATGCTATAGCCCATTGCCCCACCGGTGCATCACTTTTGTTAGTGCACCGGCAGCGTAATGGGCTTCCTCATATCTACAATGCCAAGTAAAGTCAGCCTGCATGACTTTTCGTACACTTGTAAATATGTTTCCCTTTCACGGATAACTCTGCCTGAAAGGGGCGTTCCATTGGTGTTGCTGTGGGTGTTTTCACGCAACATCCATGGAACTTAACGCAGTCCCAGATTTACAACATTTTGTAAACCTGGGAATGCGTCAGAATTAGGGAGGCATAAGGAGGCACAACGAGAAGAAATACTTTCATTTTTCCTCATTTTTTCCTCTTTCTATGCGTGATGCATTCTGTCGCATGCATAGAAAGAGGAAAATGCCTTTAATGATTGTTTTTGTGCAGGAAGGTGTCACTTCCTGCACAAAAACTATCATCCTCTCAGCGCAGGCACCCTTGCAAAATGAATCAAGGGTGTCTGCGCTGGTGCAAGGCTGCTGTTTGTGCACCAGCACAAGGGAGAAGGACTGGAATGCTCTGTATCTTGTAGATACTGCACATTCCTGTCCTTTTATTTTGACGGCCAGCAGCGCATCAGGAAGGCTTGCTGCGCTGCCGTGTGTCAAAATATTGTATATGAAGCCCTATGTGTCTACATGTGTAAAAAAAGAAAAACGTATTGGCTTTGCCATTCTTATTCTAGATAAAGTCAGAGTATATCTGTGACACGATCCAAGGAACAATGGCTTTGGAGTGAAAGCCACTTGTTGGTATAGTCCCTGCATTTTGTCCTTTTTAGGTCTTGCGAGAGTCAGCACATGCGCTGCTCTTTCAAGACATTTAGTAGCTGCTTCAAAAAGCATTACTTTGCCGGCCAACAGTTTGCTAGAATGCGCACAAGCGCGCGCGACGTAAACAGCACTTTTTCCCGTCGCGCGTGTGCGCACCAATCGCGTTTTTTTATTGCCGCAAGGCGTTACTTTTACACTCGCGCGGCCAATGCTTGTTTTTTTTACATTGACCTCCATGGCTTGGATTTTGCAGATTTATATTGCGCAGGCTTGGCCCATCCCATACTTGTGGCCCCTTCCAATGGCAAGCGAGTGCATCGCACCAGCCACGTTACCTAGGGCCTATTCCTTCCTGATAGGGGTGCTTCAGTGATTTGTCCCAATTCACATTCCCTCCCGTGGCTTTTGCAAATTCATATCGCGCAGCCTCGCCCTGTAGGTATCCGAGCGCTTTACACGAGCACCAGCATGTTACCCAAGGCCCTATTCTTTCCTTGTTAGTCCCAAGGAGATTAAGTGATTTACATAGCTAACCGGATAAAAAGTTGTATATTTTGCCGAAATTCAAGGTCAAAGTTTAGAACATCACGAGCCTCAATTTATGCATACTTTATCTGAGGTGCAAGCCCCGTTTCACTTACAAACAGGAGCTGGAACTAGCTGTGCTTTTTTATAATTCGGGCACAAAGAAAGTACACACAGCAAATCATTTTTTTCTTTTCAACCGATTTTTGCCCATTCAAACCTCACACCCATCGGGGATGCACACTGACCTCTTATTTTGCTGCTACGGCTGTTTTGTACCAGCCGGTTCACCCCCGGCCCGAGAGCCCCTTCTTCCTTCACCGCTGCATGGGGAGATGGAGTCATCCACACGCCTCTTGTCCATGAGCCTCCTGGTCCCGCTATGCCACGGCTTGCTCCTTTTTCATCCAACGGTGTTGGTGAGTTCTTGGCTTTGTGCTTAGATTTCCTATGATCAGCAAACAGCATTATAAAGATTTCGCGGCTGTTAACTTTTTGCAAATAAGAATCACACATTTGGAGTGATGGTTGAGCCATCACATCAAGTCAAAGCCACACATAGTGAGAAGGTCTACTCTAGAACCTAACATGTAAAACGTTACTTTATCCAGAGCTCCTCTGAGGATCTACAGAGTACAGGCCGCAAGCCTGTGCCCTGTGAACAGCAGGCAGGGTGCACAGTGCCCGCTCCTCTCGCAGTGCAGCCCTGTATAAGCTGTGGAATGTGTGATTCTCTAAGGGACGCCACTACCAACAGCGTCTCCTGGGTTTCACTTTCAGTACAGAATACTGACCTGGTATCGTTTTTGTCTGGGTTTGTTGGACGCCTGCCAACAATGCAGAAATCTGGATGGACTGGTAACACCTTCTCCTCACAGGGCAGCCGTGCTGTCTGCACGACAAAGGGCTTGTCTGAAAACCAATCTCCAGACGTGATAACTGGGGCTAGGACTGCAATTTGCTCCTTGTAATTATTTTCAAGTGCAAATCAAAACAGGTGAAGGTTGTTCATGCAGGGCCTATTAAGACAACAAGATGGAAAGCAATATCATTTTTCTAGGTGCCGAAGAGCACCCGCTGTGAGCTGTCGTCTTCTTGTTCCACGGATGTCTCGGTGTTTCACCCGCACATCTGCCTGAAGGGACCCACACACAAAACAAAGAGGAGTGTCACTTGACAAGGTGTACACTTGCAGACCACCATCCTGCCCAGAGGTAACCAGTGCTTCAGGGACGCAACATCCTCTCACACTACCCAGGGTACTCTGTAAGGACAAGGGTGCTTTTAGGAACCAGGAGCTAGGCCACAGAAAGAGGAGCAGGGTTACCTACATATTCCGAACCTGAGTACATTTGAGGTGTTCCTGGACTCATGTGCATTCCACTGCTGCAACATTGGCAATGAACACAGTTCAATAGAAATCTGGGTTTCAGAGTACTGGAACAAAGAGGCCCACACTTCAAGAGTCGTCAAACATTCAGTTCCTTAGGTGTAGGTCTTCGCCTACTCCCTCCTTCCGAAGCACACACTTCAAGAGTCTTTGAATACGTAGATCATCTGGTGTAGGTCTTCGCACACTCTCTCCTTCCTGAGCCCACGCTAGCTGCACTGACTTTTATCAAAACTTTTATTGGTGGTAATTAGTTATTTCATGATAGTATTGCTTGTATTGAACTATATCTCAACTTGCACTTTTGGCAATTGACCCCTTCAATGCCAATTTCCCGATCAACATTTTATGTTGTCATGGGGATGAGCCTTGCATTTACACTGCGTTAAGTTAGAATGAGCTTATTAGAAGTTTAAACGCCATTGTTCCTTTCTGCTGCCTTTGCATACGGCACACATTGTTATAAATGTTTAGAGTCTTGCAGATTGTTTTGCTTCACACAAGAATAATATGTTTTCCTATAGTAGCAGCCTTGCTTGGTAAGCTTTGTCTAAACAGTGAGTGCCGAGGCCTTCAAGGGTATTTCAACACAGTGGTTGTTGTTCGGTCTGATCAGCGCACGTTCTAGGCATAACATATCTGCAGCTGTGGCCACCTCTGATTTTGGCGCGTTTAATAATGCACTGCGCAGGCATGCTCACACACTTGGAGAACATTCGCATGCAGAGAGCTGGTGTAGAACATGATGCGATCCATTTCTACTAGGACCAGAGGTATGGGGCCAGCCTTGTAACCCCAAGAGACCTTCTGTAGATATAAAATAACCTACTAGCAAGGGATGGTGATTTCTAGGTGTAATTTAGCCCTTTTTCATTTAGAATTTTAACATGCTTTCTCCCTTTGTATTTTATGGAATAGTAACTATGCTGATAATCTTGTTGCTTATAATATGTCTGCTTGTATTAGCTAAGATACTGCGCCTGAGAACACAGCATTAGAAATAAATATTTAAAACTTGCACGTGTCTTCATTTACTCCCCGTTTTGGACTGGTATGAGAGTATAAAGAAATAGTGTTCATGTGTTCCACATTGCCTGAGGTATTCTAAGTTCCATGTTCTGAGTTGTCTAATCATTGGGGTATGGAAGAACCAATGAGACACTGATTGCTAGTCTGGTAGGCGATTTTGGCTACTAAGGTGAGTTTTGGTACAACCTAATTCACTGAGGTTCCAAGTCTCTATGCACTGTTCTGTGTATGAGCAGAATCCCTGCTACATGGCGCCCAATGTGGTGGTCTTGTTACATGACACTTGAGTAGTACTTCATTCAGTCCTTAGCCCCTTGCTATTGTTCCGGATAATAGTAGCGTCGAACAAACCTACCTATAGTTACATAGGTCTTTTCAAACTTGAATCTTTTCAAACGGTTTCCTTTTGAATTACTACCCAGTTGTGCTACTACGTTTTACATTGTGCCTTTTTCTTCTCTGTGTCACTCTGGCTGACATTGTTATACCGCAACATAGTCGCATTGCGGTTCGCAATCACTTTCAAGCATACAATGTTGGATTGGAGGGCATGGCAGTGATTTTGGGCGTAAGTGCTGAGGTTGCTTACCCGTTTGAGATATTCTACTCTTGGGTGACGTTCCCTGCAGTAGAAGCGGCTACGCAGGTTTTTCACACTTACACTCACACAGCCGTGCCCAGGGAATATGTCACTTATAGGACACAGGAGATTCCAATTTCTGCATTGCAGCATCGTGTTTGGTTTGATGGCGCCCTTCCCCACAGTGTAACGGTGGCTAGATTGGGTCCTTTGTCCATTCCAGGTACTTCTTGGCTGGTTTTGGCTGGATTCACCCGCATCCTTGTGCGGGCCAAGTCCCCGTTGCTGAGTTATGGACCCTACATGACTCTTCTATTAGTGTTATTAGGGCCCGAGTTCAATATATTATCCGCAATTTCCAGGGCAGGGCCCCTGGTATGGCGGCCCTTCCAGCAGGACCGAGCGGAATGAAGCTTAGTCCCGTGATGGTCAATGCAGTAATGGGCAAGCGTCCCCAAGATAAGGATGATATGCCTTTTTGGCTTGCCGAGAAATTTGACCAGCTGGAGGCAGTTTTTCCTAATTTGAGTCCCGTAGAAAAACACAGGATTCTTACAATTAGTTTACCCATGGATTTGGTACCAGATGCCAGTGACTGTGAGTCATGGGGTAGGATTTTTGCGGCAGTTGACACGAGGTGCTTTGGCACTCTGTCAATGGCTGTGCTTCCAACGGTCATTAAGCATGTTCAGGACGAACACGGACCTAAGGCTGCGGTTGAATTGGGAATGAGACTCGTTGGCACGTTTGATGTGGTAGACGATCTCGTCCTTTCTAATGTAAAGGGAGATGCGGTGAACTTTCAAGTGGCTAATGATTTACGCGATGCCCCTGATGCCGACAAACCCCGACAGTTACCGAGAATTATAAAGGCTATGTATAAAACTATTGGCCGCAATAGTTTAGGTGTCAAGCCCTTTTCTGCTAAAAGCAAACCCAGGGTGCGAAGTCTGAAATAGACGTTCAACTCACAGCTCCAAAGAAAAATTGGAACAGAAATAAAAAACAGGGGAAACAGCAACAGAAACAGGAGTCCCATCACCAGTTCCTGCGTCTACTGAGCGTGTTCATGATTTGAGCGACCGCACTACGATTAAGTCGCCTGATAGATTTCAGGTCCCTGATCAATGCTCTCCTTGTTCTTAACAGGACACATCAGCCTCATCGTCCGGTGGTGGAGGAGGCGGCAGAGGTCGGGGTGGCCAGTAGAGTCGCGACCAGCCCCGCACGAAACACGGAAATGGCAAACAGGACGATACTTTACAGAAGAGAGCCCGGTTTCAGAAAAAGAAAGTTGCCGCTTTAACAGCGAGATATGCCACAGATAGTGAGACCGCAGCTTCGGAATCAGACATGGGCGCTGACGTTGCTGGACAGCGCAGTGGAGATTACCATAGTGCGAGAGGCCCTTCGTCCACTACTGAATGTGACAGCGACTGACCAATATGTTGTTGTGGAAACAGCTGATACTAGAGTAGCTCCCTTGATAAGCTTTATAAAATAGTTCTTTTAATTGAAGGTGACATACAACTTACCATAAAAGGGGTATTTTCAGAAAATCTTACAACTACATATGACATTTTGTTAGCGGAGGCTGACTGGCCCCCACCTTTTGTTTTCGCGGCTCCGAGAGGGGAGGAGGTAATCCTCCCGGGTTTCATGCACATGGTGTCGAAGGAGCATGCAGTGGATTTAACAAAAGAATGGACTAAGGCCCTTGGGCCGGCTCTGTACCGCACACACTGTGGTTGGGATAAATTTTCCCCTCACCACGAGATTCCCATACAGTCTATGTTACAGCCTCAACCTCAATATCCCATCCGGCGTGAAGCTAAGGCTTTCGTCGTGGAGATCCTTGAACAATTGGAATATCAAGGAGTGATTGAAACTTGTGTGTCACCGATGAATAACCCACTTTTTACTGTTACCAAGCCTGACGGTTCGTACCATTTGGTATTGGATTACCGGCATTTGAACTTGCATTGCCGTACCTGTGCAGTACAGAATACCCACGGCTCTGCTCTCGTGGATGGTCTTGTGCGAAAAAGGTTTAAAACCACACTTGACATATCCAACAGTTTTTTTGCCCACAATTTGGATGGTCTAAGTTCCCAATGGACCAGTTTTTCCTGTGGCGGCAAAGAACGCCAATTTAAACGCCTGGCCATGGGCTATAAGAATAGTCCAGGTGTGTTTGCTTCCTGTATTAACTGTCTCTTAGAGAGAGTTGACCCGGATGCGTGTTCGTATGTGGATGACATCTATCTCACAGACGATGAAATTTGGGCGCATCTGTGTCGAGTAGACCGCATAATTTGTAACTTTGCGGACTTCGGTTACAAATTCAACTTTGCAAAGTCTCATATTGCAGAGTACACAGTGTTGTTCCTGGGCTAAGAGCTAAACAATGAAGTTCGAGGATTGGCTCCTCATTTCTTGGAGAAATGCGCACAGCTGGGTGCTCCTACAACTCTGAAAAAATTACAGTCCTTGCTGGGATTTTTGTATTTCAGGCGTACTTATATTCCCGAATATGCCCAGCGTATCAAGCCTTTGTATGCTTTGGTACAACCTACTTTCACCAAATCGTGCTGGCTGCCTAAACATACAGCCATTTTGCAGTCTTTGCAGGCTGACCTTCTAGAATCTAAATTCTTACTGTGACTTGTAATAACCACACCAACCTGGTGATAAGAATCATCCCTGGGGTGGTGGGTTTCTCTTACCTTGCTTTTAATGAAGGAGACACAGTACCTATTGCTTACAAGTCACACTTGTACACTTCGGCTGAAAAGCGGTTTTCCACTGTGGAAAACGTTTTGACAGCAGCGCAAATGGCGATTCTCAAGGAACGTGCACTGTCGCAGGGAAAATGCATGTTGGTTGTTACCCCATATCCTGCCCTAGAGGCAGTGACGAAGGCCAGTGTACCGAATTCTAAAGCTTTGCACCCACGGTGGATACAATGGGCAGCATCTTTGACGTCTCCGGATGTTACGTTTATTTTTTATGCCTCCTTACAGTCACAAGAGTTTTTGCAGTATGATTTAGTTCATCCTGCACCATTGACTATGCGACCTTTGGAGGATTTCGATTGTATCATTTACACCAATGGTTCAGCGCAAGTTGCGCATGGGTCTAAGCACAGATACCTTTCCCCTTGCGCCATTGTTGTAGGTACCATGGTGAATGACGAATTCAAGTCCAAAGTCGTGCACATGCAGACTTTAGGGGACTGTACTGCACAATTGGCAGAGCTCCGTGCTCTGATGCTTGCATTGGAGTACGCTGATCCTAGTGTGACGACTCTTATTGTGAGTGATTCTTAGTACTGTGTCCAGTCTTACAATGAAAACCTGTTCTTTTGGATTCAGAATGATTTTCGTGACTCCAAAGGTAGCACAATAAAACATAAAATGACCTGGGTACGAGTGGCTGAGCTTAAAGAGCAGTTGCCACTCGTGTATGTAATTCACACTCTCTGTCATCAGCGCGTGGGAGTTCACGCTGTTGGCAATTCTTTGACCGATGAGGCCGCAAAATCAGCAGTTTCAACATATTTGGTTGCAGCAGTTACACGTTCCAAGAATAAGATTGATGATGATACCTTGGCGGCAGTAACGCGACTGAGAAGGGAAGTAAATATCCTAAGGGGTTCCCTTCGAAGTATTCATGCCACTTAAGTCCTGATAAAGTTCCTATGTGAAAATACCGGACGTTGGTGAAAGGTTAATTCCCAACGGAGACCGCAGGTCCACACTGATTACAGCTGCCCATGAAGGTGTTGTGCCTGCGCATGCGGGCGTTTCGGCTACTGTATCTCAGTTACAACAACGTTTCTGGTGGCGGGGTCTGTACAAACAGACGCGTGATTATGTCCTTCAATGTGACATTTGCCAGGAGATTAAGCCTTCCACTGCTGCGCATCCACCCCAGACACAGTTGTCCATTTCTAATAAACCACTTGGTTGTGTTTACTTGGATCACTGCGGTCCTTTTTCTTCTGATACTGCATATAAGTACATCTTAGTAGCAGTTGATTCACACGCTTTGTGCGGGTGTGGCCACACCGCATCGCTGATTCGCAAACTGTCATAAGAGACTTGCGTGTCTTTGTAGGGATTTTTGCCTGTGGCACCTTCCATTCAGATTAGGGTCCTGCTTTCGCCTCTAAGGCGTATAAGGATGCCATGACTTCATTGGGGGTCCAAGTCAAGTTTTTGTCTCCATACAGACCTGAGGGTAATAGTGTTGTGGAACGAATGAACCGAGATTTAAAGCAGTCTTTGACAGCTAGGGTTATAGGCCCTGGTAGGAACTGGCTATCCCACCTCAATAGCGTGCAGCATGTCCTTAATAATCTCCCTAGAAGGTCTCTGGGTGGGGGGACCCCATACGAAATGCTCTTTGGTATCAAGCTGTTTGTCCCGGACCTTGACGGTCTAGACCAGGCATCAGCTGCTGCCTCCTTTGACATAGATGAACAGTGGAATGTTTTACAGGATCTACAAAAGACGAGAGACAGTCTTGCAGAGGAACTCTTGCCCTCCACATTTGAGGCTGCGTTGCAGATTCCGGTAGTTGGCTGGCTACCCCAAGTTAGAGAATTGGTTCGAGAGAAGATCGAAAACAAGAAGGAATTTGGTCCCTCATATCGACCTCCGGTTCCAGTGCTTGGTGTGAAGGGCACAAGAATAGTCATTTTAGCACCACTTCCAGGTCATAAAGATAAAAGGTATATCTTCGTTGACAATGTCAAACTACACAGAGTGGCCGATTCTTCTTAGTATGACTCCAGCAGTGTCATGTCCATCGATTTTGAGAAATTCTGTTTTGGCCCGGCTCCTAATCCCAGGCATGATGTTGCCCTTCGAGATGCTTGCAGTTTCAAGTCCTTTATTGAGTTCAATACCTGGTGCTCACCTTGATGAGACTGAATATACTTACCCCACTGACTTATCGATGCCCGATTTGCAAACTTGTTTTGATACAGAATCAAGATTTTCATTTGACAGTGACTCTCACACATCGAAGACCCTTTCCAAGATTTCTGTTCCTGCAACACTGTTTAAAAACATTTTTTGATTCCTCCTTGGACTTACATTTGGTTGGTGCTTTTTTCGATTTACCTGTTCATGTCTATTGGATTATTTTTTCCGGCTTGTCAACGGACACTTTGTTGAAGAAAGAACATGCATTCGACATATTAATGGAAGATTGGCTCCCCATTCCTCATCACACAGATTGAAGAGGGACTTGGCTTTGGTTAATATCACTGCTTGGCCCTTCTTAGATGGGATTATGTGGGATGCTATCAGATTTCAAATCCATGGGCCCACTGAGGTTATAAATGTCCAAATGTCCTAAGAGTTTCTATGGGGGATGTAAATAAACAAAATATACGTTCTGATGATTGGGATGTTCAGGCCGTATAAGCTTTGTTTTCTGATTTGAAATATTGGATAGCCTTTGATGCTGAAGATTTGTATCTAGATTCCGCGAGTTATGGTGATTTGTTTTGTTATCAACATTTTGGCAATTACTACCTGCATAGAGCAAATACAAGGAGGAATACTGTTAATTATACACAGTGGGAGCATTGGTCTGCTCCTGTACGAAGCAGTTCCACTTCTTTTTTAAAGAGGTTCACTTATTTTACTGATTTCAGTCAGTCAAATCCCAATGCATTTTATTTTAAAATGACTGAGAAGTCCACTTCCAAGGTTAGTCTTACCCACACAAAATTATTGTATTCAAAGTCCTTTTTAGACCAATTGGCTGTTGGGGGCTACGAGCTGTGGAAAGATACTATTGATCTTAAATCTGTTTGGGGTTCTAAAAGTTGGCAAGTGCAAGGCACTGAGGCTTTGCATCGTGCATGCCTCATCCCGAACCATATGTTGTTTTTGAATTCTACAATTTCGCAAACAACTTGCTTTGGATTGGCTACTACAACAAAATTAAATGCTCCTTCTTTTCCTGAATTAGAAGAATATTCCAGTTGGAATAATAATACCAAGTTTCCATCAGAGAATTACAGACGCTGTTACTGAATTCTTCCTTTAACATGTCCAGTTTGAATCCTAAGGGTTAATTGATGTGGCATAAAAGTGCTGATTCTTGCCAGTATTGTTTTCTGGGTTTAGCTCCAGGCTACACGCAGGTCAGGGTGGATCCCGGTTTTGAAAGTGGCCATTCTGTGACTACCTATTTTGTAGGCAGATTATGTCAGAGTTGGCTCAAACGTTCCACTTTGGCGTCAGTTAAGCTGCATTTATCGAAATTGACTGACAATGTTGATCTGAATGATTTTGTGAAAGGGCTGGCTTCCGGCAGATCTAAAAGATGGATATATGATATTTACAAAGGAGTCTGGAAACTTTCCCAGATTGAAGCGGCTTCACGCATTAGAGCTATAGATCAAGCAAATTTAGAAAAAGTGCTAGCAGTTGTAGATAACAGCATTAACACGCTTTCTTCCCGCATTTACACGTTGGATAATATTGTGTCATCTGTTGTTGATATTGTGCAAGATAAAGTGTCTGTTTTGTACCATGGTCAAAATCAATTGTGTTCTGTTATGCAATTTGCATGGACCTTACAAACCTTGATAGCTGGAAAAGTGCCATGGCACTACATGAATACGTCATCATTATTTGCCCCGTGTAATTTGACTGAAAAGCAACGTTTTATGTCAATGAAAGATGCAACTTTTTCTATGTTACACACTGAAAAGTTAGACCCGTTACCATTTTCAGTGGATGAGACCAATTCGGCAACGTGGCTTATCCACGGGTTAATAACTCTACCTTTTCCCCTTTTCAAGTCGATGCTTGTATGAGGTACTATGCAATTGACAGATATGAACCTCTGGGCACCGCTTATCTCCATGAAGCTTGGTTGCTGCCGTTTACCTATAGATGCCTTAGGGAGGGGAAAGAGGTTTACTTGAATGGTGAGGATTGCACTACAACACGAGATCACTCATTAATGTGTAGGAATATCCAATTGCATGGCTCTTGTAACCAGAACGAGCCAAATTTAGCCTGTGTTTTGAAAGGTACACCAGCACCTGCTCTCATACCAACATGCAAGTCAAGTCAAAAAGATCTTTATTTCGGCAGTGTGCCATAAAAAAAAGCAGTGAGTACGAAAAACAGTGCAAAAATAGATGCCAATCTAAATTCACTATATAAATAACAATTGCAACAAGATTTAACGACACAGATGGTTATTCAAATTTCATAGGTATTGGCCACGGTTAAGATTATTAAAACAATAAATAATTTCATTTGACAATTTAAGAACATGTAAAAGAAAACAATATGCCACGGGCTAAAAGTGCAGCCTTAGGTTTGTTCAATTAATAGCCTGCGCTTAAACCACATAGCAGCCAAATACTGTCGGTCCAGTTGTGTCTGTTTTTAGTATTCTAAATGCCTGCATGCATCGTCGGAAGCCTAAGTTTTTTCATAGGGGAACAAGCCAATGGGTCCTGGCCTTAAGATAACCTGCAAAAACAACAGTTGATGGACAGAATGCAGAACAATGTCATACATTCACCCCAGTACAGAGATCTGGGCCTAAATCCCTCACCACCCTCTTTTGTACAGCTTTGTTCGCCATAAGTTGGCAGGGTATGCTCAGACGTGAGTCCCTTGCTCACTTTGCCACTGGATTCAAGCAAGCCGGGCTGAAGACGGCTGAAATGTCAGAAACCGGTCCTCAGAAGCTTGTTTCCGGTCCAGGGAAGGCATGGCTTTGCAGTTCGGGCTGGACTGTTCCCATGAGGCACAGGGTCAGACTGATTTGCATATGGCCATGTCTGAACTGGGGTGGCAGATTGGGCTAAAGAACGGTGATGGATTAAACCCAGATCTGTTGACTGGGTGTGAGTATTTGTTTGGTTCAGATGCTCCGTCCATCACCACCCTCTTTTGTACCGCTTAAGATAACCTGGGCAAAAAAACAACACTTGCAGATCATTTTCAGTGTCATGTTCACAAGCTGGACAGTTAGTCGGGACAGAGGGTGACCACTTGCAGGTGAAAGCTCGCAGTGGTAGAACACCATGCCTCCACTGAACATATATTTTTTTTGCCAAAAGAGGATAGATGTCATCTAAAAATTGCTCAAATAAATAAAAATCTTTAACCAACAGGAAAGAGGCTGTTGTGGAGTCAGTTTGTGGATTGCGTTGAGCAGCAATAAGTCTGTCTACACGGAATGCATTTGTGAGCTGGGTGCTTGAAAGTATTTTACACCCCCGTTCTGGATCGGACCAAAGCTCGGGAAATTCTAACCTTAGGGATTCTTTCCTTATGTAGGCAAGCCAGGGAAATTTCCCCGAGCCTGGAAAAGAAAGGATCTCCTTGAGTTCTTCTCTGTATTGTAGCAGCTCCGGGGTGATCCAGAGTCTGCGCCAAAATCTCAAGGGTTTAAGTGCTAGTTCTTCATTGATTGGTCTAATGCCCAAATTAAGCCTTAGGGGAAAGAGTGGTGTACTAGATGGTAGTGCTATTCACCCTCTTAGAAATTTATTTTCGGTCGTAATAATTTCAGACCTGGCAGAGTAACCCCACAGTTCACCCCCATACATGATGGCACCCCTGGCTTTTGCCTTTTAGACCTCGATAGGCGGTCTCAGAGGTTTAATTGTAGATTTATTAGATAGTTTAAGGCTGCCACCCGAGAGTTGGGCCAATTTTAACTGTGATTTGATCTGCTGGGGGCCCCATGTATAACTTTCATTTATTGTGACCCTGAAATAATCAAAGGTGGTGACCCTTTCCAAAAGTGTCGGTCCTAAACTGGGGTTTGCCCTGGTGGTTCTTGGAGGATTGAAGATCATACATTTAGGTTTTAAAGAATTGATCTCCAGGCTTCGAATGGTGCAAAAATCCTGAAAACCATCCAATATTCTCTGTACCCCAATGGGGGTTTTAGACAACAAAAGAGTATCGTCGGCAAACATAATTGCCGGTACCCTGTTGCCAGCCAACTTTGGGGCATCGTTGTGGGGGACTCCGTTAAGGTGCTTGATTACTCCGTTGACATAGAGGCAGAACAGGGTTGGTGCAAGGACACAGCCCTGCCTTACCCCCTGTCAACGGGAAATCTAGATGAGAGTAAGCGGTTTTTCCCACATCTCACTTGTCCAAAGTTAGCCTCATGTAACCTCATCAAAACGGACAGGAGGTGCATGGGAATACCAAGATCAAGAAGAACAGCCCAAAGTTTGGCCCTGGGAACAAGGTCAAAGGCGGAGCGAAGGTCGACGAATACCATATAGAGGCTGCCACCCTCTATACTCACTGTTTTCCAGTATAAAAGTTGTAAACAGAAGATTTGGTCGACAGTGGAGGTATTCTTCCTAAACCCCGCCTGCTAGAGACTAAGAATTGCAGACTCGTCCATCCAGTTCTGTAACTGGTCCAGAATGAGTCTTGCAAAGATCTTCTGGGGGTCTGTAGTTGGATGGGAGCAGAGGAGAGCCCTTTTTAAATATGGGCACTATCTCTGCGCCCAGCCAATACCATCATGCCTCTCAGAATTGCATTGAACAGGATCTGGAAATAGGCGCCCCAGATTCACATTACTTGCAAACAGGAGTTATTTACTCTTAAATAATGAAGATTGTTGTGGGATGGTTGCCGGAATTCCTTACGTGGTTACGGTCAATGAGCGTGTAGTTTGTTGTAAAAATGCAATGTTTCCTCCTCCGCATGGGAAGCTTGAAGCTTAATGTTTCCATATGGCTGACGATTCCGACCTTGAAAGCAGAGTTCAACAAAATGAGTCATATAAGAGCTCTATTGTCCCAGAAAGAAGTTGCCCTCACATCTGCTCGTGAAACATTTGTCCTTCATGTGGCAAACACCTGCACAGAGATGCATGCTTTATTAAATACTGATTTGCCCCTGCATTTCGCTGAGTTAATTCATGCTATCTTTAATGCATCCTCCACCACAGGGCTGGCTCCCTTTTTTAAAGTTGTTACCAGTGGCCTTGAGACTTCTTTTCAAACTATATTTGATGTGTTCCTGGCATTTTTTCATTCGATTTTTTCCAGCCTGTTTGGTGGATTTCTCTTAATGCTAGCTCTGGCCGCAGGCACACTTCTGTTGTTTTTTTTTTATTTCAAAAGGTATGTACGTCCTGTGTTGCGAGAAGATCTGTCATGATGTTGCTGCTACGCAACCGAATGCTTGAGTATTATGGAGCACTGCCTCTTGCTGCATTGAGTGCGGCTTATGGATTATTGTTTCGATTTTCCTACTTTACATGCATCCAGACTATCTTTCATTGCCTGAGTTGCGATTTCGACTGGGCCCTGGATTTGTGTCTCTACAATACTTGTGTCTCTACAATACGGTGTCTCCCAATGCGGTTTATGATCAGCTTATGAGCTCCTTAGTTGCTCAAGAATTGCTTTGTTCTGGTGGAGGGATTATGGCATTTGCAGCGATGCATGGAGTCCTGGGACATTGGAATGTTTTCGCAGTGATGCAAGATTTCTTGGCACGCAGCATCATTGAAGAAACACAGAGTTTCCCTCTGATGGTGCTGGAGGCTTCGGAAATTGAGGAACATGTATGTTCTTTCCCTTTGCTGCATTGGATGGCTGACATGTTTTCGGATGAGAACAGTGACTTCCTATTGGAGGCTGTTGCTACATATTTTGCATATACATTATTGGATTGAGTTGTGTCATCGCTTCTCTCTCTTCCATGATAGAGGTCACGAGTTGGACATCAGATTTTTTTTGTATATTTTTTTCCCTCAGTTTCATTTTTTTCTGCCCAGACCTATTGACTTCACTATGTCCATGTTTTAAGCAAACAAAGAGTAGCTGTGGGTCAAAAGAACACAATCTGTCGATTAACAATGTATCTGACAACCGGAGAATGGTTATGAAGAAAACATATATGGAAAGAATATATATATGTGAACGTGACAAAAGGTCAACAGGATACTTTCCGTATATGAAAAATACCCATCAGTTATCGACCGATACCGCCCTTGTCATCATCTGGGATCCTTCACACCAGGAAGGTAACAAAGAAAAAAGGTTTCTTATATCAATGTGAATGTCCCAGTGGGCTAGAATATATGGGCATATGGTGATGACTGAAAAGCAGTGTGTGAATATAAGTGAGGATAAAGAGAAAAAGTGCAAATAAGACTATAATTGGAGAGAAAAGAGGCCTATTGGCTATACCAATGCTTGTTAATAAAAGTGGGAGGCTCAGTCGACTTCACAGCTCATCAGCAACCCCATGCAAATCTCTATCTACAAGTGAAAGGGTCTCCTACATACATATCCTGGCTTTGGCACCTCTTACAGGCCAATCCCAAGGTATTTGTGCATCCTAGATTAAGTGCATTTTTGAACTCCACGTAATTTTCGATGGCACCCATGCAGTTACTACCAAAGTGGGCATGATTAAGAACAACTTACTTTAATGCAAGAGTCAGTGGCAAAAAGGCGCAACTGCTGATTAAACTGTTAGTAAGGTATCATTGAATTTCCTGAATTTGTAGATGCAGATGCAAACTCACTTACCTAGGAACCTTTGGGGCCTGCCATCATATGCTAGATTTACTGCTTAAATACCTAAATGGAAAGTCTCACGATTTGACCCCTAAGGACCCAAGGTTATCATTACTGATTCCATTTACAATGTTGGTAGCTAATCAAGGGCTGCTTTTCCAGTTCAAGATTTACTCTGCTAATAAAGCAGCTGCTTTCTAGGGTCCCTGCTAGACAGCTCCACTGTCAGTCAATGGACCTGTAGCAAAAAAGTAATCGCAGGGTTTTAGAGAATAGTAGGTTTGAGAACTTATTCTCAGTCAAATCATCATGTTAAAAAGTTGGGATGTAAAAACAACAATTGATGGACAGAATGCAGAACAATGTCATACATTCAGCCCAGTACAGAGATCTGGGCCTAAATCCATCGTATTTTTGCACTCCACACCACCCCAGTTCAGACATGGCATTATGCAAATCAGCCTTGACCCTGTGCCTCATGGGAACAGTCTAGCCCGAACTGCCTAGCCATGTCTTTTCTGGACCGGAATCAAGCATCCTAGGACCGGTTTAAGGCTATCTGCCGTCTTCAGCCAGGATAGCTTGACTCCAGTGGTGTGGAGAGCATGGGACTCACGTCTGAGCATACCCATACCACTCGGGGAGACAAAGGCAAAAACAACAATTAATAGACAGAATGCAGAACAATGTCATACATGCACCCCAGAACAGAGATCTGGGCCTAAATAAATCGGTTTTTGCACTCCACAACATCCCAGTTCAGACATGGCCATATGCAACTCAGCCTTGACCCTGTGCCTCATGGGAACAGTCCAGCCCGAACTGCCAAGCCATGTCTTTCCTGGACCGGAATCAAGCATCCTAGGACCGGTTTCTGGCTGCCCTCTTCAGCCAGGATAGGTTGACTCCAATGGTGTGGAGAGCATGGGACTCACGTCTGAGCATACCCATCCCACTTGGGGTGACAAATGCAAAAACAACAATTGATGGACAGAATGCAGAACAATGTCATACATTCACCCCAGTAAAGAGATCTGGGCCAAGATCCATTGTTTTTTTGCACTCCACACCACCCCAGTTCAGACATGGCCATATACAAATCAGCCTTGACCCTGTGCCTCATGGGAAAAGTCCAGCCCTAACTGCCAAGCCATGTCTTTTCTGGACCAGAAACAAGCAACCTAGGACCGGTTTCTGGCTATCAGCCATCTTCAAGCAGGATAGCTTGACTCCAGTGGTGTGTAGAGCATGGGACTCACAGCTCAGCATACCCATCCCACTCGGTATGACAAATGCAAAAACAAAACAAAAACAAAAAGCAAACATAACAATTGATGGACAGAATGCAGAACAATGTCATACATTCACCGCAGTACAGAGATCTGGGCCTAAAGCCATTGTTTTTTTGCACTCCACACCACCCCAGTTCAGACATGGCCATATGCAAATCAGCCTTGACCCTATGCCTCATGGGAATAGTGCAGCCCGAACTGCCAAGCCATGCCTTTCCTGGACCAGAATCAAGCATCCTAGGACCGGTTTCTGGCTATGAGCCGTCATCAGCCAGGATAGCTTGACTCCAGTGGTGTGAAGAGCATGGGACTCACGTCTGAGCATACCCATCCCACTCGGGGTGACAAATGCAAAACAACAATTGATGGACAGAATGCAGAACAATGTCATACATTCACCGCAGTACGGAGATCTGGGCCTAAAGCCATTGTTTTTTTGCACTCCACACCATCCCAGTTCAGACATGGCCATATGCAAATCAGCCTTGAGCCTGTGCCTCATGGGAACAGTCCAGCCCGAACTGCAAAGCCATGCCTTTCCTGGACCGGAATCAAGCATCCTAGGACTGGTTTCTGCCTCTCAGCCGTCTTCAGCTAGGATAGCTTGACTCCAGTGGTGTGGAGAGCATGGGACTCACGTCTGAGCATACCCATCCCACTCGGTATGACAAATGCAAAAACAAAAACAAAAAGCAAAAACAACAATTGATGGACAGAATGCAGAACAATGTCATACATTCACCCCAGTACAGAGATGTGGGCCTAAAGCCATTGTTTTTTTGCACTCCACACAACCCCAGTTCAGACATGGCCATATGCAAATCAGCCTTGACCCTGTGCCTCATGGGAACAGTCCAGCCCGAACTGCGAAGCCATGTCTTTCCTGGACCGGAATCAAGCATCCTTGGACCGGTTTCTGGCTTTCAGCCATCTTTATCCAGGATAGCTTGACTCCAGTGGTGTTGAGAGCATGGGACTCACGTCTGAGCATACCCATCCCACTCGATGTGACAAATGCAAAAACAACAATTGATGGACAGAATGCAGAACAATGTCATACATTCACCCCAGTACAGAGATATGGGCCAAAATCTATCGTTTTTTTTCACTCCACACCACCCCTGTTCAGACATGGCCATATGCAAATCAGCCTCGACCCTGTGCCTCATGGGAACAGTCCAGCCCGAACTGCCAAGCCATGTCTTTCCTGGACCGGAATCAAGCATCCTAGGACCGGTTTCTGGCTGCCCTCTTCAGCCAGGATAGGTTGACTCCAATGGTTTGGAGAGCATGGGACTCAAGTCTGAGCATACCCATCCCACTTGGGGTGACAAATGCAAAAACAACAATTGATGGACAGAATGCAGAACAATGTCATACATTCACCCCAGTAAAGAGATCTGGGCCAAAATCCATTGTTTTTTTGCACTCCACACCACCCCAGTTCAGACATGGCCATATACAAATCAGCCTTGACCCTGTGCCTCATGGGAACAGTCCAGCCCGAACTGCGAAGCCATGTCTTTCCTGGACCGGAATCAAGCATCCTTGGACCGGTTTCTGGCTTTCAGCCATCTTTATCCAGGATAGCTTGACTGCAGTGGTGTTGAGAGCATGGGACTCACGTCTGAGCATACCCATCCCACTCGATGTGACAAATGCAAAAACACCAATTGATGGACAGAATGCAGAACAATGTCATACATTCACCCCAGTACAGAGATATGGGCCAAAATCCATCGTTTTTTTTCACTCCACACCACCCCTGTTCAGACATGGCCATATGCAAATCAGCCTCGACCCTGTGCCTCATGGGAACAGTCCAGCCCGAACTGCCAAGCCATGTCTTTCCTGGACCGGAATCAAGCATCCTAGGACCGGTTTCTGGCTGCCCTCTTCAGCCAGGATAGGTTGACTCCAATGGTGTGGAGAGCATGGGACTCAAGTCTGAGCATACCCATCCCACTTGGGGTGACAAATGCAAAAACAACAATTGATGGACAGAATGCAGAACAATGTCATACATTCACCCCAGTAAAGAGATCTGGGCCAAAATCCATTGTTTTTTTGCACTCCACACCACCCCAGTTCAGACATGGCCATATACAAATCAGCCTTGACCCTGTGCCTCATGGGAAAAGTCCAGCCCTAACTGCCAAGCCATGTCTTTTCTGGACCAGAAACAAGCATCCTAGGACCGGTTTCTGGCTATCAGCCATCTTCAAGCAGGATAGCTTGACTCCAGTGGTGTGTAGAGCATGGGACTCACAGCTGAGCATACCCATCCCACTCGGTATGACAAATGCAAAAACAAAACAAAAACAAAAAGCAAACATAACAATTGATGGACAGAATGCAGAACAATGTCATACATTCACCGCAGTACAGAGATCTGGGCCTAAAGCCATTGTTTTTTTGCACTCCACACCACCCCAGTTCAGACATGGCCATATGCAAATCAGCCTTGACCCTATGCCTCATGGGAATAGTGCAGCCCGAACTGCCAAGCCATGCCTTTCCTGGACTGGAATCAAGCATCCTAGGACCGGTTTAAGGCTATCTGCCGTCTTCAGCCAGGATAGCTTGACTCCAGTGGTGTGGAGAGCATGGGACTCACGTCTGAGCATACCCATACCACTCGGGGAGACAAAGGCAAAAACAACAATTAATGGACAGAATGCAGAACAATGTCATACATGCACCCCAGAACAGAGATCTGGGCCTAAATAAATCGGTTTTTGCACTCCACAACACCCCAGTTCAGACATGGCCATATGCAACTCAGCCTTGACCCTGTGCCTCATGGGAACAGTCCAGCCCGAACTGCCAAGCCATGTCTTTCCTGGACCGGAATCAAGCATCCTAGGACCGGTTTCTGGCTGCCCTCTTCAGCCAGGATAGGTTGACTCCAATGGTGTGGAGAGCATGGGACTCACGTCTGAGCATACCCATCCCACTTGGGGTGACAAATGCAAAAACAACAATTGATGGACAGAATGCAGAACAATGTCATACATTCACCCCAGTAAAGAGATCTGGGCCAAAATCCATTGTTTTTTTGCACTCCACACCACCCCAGTTCAGACATGGCCATATACAAATCAGCCTTGACCCTGTGCCTCATGGGAAAAGTCCAGCCCTAACTGCCAAGCCATGTCTTTTCTGGACCAGAAACAAGCATCCTAGGACCGGTTTCTGGCTATCAGCCATCTTCAAGCAGGATAGCTTGACTCCAGTGGTGTGTAGAGCATGGGACTCACAGCTGAGCATACCCATCCCACTCGGTATGACAAATGCAAAAACAAAACAAAAACAAAAAGCAAACATAACAATTGATGGACAGAATGCAGAACAATGTCATACATTCACCGCAGTACAGAGATCTGGGCCTAAAGCCATTGTTTTTTTGCACTCCACACCACCCTAGTTCAGACATGGCCATATGCAAATCAGCCTTGACCCTATGCCTCATGGGAATAGTGCAGCCCGAACTGCCAAGCCATGCCTTTCCTGGACTGGAATCAAGCATCCTAGGACCGGTTTAAGGCTATCTGCCGTCTTCAGCCAGGATAGCTTGACTCCAGTGGTGTGGAGAGCATGGGACTCACGTCTGAGCATACCCATACCACTCGGGGAGACAAAGGCAAAAACAACAATTAATGGACAGAATGCAGAACAATGTCATACATGCACCCCAGAACAGAGATCTGGGCCTAAATAAATCGGTTTTTGCACTCCACAACACCCCAGTTCAGACATGGCCATATGCAACTCAGCCTTGACCCTGTGCCTCATGGGAACAGTCCAGCCCGAACTGCCAAGCCATGTCTTTCCTGGACCGGAATCAAGCATCCTTGGACCGGTTTCTGGCTTTCAGCCATCTTTATCCAGGATAGCTTGACTCCAGCGGTGTTGAGAGCATGGGACTCACGTCTGAGCATACCCATCCCACTCGTTGTGACAAATGCAAAAACAACAATTGATGGACAGAATGCAGAACAATGTCATACATTCACCCCAGTACAGAGATATGGGCCAAAATCCATCGTTTTTTTTCACTCTACACCACCCCTGTTCAGACATGGCCATATGCAAATCAGCCTCAACCCTGTGCCTCATGGGAACAGTCCAGCCCGAACTGCCAAGCCATGTCTTTCCTGGACCAGAATCAAGCATCCTAGGACCGGTTTCTGGCTATAAGCCGTCTTCAGCCAGGATAGCTTGACTCCAGTGGTGTGGAGAGCATGGGACTCACGTCTGAGCATACCCTCCACACCACTGGAGTCAAGCTATCCTGGCTAATGACGGCTGATAGCCAGAAACCGGTCCTAGGATGCTTGATTCCAGTCCAGGAAAGACATGGCTTGGCAGTTCGGGCTGGACTGTTCCCATGAGGCACAGGGTCAAGGCTGATTTGCATATGGCCATGTCTGAACTGGGGTGGTGTGGAGTGCAAAAAACGATGGATTTAGGCCCAGATCTCTGTACTGGGGGAAATGTATGACATTGTTCTGCATTCTGTCCATCAGCTGTTGTTTTTGCATTTGTCACCCCGAGTGGGATGTGCCTTGTAGGAGAATCAATGCCAGTTTTTTTGTATCAATAAGTGTTCATCCTAGTAATATTCACATATTTGCCAGCTGATTGCCAGAACTCTTAGGGGCCGGGCATCTTTATTGCCGCAGATGCCAGATCTTGGGCCTACAATGTCAATTTATATAATTATAGACTCATATGCACTTAAAATAACCCATATTTATGAGGTAATTAGCCTTTTAATTGATGAAATATATGTGCTCCAACTATTGCTAAAATACAGAATTCATGGCTGTGTGCATAGCTCTCAATTAGTCACTTGCATGATGTAACTTTAAACTAGTCATGCTTTTTCAGTCAACATAACTAAGCTTGTGTGACCTGTAATTTATTTTTCAATCAGAAGTATTTAAAGTTGGCAAGTGGACCAGAGATGTGACAGATTTAGTGAGAACTAACTTTATAACCAACAGAGCATTACATTCTGGAATGTATGTGTAGTTTCCCTTCTACATGTAAATGTGGGCCAAGAAGCTAGACATAGTTAATGGTATCACATATGACATAGGAAGTAGATGCCAGGCATACTAAGCCATTATCTTGTATCAAACCCTGCGAGTCACACAATTAGAGGTTTGCGACCACAAATTGCCATTCAGGTATTCACCAAACCAATTTTGCATTTCGGGAAAGGCTTACGAAATTACAAAATGGGTTAAGAAATGGATACTGAATAAGTTTGGATGGGGGGCGTTTAGGTGCCCTTTCCAAATTGTGAATCACAGGTGGTAACTCATTCCCAAAACCGAAGTGGTCCTTTGAGACCACTTCCTCTTTGTGAACATTAAAACAACTTATATTGGGAAATAGTCAGTAGTCCAAAGGATCACTGAAAACTCTCAAGCAAATGTGTTTAAAAAAGTAAACTTTCCTTTTAGAATTCGGCCTTGTTAAGGAAAATAGGCTGCATTAAAAATAGTTTACTTTAATAAAAGGTGATCACAGACATGGTGGCATGCTGACCCTAGCATGCCTCCATCCATGTGACGGTCACAAATCGTACGGAGTCACAATTTGTGAGGCACGTAATTATTATTCATGAGATAGGTCAGTTTGTGACCCACATCGGATGGTAATTTTGTGAACTGACCTAATAATACATCGATTCAATTTGCAAAATCAGAATGAATTTACAAAAAGTCGGTGCACAATTTGTGATTTCTTTTTGCAAACTGATTTTTTGTACATCTTGCCCTATGGTCCTCTAAGCCTCTGCTTATATGTTCTGTTGTGTGAAAAAACTAGGGCTGGCTTAAAGTCGGTCTCATGACATGAAGCAATGAATGCTGGCTGTGTTTGATACATACAATGCCAGTTTTTGATCTCTAAACTGATGCTGGAATTTTGAAGCCTAGATCATTGTTCCTCCACCTAACTGTGTGAAAACAGAGCAGTGAGAAAAGTATGTTCTGCAAGTACAGCTACACTAAACATAAAATAGATTTTTGTAGGCCTGGGCGGCAAACTGTACTCTGTTCTCAGATTTTTCTGCACTCCGCGCTCCATGGAGCACGCAGAGTTCTGAAGGAGTGACGTTTTTTTCTCGCTCATGCTCGCCAACGTTAAGTTGGTGAGCGTGAGCGAGGAAAACACAACACTAGACCACCCCCCAGTGAGATTTCTCAACACAGATAGTCGCGGATGGTCACAACAGCTCGCATTGAGAAACCATCCATTCGTATTGAGGAAGCTCCTGCTTGAGTAGAACAGCTACTCAAGTGGCAGAAGGAAGAAACACCCTCTTGCGCTGCACATGGTGCATTTGAGCTGATTTTCCAGTGTGGGACAAATACCGGGTGCTAAAAATCAGCGCAAACCGCATGAACTAATGCGCTCCGCCACTTGCCGATCTCCGCATAGCAAGGTGGGGGGTTTTGGTCACTTTACAGAGTTCCAATTAGCAGAACACGGCAAACTCCACCCAGGCCTAGATTTTTGTACATGCTGAAGGGGTTACACCAACATGGTTGCTCTGATGGTGACATACTCAGTTTAAGTGACATTCATCCTAAACCCTATAAGCTTTCACATCTTTCCTAGTGCTACCATTATTTGCCTCTTAGCAAATGCACATAAAGGTTAACAGGGTCCTGTCAGCATTAAAGAAGCGTGTCCGATTCTAGTTCTAAGAGTCTCATTCAGTAAAACCATGTGAGATGGTTCGGTGTCAATTTAAGAGTGCAGCCCAGTCCTCATGCGAAATCCATCAGAGCCCAATCCTCAGTGTGAAATCAGTCCCTAGTCCTCAGTGCATGAGATCAGAGCCTAACGTGAACTTAGAGTTGTGTTCTCAGTTCTGAGTGTCAACATGCTCTATGTTCAAATGGGAACCGTCAAAGCTCCTGTCAAGTCAGAGAAAACTGCCATTCCCTGGGGATGGGCACACGCGGACATAGCAGGAGCCGGCCCTGGGGGGTGATGGTCCTCAGGGCCTTGTAAGGCTCCAAGAAGTGCCACGCAGCCTCTCTCCTTTGTAGTTCATGGGCAGGCCCCGGGAGGTGGTGGTCCCCTGGGGGCTGTATATGGCCCGGGAGTGGGGCCTTCACTTCCCCCCCACTTTAAAATTTTTAATTTGGCCCTAGGGAGGTGGTGGACCCCAGGGCCCGTGGAGGTCCATGAAGCCCCCTTTATAATCAATTTAGCTCTGGGAGGTGGCGGTCCCCGGGGCACGGGGTCAGTAAGACCCCCCGGATTTCTTGGTAGTTAACCCTGGGGTGGTGCCTGTACCTGGGAGTCAATGAGGCCCCACAAATACAAACATAAGCCACGTGGAGGTGGTGGTCCCCGGGACATAAAACTGCCCAAGGAGGGTGGCCCCATGCTCCCACTTTCTGCACACCAAGAGCTATTTCCAAAACAAGTTTTAAAGCTCAGGCTAGTTAAAAAAAAAAATATTGTAACAAATTTGGAATTCCTTTAATTTCTCGAAAACTACTGAACAGGTTTAGACCAAATGATTTGCATAACCACATTTACCTTTCTGCCAAATTTGGTGCACTTTCGTCCAGTGGTTCGGGCTGCAGGTTTGTCTAACGCTCATATGAAAATTAACATGGGAAAACTCACTTTTTTACCCTTCCTTTCTCAGCCCCCGCTTGACAGATCGCCCTGAAACTTTCCATGCGGAACAAGATTCACCTGGGAATTATTTTTTGAAAAATGTCGTGCAGATTCATTAAACGGCACCAAAGATATGGGCAAGTCAAAAATGCTTTTTCGATGGAGGCGTGATCCATATATACATATGCCACTAGGTATTTCTAGTTAGTTCTGCTTTTTCATAGATGGAGCATTTTTGGTTTGCTAATACCTTTGGCCCATTTGACAAATCTTCACAAAATCTTCCTCCGAAAAGCTCTTTCCTGTAAATTTCCAGGGTGATCCATCGAGCTGGGGCCAACAAAAAAGGGGGTTCCAAAACATAAAATCCCAATGCATTTTCCATAGACGTCATTAAGACAGGTTATTGCAAAAACTGGTGACCGGAATTGCACCATATTCTGCAGGTAGCTTGATCTTGGTCCGTAGATTGAGCTTTTTGTGATTTGGATTAAATCCGTTCAGAGGTTTTTGTGAAATTAAGGGGTAAAAATAATTATATATTTTAGCAGTTGGGCTCGCAAGACTTTTGCAGGAGAAGACTTATGCAGGAGTGCCAATTTAAAATTGAGCATTCTATTTTGCCCAGGGATCTTTATTTCCCTTGAGCCATCTCGCTCCAGATGGAAAGAGCAAGCCTGCAACATGAGAACAATTTTGCTGCCCGCCATTATAGGACTCAGGGATCTTAGTTCCCTGTCCTGAAGTTGTTAAAAAAGATATATGGAGGCAGGGTAAGGATACCCTTACCCCCAGGCCTCATGGGGGACCCCCTTGGGCCCCCCAAAAAAAATAAATGGCAAGATATCCTGTGATCATGCGGGACTCTTGCAGAATGAAAAAATAAATCACAAATAAATGTCATTTATTGATTATAAGCCCCAAGGCACCTACTCCAGGGGGTACAAATATTTTTTATGGGGTGGGGTGATCCACGGCCCCCCTCCCTGAGTCATTAGAGGCCCCTGGAAAGCCACCCCAGGGCCCATCTGATTATTTATGAGAGGGTGCTGCACGGCCCTCCCGCGTGGAGAGGCCCCAGGGAGCCCAACCCTCCGGTCCGACATTCATCTTTATGGGGAAGGGGCCACACAGCCCTCCTCCCCGATAGGAAGTCATAGAAAATGTCATGAGGGATGTCATATGTGAGTCCTAAAGCATGCATGGTGGGGGCAGAAGTTATAATTAGCACTGCTAACTATAGCTAGTGAATATCTGTGTTTTATTTTAGTTCAAAACTTTAATGTTCACACTGACAAATTACCTTAACTATAATGTTACTTTATCCATTGTTTTTTTCACTGAATTCCTAACGATAAAAAAAGATCCTTTTTATCACACCTAACTCTAACGTTACATTAACCTTTGTTTTTTAATGAACATATAAGTATATATGATGCTATAATGCAGAGTGGCGGAAGCCACTCTGTATATCTAGTTAGGATTCCCAGGTATTGGAATTCCTCAGATTTTTGCTTGCTAATAACTTTGCCCCCATTTGACGGATCACCTTGAAACTTTGCTGATCTTTTGCTTTTTCTACATTGGCTGATGACACAGAGTTTCGTGGTGACTTGGCAAGGGGGAAGCAAAAAGAAAATGGGGGCCCCAAAACGAGCACTGTAATGCACTGCACTGCAAATGGCTAGACGGATTTTCATTAAATTGTGCAGGATTACACATTATGGTGCACAGATGATCCTTTTGGGTACTACAAGTAGGCAGGGAAAGTATTTTTTTCAATTATAAGGTATTTTAACTTAGTGATATCTGTAGTCGCTGTATTTCATGAAATTTCACAGTATTTCATGAAAGTACCATGGTACCTAGCGATGACAAGTCATTGTGTGATTGCTAGTGACTTCCTTTACAAAGGTTAAAGCCAGCAATGTTGTTTTTACGTACACTTTATCTGTGTTCTGCGTTTCGCTCTTAGATGTAGGTAAGTATTAGGTTTGACTTTTTTCCCTTACCTATTACCACTTTATTAAAGTGGCAGTAGGTAGGAAAAATATTTAAGAGTTTTTATATATTTTCAAAAAATGGAGAGAGTACCACAATGCTGCCTTTGAAGTGGCGTGGTACCAAAATAAAGAAATAAATAAAGGGTAAAAAATGTAACATAGACTGTAGTACACTATGTTTTACAAATATATTGTACTACGGTGTATTTTCCATTTTTAAAATATTTAAATCTTCAGTAAAAAGTCTTCGGAGTAGCATGGTAATTTCTACAAATTACGACACTACTTAAAAAAGTTAAAAGAAAATATGCAGTTCTCCCTAAACTGATGTAAGAATATATATTTACCTAGCTTTAAGACTGTAGCCCAGAATGCTGCAAAACGTAGAACGCAGACAAAATTTTCAAAAGTTTACAGGGCTGCCTTTTACCTTTGGTAAACACAGCCATTAGCCATTCGCCAATCAAATACTACCTTATCATGAACATGTACCATTATACAGCAAACTTACAGCAGTACACCTGTGGCACAATATATAACTAAGGCAAAGATTTACAAAGATTTTATGCCATGTTTGCATCACTTACAGTGATTTAGTGATAAACTTGTTTAGCACTGGAAATAATGGAAAAGTAATGGAAAGCAGTGCATTGGCTCTGCTTTACATTACTTGGCGCCATGGGGCTGTACTAAGGGTGGAGCATGGGCGTTCCCATGCAGCCATCCAAGTTTTGTCATGCTAAACCCAATTTTCTAAATAAAGTAGATTGGGTTTAGTGTGAGAAAAATGTACCCGTTTAAAGTAGGTGCAAGGAAGAAGAAATGCTTTCATTTTTCCTTCCTTTTCCTACTTTGGCTGCGTGCTGCAAATTGGGAAAAACTTTGCATCTTGTCTAGGCATGGTATTTTGTACAGGATAGGTATCCTTCCTGTACAAAACCTATGCTAGACTCACAGACACACCCCAGCGCTATGGCGCTAAGGTGTGTGCATGGCGCACCGCAGCTGTAATCACATCTGGCGCAAGGGAAAATGGAGGCGAGAGCCATATCTTTGACAACATGGCGCTCTCCTGCTCCCTCTCTGTCGCGTAATCCAGTACAGCCTCGCTGGGGGCTGCTGTCCGTTGAATGGAGTTTTTGTAAATCTTTCACTAAGTATTAAAAAAAATTATAACTTTAAAACTTCTTACACTATTCACACACATATCACTATTTACACCAAATAATATTTTTTCCTGCCACATTATATCTACATCCATTAACTCCTTCCCTGCTGGCCCGTTTCCGCCGCTGTGCGGTAAACAAACGAACAGGGCGGGGCCGTGAGGAACCCCAGCCGCCATCAGCACACGAGCACCGCGGAGCGTGACGGCTGGGGTTCGTCACCAGCATACAAGGGGTTAACACACTTTCACGCCTGTTCTGTTTCAATTACTAGACTCCACTGTATAACATTAAACTCTATGCCACTCAGAAGAGAAGAGAAGTCTTTGTTTCAGAGGCAGCCAGTGCAGCTCAGAGAGTGCAGCCCCCATAAGAGCCTGTTTTTAATCTTTAATAATCTGTTGTGCAGTGAAACAATTGTTCACACCTATTCAGTATGAAAATGTGGCTCTTTATGGCACGAGCAAGAAAAAAGCTTGTTTATGCACTCTAGATAAACATCACTTTGAATGACGTGCTCAGTGGTAGGCGGAACAGTGGTGGAGTAATAGCTACACGTAGTTATATTTAATTTGTGGTCTGTTTCGAAAAAATGCATGATAACCACAAGAGGAAATATTGAAGAGGGAACTTTGCACGCCTCGGCAACTTTTATTTTACACAGTTTATTGGGCATAATCACACAGCCTAAGACTATGAAGAAAAGTTAGCATGCTTAAGATCGGCATGTTTGAAAGGTTCACATATATTGTTATTTATGGCTGCTGTAGAGAGGATTCGAAATCCAGGAAAGTCACTGCTATGACATGGCAACAGTGGGTAACAGAACTTGTTGCAATTGAAAGCGGTGGCAGATTATTGTAGGGACCAAACATAACATACAATTAGAGGCGTAGAAAATAAATAACAAGGACGTTTTTCACCTCAGGGTTCTGAGTGACGTCATAGAGAGCTTGAGCTTCACTCTCATTGTCTGTTTCATGCCTCTCACAAGGTCTCTCTAAAACAACATCCCCAATATTCACTGTTGCCCCTCTACAATTCTATATGTTATCTAACCTCTTGTAGGAGCATGTTGGTTTGGGACAGTGGCTACTTTTCGAAGCCTGTTTGATAAAGCCTTAGACTCGAGCACTGTCGAGATTAATGAAGATAGAATAATTTGGAGGTATTTTACCTTGAGGCTTCAATAAAGGGGTGAATGGATACAGACTTTTGCCTAAAAGTGGGTCAGAGGAAGGACAAATGTCAGCTCCCAGGCATGAAGGTCGGCTTTCATTGGACTGGGACACATGCTTCGTCAATGTCCTGGTGGTGTAGAATTTCCTCCCATAACTCTGTGCCCAAAGAAGCACTAACTAACGACCTTTGTCTCAACGGACTCAGCCCTTCTAGAACAAAGTCCACAGCAAGTATGGGGACTAAAAGGGGCCCTGGAGGATGTTTTAATACAAGCCAAATATTTCACTGAGCAAACGTGCCCACCATTTCTAGTGGGGGCCATGTAGAGGCGGCTCATGGGAGTTGGCTCCAATAATTACAATTTTTATTTACAAATTTTATTTTTAGAAGATTGCTTTTAACGGACACATTTTCTGATACATTGTCATTAAAGCAGTAGATTTTATTACTAGATCAGACCTGGCAGAAGTAGATGTCTTTCTGCTTATGGGAGAATATTGATAAAGAAAGGTCCTACCATGAGTTTTTACAGTCGCAGCGGCATGACTCACAGGAGGGGGGAGGGTGCGGGGATCGCACAGGGTGGCAAGTTTAATATAATAATACAAAATTGATTAAACTTACCATCCCGTCGGCCGGGTCCCGCGTCATCTCTGCTCCTCTCCTGCTTTCCTGCCTCTGGCAGGAACAGGAAGCGGGCAGCCAGGCTCCCAGTCCCAACCCTAAACCAAAAGAAAAAGCTCCAAGCAGCGTTGTGATTGGTAGGGACGCCGCCGAGCCAGGGGCTAATGGCCCGGCCATGTTCTCTATTTAGGCTGCATTGCAGCCTACATGTAGAAGGACAGATTGTGCATGACTGGTTTGGTCGGCCCTCTGGGGGCCAATCATGCGCACTCAGGAGTGGGCACACCACTCTTTCCCTGCCCAGCCCTTCTCGCAGAGCTGTCCCGCCCACCCGCAACCAAACCCTTCTGCTTTCTCACAGTGCGAGAACCATTCTAGGTTTCTGCTTCATGCACTGCGAGAAAGTAGTGAGGGGACGCTCCTCCGTCTAGTGGAGGAGCTGTCCCTGATTTTTTATGAAATCTGCCTTGGACCATTGTTGAGATGACTTGATATTGTATGAAACCACAGTGATGCTAAGAAGAAGCCCCAAGAAATCGGTGAGCGATAAGCTGTAAGCCAAATGTTGACTATATATAAAATCCACTGTTAACTAGTACAGGAAATTTTAACCAAAACACATCTCTTATAAATAAAAAGTGGGACGGTTAAAGAATTAGGAATCCTTAATTTTTGTTTTTCCCTTTTATCATTTTTTTTAACTTGCCGGGTCAGAGAAAGTAGAAGTAGGTTTGTTTATACAGTACCAATAGGGTAAGAATTCATGCATCCTTGAAGCACCTCAAGTAGTGTGCCAAAGCTTCTTTTCCCCACAAAGAGTTATTATGGCTTTGGTGGTTTTTCACCCACAGTCTTGAAATCGTTGTGTTACTTCATGGCATCCAGTCCAATTGGGTTTTATCTTTACACACGGTTAGCGAATCTCATTGATACTATAAAAGGCACCCGCTGGGACATCTAGACATTGGCGGGTGCGTTCTCATTTATACAGATGGAATCCTGCAAGTGATGAAGAAGAGTAAAAATCTCAACGCTGACAAACACCATCACTACGATATAGGGAACAAGAGAACAGAGAGTACAGAAATAATGAAATAAATGTAGAAATTTAAGGGAGCTAACTTCTCTTCTTTTGCAAAATATCGTATACAAGCCACAATATTACATCATACATAGAGGGAATAAATGTTAAATAGTCCTCCCCCTTCCTTGCTCCTGTTATACTACCACAATTACAGCGAATCAACGCCTCGTCAGGTGGAGTAAGCGCTATATAAATGCAATTACAATTACAAAGTGCCTTATTATGTATGAATATTGGGCACTGGGCCACTGCTTCACAGCTCTCCGCACAAACCCATTGACATACTACACACAGATTAATGTCCAGCACTATATAACTCCATATTTTCAAAATACTGAGAAACATCCTCCTTTCAGAATCTTTAACAGAGACTCTGGAGTGTATATTAGTGGCAAATGCATAATCATCTGTCAATCTCTTCTAGTTAGGCCGTACTGTTGTCAGTATCTATTTGCCTCTGGTTTTGTAAGTTCTCTGGGTCACTTAAATCATGGATCTGCTGCCAGCTGCTTCAAAACTCTTGGGGCATATTTACAATATAAGTGACTGAGTGCAGCGTTAGCCTTCTTGGCCTAACACCACACTCCGCCACTTTTGAAATGCAGGGAGGCACCATATTTACAACAATACGGTGGAGTCCTGCGTTTACCCCTGCTCTGGCACTAATTACAGCTGCCTAGCACCATTGCAGGCACCCTTTCACCATAAAGCAAAGGTGCCTGCATTGTGGGAATGATTGTTTATGTGCAGGAAGGTGTCCCTTCCTGCACATAAACAATCTTAAATGGTGATTTGTAACCTCTATGGGTGCTGCACAATGCAGCACACATAAAAACAGCAAAAATGAGGAGAAATAAAGCATTTCTCCTTGTTGCGCCTTGTTAAGACCGGGTTCTTTTGGTCTTAATTTTGGGGTTGACCCATATTTATGCCACCCTTGTGAATATGGGGCCACGTCAAAATCAATGAGTGTTGCAACAGAGCGCCCATCGCAACACCCATTGCCAACCCCTTTCACATTAAGGGCCCAATTATGATCTTGTCAGGAAAGCATTCCTACTGATTCGGTTCCGGAAATGTTTCCTACCTACTCGACTGCGAGCTTCCTAAATGACGAATTACGATGCATTGCATGTTAAACTCCCACCGAGTCGGTGGGAAATCAATATGCAAGATCGAATTGTCTGGAAACAAGCCAGAGGTGACCAACTCTTTCGGAAACGCTGAATGATAGCATTCCCGTATTAAGTCGGTTTACCCTGTGAACAGATGACGATGCATCTGACGCGGTTTATGAACTGTGCCGGTTGGTGTCACAATTGGCAATTGAAAACTAATAAAAAACTGTCAAAAAAGCATTGGCACCTCTAAAAAATCACGAAAACACCAAGGGGACACTGTAACTAGGACGCTGGATGCAAAAAGTCATCCTGAAACGTCAGGGTGCAAAAAGTCACCCAAACAAACAATTTAAAGGGAAGGAAGAAAAGGGGGGAGGAGACAAAGAAAGAAGCCTAGGTATAAACACCCATCGTAACAAAGGCAAATATTGTCCTTAGTTGCCCTCACACACCCATAGGATATCATGCTTCATCATACACCCATAGGATGTCATGCTTCATCATCGGGCTATAGCTTCACGTGGGGCCGGCGCTGCAATCCCCCACGGGCCCCAAGAAGGGACACTTTACTGAACATCTTTTAGGAAAGCCGGATGGTGCATGCAGGTGTGCGGGGTAAAGGAGGTATGGGGTAAGATGAGGGAAAAACCAGTGCTCAGTGAAAAATCAAAAAAAGGGGGAGGTTTGTACGCAACAATGTGTCGTAATGATATACCTCAAGCAGTTGTAACTATGAAAGACGTTCTTGTTCTAATAGGTATATTCACCTGATGAATCAAGGGTCAACATGTTTCATGCCAGTAATCGCCCAGAGGTCGGTGGCATTTCATCAGGACCAAAAACTAATAAGTGCACGTGAATTATAAAAGAAGAAAACCTCTCAACTTAACAGGGCGGCCAGGGGGGTTATGTATCCAGACTCAGGCTACATCTTCTTAATGTGTCCCGCTCCTGTATAGTACCTAGGACAAAGAGACAGACAAAGGTATACTTGTGTATGCATCAGTAACAACTTGATGTCATAGCGTGTGCCATCAGTGTTGCACATCTTTCAAAAAAAGACAACCGTGAGCTGTACACACAAGGCACACACCTCCAAAAAATCCCCAGAAAAGTTCAAATATTAGGCACACCCACCGATCCACCTATTTAAAGGGCCAAAAACCTGACTATGATCCTTTGCGCTAACAAACCTGCTGCTAGGTCACAGGATTTTCCACACATTCCCTGCTCTCTGCTTCATAGACTCACACTTCACCCACCACACAACCGTCACAGATTTTATTTTTAAACAATTCCTACAAACACACACTCTTTCACATTCACACTCACCCTCACCTTCAAACTTATCCTCACCTTCACAATCACGCTCAACCTAACCATGACCCCAAGGAAGCAGCTGCGGTTCAAAGAGAAGGAGTTGGAAGTGCTTGTAGATGAAATAGTCAGAGTAGAGCCACAGTTATTTATGAACCTAGTTCAACAGTCTGGCGCACAATGGACGATATCAGGAACAAGTACTATGATGTGCGAAAGACGGTAAAAAAACTGCTGGCCAGAGAGCACGCCCAGAGCCAGCAGATGGGCGGTGGCCCTCTTCACTTCCTGGGAGGAGAAGGTGCGTGCCATCCTTCCGCCGGAGAGCGTCTATTGACTACCGGGAGCACCAGAGTCTGGTAAGCACCTAATCCATATTCAAAGTTACCAATTACACCGCCATCAACATCACTGTGAAGGACACAGTGATACAAATGACTCTTTTGAAATGAAAACCAAAACAACAGTAAATTAGCATGTGAGGTGTATGTCATATTGATAGACAACATGCCTGCAATGAAAATTAAAAGTCATAAAATTCAAACCATGTACAAACTTCTTACAAACTTACAGCAAGGCTTTTGTTCCAAACACCAGTCACCAGTGTCAGTCATCTTGCCAGCACATTTTCCTTCACTCTCAGGAAAGCAGAGTCACAGTTAGGCTGTTTGGGATAGTTGGGAAGATGGGGGTGGGCACAGGCCTTATAGGAGTTGCAGTGACTGCAAACACTCCTCCCTCCACACAGCCCAACAAGCCCATATGGAACTATGCTTTCATGACAGTGAGTGGAAATGTACTAGTAAGATGGGTGATCCTGCTGTATGTTGTCTGGAGCAGAGGGCCTTGAAGGTAGTTACAGTCAAGTCAAACAACAGGCACCAGTGTCAGACATCTTGAATGTACACTTCCCCTCATTGTCAGGACATCACTCTCCCTGTTGGCCTGATTGGGCTGCCTGGCAGGAGGAGTATTTACACTGACTACATCTTCCATCAGGCTCTGTCCCCTACACACACCTTCCCACTCAGCTCAAACAGCATACCTGGGACTATGCTGTCCCTGACGGTGAGTGGCAATGTACTGGCAAGATGGCTGACACTGGGGACTGCTGTTTGGAGTACAAGGCCAGGAAGGGAGTTGTGGTCAACCCAGACACCAGGCACTAGTGTCAGACATCTTGAGAGTACACTACTCCTCATTGTCTGAACAACACTCTTTCTGGTGTGCTGTTTGAGCTGTGTGGGAAGGTGTGTGTGTGGGCCCATGCCTGCTGGGAGTTGTAGTGATAGCAAACAGTCTTCCTCACACCTATCCCAAATAGCTCATCTGGGTCTTTGGCTATCTGACAGTGTGGGGAAGTATATTAGCAAGATAGATGGCTGACACTGCTGCATGGTGACTAGAGCAGAAGGCCCCAATGAGAGTTGCAGTCAAGTCAAACAACATGCACCAGTGTCAGACATATTGTCAGTACATTTCCACTCACTGTCAGGTAAGGATAGTTGCTGGTGGGCTGTTTGGGCTGGGTGGGAGGAGGAGTGTTAGCTCTGACTATATATCCCAGCAGGCCCTGTTTTACACACACTTTTCTCACCCAGCACAAACAGCCCACCTGGAACTCTGCTTACCTGATAGTGAGTGGAAATGTACTGGCAAAATAGCTGACACTGGGGACTGGTGTTTGTAGCAGAAGGCCATGGTGGGATTTGTGGACAACTCTGACAACAGGCACCAGTGTCAGACAACTTGATAGTACATTTCTACTCTCTAAGAGGTAGGCATAGTTCCAGGTGTGCTGTTTGGGCTGGCTAAGAAGACGTGTGGGGACAGGGCCTTATGGTCGATTAAGTCAGTGCAAACACTACTCATTCCAAACAGCACAACAAGCCCATCTTAAACTATGCTTACCTGGCAGTGAGGGGAAGCGTACTGGCAAGATAGATGACACTGGGGACTGGTGTGTGGGCACAAGGCACTTTGTTTTTTATTTTTGGTTCAGCACTCCGCCATTGTGCGGCATGAGCTACCACCTTCAAGCACTAAAATAAATCAATCTCACAAAATACTTGCTCATGTTGTGTTGTGACTTTGATTCCCAAATGGACAGATTGAAAAGATGCACAAAATCACAAAGAAGTAAGTGTCAACAGCATTGGCACGAAATCACTTGCAAAATGTCAACTAATGGCTTGTGAGTAAATGTTCCTCATCATTGCATGATAGATAGACACAACCAGATTATCACTTAACCCGCAGTACCTGGTACTGATTCAATTTAAGTCTACTGTCTACAAAACTATCACTAGTTGCAAGCAAAATCAACAATCATTGTCAGCAAACCCGATCCTCATAATACATGTTTTGTCTCAAAATATTCTTTGGATGTGTGAAAACAGACAAGGTATGCCTCAATGTGGAGCACATGTGGAGCACAGGTTTATTCTCCAGCTACAACCTGGCGCTGTCACACAAAATCAGATCACATCACATCATACCGTGTCAAAATGCACAAAAGATCAAAAAATGACCATCAGGTCAGAAGTGCCAGGGATTTCTGCAACAGTAAATTGTTAGAGTATGTCACTGCATCATAGTCTGGTAAGGTTACAACTCTGCAGATGACAAGGCAAAGTACCCTGGTAAGGAGAAAATAGAACAGAGTCAAGAACTCATGAATCAATTGGCTCAATTTTGCAAAGAATGTCATCAAAAGCACAAACATGAACACTAGCTAGGATTCACAATTAGCACTGTACATGTTAACCTGCAAACTTCATTGAACCATTTCATTTGAAAGGTCATGACAATTATCATACACTCACATGCATTCATGCACATTGTACACCAGCACAGATTGACAAACAATTGAAGTGTGTCACCTCCTCTCATTGCATATTTACACTCATGTGAAAAAGTTGTGAATGAGCTGTTGTCGCAAATCCAAGCCCTCCTCCTCATCACCACATGTCCCAGTCCTGGATCTTCCCTCGCTGGCGGCTGCTGGTCTCCGTCATCCAGTATGAGAGGTATTGCCTTCCGTTTAGCCAGGTTGTGGAGCATGCAGCAAACTGTGATGATCTTGCACACCTTCAATGGGGCATACTGAAGGGCTCCTCCAGTGCAATCCAGACAGCTGACTCTGGTCTTCGATAGCCATAAAATCTGCTCCATGACTCGCCTGGTCCTACCATCGGCCTCATTAGCCCCCATTTTTGCAGGGGTGACAGGGTTACAAAGTGGTGTCAGCAATCAAGGCTGGTTGGGGTATCCAGAGTCTCATACATTGAACATAGTAAATACTTTAGTTGTATGGCAACAGGGCACTATCTGACATACAATCAACACATACCACAACATATACATATAACATCACCTCCCAACAAGCCAGGCCCGGTCAGGTTGCAGCTGAGACATCAAATGGGGGATGACGCTGTTTCTCAGGAGGTAAACATCATGTGCGGAGCCAGGGAAACATGTGCAGACGTGGGAGATCGACATGCCAGCTAATCATACCACATGGACATAGATTGAGTGGTAATGTTTTCGGTTACAATATGTTTGATTAATTGCTTGTGGTGGGATCAAAGCAACGTGGATGCCATACATCGAGCCAATGACATGTAGTATCCGTCCCAATGCATAGAATTCCCTCTTGATGTCAGCCAACTCTCCAGGCATCGGGGAACTTAATGTACAGGTCCAAGTTATACAGCAATGCCTCCAACACATCCCGAAGGACATGGCTGAACATAGCTTGGGACATTCCACCTGATGTTGCCACTATGTATTGGAATAAACCAGTGGCAAAGAAATGTAATGCTGCCTTCACCTTTACCTTGGGGGTCAATGCAGTTGGATATGTGCGACCAGGCTGCAAATACGTTGACAACTGCTCAGACAACTCTTCAATAATTGGCCTGGTAAAACAGTATTTTCTAATGGTATCCCGTTCTTCCATGGTCTGGAGGTCAGGAAAGGGCCTGTACACTGGAGGTCGTCTGCGATACCTGTGTGTAGAGTGTAAACACAGATGGTGTTAGTTCACATTGTACAAAGCAACATGAATTTAGAAAAACCGAACATTAAATATGACCACAAATGAAACCAGATAACAATGGTAATACACATTTCAATGAATAAGGTTGATACATGTCACAGCATTATGACCCTTGCCGGATATGTTACCAAGGTATATTGGCCAGCAATTAGTCTGCCGTAGTGTACAATTCACTAGTGTCTTTCACCATTCATGTTAATCAAGCATCACATACTCAACAATTCCCACCAAATAAGCCCAGATATAGGTTTGGGATACCAATTACATAGTTCAAATGTACCCACAATAATATCATGTAATGCAAGATATGTTTGACACCAAATAGAGACAGCATCTGACAATGTAAATTATGCAGACTAATGTCACAGAGTGAACACTGTCATGTTGTCATGTCTGCAATACATATACAGTCACATACGCAAACCATTAACTAGGTTGGACTAGCATATAACACCTCAATCTACTTAAGTCTGGGTCACAAAGATACACTAGTAAATCACCTAACAAACACCAGCTGATATGGCTGCCTAATGTCACAGTCTACTCATTCCAAGGTAAATTCATTATCCATGACTCAGACTCCAAACATCTAGAGTCACAAATCACACAGATTGCACATTGGGTCACACAGTCCACAATCACAGTGAAAATGCAAAGAAAACACGTGTATATCCCCCAAAAATCATTGGCACTGTGACCCAGCCTAGGAGGGTAAATTGAGTCGTTTTATTTCAGAATTTAGAGGTCTATTTCATCATGAAACAACTGTCTACACACCTGTAATGCACAAAAATACATAAATTACAGAAGTGTCTAACCTGCCGACCTATTATTGAAAGGACGCGGTAGCCGCATCCTAACCGATTTGGACTGAGCCATAGGCTGCAAGTTGTTATGGTGACAGACACAGGTGAGTATTCAAAGGACGCGGTAGCCACATCCTAACCAATTCGACACAGCATAGGCTGCAAGTTGTTATATTGACTGATGTAGGTGAGTATTCAAAGGGCGCTGTAGCCACATCCTAACCGATTCGGAGGCAGCCATAGCCGCTAGTTGTTCTGGTAACCGATGTGGGTAAGTATTCAAAGTACGGGGTAGCTGCATCCTAACCAAACCGGTCACAGACATTGGCTGCAAGTTGTTATAGTGACAGACGCCTATTTCAGATTGTGTCCGAATCGCGTAAAAACATCTCAGTAACCTCCCATCACCAATGTATCAAAATCATTCGCATTCCGATGATGAGTTTTTGAACGTCACAGTAGGCATGTCATCTGCAATCAAAGTTATGCATTGTACCGAATCAGAAAATGCAACCGATTCGAACCTCTCGCTTTGGCCAAATGGAATTAAGACCGCTTCTGCTGTTTAGATATGTCTGTCTGTTCCCTAGAGACTTCACTTGCCTGCACTACCTGCATCATTGCTGCACCTCCCCATCTCTTTGCTGCTGTGTCTACATCCTCCTACTATGGCAAGTACAGTGGTCAGGGCCCTAGCTTTCAGCGACGAGGGGAACCTGATCCTGCTGGACGACCTCCTGTCACTGTACAGCCAGCTGTATGGCAAACCGGAGGAGCAGGTGAGTGATGATCACACTGCATTTTCATTGGGCATGTGCAATTATCATGCTATACTACCATTAGGAATCTCATTGGCAAGCATGTAAACGGTTTAATGTAAGTTTAAAAGTGTGTAGATAACTGTTCTGGGCAGGTACACTGCTCTAGAAGTGTGTGTACTGGGGTAAACACCTAATCACTGTTCTCATGGGATAAAGTCATCACTGAACACAGGACAACTGCACAGAAGGCCATATGCCTACCCTTTAGACATTGTTTCCCAACAGACCATGACCTATGTGTACAGGTGTCTGACTTAAAAACATGTTACATGTGAACTGAGGTTCTGTCACCATGTCATACTTACAGGGCTGATTCAGAAAAGGGGGTGGTGATGAACAGAGTGTCTGAATTAAGCAGACCACTCTTACCCAGTCCTAAGATCAGGGCTTGATCCATCACCGTTTTTTAGCTCACTGCACCATCCCAGCTCGGAACTTGGCTATATGCAAATTAGTCTGACCCTGGCCCAGTGCATCATGGGAACAGGGCAGACCAAACTACCAAGCCAATTCTTATACTGGAAATTAAACAAGCTACCGGGGACCGGTTTCTGGCATTTCAGCCGACTTCGGCCCGGCGTGCTTGAATCCTGATGGTGCAATGAGCTAGGGACTCACATCTGAGTATACCCTTCCACGCTTATGGTGGACAAAAATGTTTCAGAAAAGGGGGTGGTGATGAACAGAGTGTCTGAATTAAGCAGACCACTCTTACCCAGTCCAAAGATCAGGGCTTGATCCATCACCGTTTTTTAGCTCACTGCACCATCCTAGCTCAGAACTTGGATATATGCAAATTAGTCTGACCCTGGCCCAGTGCATCATGGGAACAGGGCAGACCAAACTACCAAGCCAATTCTTATACTGGGAAGGAAACAAGCTACCGGGGACCGGTTTCTGGCATTTCAGCCGTGTTCGGCCCGGCTTGCTTGAATCCTGATGGTGCAATGAGCTAGGGACTCACATCTGAGTATACCCTTCCACGCTTATGGTGGACAGAAATGATTCAGAAAAGGGGGTGGTGATGAACAGAGTGTCTGAATTAAGCAGACCACTCTTACCCAGTCCAAAGATCAGGGCTTGATCCATCACAGTTTTTTAGCTCACTGCACCATCCCAGCTCAGAACTTGGCTATATGCAAATTAGTCTGACCCTGGCCCAGTGCATCATGGGAACAGGGCAGACCAAACTACCAAGCCAATTCTTATACAGGGAAGGAAACAAGCTACCGGGGACCGGTTTCTGGCATTTCAGCTGTCTTCGGCTCGGCTTGCTTGAATCCTGATGGTGCAATGAGCTAGGGACTCACATCTGAGTATACCCTTCCACGCTTATGGTGGACAAAAATGATTCAGAAAAGGGGGAAGTAGGGTATACTCAGACATGAGTCCCTTGCTCACTGCACCATCAGGATTCAAGCAAGCCGGGCCGACGACGGCTGAAATGCCAGAAACCGGTCCCCGGAAGCTTGTCTCCTTTCTGGTGAAGAATTGGCTTGGTAGTTTAGTCTGCCCTGTTCCCATGATGCACTGGGCCAGGGACAGACTGATTTGCATATAGCCAGGTTCTGAGCTGGGATGGTGCAGTGAGCTAAATAACGGTGATGGATCAAGCCCTGATCTTTGGACTGGGTAAGAGTGGTCTGCTTAATTCAGACACTCTGTTCATCACCACCCCCTTTTCTGAATCGTTTTTGGCCACTATAGGTGTGGCAGGGTATACTCAGACATGAGTCCCTTGCTCACTGCATCATCAGGATTCAAGCAAGCCGGGCCGACGACGGCTGAAATGCCAGAAACCGGTCCCCGGAAGCTTGTCTCCTTTCTGGTGAAGAATTGGCTTGGTAGTTTAGTCTGCCCTGTTCCCATGATGCACTGGGCCAGGGACAGACTGATTTGCATATAGCCAGGTTCTGAGCTGGGATGGTGCAGTGAGCTAAATAACGGTGATGGATCAAGCCCTGATCTTTGGACTGGGTAAGAGTGGTCTGCTTAATTCAGACACTCTGTTCATCACCACCCCCTTTTCTGAATCGTTTTTGGCCACTATAGGTGTGGCAGGGTATACTCAGACATGAGTCCCTTGCTCACTGCACCATCAGAATTCAAGCAAGCCGGGCCGACGACGGCTGAAATGCCAGAAACCGGTCCCCGGAAGCTTGTCTCCTTTCTGGTGAAGAATTGGCTTGGTAGTTTAGTCTGCCCTGTTCCCATGATGCACTGGGCCAGGGACAGACTGATTTGCATATAGCCTGGTTCTGAGCTGGGATGGTGCAGTGAGCTAAATAACGGTGATGGATCAAGCCCTGATCTTTGGACTGGGTAAGAGTGGTCTGCTTATTTCAGACACTCTGTTCATCACCACCCCCTTTTCTGAATCGTTTTTGGCCACTATAAGTGTGGCAGGGTGTACTCAGACATGAGTCCCTTGCTCACTGCACCATCAGGATTCAAGCAAGCCGGGCCGACGACGGCTGAAATGCCAGAAACCGGTCCCCGGAAGCTTGTCTCCTTTCTGGTGAAGAATTGGCTTGGTAGTTTAGTCTGCCCTGTTCCCATGATGCATTGGGCCAGGGACAGACGGATTTGCATATAGCCAGGTTCTGAGCTGGGATGGTGCAGTGAGCTAAATAACGGTGATGGATCAAGCCCTGATCTTTGGACTGGGTAAGAGTGGTCTGCTTAATTCAGACACTCTGTTCATCACCACCCCCTTTTCTGAATCGTTTTTGGCCACTATAGGTGTGACAGGGTATACTCAGACATGAATCCCTTGCTCACTGCACCATCAGGATTCAAGCAAGCCGGGCCGACGACGGCTGAAATGCCAGAAACCGGTCCCCGGAAGCTTGTCTCCTTTCTGGTGAAGAATTGGCTTGGTAGTTTGGTCTGCCCTGTTCCCATGATGCACTGGGCCAGGGTCAGACTAATTTGCTTATAGCAAAGTTCTGAGCTGGGATGGTGCAGTGAGCTAAAGAACGGTCATGGATCAAGCCCTGATCCTTGGACTGGGTAAGAGTGGTCTGCTTAATTCAGAAACTCTGTTCATCACCACCCCCTTTTCTGAATCATTTTTGTCCACCATAAGCGTGGAAGGGTATACTCAGATGTGAGTCCCTAGCTCATTGCACCATCAGGATTCAAGCAAGCCGGGCCGAAGACGGCTGAAATGCCAGAAACCGGTCCCCGGTAGCTTGTTTCCTTCCCAGTATAAGAATTGGCTTGGTAGTTTGGTCTGCCCTGTTCCCATGATGCACTGGGCCAGGGTCAGACTAATTTGCATATAGCAAAGTTCTGAGCTGGGATGGTGCAGTGAGCTAAAGAACGGTGATGGATCAAGCCCTGATCCTTGGACTGGGTAAGAGTGGTCTGCTTAATTCAGACACTCTGTTCATCACCACCCCCTTTTCTGAATCATCCTTACAGGGCAACCACCATGAGAAGGTTAAGCTGTGGAGTACCATCACCCAGGAAAGTGTTCTCCGTGTGGATGGAAACTCAGCGCATCTGTCATTGCCGCATGAGGTGGCAGGACCTTCGTGGCTGGACTAAGAAGATCGCTGGAGTCCAACTGGGCCTCTCACTTTCAGGCAAGAGGGGCCAGTGTCGAACCCTGACTCCCTAAATGCTCCGCATCCTAGCGATAGTCTGCCCTGACCTGAATGGGAAGTTGAAAGCCACACAGCAGCAAGGAGGGGGTGAATATGTGCCTTGCCGCACAGCTTTCTTCAAACATGCATGCCGTAGTATTTTATCCTGCTGCCCCTTTTACAGGTCGGAAGTCAGCCAAATCCACTCTTCAGTTTTCAAAGATGCATATGCATAAGGATTATTAGATGCCTGGTTATGCCCCTTTTATCAAGGACATGTGAGGAAGTTCTGTTCTAGGTAGTGGCAGTAGTGCCATGCTCATGGGATCAGCACAAATCACGACAACATGTGCATGGAGATAACCTTTTGGAATAAATCAAATCAAATCAGGTGTTTGTTAAACACGACTACTCACCCATAAGGGTCTCAAGTCACTGGGGGTGTGGGGGTTCGCAGGTTCCAGTCCATCAAGAAGGGGGTCTGTCGAAGAGCCAGGTTTTGAGGTTTCTTGCGAAGATGGGGAGCGATGTTATATCTCTGAGGTGGAGCAATAGGTCGTTCCAGGCACTGGCCGCGCGGAAGGAGAAGGAGCGACCTCCCGATCTGGTCTTTCTGGTACGTGGAATTTGAGTCGGCTGTGCAGGTATGCTGGTCCGGTGTCGTGGAGGGCCTTGTGAGCATGGGCTAGCATCTTGAAGGTGACTCTAACTTCGATGGGAAGCCAGTGGAGTGTGTGCAGGTGCTGGTAGATGTGGCAGTGGCTTGGCAGGTTGAGGACCAGTCTTGCGGCGGTGTTTTGGATTGTTCTATAGCTTGCGGGTGAGGTTTTTATTTATTCTGGCATTGAGTGCGTTGCAGTAGTCGAGCCTGCTGGTGACCAGGGCATGTGTGACGGTCTTTCTGTGTGCGTGCGGGATCCATTTGAAGGTCTTACGTAGGAGGCGGAGGGTGTGGAAGCAGGAGGATGAGACGAAGTTGATCTGGCGGTCCATTTTAAGCTCTGATTCCAGGATGATTCCCAGGTTCCGTGCGTGGTCTGTGGGTGTGGGCGGGCTTCCGTTGTGAGGGGGCCACCAGGTGTCGTTCCAGGCATCTGGGTTTGGGCAATTTGTCAGCCCATTTACTAATGTATGACCTTTTCTCAGTGTGGTTTCAACAAATATGTGAAGTATGTTGTTATTGGAGCATTCAAGTTTGAAAAGCCCATGCTATACATCCCAGCAGCAGGTGACATCAATTTCGAGGCCTTGGTGAGTTTTGCTTGGTTATTGTGCCAATGATAGGTCCCAGCCGTAGTGCTCAATGTAATCAAATGTATACCATGGGGTCAATTACAGGTATGCTAACTCTGGTCATCTGTCACACTGGCCTTTTCGCATGATGGTGTGGAAGATTCCATTTTCTCCATTCAAAAGAGTGAGTCCATGTATCTGACTCTGTAACAGTGACAACGCATGCCAGTTAATGACAAACAAAGTTGGTCACTGGTGGAAACATGGCTGAAACTGTAAGGTATGATGTTAGATACACATTCACAATAGTCGGCATGTATGTAAATGCACTTGACTATTCATACTTGGGATTTTGTAAACCATGTGTATGATGTATCACTGGCAGATTGAGAGATGTAAAATATGCATCATTTTGAAGTAAGTCAACAAAATAAGATGGAGAATAAGAGCAATGTAAGCTGCAGAAAGTGTGCAATATGTCTAATAGAAGTGAGGGGCATTCAGACTTGGGCCATACAAATGGAGACTTCTGCAGTCTAGGCAGGATTCGTAGACAGTGCTGACTGGACTCAAGAAGAAAGGACGTTCAGTACTGATAGACTGTACAGACAATGCACTCAGACGGGCCAGTGGCATGGTGTTCCACCAGAAGCATTGTGAATATGCATTCATCAGACTTAGAAGTGTGTTGACCAGTGTTCACATCTGAAAATAGCAAGCTGTTTATAATGTGCACAACATTCTGATTCATCTTCATGACACTGTGCATGAATGACACAAGAGAGTGTGCCACTTATCTCTCACCCTAGCTATGCCTACTGCCTTGGTGTCTCCACAATAAGAGTCAGATGTGTGACATGACCGTAGAGAACCTAAGTTACAGGACAAGTGAGCACAATCACTGTTATCTGTGTGACATGACTCATGCAACGAGTATGCCAGTTTAAAGTTTGACAAGGAAGTCATTGGACCTGTGAAATAAGAACCAATGGTTCCCAATTCGATGACTAGGGACTGCAGAATGGATACCATGTCTCAATTTAATTATATGAATCCAATTCCCATTGTGAGCTCTAAACTCCCTTGCAGGAGATGAGACAGGTATGTAAGGACACAAGACCGTCATGAGCAAAAGATGATACATCACCTGCTACATAATAAAGTAGTTGACATTGTGGTTGTGGCATTTGATGTTGATACACCCAATGTTTCAGATAACATCATGTGTGAGGGAGTAATGGTTAACTGGCAGACTGACAAGTGCCATGTATATAAATGTATCAAAAGGTAATAGCACTAGTCGAAATGATGTGTTTGTTTGATCTGTGAAGATTTGTGATGCTACTTATGTGTGAAGTACATATGGATGACTTATGTGATTCTTTTTCATTCTTGTTCACAGAATCAGCAACGGCCAGCGGAGGAGGCAGTGGCACGAATGAAGGGGGATCAGTTCGCCAGTCTGGGTCCAGTACTGAGTTGGAGGAGGAGGGACCCAGTGGTGTGGAGGGTGAGGGGAGACACACTGATACAACATCTGCAGCATCAGAAGACTACTTCAGCTCCAGTGATGACTTCCTTGTGGTGGTGGAGGAGACAGGGCATGATTGATCTACATCGGAGTCCACCACCCCCACTACCATCTCCGTCCTGCCAGCTGCTCCTGGGCCCAGTGTCCGTGGCCACTCCTGTGGAAGGGGACCCTTCTCTTTTGCGCCAAGCACCTCACCCCCTGCCCTGGTCTCTCCTGCTGCCCTGAGTGTGGAGTCCATTGACATCCTGAGGCAGATCTCTATGGGGCTGACAGCAGTACTGAGTTTCCTCCAGGTGCATTCCAATCATTTGACTCAAATGGTGTCATTCCTGGAAGGCATTCACTCGGACATGTCTGCCCTATAGGGATCCAAACAGGCTCTGGCCTCCACACTGACAGCAGTAGTGTCCCAGCTCCAGCAGTCCTTCACCTCTCCTATCTCTTCCCCACCCACAGTCCCAACTACCATACGTAACCCAAGCACACGAATGCACACACCTCAAAAGCCACACCGAGAAGGCAAACACACACCCACAAGGACAAACCCACACACACATACGCACTCAGGAGCCAGACAGCACACTCACCACTAGGGACATATTAGCAGATGACACACATGTATCCATATGCACTCCACAGACATCAGCACCCTCTGCCTTCACAACCCTTACACTTGCCTCTCCTGTTCCCCTCTCTGCCCAGGCACTCCACCTCTGTGACCTGGACCTCTTTCCTACCCACAACTACAAAGCCCCTCCCAGGAAGAAGAGACAATCCACCCCCTGGCCCTGCCATCTAAACCCACCCCCCTCCGAGAGAAAAAAAACCAAATGCCCCACCAGAAAATCCCCTCAGTCTTCCAAGCCCAAACCCCCTCACCAACCCATACTTCCCCAGCTCAGCCAAGTACCTCCCATACCACAAAAACCCTCTTAAAGAGTCAGAGTCCCTCCCTATTCCTGTCCACACCATAAAGCACTACACCATCCCCAAAATTGACAAACCCAGCCCATCTCCACCTCCAATCGAGCCTTCCCACTACAGCTGCCCCCCCCCCCCTCAGTCTGAGCCTATCACTGTAGTGGACTCATCGCCCCCTCAATCTGACACAACCACTGCAGTGGTACCACTCACCCCCCAATCCCATCCCTCCCAAAACCCAACCCAGTCCTCTCGAGTTTTGTCCCTTTGGTAAATGACATGCCCCCTAGATGCTCCTCCTAGGGGAGGTGTCTCCTTGCAGTATATGTGTACACAAGAGTTGATGGGCAAAATGTTTTGGCCCATGAAGGTGATCAGTATTTATGGACTGACCATTGGCCTTTTGTTATTTATTTTTCTGCTTTTACATGCAGAATAAAGCATCTTTACAGTTTTTTATTTCTGATTTCTATGTCTCACAAAATGTTTTTAGTTAACTGTAAATCATGTACAATTAGTAGTGTAAGTGATTTGTAAATATTTTAATTGTTCAATTTTTAATAGTGACATCAATTCAATGTAATTGTATTCCCCTGATTATGTATTTATGTCTGTGTGCTTTTTATGATTTGTTATTAATCGAAATAAAGTTGTTTTGAACTAGTGTAAGTATACCATGAAGTTAGTATGGCATGGATTGTATATGATCCATGGAGTATGTGACCTTTGACAGCATGGTGTCCAGATTATGGTTTCCACATTTGTTGTGTTTCATCAACCACATCAGTTTTGACTATGAGTGTGAAATGAAGTCACACACATATACTTTTTTACCTCACAATTGCACCTATGTAATGCTTTCATATGTCAACATGGTGCAAGTGACTCAAAGTGCAACAGTTTAGGATAAGCATGCTGCATATGTTTGTGATGTGCAGAAAGACAGGTCTCATCAAAACATCAGGATGCATATGGATTTTGACTACATGATAGTGACTTTGGAGGCACCTGTACACACAAAGTAATGGTACAATACTTGTATGTGACTTGATAGTGGTGGACCCATGTCTATGTGTGGAGTGGAGAAGTATGGCTCAATGGTTGGAGCGGCAGACCCTGATGCAGAGGTCTGACCTGGGACCAGGGTTCAATTCCTGCCGCGGCGTGTCTTGGGCTCAATTACCTCGGACCTGATAGTTCTCGCCTTGGTGCCTAATCTAATCATGGGTTCCACGCTGCAACTCTTGGCAATAGCTTGCTTAATCTCCACAACGTCCCCAACAGTGCTAGGATGCCTGGCTTTCACCCTGGGGGTGCCCAGGAGTGGGCAATTCACAGGGAGAGGCCAGGAAGGGTTCCTCAGCTGTATGCTTACAGCACCTTGATGCCATGTCTGGGGTGATACGTGCGCTATACAAGCAACACTACATTTACATTTATGTCTTCTTTAGATCTGATAGACTAGTGGCAATGACAACCTTGCCCCAGGTGGCATGCCACTGTAGGCAAATTCCCTTCATGGCTGGGTACTCATCTGATACATTTCCTACGCCCATGGTGAGTGTAAGGTGAGCAGTATTCTCACAGTCTTCTGACCATGTTGCCTCCAAGGACTACACTTTCTGCAGATATTCCTGTTCAGCAAGGTGTCTGTGGTCTTAATAGTCCAGTGATCACTTATTCATATGCCAGTCATGCCATCCTGCTTTTGTTCGGGTACATCATGTGGATGGTGTGTTTTGTCTGGCCAACTTTGTATTCCATATTTACAACCACACATCAGTCGTAGTTGAGCATTTGATTTGTATGTAGGTTGTCATATGTGCATGACTGAAAATGGGGTCTTTTGGAGCTATGCTTGATGCTCTTCCAGATTACACAGAGCTGAACAAGGATTGCTGTTGTGTCTATTGGATTGTCATGCGCTACATGTGGTAGGCCAAGTGGAAAGTGAGTGCACAGAAGTATTGTGGGTCCATCCACTGTGCAGATGCTTCAGGAGCTAGTGCCACATCCATGCTCTTAGTTGCCACACAGGGGAAGTTGTGGATTTATGAATGTGAGGCCTAGCTGCAGATGTGTTTTGCACGGTACATGCTGCATGTGCTAAGCTAGCTTAAACAAGGATGAAGGTGAGAGAGACTAGTGTTTCCGATTTTTAAATTGAGTGGAGACTCATACATAGTGGGGGCAGAACAAATTTAGAGGTTGTCAGAGAGTATATGGTATGAATTAAGTTCATAGGCAGTTCTTGTGTAGGAGACGTGATGTATCCACATTGGCTCAAGGTGAGTGGTTTTACATGCGAGGCTGTGAATCAGAGTATGCTAGCTTGCTAGACTTGTTGAATCCTGTACGAGGTATCGTAGGAATAGGCAGATGTGATATGGGTATAACCAGCTATACAAGGTTGGATTATGGCAGGAGATGAGCGCTCTAGTCTGTGGCACTATGGTGAAAGATGTCTGTAAGAGGGCAGTTTCAATGAGTGAGGATAGTTGTTAATATGCATTACTCAAAGGGGGTATAGCGCATGGAAGCCATATGTGGCTGTGACAGGGCCACAGTGAGACAAGGTTAAACTTGTCATTTTTTCAAAGTGGAGAAGTGTAATGTTAGACCTGGCTTTTCTAATGAGTTTATCGCCAGACTTTTTGCGTTTTGTCCTACTGTTTTGGACCCTGTTTTGTTTGTTTTATAACTCTAGGGCACTTTACCACTACTGATCAGTGCTAAAGGGCATATGCCCTCCCTGTAAATTGTGTTTATTAATTGGTGATTCCATGATTGTCATATTTGATTTACTGGAAAGTTCCTAGTACAGTGCACTCTGTGCCTAGGGCCTGAAAATTAAATGCTGCTAGTGGGCCTGCAGCACTGATTGAGCCACCCACAGGAGCAGCCTGTAAATGTAACTCAGAACTGCCACTGCAGTGTTTGTGTGCAGTTTGATACTGCCATGTCGACCTGGCAAATGCACCCACTTACCAGGCCCTAACCTTCCCTTTTCTTACATGTGAGTCACCCCTAAGGTAAGCCCAAGGTTGCCCATGGTCAGAGTGCAGTGTATGTGAAAGATAGGACATGTACTGAGGTGTGTGACTTGTCCTGATAGTAAAATACAGTGTATGTCCTTTGTCACTATTGAAAGCCTATCTGTCCCATAGGGTCGAATGGGGAGTTTACTAATATCATCTTATGAGTAGAACTGCCCATGGGGGACAAATAGGAAGGGAAAGTGTAGTATGCCTGAATTGAGAATATAAAGATGCATCTTTAAGTAAGGATGATTTTTACATTCTGGGTTTGAAAATACCACCTTTAGAAAGTAGGTATTTTCTTGCTTAGCCATCCAGTGTGCCTCTGCTGGGTTTGTGTATTGACTGTCTGGCTTTGGAGTGACAGAGGCTGGGGATGTGCATTCTGTTCAGACAGTCACTTTGGGGGGGGCGGGGTGAGGTGTATCCTGCCTTACCAGGGTGAGTCAGGGCTGGGCTGAATGAACCTGGAATGCATTCACAGTAGTGGGGGGAGATTTCTTTCACACCTGAATGGGTCTGGTCTGCCTCGGACAAAGCTGTCTCCACCTCTTGCCAGGCAAATGCACCAGAGAGCACAGAACAGGTTTTGGCTGGGCAAAGAGCTTCTCTGCCACTAGAGAACAAAGTAATTTGTGCTATAAAAAGTGCGGCCAAGACCTCGGAATTTTAGATCACCTTTGAGCTTCAAGAGGAACCTCTGCCAAGGAGAAGAACTGGAAGAAGCTGGAGTGCTATCCTTTGCTGTGTGCTGTCTGGGGCTGGCCTGCAGTGGCTTTTTCTGCCAAGGAGAGGAACTCTGTGTGTATCCTGCTAGACAAAGTATCTCCAAGGTCTTGAGGTAGAGCTTACCCCCTGTTCAAGAAGTCTCAGGAACAGAAAAGACTTCATTATCCTTCAGGACACTGTCTCTGGAATGGCTGGTTTCAGTCCCCACAGAAGACAAGAGCAGCCGAATCTGTCACAAATCCATCACTGGTTCCATGTCCTGAAGGCTCCACAGTAGGCACCGCCGCACTTCGCACTGCATCTTTGGACTCACTGGCGCCGCTGGGCAACTATCACAGAGCCGTTGCTTGCACCCCGTCCTATGGGCACTGCACTCCGCACCCCATCGCTTCACTCTGCTCGGATGTCACCGACACCGTCCCTGCCCAACCTGAACATCAACTGTCTTCGTCGCCTGGACCATCACCTGCCAGCAACGCCTCAATCTGCATCATAAACCTTGGTCTCACTGACACCATTGGACGCCTGTCACCAAGCTGCTGCCTGCAACGCTTCGTGAGGGCACCGCACGCTGCAATGCTTCATTTCACAATGCAACCGCAATGGTTGCCCTGACCGACTCATACCAACGTGATCGGCCGCAACGAGAAAGGTACTGTCTACAAGTCTGTCTACAGTTTAGCTTGCTCGTACCAATGCAGTCGACTGGAACTGTTGGACTCTGTCATTTTCAGCTTCACTGAAACCTTGAAACCTTGGCTTCACTGTAGCCTTGGACTGAGCTATCGACTTGAAAGAACTGTGTTTTGGGGATATTTCTGCAATTTGAAGGTTATCTTGCAAAATACCTATTTTTACAGTATTGCATGTTGGATTTTTGTCGCATTTGGTCCTATTGGTTTAAATAAAGATTTTCTATTTTTATAAACTGGTGTGTTTTCCATTTGTAGTGTTATCACTGTGTTACTGTATGCATGCACAAATGTTTTACACACTGCCTCTGAGATAAGCCTGTCTGCTCGTGCCAAGCTACCAAAAGGGTAAGCAGGGGTTATTTTGGAAGTGTATCCCCTTTGCCCTGACTAGGAAGAAGGGTCAAAGGTGCAAACCTTTGCCAACTAGAGACCCCCATTTCTAACATGCGTGATTTTGCATTTCAGTGCGATGATGTGGATCACTGTACTGAAATGCATTTGTCTAACACCGAATGCGTGGTACTTGACAGGGCTGCATCTCACATAGAATGTCTCACCCCAGTATCCACATGTATTCCATGCAAGACCAACCACAAGCTCGACAGACGCAAACATGCGATCATCATAACAAACATGGATACAACACCTTGCTGTCCGCAGTGATTACAGTGTGCACCTATGTATAACATTAGCACGCCACAAGAGCACCAACTTTGACACACCGCAGCATGTACTTAAGGCACTGGCGCCCGAGGTCTGCTACATGGTAGGCAGTGACAAGCACACGTTTATTCAGGACATTCGAATGCTGGGGAATATTCATGGGCAGCACAGAACAATGCTTTTCAGTGCCAAATGTTGCATCTTGGTCTCACTTCACAGCATCACTTGCTCTCACTGTCTCTCTCCCAAACCAGTAAGAATGGTCTTGCCTCACTTTTGTCTCTTTCCATTGTCTCTCTGTTATCTCTTTCTCTACTCTCTTATTCTATGTATCTCTCTCTCTTTCTTTTCTCTCTCTTTGGTCGCTATCTCTCTCTCTATTGCTCTGGTCTCACTCTCTTTTCTTCCGCTCTATGGCTTTCCCGCTCTCTCTCCTCTTCTTTCTGTGTCTTCCTCCGGTTTGTTTTCTCCTTCTCTCTTGTGTTGCTCCATCTTGTTGCTGTAAAACAGCCGGTATAAAGGGTGCCAGGGACTTTTCGTGCTTCTCAGTAGTAGCTTTTACAGGGTACGCCCTCTCTGTCCTAAGTCGACAACTCATCTAGAGTGTTTTTTCCCTGCTCCCCAACCCCATGTATGGACTTTGATCCTCTGAACCTCTGCTCAGCACGTCCTGGAGTCTTTTTTTTAAAAAAACATTTTTTATTTGTCAAATGCACATTTAGTGGAGCTCTGTAACCCAAAGGCTTCCGTATCATCAATAGACAGTATTATAAGTTGACACTTTTCTCAAATAAGGAAATAAAACAGAATAATGAAAGGACTTGCAAATGAAACAAAACCAATAATAAACAATAAACATGTAATACCCCGACCCCCACCCCATCGCACTGTCAATACAAGCAAAAACAACATGTATAGTCGAAGCAGCAGTTCTACACTCACTATGACAGATTTCTGAGAAGACACTATGCCACCCGGATTATGTATGATACGGACCCCCCCAGTAATAGGCTGGTGAGTGAGGCCCTTCTATACACATCTAATTGATTTGCACACTCTGTTCCATGTTTTTTGGTTTTTGTTGTTTTTTACGAATTTGCGCTCTTCCGTTGTTTATATTAGTCTAACAGGGGGACTGAGAGTGTACTCGTTTTTCGCTCTCTCTCTCATTGATTTATAATAACAGACAAGGGACCAAGTTTCTATCCCAGGCTGTCGGCCGCGAGTCAGAGTGGAATACACCCAAATATTTCAGCGCCCCGTGCACCACCCGCAACGCGGAGGCCCAGAAACCGTCCGGTGTAAGCCGCGCTTTATAAGAATTTTTTACATTACATTACATTACATTACAGGCACCAGGATCATCCCCTAAGACCCACAGAGTAGACTTCCGCAAGTTCATATAAAGGCCAGATATCACACCTGCATGATGCGCAGCAGCCACGGGCCAGTCCTGTCCAACTGAGTAAGAAAGAACAGCACATTGTCCGCATATAAAGCTATGCTATCCGACAGTCCATCATCCCATTCGAGACCGGCCACTTGCGCATCAATACGCACCCATGCGGCCAGAGGCTCTATTGCCAAGGCAAACAAATAGGGCGACAAATAGGGCGACAAGGGGCACCCCTGCGTGGTGCCTCGACCGATGGGGAAGACCGACGAGGCAGAGCCCGCCACACGCACAGACGCTGTTATGTCCGTGTAGAGAAGAGTTAGATAGGACAGGAAATCCAATCTGCGGAAAAATGAGAATAGAAACTCCCAGCTCAATTAATCAAAAGCACAAACCATGTCTGCGAGCAATAATGCCGCCTGCACCCCCAGACCCCTGGCTGCTACAATTTCTGTGTGCGCTCAGCTAATATTATGGCGGGTCGCCGGCTGAGGCATAAACTCGGCTTGGTCTGCATGGACTACAGAAGAGACATGGGGATGGAGACGATTATGCATGATGCTCGGGAGGCCTACCAGGTTTATGGAAGACCACCACCTCTGCATGCCGCCAGTCATTAGGCAGTCGACCAAGCTCCCTGGGCTCCTCCACCACGTTGCGATAATGAGGGCCAAGCTGCAGGAAGGGAAGTACTGCCTAAAAAATTCATTTGGGAAGCCATTAGGACCCGGCGCCTTACCAGGGCACAACTCCCAAAGAGCAGAGCCCAGTTCATCCTCCGAGAATGGACGGTTCAGGTCTGCGCTAACCTCGTCAGTCAAAGCTCTGGGTGGGAGATCATCCAAATACCAGCCACTAGCCTCTGCTGACAGCCATTCCCTGGGAGCATATAGATCTGTACAGTATGCTGTAAAGCTTTCTGCGATGGCCGACGGGTCTGACATCAGCACCCCATCAGCACCCATCTGATCCGGCAATACCCGGGAGAACCATGCAGCCCATCGTCCCTTGACATAATCTATGTAAGAGTTTACTCAACTTGTCCCCTTATTGGCAAATCCTATTCTGGGTTGCCAACCATGCCTGGTGAGCTTCATCCAGCAAAAAGGCTGAGTAGTCTTGTTGAGCATGCAACAACTGGCGGCGAACCAGCCTCCTCCCTTCATCTCTGCTGCGCTCTTCCAGATCTAAAATTTCAGCTTCTGCCTGGATGAGAGACTCTCTACGGGCCCTGCACGCTGCCTTGCAAAAGTAAATGTCCACCCCACGAAGGGTGGGCTTCATTGCCTCCCACAAAGACTCCGCTGCCGGCACCGATCCTACATTAAGCAATGAATACTGGTCGATGGCTTCCTCCATATGTTCCCTATACTCCTCATTTTGGAGATTCCATGTGGAGAGGCACCACCAGAAAGGCCCACGTGTCAGTCCAGCACGCAGAGTAATGGCCACTGGCAAATGATCCGAAAGCCCTCGAGGGAGAATATCTGCCTCTGCCACCCAGACACAAAGATATAATCAATGCGAGAAAAGTAGTTGTGGACTGCCGATAGATAAGTGAACCCCTGGGTCCCGCCATGCAACCTGCGCCATGGGTCATCCCAATCCTGGCCTACCACCAGGGAATGAAGCTTGGTGTGGTGGCGAACTGCCAGGGCCCCGTTGGGCTTTCACCGATCAATGACAACATCCAACACATCATTCCAATCCCTGCCAACCACTGCTAGGCCCTCTGGAATATCCGTCCACACTGTCACAAGTTTTTCTACAAATCCCCACAACTGCGGTGGGGCATAGATGCTACCCAGTATCATGGATTCACCCATTAATGTACCCTGGAAAAAAAGGTATCTACCCAGTGTATCGCCCCACGTCTTAATGTGAATATAAGGGACTCGTCTATGGATCAAGACTGCGACTCCCCGGGATCCCAGCACAAAGCCCGAATTAAACACTTGTTCATATCCGAAGCGCTGAAAACACAGTGCTTTTGTCCCCATAAGGTGCGTCTCCTGCAGCATTAAAATATCGGTGCCAGCGCGCTTTGCCTGCTTAAGAATTGCTCTGCGCTTAATCTTATCCAGCGCCCCTCTGACATTCCAGCTCAGTACACGCAGGGACCCCAAGGGGTCTAACAATATACCCACAATGGAAGCCATGTGCTGCCATCATGAACATGAAGAACCCCGGGGATCCAAGACAGGTAGTGTTGCAAGGCCCTGACCTGCAATTGAATAGCGCGATTTGAACACAACAACAGTTCCCCAGAACAACCCAACCAACACCCCAACCCCACCCTATACCTCAAAACAGTGAAGTATCTGTCGCGGCGGACAGAGCAGGCAGACCCCAAAAGGAGGTACCATGCCTCACCCGCTAATGGATCCCCAACTTATAGCCCATCGTCCTCTGCCAACTATCCCTGTCTGGAAATATCCAACAGAAATACCGGCCATCTTCGAGCTCCTCCTGTCAATACTAAGCTTTGTGAGGACCTTAATCACAAAATCACAGAAAACAATCAGTCAGCTGGTGCAGCTTGACCCGAGGCAGATCCCACACGTGACGGTGGACCACCCTCTGGACCTGGAATGTCTATACCCCCTCCCCTTACCACCATGCAAGTGTTGAACCACCCCACTCGAGGACAAATCAGAGTCTCTCCCGGGCGGCAAGTGAGGGCGCAGCCACATCGTCTCATCCTTCCACTGGAACACCTCCTCCGGGGAGTAACAAAAATTTGTGCGAGAGCAATAGGCGACCAGCAGCTGGGCCGGGTAAAGCAATGCATATGGGAGCTTAAGTTCTCGCAGGAGGGCCTTAGCTGCGAGGAATGATTGCCACTGTTGTTGGACCAATTTAGTATATTCTGGGAATATAAGGATACGGGCATTATTGTACAACAATGGTTCTTTGGCCTTGGCCTGTTTCAGACCACGTCCCGGTCGTGATAATTAAGTAGTTTCGCAATCACTGGCCTCGGCCGAGCTCCCGGAGGGGGCTTCTGCATCAGGGCCCTGTGGGCACGCTCAACCACAAAGCATTTAGACAAGGAGTCGGGGGGTAGCCAACTCCCCATCCACTGGGTAAGGAACCTTTCCATGTCTCCAGACTCGCACCCCTCCGGAAAACCAACAAATCGGAGATTGTTGTGTCGCGCCCGGCCCTCAGCATCCTCCACCCTCGACACCAGACCCCGCTGGGTACTCTCCAGAGATGCCACTCACTGCTGCAGGATCGTCCTCCACCCCGTGATTCGCGTTTCAGTCTCAGTGATGCGTGCCACCGCATTCCGCAGGTTCTGGCGCAACAGCATAACGTCTGATCCCACCGCCCCAATTTTGGCATTGAGAGCTTCCCTAGATTGTGTAATGGCTGCTAGGAGGGCAGCTTTGTCTGGAACATCTCCCTGGGCCCCACCCGTTTCCGCCGCGGGGGCCCCAGAGCCCTCAAATGTGCCCAATGTACTTTGCTTGAGGGACCCCCCACCGGTTCTGTCCATTTCATGGCGGACCAGGTATATTTTCGTGACCCCCCTCCAGGTAACCATGCGCTAGCTAGGTCTACCCCTGGGCGGCAGGGCAATGTAGGGGACACAAAGGCGGCACTGCTGTCAGGCAGCGGCCCGCGCAGCTCAGCCTAGTTGCTGATGCGTCCCCCGGGGTACCCTCACTGATCCTTGCAAACCCACGGGCGCCAAGCGTCTCAGTTCTGCACCCCTGGACAGTGATCCCCAGGCAGATGAATTTCAATGCCTAGCAGTGCACCAGAGATCAATGGGGGCCCCACGGGACGTCAAGGAGCACACCAGGGATCCAACACGGTAGACCCTCAGAACAGTGGCTGCTGATTGCAGGCCCACAGAATGTGCCACAGTCCACCACTGGTCCACCAAGAAGCCCCACAGATCCACCAGGATACATCCCAGGGCCACCAAGGGGAATCCAGTACACTCAACGGGCCAACGTCATCAATAAGCACCCCCAGGCTGTCTGACAACACCGCCAAACCACCACACAGACCTGGGGAAGGTGGGGGCGTGGGTGATGACCAGAGGGAAGCGCCCAAGCCAGACCCAGGCACACCAGGAGAAAGCAGCCAGCTGACCACAGGCCACTACACCAGGTCCTAGGGCCCAACAGGGGGATGCAACCACTCACTGCGTGCTTTGCAGCCCCCGCGCCCCAAACCGGCCACCGAACGGGGAGGAACGATCCCTGGAGAGGCTGGGAATCACCGGGGGCAGTGGCAGGCAGGTAGGATCTCGCCCGCTTCCACTGAGGAACGGGCCAACCGCCGCAGCCCTAGAATCCACTGGAAGGCATCCGGGGGCCACACACCAGGACACGGTCCCCTGGTGTCAGCAGGCCCAGACAGCAAACCAAGCAAGCCCCCAGGCAGGGTGGGCGCCCAAGCAATCAGCACCTCCAGCCCCCGCCGGCAGGGAGACCACCCGGGCGGAACACCAATGCTCGGCGGGCCAGTCTCAGGATTACCAAAGGGCCGGGAGGCCCGCAGCTAGGCGACTCAAGATGGCAACATCTGCCACAGGTGCCTTCCCAATCGGCCGCACTCTCACTCCACGGTCCGGTCGACCGCCGATCAACGGAGGTGCTCTTCCGCTTCACGGGGGACATCAGCACACGATTGAGGATCGGCCCCAACGAGGAAACAACTATCCTGCACAGCGCCACTGGGGGGATTAAGCCAGCCTCACTTGCTCCGCCTCCGTCAGAATCCGCCAGCAGGTCCGCACTCGAGGCAGCGGTCTCGGTGCTACCCTCGGGCCTCAGGGCCGGCCTCCTCCACACCGCCACCCCAGGATGCAGTACAGGTCTACAAGCGCCACTGACAAGCATCGCCTAGGCTTCCCACCTCCGGGCAAGCCAGGCGGGGGTATCAGAGCTGGAGGAGCAGGATCAATGCAGGATAAAAGGAAGGGCTGGACGGAGCGTACTTAGCACACGTCCGCCATGCTAGCTTGCTAAGCCACGCCCCCGTCCTGGAGTCTTTTGCCGCATTTATTGGTCCAATTTGTGAAACACTGAGCCAAAATGCATCCATCATCTATCCCCTACCATCCACCAACAAGTGTTGCAGAAGACAATGCGTGTTACTTATAACTGAAAGTGCAAGCCAGAGCTATTAGCAATGCTAATGTTTGTTATAAGCAAACTTCATTACTTGTTCCTCAAACTTATTAATCTATACTAACAACTCAATCGTCATTAGGGGGTCTATATTCTTGAAGGCTCCTGCTTCATGAAGGACGAATAGATACTATATGTAGCGACCCTTCACAGGTAGTACTTACACCAGTATACCTAAGTGTCCCATAAACCAGGAAACCTCAAAAACGAGGCACTACTTCTTTTTTTTGTTCAAATCTTTTTTTATTTGTTTTTAAGGCATATGACAAAAACCAGGCACTACCTCTTATGATACTGTTGTACCTCCATCATTTAGCACCACTTAAATTACAGGTGTCTCCCACTAGTTAGTAGTTCCTCCAGTCGCCCAACCCATCATGCAATATTCAATGCATTCTGCTGCCTGATCAGAAACTCTTGCATAACAGAACACTTCTAATGCTGTGTGCCTTAGATTGACCACTCCCTTAAGGAGGGAGTCCACCATCAGCAAATAACAAATTAATATTTCAGGATTTAAGCAATGTTTGCTGCTGATCGAGGTATCAATAAAAATGCAGTGTTATTGCTTTTAGCTATAGCCGCACCTCTAGTTTGTGTGCAATTGAGAGGATTTTATTCAAATCAGATTAAGTGACTGCAGTTTATTGTTTTTAAATAAAACTATAAAGGTGTAGTTTGGAGGATTACATTTGCTTTAAGGACACAAGTTTTTCGTACCCATGTTAGCACCGCACTGCTGACATCTACATGAGGCTGTTGCTCCCCCTACTGTCTCGTGTACAACTGAGGAAGGTAAACTTTCAAAACTTTAACTCAGAAATTCCTTTCCTTCGTGCATCGAGTGGAAATGTGATTAATCAGTTGGTTTGTGTGTGTCATTCTGAAACAAATTGGCCCATATGTTGCATTTTGAAGCAAATAGATTCTAAAGAGGCACTGCAAAGATATTCAACTATGTTCACGCTGTGCCAAGGGAACCAAACCTTCCATAGAGATATTTATTGGACTGCACCACCAAGTAATTTTTTAATAACGACCTGTTTACTATGCCATTCCTATGCATTATTTCAGTAAAATGCCTAAAAAGTAATTTGAGAATGCCAAATGTCCTGGTCTTCTACCATCCTACAAGATCTATATTGTATTGTATTGTATTGTATTGTATATTGGATTTATATACAGCATCTTCCTTCACCTTTACAGCATCTTCCTTCACTTTTACGTTCCACTTCCTTTCATGTTGCCATTGTATTCCCATGGTTCTCAGTCATTCAGTGAGGCTGAGAGTATTCATGGAAAGAGAAGGATGGGAAATGGAAATGTTAAACATATATAACAAACATTGGGCCTGATTTAGAATCTGGCAGACAGGGTAATCTGTCACAAATATGACGGAGTACCATGCCCTCCAAATCCACAGCCCACCCACTCAGTTATGAGTCGGTGGGCCGTAAAACTCTGCACAGGCGGTGCTCCACTGGCCCACCTTCAGAACGCTCATTCCAATGCCCTGACAAAGTACAGACCATTGGAATTAGGGCATCAGATTGCCCACACTATTCAGTGTGGAGAGAATGATCTCTTTTGTTGTCGTTTGTCGTCACAAACTGCCACAGCCTAGAGAGAAAGCTTACATGATGGGGGTGGAATTCGTTTTTTGTTTTTTTCAAAAGAAACTCCCTCTTTGGGAGTTTGGTGCTGAAAAACAAAAATGTGACGTGAAGCCACTTAAAATAAGGTGGCCCTGTACCCAACATTACCTGCAGTGGTGCTGGATCCTGTCAACGCACAGGGATGAGCATTGGGCTGGTGATGATCTCAGCCACCCTGAGGGGTAGTGGGCCTCCCACCATAACTTAAATCAGACCCTTATCCTTAATATTACTTTGTTGTTTGTTGCAGTAGACATCCTAAGTCCAACTGTGTACCTAGATGTTGGTGCTGTGCTCGCTGTGCCACAGAATTCAAGCTATCACTCAATGACAAAGCCTAGAAAGGCTGAAACGTTCCTGGGGCCGAATGTGTTCTGTCTGAAGAAGACCTGTCCTTGCAGTCCGGACTGGACTGTTTCTATTGGAGCCAGATCACAAGTGCATATGGCAGATCTCAATCTAGTGTGGCTGTGCGGTGAAAAACAATGGACTAGAATATGGCAGTCCCTCCATCACTTTCCTGTTTGTTATAACAGTGCTTTCACTTGGGATAGTCTTTCCAGATTAAGATAGCTGACATACCACCATCTTACAGGCTCTAGAAACAGCAACAACTGCCCTCAGTTACAAGGTCAACATCAGTAATAAGTGTTCCTAGCTCAGCAAGAATTAACATTATAATTATATAGGTAACCTCTTAACAAATGTGAGGTAGTAGCTGCGCCAGTCATTTTCCTCATGCAATGTGTTCTGTAGGATGCCTGGATGAACTTCTCCATTTTCAGGCATTTTAGTAAGTGCAAGCAGTTTGGTTCTCTGGATCTGGTAACTGGCATTCCACTGCTTGGGACCTTTACTCCCTGGAACTGTCCCATTTCTTTAGATTTTTGAAGGCTTTTTGAGTGATCAGGATATGGTTGACAAATGCAGACGACTGACATGGGCTTAATTGACCACCCATTTCTGCTAGCACTCTGGGAATCTTCTCCAGGAGACCTTTCATATGAGGAAGAAAATCGGGATGATTCCACCGGTAACTAAATAACACTTTTAGAGCTGGTTCTGCCTGTATATGTTTTCACAGATTTAAGTTCATTCTAGCCACTAAGTGAAGTCAAGTCAAAGAAGGCTTTATTCGATTGATTAGACAAATAATCATAAAAGTACAAGATTACAAAATACATTCAGACAATTCATACATTAAAATTTCGCTTAAATGATACATTAATAATTTCATACAATAAGTTACAACAGTATTAAACTAACAAAAGCCCTCATCTCATTAAAAAAATTAAGTGCATATGTGTTTCCTTTGGCTCAGGGCTTTTTTCAAGAAAATTATTATCCTAAAGACACTATGCTCATTATCTAAGTATTGTAAAGCCACGAAAGCAGAAACGGTATTGGCATAGCCCAAACTGTTTCAAAATAGGTACTAAGAGCAAGCTCCTGGCAGCAGAATAAAACCTACAAAAAAGATTAACATGAATCGTGGATTGTGGGGAGGTATTATCGCAGGGGCATAGCTGGAGGTCTTGAGACCAATCATTCATTACGGGAAAAGTAACTAACCTATGAAAGAACCCAGCCTAAAACGAGTTAGTAAAAATCTATCATAAGCACCAGGTACAAAGTTGATATAGGGTTGAATATTAAAAGTAGTTAAAACCAGCTGATTACGCCGGACTGTGGGTTTTATGGGTTTTAAAATCTCAGATGACATTCTAATGGTATCCAGGAGCAAGATATCCTCTTTTCTTAATTCCTTCCTTGATGTTGCCCTAATGGTAGTAGAATTGATAAAATACTCCAAATGGCAAAGATCTTTTAAACAATTATAAACATCTTAGCCATGGTATCCTCATCACACCTTCCAGTTTCAAAATATCTGAAAGGATATCTCTGTTCAGTTTTGCCTCTTCTTTAGTCCAGAGCCTGTGCCATAATAGCACAGGCTCAATCCTAATTAAATCAGAGATAAAGGAGAGTCCTAACTCTGCATGACAAATGCATACTGAGATACCACTCGGGACAGATAAAATGTATCTTAGGAAGGAGTTCTCTACTCTCTAAATTGAAAGTAGACCAGCAACCCCCAGACCCCTCTCCCGTAAACTGCTGCTGAAACACACTTAGCCTTATAGATTTTGATGAGCTCTTCAGGGTTTTTTTTTCGCCCAGTTTTCTGGCAAAAACGCTGAGAGGAGATGTGGTGCGTAGGAGTGCCCGTTTCTTTGCTGCAACTGCTTGTACCCAAGTGTCATTGTGGGCGAAAAGAATGCCGGTCTGTCCTTTTCTAGCATTTCTATGACTTTCTTTGGTGATCTTGTCTATGTCTTGCAAGCGCCCCACCCAATGGTCGATTTGAAGTGGGAGAACGTTTTGAAGCAAGTAATAGCTGCAGGTATTTGCAAATACTATGGCTCTGACCTAGAGTTTGAGTGAAAAGTTTCTGTTGAAAGCACTTTTGGTTTCTTGCACCTCATGTTTTTTGTTATCTTTTCCAGATGGCTCATGCAGATGTTGAACATCATAAGTCATTACTGAACACTATGGGGCCTTTTCACAAATTCCATATTGTAGTATGTTCAATAGTATTACTGTAGTACAACTCACACACTGCAAAATGCTATTCACAAATGTACATGACAGAGCTCTGCCACTCCTATCTTTTCAAGGTGAAAATCTCTGCCCCTATTTTGGAGATCTCTGCACACATACACCTGCTCGTTAATAGTAAATGTAGGAGGGTTGGGAAGCGGCTGGAAAATGGTGTATACTTACGCCAAAATGGGAGTGGTTTAGTGAGATGTAAGTAGGGGTAAAGGATGGGTTTAGGAAGAGACAAGCACCCACCCACAAAGTAAGCCCGTTGCTACTAACAAAACTGCTCTTCTAGTTATGACAGTCAAAAAGTACCCAAAACAGCCATAAATGTACTCCAGCTCAGACCTAGAGAGAACCAGCTACACACAGGGCCAACCACAGGTACTGCAACACACTTCCATAGAAAATAATTGAGGTAAGGACCTAAAATAGTACCCCATCCTGTTAAAATAAAAGATGTCAAAATATATTAATTTATTTTGATTTTTTTTAAAAATATATGTAAATGTAATTTAAAGTTAAAGATTTATTAGATATTATTTGTAAATATAAATAAAAGCAAATATTAATGTAATTCGTTTTTTTATTTAAAAGGAACGTATTTAAATAAATTGTATACTTAACTTTTAGTAACTTTTACACTAGAGCAGCGTAATTTAGACTCCACCCTCTACTTATACTTTATTTCCATTTTACGGTATATAATCCACATATTCAATGTGTGCCTTAACTCATCAACTTGTGTGCTTCACATTTCTGCCTTATCATATAACTTTGCTGTTCATATTTAGATATCATAATGTAGTGGAGTGGAGTGGACAAATCACACATGTATTTACATTTATTGCATATTCGTGTTGAAATGATGACAATTTGGTTACTTATGGTTAATAATATTATAATGTGATTACATTTTGATTCACAAACTAACTTAACAGCCAAGTGTTACACATATTGGGACTCTCAGTATGCTACACATTCATTTCTTTTAGAGAAAGTCTCATTATTCTGTACTAGATTGATAGTAAGGCTTGATGATGAGAAGTTGGAAGGAATGATGGAGGATAGACAATTAGAGGAGACTCTTGTACCCTGTGTACCAGAAAGATGCAATATTCAAGGATGAGCAGGTATGTACCTAATTGTGTTGGGATGCGAATTTAGGGGGTTCCCGGGTCCTGGCAAATTCCATCACAGTATTGGGTCTGAACTGTGAGAGCAAGATATGGATGTTCTGGAACTTTCGATTGTGCTTTTAATTAGTGTTCCATAGCCGTTAATGGAAAGACGCGATTCTTGACTTTGAACAGAACAGATCTCTCTAAAGTCTCTGATTTCCCAGAGTGTTAGGCTTCTTGCTAAACACTCTATCTATTTCCTGAACTTCTGCTGAGGTTCACACGATGCTGACACTTTCTTCTTCCTTTCCCCTTTAGAAATCTCCTTTGCACATTCATTTCTTAATTCAGCTTGAATAAGCTTTTATGTTGAAAATTCATTCTGGATAATTTGTATTATTAACATACTGATCATTTGCATTTTGTACTTTATAATATCTCGATTTAGAATGTGTGAGCACCTTAACCTTTTTTCTGAAATGATACCTCAGAATATGCTTTAACAAGTTTGATGATTGTGACGAACTAATAACCTGAAAATAAACCTTTATGGTTGCATACCATCTTCTCTGTTGTTATTATATACTTGTATTGGTTTACTGAAATTAAATTGACTTCTCAATGCTAGCTCTCCCTCAATGCTTCAAGTGGACTATCAAAAGTCCATACGACCAGTGGGGGATTCTGTTTGATGATTATACCAAGAGATTGGTATCTAGTGCCAGGATGCTCCTCTGGTAGTGGTAGTGTGCTCTACAAGTACTCAATTCAATTCATTTGAGATTTAGAGACCCCTACTTTATCAAATGGTAGTAAACAGAGGAGGGTTAGTCACTGAAGTGGGGAGACAGAATACTCTGCATGAAATCTGAGGTTGCCCAAGCCCAGTCTAGGCTTTCAAAACAATGGTCAAGTTCGGAGGATCTGCAGTGATTTGACAGCGCTGAAGGAGTTCACAGAAGCTGAGGAGTAAGTATTAATACTGTTGTGCGTCGCCATGTTATGTTGAGTCTGTAGTGAATTCAATCCAATTCAATTAAAAAAACTTTATTCAGTCTTAAAAATAAGCCTGTAGTCATTATTGTATACTAATATCGGTTTACTGAAATTAAATTGACTTCTGAATGTTAGCTCTGCCTTAACGCTTCAAGTCAACTATAAAAGGCCCTTACGACCAGTGGGGAATTCTGTTTGATGATTATACCAGGAGATTGAGGTTTACAGACCCCCACACCATCAAATTCATAATAAATAAATATAACCATTTAACTTTAGATAGGATTTTTTATAAATATTCAATGAAATATTTGAATTTAATTTACTATATTTGAATTCACGAAATATTTAATTAAGAGTTAAGTTAAACATGCTGTAGCTTTTTACAATTGTATTATAATGATAGATTCTTATATAGTGCATAGCTACCCAAAAGGATTTATCAGCATTAGAAAAAGGCGAGTAACTAACCAGAATCAGAAAATAATCAGAAAATCTAGGTTTTGAGATTTTTATGAAAAATGATCAGCGATTGGCAGCCTCTCAGTGAGACACGCAATATGAACCAGAGCTTAGGGCCCAAGTAGGAAAACAAGTGCCCCACATATCCCCACATTGTCCCACTTTTAAAATACATATTAATTTACATTAATGTTTAACCTACGCATATTTTTGCTATTAAGTTTCAAAAACTTAAAAAAATGTCTTTATAGTTTATTATAGAATGAACTCACTCCTATGGAAACCTCCACCTACATGTGAAAAGTTACCAGTAGTAACTTTCACTTGTAAATTTGTTAAAGTGTTGGAGTCATGTAAGTCTACACTTTTTAGGAACCTTACGCTCCGGAAAAGGTGAATAGCCAAAAGTAGTACATTTACTATAAAGTGTGAGATTTGTAATATCTACTGGAAATCATCATGCTTGTGATTTGTTCTTCATCTAGGACTGGGTGATCTCTGCATCTAAACTTTAATACTTATTCTGGACTTTGGTACTGAAAATATTGGGGATGAAAATTGACAAAGGCGAGGGAAGGTAAGAAATTGGTCATACGCCCCCATCTTTTCAAATATGACTATCCTAATCATTTCCCAACACTTGCCCGAGAAGTCCAGATGAAACTTGCTCTCTACTGAGTGAATGTGCTTTATGTTGCCTACCTTGCACATCACATTTTTAGGTCTTTCCTAGGCAGCGCTTGCGCTATCTCTTCGAGACATGCTGTATTTAGCATTTTTATGTTACATATAAAGGGGTCCCAGTTGAAACAATGTTAAGAGCACAAAATCACAATTCACATAAAAAGATATATAAAGAACTTTCTGGAAAATTACTCTGAGAGATGTTATTTAATACACATCCTCAATTGCAGATCAGTTGCATGTACATTTATCAAACAAAGTAATAAACTTATTCTTATTGCCCAAAGAAGGAAGGGCGTGGGAAAGAAGGACAGGTGAGGGAAGGGAGTGTAATCAGGGTAGTGCAAAATATAGAAAAGTTTCAAAAGAAATCACACGTGGTCTCATGTACATTTAGAATTAGGTACCACAATGACATATTTACATTGCCATTCAAGTATTTCGTACAATTGAATATTCCTACCCCATTACAATCTAACACAGCCAAAAATGATCTGTTGTTGGTGGGTAGGAATGGAATAGGTTGTATCGACGTTTCAACCCCAGAGACGTAGGCTGATTCATGCCCTACTGCGGGGTCTTCATCAGGACAAGTGGGGGCAGGATGCCAGGGAGGTGAAGGAGGGCACCTAAGAAGCCACACCAAGTCGCGTGGCACTGTCGAAGAGACGTAGTGGGTCAGGAGGCTCCGGATGTGAGAGAGAGCGTGAACCCAAAAGTCACAGAATAAAGCAGAACTTCATATGTCGAAATCAACGAATATTCATTTCCATAGCGTATTTCAGTTTTGGTTAGCGATCGCAAAAGTGGCGATGATATTTCCTGCCGGATCCGAGCTTTAATCACGGAAGACGCGGCTGTTCCCTCTCGCGCACATCTCGAGTTGAGATGTGCGCGAGAGGGAACAGCCGCGTCTTTCGTGATTAAAACTCGGATCCGGCAGGAAATATCATCGCCACTTTTACGATCGCTAACCAAAACTGAAATACGCTATGGAAATGAATGTTCGTTGATTTCGACATATGAAGTTCTGCTTTATTCTGTGACTTTTGGGTTCACGCACTCTCTCACATCCGGAGCCTCCTGGCCCACTACGTGTCCAAGACGGTGCCACGCGACTCGGTGTGGCTTCTTAGGTGCCCTCCTTCACCTCCCTGGCATCCTGACCCCCCTTGTCCTGATGAAGACCCCGCAGTAGGACATGAATCAGCCTACGTCTCTGGGGTCGAAACGTGGACACGCCCTCTTCCATTCCTACCCACCAACAACAGATCATTTTTGGCTGTGTTAGATTGTAATGGGATAGGAATATTCAATTGTACGAAATACTTGAATGGCAATGTAAATATGTCATTGTGGTACCTAATTCTAAATGTACATGAGACCACGTGTGATTTCTTTTGAAACTTTTCTATATTTTGCACCACCCTGATTACACTCCCTTCCCTCACCTGTCCTTCTTTCCCACGCCCTTCCCTCTTTGGGCAATAAGAATAAGTTTATTACTTTGTTTGATAAATATACATGCAACTGATCTGCAATTGAGGATGTGTATTAAATAACATCTCTCAGAGTAATTTTTCCAGAAAGTTCTTTATATATCTTTTTATGTGAATTGTGATTTTGTGCTCTTAACATTATTTCAACTGGGACCCCTTTATATGTAACATTGACTACCCAGGTCCCAGTACCGTTGGGTCAACCCTTACTCCATAACAGTATTTAGCATTTTGGCATGAAGCTATGCCCACTTTCCGCTCATCTTTTTAATTGCCTCCTGTCACTGTCCTTTGTAAATGGTGGCTATTCATTGGTCAATAGTCTTAGTAGTCCATCCTTAGTACTGCCTTTTCTCTTCATTGCTACTCAGTACCTCTGAATTATAGCATGGGAGCACTATTTTCATAAATGCCTTCAGCAGGCAGGACAGGCTCTCCCGCAAATTTTAATTCTTTTAAATTAAGTTAGCCAGCACGGCACGCCTCAATGGCAGCCATACATTTCTTTTATGTGCCTTTCTTCTACTGGTTCTTGTGCAACTTAAACAAAAAAAACGTAACCAGCGCAGCACGCCTCAATGGCGGCATCCGCACAGGTGCCACCATTGTAACAAAAGTAAACATTTGTTTACTTTAGTTTCAATCATGCACCCGTGCTTTAGCTTTAAACTGCTGAAGTTAAAGCGAGTGTGCCGCGATTGCTGCAAAAGTAAAGAAATAGAAAAAAATGCACATTTTCTTTTTCCTTACTTTTGAGGCAATCGCGGCACCCGTGCTTTAGCTTCAGATGCTTAAAGCTAAAACTTGGGTGCTGCGATCCATTTGGAATGCAATAGCTCTCACATTTTTGAAGGATTGAGCTAATGGCATTGTATTACTATTAGCAACGCCAATAGGTCACACTTTCAGTAATACGTGTCGCATTGCATTGCAAATGCTTGTTTATATTTGTCTTTTATTTTTACTACATGAGGCTGTCGAGCATTTATCCCAGACTTAACTCCTGTGAAAGGCTGGTTCTGGCCCATTATGAGGAGTAAGGGCAGTCCTAAAAATCATAGCATGCATGGTTTTGTGAGTTATTCAGGACTGAATATAGGTGTTGGAAACAGGCACAGACCACTTGACAGCTATATTTGTGAAGTTCGCACTACATCTTGCAAATGCATTTTCATACTCGCTACACAAAAGCTATTCACTGAAATAGCCAGACCTATGGGTAGGTAGTGCTTTGTATTAATTTTGTTTCCAAATCCTTGTCTTGGTCCTTACTATTCCCTTGGGCAGAAGAGCTATACTCATGGGGGAGAGGTTATTTTATGTCCTTCTCAGCACAACGTCGATGTCCGTGGGGGTTGCCTTGTCAATGTTGCAGAACAGAACAACTAACAGGTACGGCTAGCACCGATCAGAGGTAGGGGGATGGGGCTGGAGGTGGGGGGGGGTGCATTAAGTAGGAGGGAGGATGCGGGAGGGGGAGGACGCAGGGGAAGCGGCTATGAAAAAATTAAATTAAGAATGAAAAACGTACCTTTTTGCCACAAGAAGCACACCCAGGCTCTCAGTCAGCCAATCACTACACTGCCTTAGCAGCGTTGTGATTGGTCTAAGTGCCGTTTTTCAGCGCTCAGACGCTGGCTGGAGGCCTGGGCATGTTCTTTTTTTTTTTTAAGTTTGAGTTTATTGAAAATCAGAAAAAAACATAAAAGAAACTAGAGTGAAGAAGAAAACAGCCAAAAAGATAAATTATCGAGTCATACAACAACAAGGGAGAGGGGAGCAAAGGTTATATAACAATATAAGGAGATAAAATTACAATTACATCAAAAATTAAATACTCAAAACGACAAAGTAAGCATAATCAGTTACAAAAAGATAAGCAATTAATAGTAAAAGAAATTAAGGTGGTTTGCGTACCTCAATAGAGTGGACATCATGAGTGACGAATGAAGGGGCAGAGGAGGAGAGATAGTTCACTAAAGGGAGCCAAAGGAGATTACGTTTAATTGCTAGGGAAACAGGGGTAACAAAATTAGTATCTAAGCTATGATGAAAACAGATCGCATTCCACCATGATTGGAAGGAGACATTAGTGGCTTGCTTCCAGTTAGATGTAATATGGTGAAAAGCAATGGCAATGAAAAGATCAAGTAGGAGGTAGTGTCGGTGTGAATGGGGAAATGCAGAGGATAAGGAACCCAAAAAGATGTGAGTAGAGGAAAAAGGAACACGAAATTAGAACATTTTTGGGATTTGCAGGCAAACCAAGTTCCAAAATCGTAGGATAGGAGGGCATTCAAAGAGCATGTGTTTCAGATCTGCAAATAAACAGGGACATGACCAGCAAGTAGGGAGAGTGTCTGAGGAGAAGGAGGATAAAGCAGAGGGAGTCAGTAGAGCACGGTTGTAAATAAAGTATAGAGTCTGGGTTGTATTGGCAGCTCTAGAGGTTTTATGGAGTTTAGACCAGATCTTCTCCCATGTTACAATAGACCATTCTAGAGAGAAGTCTCGCTCCCAAGCTAACTCGACTTTCGATTTGGGCCTATCAGCAGAAAACTGAGCAGAGTTGTAAAGAAAGGAAGCAGAAGGAGAGGAATCCACTGCTAAAGCTATAGAGCGACAAGCTGGGGGAATGGGATTAGAGATTGGCAAGGATGTGAGATAAGACTGAAGAATAGGAAGTAACGTGTCATATTGTGAGCGTGAACTAGTGGGTAAGGAGAATTGAGACCGAAGGTCTGAAAAAGATAGAGGGAGATTATGAGATAGAAGTTGAGAAATCCATCGTAAACCCCGAGACTGCCAAGTTTTCCAAAAGAAAGTGCGGTTACGAATTAAAAGTTGTTTATTATGTCAAATGGGCTATTCATGTGTCGAGGAAATAGAGGGGTAGGAAGAAGATAGGTAGGGAGAGAGAAGTTTGCGAGAATGAGAAATGACGGGATTGCGCAGACTAGTCAGAGGAGAAGTGAAGGATAAGAGTTCACGAAAATCAAAGGGAGAAATAACAGAAGATTCGATTGTTAACCAAAAGGGGGGATAGAAAGGAAGATCAGTAGAAAGCCAATGAGCCGATTGTATGAGAGAAAAAGCACGATGATAAGCTTTGAAATCCGGGAAACGAACTCCCGCTTGGGATTTGTCCTTCCGCAAAGAAGCGAGTGCAATACGTGGTCTTTTGCCATTCCACAAAAATGTTAACAAAATAGAATCGGTCTTTTTAAAATAACAATCAGGAATGCGGATTGGTATCATGGAAATACTGTATAATAGAAGAGGTGAAAGCATCATTTTGATCGAATTCAGAAGACCCCACCAGGACAAGAAGAGCGGGTTCCAACAGGAGGTGGCAGATTCTAATTTTTGGGAAATATAATCAAAATTGAGTCTCAGAGTGTCTGATAAAAGGGGAGCGAACCAAACACCCAAGTACTTAATTTTAGTTGGCTGCCACGAGAAACCAGAGATTTCAAAGAAATGCTTTTGACATGAAGAATTTAAAGGGAGAATTTCACACTTATCCACATTGAGACGGTAGCCTGAAACAGCGGAGAAGGGGGAGACCTGTTGTAAGAAAGAAGGGAGAGAGGAGACTGGATCTGAACAATAGAAGAGAATGTCATCGGCATAAACCGAGAGCTTGACTTGCTGGGAAGCAAAGTGAAAACCGGAAATTGAATCATCCTGACGGATTTTGGTAAGAAAGGGTTCTAAGGCCAAAACAAATAATAAAGGAGAGAGAGGACAACCTGTCGAACGCCTTTTTGAAGGTTAAAATAATCTGAAGTTGCACCATTAACAAAGATCGACGCTTGGGGACAAGAATAAAGTAAAGAAATAAGAGAAATAAATTTGGGAGGGATGCCTGTCCAAGAGAGAGCCTGAAACATAAAATCCCAACCGATCCGATCAAAGGCTTTCTCCGCATCCAGAGAAATAGCAGCTAGGAGAAGATCTAAAGAAGGAGCTTTACTAAGAATATTGAAAAAGACCCTGGAGTTATCAGAGGATAAACGACCCTTTACGAAGCCGGATTGTTCAGGACCAATTAAGGTGGGCAATACGAGATCTAATCGAAGAGCCAGAATTTTAGCCAAAATCTTATAATCTGTATTAACTAAAGAGATAGGTCGGTAATTTTTACAGAGAGAATGGTCCTTATCTTCTTTAGCGATTAAACAAATTAAGGCTTGTTGAAAGGACCAACTCGATAGACCAGAGCTCTGGAAAGTTTGAAATAGAAGTAAGAGTTTTGGTAAGAGAAAAGAAGCGAAATGACTGTAAAACTCAATAGTAAACCCGCCAGGGGCTTTACCATGACGCAATTTGGAGACAGCGTGAAAAATTTCAGAAAGTGAGATATCGGCATCCAGAGACCCAAAATCTACATGAGTTGAAGGAGGAGGAGGAGAGATAGAATGGAAATAAGAGATAATATCAGCCGAAGAAGGAACAAGTTCGGGAGTGTATAGATTTTTGTAGAAAAGCATAAATTCATTAAGAATGTCTTTATCTTTAAATAAGGAATCCCCAGTCGATGATTTAATCAATTCAAATCTTTTTCGTTCTTTTCGAATTTTCAAATAGTTAGCAAGTAATTTCCCCATTTTGTTTTGACCACCATAATAGCGAGCATTACACTTCAGTAATAAATTCCAAGCAGCATATGTGGTGAATTTATTAAAAGACATTTTGGCCTCAATGAGATCTTTAAGGGAAGAGTCGGTGTTCGAGGAGTGGTAGGCAAGTTCAAGCTGCTTAATTTTAGTGAGTAAGAGAGATGATTTAGCCTCATTAGCTCTTTTCTTTCGTGAGACAAAATTAATAATAAAACCCCTAGAAGCTGCCTTAAAAGAATCCCAAACCATGACAAAAGAAGATTCAGGAGTGTGGTAAAGTAGAAAGAACTCAGACGCGAACTTAGAAAATTCTGTACAGAAAGTAGGATCAAGGAGCAGTGAATTATTAAAACTCCATCTGCCAGAGTGAGGAGAAAAGGGAATGAGGTCAATATCAACGAGTACAGGGGCATGATCAGAGATCAAAATGGAACCAATATCAGAATGGATAGCATGTTGGGTTAAAGATTTACTAAGGAAGAGATAATCAATACGTGATTGAGAATTATGTGTGGGGGAATAAAAACTATATTCTCTAAGATCAGGGTTACAAAGTCTCCAAATATCCACTAATGCATTGTGTTAAATGGTTTTGGTGAATAGGGAGTGCATCCTAGAGGGTGAAAACTTAACTTTGGAGTGACTGTCCAAAATAGGATAGGATCAAAAATCTGATTGCAATCTGATTGCAATCGCCACCAAAAATAATATAATCATCAGTTAGGGTGGAGAATTTGTCGGATATAGAGGGCCAAAATAACTTATCAACACCAGTGGGGGCATAAACATTAAAAAACACAATTGGTATCTTATCAATAAGCAATTTAACAATTAACCAACGACCCTGAAAATCACATCCCAGAGAAATAAAATCGAAACCCCACCCTTTTTATTGTCGGTGGGAGAAAAGAAAACAAGCCCTACCCAACAACGTTTAACTTTTAAGGCTTCAGCCTCTGAAAGGTGAGATTCTTGGATAAAGGCCACATCAGATTTAAGTCTAGCAAGATGTGACAGTACTCGTTGCCTCTTAATTGGGTTGTTTAAACCCTTAACATTCCAGGTAGTAACACGGAACGAATTACAGCAAGAATATATAGAACAAAAACAAGCTTAATGAGTCAGTAAAAAGAAGGAAATGAAAAAGGATCTCATAGCAGAAAGGACAGGGGATGAGGATGATAGATAAGGAGAGAAGGAAGGAAAAAAAAGAGGAAAGGAAAAGCATTGGTGAAGAAAAGAAGAATAGAAAGGGATGAAGAACATAAAGACAGTACTAGTCCAGAACAGACGACTGAAAAACATACTTGCAGGACAAACGCGAAACAGGGAATGACGGTGCCAGAGACAGCGATGACAACAGCGAGAAAGCAACCGCATCCGGACCTCCGCCTGCACAGTGACAAAAAGAAAGACAGTATAAGAGGCTAACAAAGGAAACAGTAGGATGGATTGCTCGGGAATGAACCTATATGATAAAAACAAAGGTTAGTAAAAAATGGATAAAACAATAGTGGGCATGTTCTCCACATAGGTTGTAATGCAGCCTGCATGGAGAACATGTGAAGTGCGCAAGATTATTTTGGGCAGCCCGAGAGGGCCATCCAAGCAGTCATTGCATACTTTTGGGGGTGATACCACTCCTCCCCTGCCCCCTCCCCTCACGAAAAGCTGTGGGCGGAAGGAGGAGAAAATAAAATGATAATACAGCGAGTTATTATCATTTTATTTTGTCTGTCTGTCACTGCAAAAAAGCAGTGGGCGACGCTCTTCCGCCTTAGCAGAAGAGCCGCCACTGACAACAGACCCTGATTGAGGTGGCCTTCCAAGCAGGTCTGCCTTTTAACGGGTCTAATTGACCTTTTCCTTACAGTAATTTGTCTGCCTGCCTTCTGTTGCAACTGCTTCCCCTCGTCCTTTAAAGGGATATCCTCCTGCCTCCCCTACCCCCTGGGAATGGTCACGAGAGGGAGTGGTGAAAGCCACGCGAATTGAGGAGGGCTTGAAAGATCAATACTCAGTGAATCTGAGTCCCTGATTGTCTATACTCAAGAAGGGGGGCTTATTACAAAACAAACCTTTCTTCCTTTTTTTATTGTTAACATTTCTGTTCGAGGTTTGAATTCGCTTTCCTATTTAGCGAGAAACTCTTTCGTGTCAAGGTAGCAGTCTATTGCAAATGCCTGGGAGACAAAAAGAGTACATGCAGGGTTAGCAAAAGACAGGCAAAGGTGAGGCTGTCACATCTCCAGGCTAGTTCAGGACACACCTTCCTTTAAGAGTATTCTCGCATGTCTGTTTTGCCATGCATGTTATGTCGTCCCATGAAGGTCATGACATAATCATACAATAGTTCTGAGACAGCAGGGAAGCTGGAGACCATGCCGGGTCCGTGAGCAAGAATCAGACTAAAGCAATAGCAGACTGTTCACCTGAAACTGCCTTCAGATGTAATGGCTATTTACACTTTTTCCATGTGCAAGTGAGATTTAGGTGTGGCAAAAAAATACTCAGCCATTCGTAAATTGATGGGATTCACGAAGGCAGAAATATCTACATTACACATGCAGACGTGTGTTATGTCTGTCTATAACTTGTGATGTGTATGTATTCCTTTTGCATTTTTCAGTGGTGCCAATGTATACAAAAATGGTCATTCCTAGAGGTAAGAGGGATGGCCTATGAAATACAATGCACACAGTCTTATATGTATACGTTGTCTATTCACAAACACTTCTAAATTAATTTCCTAATTTCATCAGTATATTTTATAGCTGGATAATCAAGGTGCAAGTGTTGTGGGAAAGAGTAGTACTAACATTACCTTCTTTCATATCATACTCAAAGAGACAAAATACATTTACTAGAAAATATTTAGCATGAAGTAAAAAGGGGAAACATGCATGAAAGTGCCTTTTGTCCAGATTAATTTAGGTACTTAATGAGTCATAAAACACGCTCTCTAACACTAATTTTTGCACTTATGCATCCATTCATCCATCCACTGACATATTCTTCCAATCACCCTCTGACACAATGACAATAAAACACCCACGCTCAAATCCAAAATAATACAAATAGAAAACATGCTGCTACCTAATCATGGCAGGCAAATGCTTGCAGTATTATACATAGCAGTGGGTGTCTTTCTTGCACTACTGTTGAACATAGAACCAAAGGGATGGGAATCTTGAAATTGTAAAACAAAGATATACTATGGACAATAGCATTCCATAATAGCACCTGGATTAGTGGAAGTGGCCACCCTGAAAGCGGTGCAATGCAAATGAAATGAGTGTCAAGGAAGTAACTCTTTAGCACTGCCTGGGGAGCTGTAGCACCAACACAAATTAAAATAAAAAGAGGAGAAGCAAAGAAATGAAACGGTTAAATATAAAACAAGAAAATTGAAAATTAAAGGGCTGGCCATCTAGCCCTGACATTGAAACTCATTCATTTTCAGGTGTATGTGCATGTCATATGAAAATGCTGTCATTCACATGGCACATGAACCAATGACTGATGTGGTCTGAACCATTACCTCATGCAGAATCGTGTTGTAGAAGGAAGCAGTATGTAAGTGACACTGGCTGAAATAGGAGGTCCTTTATTTATCTCTACGGCTCGATATATTTATATATATGGATGAATGAATTATGTATGCCTTAGTTAATGTTTTTATTAAAATACAATATTCTAGCAAGAATTTTTGCAGTGCATATTTCTGCTCTAGGGCTTGTCAAAGAGGGCAACCAACACCAAAACATTTCCCTTCTAAGTTAATCAGTGATAGTTAATGTAACAAAATTCCTGACTGCAGACTTTAGCTTTTGAAACGCACAGCCGGGCGTCCCGGTCCCTGCCTTCCTATGGCTACTGCCTCCGCCTCAGAGCTCAACAAGCATTTGCAATGCAATAGATCTCGCATTTGTGAGAGTTTAAGCTATTGGCATTGTAAATTAAAATGCCTTTTATTTATGTGTTTTGAAACCCTGCATGCGGTGCTTAAACACGCACTTTGTACTTATAGTAGTTGCTTATGAGAAGCTAGGCTGGCTGTAACTGCGCCTCTTTTACTGCCAGCCTTGCTTCTCGCAATCAAGGACTATAAGTACAAAGTGCATGTGTACGCACCGCTTACAGGTTTTCAAAACACATACATAAAAAGTACTGTCATTTACAATGCCAAAAACACAAATGCAAGACCTATTGCATTGTAAAGGCTTGTTTAAAGATCCTCTGGGTCTAATAAATATAAAGCGCAACTTCGGCTTCAGGAGCAAATGGAAGTATCTATTTTACTTATATTTAAAGCTTCCAATTTTCAGTTTTTACAGATAAATGCAGACTGAAAACAATGTCTTTGATGTCTATATATTTATTTTTAAAAGTGGAAGGATATGGAAAATTGTGATTTTTTTGGGCGAATCTGCATGCTGTTTTTCGTAATTTCCAGGACAACAGGAAGTTACATACAGGTTGAGATTTTCCTAAATGGAGGAATATGTTAACATATATTTGTATTATAATGCTGATAATTACTTGTAGCTGTAGTGTTTTGCTACATTTGCCTGCTTAATTTGCTAAAATGTGACAGGCAGCAAAGTATGAGTGCATGTTTATCAGTTAAATAAATGTGGAAATATACAATTTTAAGACTCCGTGTATTTGCAAAACACAAAATGAATATGGCTAAATACCAACAAGATGGCCAAAAAAAGAAATATGCATAACTACAGACGAAAATATAAAAAAAATACCATAAAACCGGGAGCCCTACTTATATTGTTCTCATTCAAGGAATACCCCAAAAAAGTTCAATATTTTTGTTTCCTAAATTTTCACAGTCTCACTTAATCTCTCAGGGCTAGACCTGCTGTTGGTAGGCGATTATGGGTAGCTTAGACTACAACAAAGGCAATACATATATTTCAAGACACTAGTTAGTTGATCACGTAACTGTTTGGAATGACTGACCTCCTGTGGTTATTTGAAGCAATGTATGTCTACTTCAAGAGCAGCTTTTAGACCAGCTGTTTTCCCTTCAGTGGACCCCACTGAAACCCTACTGGGAGCCTGGGACCCCTGCCTAAGCAATTCGATTATCTGAATCTAAATACAGGAACAACACAAAACAAATAAATACTCAAATAATGAAATATTGTAATTAGTTTGCAAACAAAATATGCAAAAAACGAAGTATTTAATGGTAAGGTTAAAGCTTTTGAAAATGTTATTTTATTTCTAAATGATGAACCAATATGATACGGCCTAACATATCATTTAGCCCGTTTTGCTCCCAATGCTTGCTCTCTTTTTGTCAGTGCATACCAGTTCCCTAATTGAGGACACCAGTCTTCCAGACTAGACTCTGGGTCTGATTTAGATTTCGGTGGACAGGTTATTCCGACACAAACGTGACAAATTTTCAGTTCAACGTATTCCAAGTGCCACTGGATATAATGCATTTGTAACTCAGCGGACGGGATCTCCATTAGGTTTTTTTTTGTCCTCATATTTCGCCCTTGGTGACCAAATAGTGGCACGTGGAGATGAACTTACTGTCACAGGTAAACTGGTAGGGGCTCTAAGCGGTGCAACACAAATAGTTGCCCCTCAGTAAAAAATGCCAAACTCCAACAACACCACATTGGAACAACCGTCGGGGTCATATGCTGCATTAAAATACCAGTTTCTAGACCGATGTCAACCTTGATGGGTATATACAAACGTGGAAAAGGTGCCAAGCAGCGTACTCATTGGACCTTGTGGGGAAAAAAAAACAAAAAAAAACAAAACTTTATGGTCAATTAATAAACAATTACCAATTCAATAAAAGCCAGAAATTTCTTTTTCGTGGGTTGCCTGATCTTAAGAGGTCCAACTTCGATATTTGTAGCACGGAAGTGCGCCAGTCCAGCAGAGAAGGAGGTAGCGGATCCTTCCATCTCCTACATATCTCCCTTGTGGCCAGCAAGATACCATAAAAAAGTAAATTTTTTGCCGGCCCCTGAAACTCCAGAGAAACCCCAAAGATAACAAGAGCAGGACATAATATAACTTGGGATCCCAAGGAAGTGGAGAGTGATAGGCAAACGCATTCCAAAAAGGTGATAAAAGTGGACAGTCTAAGAACATGTGCAGGTCGGAGGCAGATATCAAGCCGCATTTAGGGCATGACACAGGTGAATTATCTGAAAACTTTGACAGGCGTTGTGGTGAATAGTAGGCCCTGTGCAGAGTGAACAGGTGGTTTCGGCGAAGCCAAGATGGTTTCACAATATTCCACATGATCTTGAAAGACTCGAACCAATAGTTCTCCACACTATTGTTAGTAATATGTGCGGCCCACAGCAAATCAGGCAACTGGAACTCACCCTCAACCTCATCCAATAAAAGATTGTACCAGAATGAGACCTCTTTCTTAGATGGAGGCTTGTCTGTTAAGAGGGACACTATATTACTATCACCCCCCAACTGAAACCTACCTTTAACAAAAATCTGTGAGTGTGCCCAGCTTTGTATTTGCAGGTATTTAAATCTAGAAAAACCCGCCCCTATTTTTGAACTCAACACCTCCCACGGGAGTAAACTGCCATCGACAAAGAGATCCCCCATACCACCAATCCTGCCTCTTGTGATCAGCAACCTTTTCCCCTCTAAGCAGTGCCGCAAACATATTCCAACATCCCGAGTTTGTCGGAGATTTTAACAGCATCCTGGCATGGGAAAACTGAAAGGCCCATCCATAGAGCTGTAGGTCGGGCGCCACATGCTATATGCAAAGAAGCATTTTGGCAGATTTGAGTCAGTTTGCACACCTTTTCATTGTGCAAGGTCCGTATTGCATCCAATTACATCAAAATGTTTATAATGTATGCAAGGTGAGTGTTACTGTGCAAATCCATAGCAAAACCAACTCAATCAGATTTACTGATTTCACACAGACCCACGTAGTGTAACACAAAGATCATATTGTATGAAAACATTGCACATAGTACACATCTTTGTAGAAACCAAGGCAAACACACCTCTAAATCTAGTAACATTATGCAGTTCATCGCACATTCATCTTCAGCCATGGAATTGCTAATCCTGCACCTCAAGCAATGTCGGTGATCATTCAAATTACAAAGAATTAGAAGGAAGTGGAATCTCTTTCAGCAGAGAGTGACACTGATTAACTAAGGCGCCTGAATACCCTCACGGGTGATAAGCCATGCTCTACAAATACGGATTGATTGATTGGGTGTTACACACACATCCATTGCAAAACCAATGCAGAAAGACTAACTATTCATACAGACACACACACTGCAATACAAAGGTCAAATTGCATGAAAACCTTAACAATGGTCAAATTAGGCACAAACCAGGGCAAGGATACTACAATACATAGCAGCATTATATAGTTCTTCACATATTCTTCTTTAATCATGAGAACTCTGATTCTGCACCAGAAGCAGTGTCTGTGACAAAGCAAGCTACATAGAAGAGAAATGAAGGAGAGGATGTGTTGTCAGAGGGTTACACTGATTGAACAAAGGGAGCAGGATGTCATCCAATTTTATAGATTTAATTTACAGAATACAATTACTCTATTGGATAAAAGTGGCATACTTTAGTGTCTAACAATGCAAATTCACATGTCATTTCACCACAAGTGAAGCTCCTGGAAGTACTAAATCTGATTTGCTTTTGATAGTTCCACAGTACTTGTCCCATGGTGTCTGCCATTTCTCAACCAATCAATCAATTAATCAATCAGTGTGTCTTGTAAAGTGTGACTGCTCACCCGTAAGGGTGTCAAGGTGCTAGGGGGGAACTGCTGATCCGTTAAAGACACCGTTGTTCTGTCGAAGAGCCGGGTCTCGAGGTCCTTCTTGAATTGAGGCAGTGACGGTGATTCCCTGAGTTGGAGAGGTAGGGTGTTCCAGGTCTTTGCTGCGAGGTATGAGAGGGAACTTCCACCAGCCCTGGTCTTGTGGATACGTGAGATGGTGGCCAGGAACAGTTGGGCGGAGCGGAGGTCTCTGATGGATGCGTGGAATGAGAGCTGGTGGTTAAGGTGCTCAGGTCCAGCGTCCTGTATGGCTTCGTAGGCATGTCTGAGGAGCTTGAAGAAGATCCTTTTGTTGACTGGGACCCAGTGGAGGTCTCTCGGGTGGCCAGTGATATGGCTGCGGTGCAGGATGTTGAGGATGAATCTTGTTCTGAATGTTCTGTAGTTTCTTGAGGAGTTTCTTGGTGCTACCGGTGTAGAGTGCATTGCCGTAGACGAGTCTGCTGCTGATGAGTGCATGGCTGACCGTCTTTATGGACTTGTGGGATTTTTCTTGAAGATCTTTAAGAGAAGGCACAGCATGTTGAAGCAGGATGATGAGACAGCGATGCTCTGGCGGTTCATGGTGAGCGAGGAGGGCCTTGTCTTCTTTGTTGCACAATGTATTGGATGCCCTTATTGGCACTAATCCACGATATCTGCATTCCCCTGAAATAGCTCTAGAATGAATATAGGTCAAATGAGGCTTTTATCAAATTGCTCATTTTCTACATATGCTGAGGAATGTAGAATGTATACTCATGTACAATTAGTACCACCTGTAACAACTGCCCACATGTACAGAATCCTCTAAAATTCTTATTTGGTCAATATGCAGGCCACCGTGGATAATAATTACTGTTTCATTAAAGTGGTTGCAAAATATCCTGAAAGTACCCTTGACCCTTATACATTTGGGAACTCAACAATTAATCATCAGATTCATGAAGGTTACCATGGAAATTCACTATTAGTTAGTAATGTTATTTCCTTTCAAGACAACTTAACAATTATTTTTGCATAGTACAATTTGATGTTAAATTGGGTTTCGTTTTTTCCATTTTAATATTTTTCTTCTTGGTATTTGTTCTATATATTTTTTTGATAGTTTTAAACTAGAATATTTGTTGATTTGATGGGAAGCTGAATCCCCACCCAATTCTAAGTAGGATGGCTAGATTTTAGCACTATAAGATCAAGTACTCTGTATTCTTTACAATTTAGTTTCCTGTCTACAATACCTGTAATTAGGGCCTTAGTACACATTACAAAATACGTCAATAATACTTTATTTATTATTATAAAATTAAGTCATGCTATTTGTGTTTAGCCTTGGTTGAATAAACCCCATAGTGAATCCAATAAAAAAAACTGAAAATCAATATAATTTGGCATTTGAAAACAAAAAATATGATTGAAAAATTTTTGGGATCTACATAACTTACTTCAGGTGATTGGACTAACCTAGAGGACAACTCCTGTACACATGCGAAATGGTGTGGAAAAAGGTCATCATTTGTGCTACGCTGCATAATATCGCCGTCTGACCTTCCATTATTATCAACGTAAATTATGACATTTCAAGCCAAACTATTTACACATTGATTGATTTGTTTCATCTTGATTAAAATCTCATTTATATGTCTAAATAGTGATAAGTTACAAAGTATATATATATTTTTTTATTTTGTAAGAAATTGATGGCAATGCATTGAATTCATAATGATACATCTTGTGAGGATGTGTCTTGCATGTGTTCAACTCAATAGAATAAAAAATGTCTTAAACGAAATGTTATAATGGTATAAACCTATAACCTGTTTTATTACATTTTGAACATAGATACAGCGAGCGATTGCAGTGACATTCGAAACAAAATTAGTACCATATCTCAAAGATATTTTGTTCTTTGACTTTGTCACAGTGCTGTCAAACGTTTGTATGGCATCAGACAATTAACATACTGTTGCACACTGTTGCAAGGATTTCTACATGTTCTGAAGTTCATCCTTAATGTGACAGTAGCCTTGAAGGACATAACTAAGCCTGTAACATTGAAAATACTATAACGTCTGATGTACAATGCAACATACAAGCTAAAATGGTGGCAGCTTGGTCAATGTAAATCTTTAAAAACATTATACTAGCTTCAATGGGGTATAACAATTAAGAGGAATATCCTGTCTGTACGTTAGGCTATATATGTGTTTGTATAAAAAGGAATAGGTAGTCATTTAGAAAAACACATGTAACAAATAAGGAACACACACTTGTAAATAACTACACATTTGCACATAGCTCATCATCATGACTGTTATTTTTGTTAAATCAAGGGTGTGCATAAAACCAAAAAGTATACTCTTAACATACTATGTTTTTTAACACAAACTCTGTACTAAGTGTTACAAATTATAAAGCCATTTCAAGAAGGAATGAGCGTGAAAAACACACTTTCCAATATGAAGAAACTAAAATGATGATGCCCAGATACAGGATCCATATATCTAAAAAATATAAAACAACCTTTATAATTAATTTAGTTGGTGTTTTTGCAAGATTAAATGAACATGATATACAATGTTTTAAATCAAACTATTCTTTAATAACAATATATATACTTAAGATCTATTATAAACTGATAATTATCTAATTAATCTATACTATACTCTAAAATAATCTAACTATAGTATATATCCTAAGAAATAACTCATAAAACTTAATAAAAACAATCTAACCCATAAATATTTCTAAAAAAGAATAAATATCCCAAAACACCTGATCTATCTATACATATATTCCTAAACAATTTCTAATAAACATATCAAAAAGCACACACTATAACATTAGCTCCCCCTTTAATTACACTAATCTAATTTACATCACAACTACAAAACATTCACACTATCTACAACTAATAATCCTATATTTAACGTCAAATAATTGCAAACTATAAATTTTAATCACGCAATTGTAAAGAAATCTAATTATAAAATATTGCGACAAATAAAATCAACTACTAGTGCTGGGCCATTGTATGCAATGCTTTCTGTCACCCATGTAAAATTATAGTGATTTACGTAACTGTCATTTCATGTTTCTAATATTGCGTTCAATATTTGCATCTCTTTCTGAGTTGTAGTGAAAAGTTTGTACGTCTTCCTTAGTCCTTAGTGTCTTGGACGATGTTGTCTTTGGACTTGTGGTAGAGCTGCTGTTGCAGTGTTGGGAGTGGTGATGTTGGTGGTGCTTGAGCAGCTCCTGATAAATAAGCAGCTGGTTCTGCTCTTGCACGCTCATATATTTGAGATATTTATCTAAATCAAAGTGCCGCAGACTGAAGACATTTATATCTTGCTTCTCTTATAGTACACTGGCACCTTTTATCTGGCTTCATGGTATCTACAAATCAATATCCTTTCATAACACATTCTTAGTATATTAGAATTCAACAAATGTAATGCTTTACCATCCAAATATCTAAAACAAGCAATAGGCCACAAATAATACAATATTTTGCGACATAATGCAGTACACAGATATTCAGTAATGGTTTGCATCAAAGGAAAAGTGAAAACTATAACCTTATATAAAATGTTATATTGTTGCTTTGTCCTCCAGCAGTACCATGCACCTGCGCATAACCTCTTGCAACATATTACAAGAGTGCAAGTATTCTGTTTCTCCTAGCTGTCACAGTGGAAGTTCACACATCCAATAGAATTCTATCTATGTGATAATTTTCAAAGTGTGTATATGTGCTGCACAATGCAACACAGATGATTCAAAATGTCAGTTGTATCACAATTGAGGCAGAATAACCACTTTTTAAGGCCTACCAGTGACTAAAATTGCCATTTTTATAGACTTTTCCTCCTAATAAGAAGCTTGTATTTTGCCAGATTTCAAGCATGGAAATGACTATAAAACCACTTGTTATAGTCCCAAAAGTGATGATACATATTCAACAGTCATTTACAGTAAAAATATTAAATATTCAAAAAATCACCATTACTAATATTTTCAACTGTAGAAAAGATGATTCAAAATGTAAATTGTATTCCCCTTGAGGAAAAATAACTACTTTTTAAGCCCTGCCAGTGACCAAATTTGCCATTTTCATAGACTTTTGCTCCAACTCAGAACAATGTATTTTGCCACACTACGAGCATGAATATGACTCTAAACACACTTATTTTATTTCCAACAGAGATGATTCACATACAACAGTAATTTATGTCAAATGATTAAACATTCAAAAAATCACCATTACTGACCATTTGGAGAAGATTTCCTCAGGTCCGGGGCATCGTTATTCATCAGAAAATTGATTTTTTTGGATGTACAAAAAATTATTCAAAATGTCAATTGTATTGCACCTCATGTTGAATAACCACTTTTTAATGCCTCCCAGTGACCACAATTGCCTTTTTATAGACTTTTCCTCCTTCTCAGAAGTTTGTATTTTGAACAGATTTCAAGCATGAATATGACTCTAAATACACTTATTTTAATTCCAAAAGTGATGATTCACATACAACAGCCATTTACAGTCAAAAGATTACACATTAACAAAATCACCGTTAATGACCACTATGAGAAAGTTCCTCAGGTACGGGGTCATTGTTTTTCATCACAAAATGGATTTTTTGGACTGTACAAAGAATGATTCAAAATGTCAATTGTACTGCGCCTAATGTTGAATAACCACTTTTTAAGGCTTCCCAGGGACCAAAACTGCTACTTTTATATATATGTCCTCCCACTCAAAAGCTTATATTTCAACCAATTTTGGGGCATAATCCAAAAGTGCTGATTCACACCTGACAGTCATTTACAGTCAAAAGATTACACATTCAAATAATTGCCATTACTGGCCACTCTGGGAAAGTTCCTCAGCTCCAGGGTCATCAGTTTTCATAAAAAAATTGAGTTTTGGGACTGTACAGAAAAATGATTAAAAATGTCAATTGCATCGCTCTTGAAGTTGAATAACCACCGTTTAAGACCTCCCAGTGACTAAATTTGCCATTTTTATAGACTTTTGCTCCTACTCAGAAGCTTGTTTTTGTCAGACTTAGCGCATGAATATGACTCTAAGCACACTTATTTTAGTTCCAAAAGTGATGAGTCACATTCAACAGTCATTTACAGTAAAAAGATAAAACATTAAAAAATTCACTATTACTGACTATTCTGAAGATATTCCCCAGCCCGGGGTAATTGCTTTTCATCAGAAAATTGATTTTTTTGGACTATAAAAAAAATGATAATAAATGTCAATTGTATTGTACCTTATGCTGAATGACCACTTTTTAAGGCCTCCCAGTGACCAAAATTGCAAATTTTATAGACTTTTCCTTCTACACAGAAGTTTGTATATTTACCGATTTCGAGCATGAAAAAAGTCTCTAAACACACTTATTTTAGTTCTAAAAGTGATGATTCACATCCGACATTCATTTACAGTCACAAGATTAAACATTAAAAATAAATAACATTACTGACCATTTGGAGATTGTTCTTCATGTTTGGGGTAATCGTTTTTCAACAGAAAACTGATCTTTTTGGACTGTCCAAAAAATTATTCCAAATTGGCAATTGTATTGCGCCTTATGTTGAATAACCACTTTTTAAGGCCTCACAGTGACCAAAATTGACATTTTTATAGACTTTTCCTCCTACTCAGAAGCTTGTATTTTGTTTGATGTCAAACATGAAAATGACTCCAAACACATTTATTTTAGTTCCGAAAGTGATGATTCACATCCAACAGTCATATACAGCCAAAACGTTAAACATTAAAAAGTCTCCATTACTGACGATTCGGAGAATGTTCTTCAAGTCCGCGGTCATCGTTTTTCACCAAAAAATGCTCTGTTTCTTTTGGGTCATAAATGTAAAATATTACTGTGTGAAGCTAATTTATCCTTTGAATAGAAATATGGAGGCGCAAACTTTAAATTGCTCTGTGGGTTGCATATTAGACCTATATCGAACTCACATCTTTTTATTCACGGTGATAATTGAACATCTTTTGGGTCACTATTGGGTTCTTTTCTTTCTAGAATTCAAAAGAACAATGTTTCTGAAATCCAGAGCCTAATACAGTAGCATTAATTAAAAGTATTCATAGTTGAGCATTTCAAAGTAGACTGGGAGTTGCTGGTTCCCGATATCAAAAACCAGCTCAAAAGAAGAAAGTTTTTTCTTTTACAAAATGATTGAGGTAGTTACATTTATTTTCCTAGAAGGGAGGTTTAAGGTCTAATTCTTCTTCATGATAAGCAGCTACATTAATTTCATGATGGAACATTTTTCTGTTTGTAGATTCCTGAGTGATGAAAGATGACTTCTTTGTCAGGGATGTTACATATATGAACATTTACATTTTCACCTACCTATAACATCATGTTAACCATTGTCTTTTTCAGTGAATTTCTGAGTTTTTCTTAATGTAAAATTAGATATTATTACCATACTTAACTCTAACGCCACTTTGACATTTATTTTTTCAATGCATTTGTGAGGTTGTTTAACTTAACAGTATAGAGGGTGTAATTTTAAGTAAGGCAAACCTACTGGCTTTGTCAAAGGATCACAACACCAAAATACAAAAGGCAGGCTATTTGGCTTTATCACTGGGGTCATCACATCATCATATATGAAGGAGTCCTATTCACTTTGTCAATAAATCACCATAATGATATAAATATTTAAAACAGCATTTCCCAAGTAACTTTTTGTCATCCAGATAAGAAACTTTTAAACACTAATATTCTGGCTTCTTTGAAAGCATGCTGTAATGTCACATGAACAAGGTCGGACTAGGGCAGAAAAAAAGACCCAAAATAAAAGTGGCCCCTATAAGTAAATGAGATAGCTAAAAAATGGCTCATTTTGCAAAGCTGAACGGTTTGGAACTTGTAGAAACACTCTGTATATGTGGTGTTCAAAGTATAGGAGACTGCATGGATGTGTGCCTGCTGCAAGCAATGTTTGTGGTAATATAAGATAGCAAAAAACGGCCTTCTAGACTATTAAACAGCCCCACAAACAGCCAAACACCGATCCACAAACTGACATGTTAAACCTGCCACCCTGACACTAACTGACTGCTGTAGTATGAACCCTGCTCATGCCTTTGACTTGCACTTCTTCTCCATCTGAATTTTAAATCCAAGATAAGATAATACATCCTACATTTCCCATAATTTGAATCAGTAATATACCACCCCAATCCTGACCCCACTTCCCAGAAAAATAGAATTAATTTAAACTCCCTTTAGTATACTATTTATGTACATACATTTTTGTCTGGGACAGTAGTGCTCTCTAGTGGCATAAAATGGAAGTTCAGGTGTTCCTCTGTAGAAATAAACAGAAAATATATGTCAATGTAAGGAATGAATTGGGCAAGATTTAAGGAACAACAGGCATAAGCAATGCTAGTAGATCTGGTGAGTTTAGACACATCATACATCCACTCTATCATTCATAATTGCACTCATTCATCTATTCATCGATTTACTGATTCTATCTTGCTTTAACCCACTAACTCTCCCACAATAAAACACACGCATTAAGTCAACGAGCATTTGAACAATCATTTCATTAGAAGAATAAAGCGTAAAAAGATACTGGCACCTAAACCGGGTGGACATATGTCTACAATACAATCAAAGTAAAACATTAAGCATTGGATTGGTATAGTGTGTTGTGTATGCATAGTGTAATAACAACCTACCCTTAAAGGCATAGTGGCTTTAACATATACATTTAACAATAAATATGTCATCTCTACTTTCTTTGTCATAACATATTGTCATAACTAGATGAGATCTAAGGCATCTGACATCACTCGTCCTAACGTACTATTTAGTTATATAGCTTGTACTATTGGCTTGTAACTATAACCATGTCAGGCCTATTGAATAGAGGATAACCTTTATCACATGAAAGTCAAGGGCATACAGTCATAAAATGGCATATATACAAAATTAGATTTGGCAAAACAAAATAAAAGCACCTCATAAAGTGCCTAATAGCGAAGATTATCACAGCTCAAGTCTTTAAACCTAAGGGTTTAATGGGGGATCCAGGTGTAACTAACACCAACATCTTTAGATGTTAATCTGTGAGATTCCATGTAACAAAACACCTGTCTACAGACTTTAACTAAGTGTGATAATATTTCACCCTTAGAAACCTATTTGCTTTAACATATGACCTTCATAGTAAAGAAGTCGGTCTTGCTTCCTTTGTGACAATAGATCATCTTAATGGCTTGCCACCATAACTGACTCTACCTCTTTCAGCGGTAGCACACACCTACATCCAATCAGAAGCTTGCAGAGGGAAAGAGCAACGTGTGGGCTAAGTCAAAGACCTGCTCTTAGTAATGATCCTTTTTCTGGTGAGCACATTAGGTCTGGTAACAGCTGCGCTGTCAGCCTGACTTAAAAATGAAACGGAAATTCAGATCCACATTAGATTTGTTGTAGCCTGTGAATCTAGATGTGGGCATATCAACCACTCAATCACTTACTTAACAATAATGATTAAGTGTCCTTGAAATTAATAATTACCCAATGCCCAGACCTTTGGAAGAATGGGATGATCTGTCTGGAACAGAAGACGTGATCGTGTGAGGGGAATCTGAGTAGCCTTTCATGTCTGTTTCTACTGCTTCTGGGACACATGACATAGAAACAGTGGTCCCAGCAAACTTTAATCCAATATAAAAATCACAACATAAATACAAATTCAAGATTGAGACAGAAAATATTTGTTGCTCATGGTGTTTAATTCACACTGAGCATTGGTCTGTTACTGACATGGTTCACATATTATTTTATACAGTGATATCCCTACGTGGGGATAAGGGGGAAGGCAAGGTGGGGTGATTGTGATTCAGGTGAGGGTATGGTAGTGACTGCAAATGTGTAGTGTCCATCAAAACAATCTAACACTTTAGAAAGCACGTGGCTCATTCACCGAGTCTATTATTCACAGTTTACACTGCTTGATTGAAAAAGCCTGCTCGGACAACAGAGATTTAGTACTTTGTTAACATTCGAGATCAGGGCTACATAAAGTTTTTGGGTGTAAATTGTGAATAATAGGCTCAATGAATGAGCCATGTGCTTTCTAAAGTGTTAGATTGTTTTAATGCACACTACACATTTGCAGTCACTACCCTACCCTCACCTGAATCACAATCAACCCACCTTGCCTTCCCCCCTTATCTCCACCTAGGGATATCACTGTATAAAACAATATGCCAGGAGTGCAGGAACTCCACACACAGAGGCAACAGGGCAACGGCGAATTTAAACTGACCCCAGAAGTAGACAAGAGCGCCGCCATCAGTGCGCAAGAAAGTGTGCAGCGATGCCTAGTGGCCACAGGTTAACACTGCGACAGCACAGACAACAGTGAAGCACTACGCCCAGACACTGGGTAGCAGAGCGCAGCCAAAAGCGCGCCAAAGCAAGCGAACTGCGGCGGAAAGGAAGAAGTGGTTGCGCAAACCACCAGAAGCAGTAAGACTCACAAGAAGAAGCCAACCACTCAGTCTGGTCACAAAGGAGAAGAAGCCGACCACCCGGTTTTGTCGCAAAGGAGGAAGAAGCCGACCAACCAATCTGGTCGCAAAGGAGGAAGAAGCCGACCACCCAATTTGGTCGCACGGAGGAAGAAGTCGACCACCCTGCTGGTCGCAAGGAAGATTCTGACCACCCAGCTGGTCGCAACAAGTAAGCCGACCCGTCAGATGGTCGCGATGGAGGATGCTGACCCACCAAGAGGTCAGAGCAAATGTGAAGAAGATCGTAGGGACATCGACAAAAGAAGACCCAGAGAGAGGTCCACGAGGAGGACCAGAAGGTGACTGGCGCCAAGTCCCACAACATCACCTTGACATCAGAAGTATCATGTGACAGAAGGTTGCGACGACAGGTCTAGTCACAGAGTGAAGTAAAGACAGTGTCCGAGTGCCGGGACAAGACTAGAGGGAAACGAGCAGAGGGCCCGCTGCTCGGACAAGCCTGGTCAGGATGAGAAGGAAAGCAAGGAGGCTGGACAGCGTCGCAAAAGGGAAGAAGATAAATGATGGAGAGTGAGCGGCACGACGCCACAAACAAAAGTGAAGAGTAAGAGAGGATGACCCATCCTGAGTGGCACGGTGCCATGACAAAGAATGAAGAGAGGAAAGGAGAAGAGCAATGACAGTCCACCACAACACACACCAGAAAGAGAACACCCAATGGGGAAAGTGAAGAGATGCATGACCATCTAAGCACAGTTCCTGGAAACCATCAGCACCACTGGGAGTACACATCTACGTGCAACCCGAAGATCACCCGGGAACGACAGAGGAGAGCATGCCGGTCTGTTGGCAACAACCACCTCTGGATGGAACGGACACAGGACCGTGGATATCCAAGGAGCAGAGGCCTCAGGGACACCAGTGGCAGCGGATCCCAAAACGAGAGATGGACCGTTGAAGCTTGCTCTGGAGATCCAGGGGGAACAAAGGGTAGCATGCGATGGAACAAGTGCCAACAACACCCTTTTCAGGTGGAGCTTCAGACACGGAGAAGGGACCCGTAGCGACTCCTCCAACGCGCTTGGAGCGACAAGGCAGCTGGCCACTGGTCTAGTGGAAGCCTGGCAGCAAAGGGCCTCCTGGTCGTCCAGTGAGAGTGGACACCCACTAGAGAGGGGTATCAGTGAGAGTGATACCCTTGGAGAAGTGTGGCTCACTGGTTAGAGGAGGCAGACCTGGAAGCAGAGGTCAGCCCGGGACCAGGGTTCAATTCCCGGCTCGGCGGGATCTTGAGTCCTAAAAATGTCCATGGGCTCGACAATTCTTGCTCCGGTGCCTACTCGATTCCCGGGTTCACACTCTGCGACTCTGGACAATAGCTTGCTTAATCTCCACAACAGCCCCTCGCAGCGGGATCCCTGGCTTTCACCTTGCGGATACCCTGCCAGGGTTATCTCACAGGGGAATACCAGGACGGGTTCCCTAAGCAAGCGCTTAGAAACCGCTCGGTGATTTGCGCTATATAAATTCCTGTACATTTACATTTACAACTGTTGATCCTTTCAGCGACAGACACCAGTTGGACAGAACACCTCAACCAGGACGATACAGAGGAAGGTAACACACAAATGCCCCTATCATTCCATCTATACTTTCACAGGATGTGGAACAGGAAAAGAGAGACTGTACAGCCCACCTCTGATCTGCAAGGACGAGAAAAGACACCATCGTCAATGGCTGACCAGCAGCGGTAAAAGATTACGTGGGAGTCGTCATTATTGAGTCGTAATTTTATTTGTGAACTGTGTTTTCTCCGGTAGGTTTCGGGCTTTTCTTTGGTTTGACTTTCACTAAGTTTGGGAGGGATGTAATGACGTAGAGTCAGCATTCTAGTGTTCCGGCATGTTATCACACACTGAACACCCACCCACCACAGGCGTCATCAGTCAGATGACCCTGCAAATAAAAGAGGCTGAGTGCACGTGCTCAGGGCCAGTTGTCTAACCATCTAAACTGTGTCTGCGTCCATCATTATAGCATCATGAGGGCCTAGGGCCCAAAGACACTACATTGCCCAATACTTTCCGGACAGCCAATATCTTTGATCATGGGCCTTTTTTGCAGCATCCCATTACTGCAGGTCACATGTTCATTTCACCAATGCCTTTTATTTCATTTTAGTGGGCTTCACAAGTGAAACAATGCATTATGGTATACATAGTCTATTTCATATTTATTTTTCTCGCCAGTAGGAATATGTGATGCCACAATTAATTAATTTCATAATTTCCTGCCCTCCAGTGGGCAGCCCATCTAATTTGCACAGTTCATAATTTTTTTAACTTGCTGTTCTGTACTTGGTCTCGAGAATCCAGACCATGGACCTGCTGTCCTTTCAATGCAGTGGAGCAGGCTTCACGGCTTGGACTGCCATAAACATGTTTGCATCTGTGTCCTTATATGAAGCCACACTCCCCATAATGTTGCATTTAATATCGTGGCAAAACCGCCAATAACATTGGTGATACTTTATCTTGCCCAATGTGTTTCGGACAACCAATGTCCTTGCTTAACAGTTATGAACTTAGCAAATTATATGGATGGCTCACTGTAGGGCAAGAAATGATTACATTAATTAATTTATTTATTTATAGGATTTTTAATGCGCAGCTAATACCCGAGGGTGTCTAGGTGCAGAAGATACTCTAGGATACGGTGATCAGCACACAAACTTATTGGTTGAAGAGCCAGGTCTTCAAGGCCCTACGGAAACAGATGAGAGTGGGGGCAGTTTTGATGTGTGGAGGGAGAGAATTCCACAATCTAGGAGTTGCTACCAAGAATCGTCTGTCTCCCCAGGTGGCAGTTCTTGTTCGGGGAACAGATAGTAGACAACTAGCTGCTGATCTTAGGTTCCTTATGGGGGTAAATACCTGAAATGCCTCCTTTAGAAACTTCGGGCCAGTATGGTGAATGGCCTTATAGGCAATGCATAAGGCCTTAAATTTGATCCTGCTCTCCACTCTTAGCCAATGAAGATGGCGTATAGCTGCCGAGGTGGACTGGCGCCTTGGAATGTTGAGAAGGATTCTGGCTGCCATATTTTGAACAGATTGGAGCTTGTTCAGAATATATTTATGAGTGTTGAAAAAGAGGGCATTTCCGTAATCAAGCTTGGAAAACACCAAGGTGGTAATTAGGGTTTTTCCAGCTGATGCTGGTAAGTACGGTAGCAGTTTTTTTTATCTTTTTCAGCGTAAAGAAGGCAGCTGAGACAACCTTGTTTACATGATGTTTGAATGATAGTTGTTTATCAAAGTTCACTCCAATATTCCTGACCTTTGCGACTGGGACCGGAGGAGGACCCATCTGAGTCGGCCACCAAGTCGGAGACCATTCTGGAGAGATGTTACCAAAGTTCATAACCTCCGTTTTCTCCGCGTTCAGTTTTAGGCAATTACTATGCATCCATGCTTGTATCTCTAGTATCCCCTCCTGAAACTTAGCTGCCACCGTTGGTCCGTTCTTATGCACCGCCAGCACAAGTTGGGTGTCATCAGCGTAGGTAGTTAAACGCATCCCATGAGATTTTATGACCCTTGCCAAGTCTGCAACATAAATGTTAAAGAGCGCAGGACTTAACGACGATCCTTGGGGGACCCCGCATGGCAGTTTAAAAGTCGATGAATAATGATTGCCCAATTTAACTGCCTGTTTGCGGTTAGCTAGAAAAGAAGCTATGAGATCTTTGGCCAGATGGTTGATCCCCAGGGCTGCGACACGGTCGACCAAGATAGCATGGTCGACCGTGTCGAAAGCCGCCGAGAGATCCAACAGAATGAGCACTGCTGCTCCTCCCGAATCCAAGATTTCTCTAATTTCATCGGAGGCCTTTGATGAATTGTAGTATCACATATACCCACTGGAGGAAAAAATAAATACTGCATGGACTATGTATACAAATTACATGGGCAGAATATGTAACTTTACATGTTTTGACAGTGACAACGTGGAACTGCTGTTTTTGCTATGGCTAGTGTAGAGTTACACGCTGACCCCTCAGATGTTCTAACTCTGGAACAGTGCAACCAAAGTGGGTCATCCTAGTTATCAAACAACTCGTCACCTTGAGCCCAACTAGATTCTCAGGTTAGTGAGCAACTTAGGAAAAGTTGCCACTTTGCTGTCTTCAGTCCACTCTGCCCATACTGGCTGCACACAGCTCCTGTAGATGAAACAGCTTTTTGCCCTCCTGGGGAGACGTGCTAATGGCTCCCAGGAAAGGAAAACATAGGGGTCTGATCTAGAAGAAGGTGTCACTTTCTTCCTTCAGGAGGCCACCTGGGCTTCAAAGGAGATGCTGCCTTTGAAGGGAGGTCAAATGGGTAACACTTGGGAGAGGGGCTGCTCTATTGCTCTGGCAGACAAGCTGGCACTTCGTATAGGAGGAGGGAAACCATTTGTCAAACTGGTTTTCCACTGATGTGCAGCACCCTTGGTAGCCAGACCTTTCGGTTGGGCTAGGGAGATCCACATGCCGAGAGAGGGGTCCAGCCAAATTGGAAGTGGGCAGAATGGTGCATCCTGGGATTCCGTGCAGAAAGTGGTTATCCGGCGGGAGGGAGCCTGGTAGCCCACTGGCTACCAACTGCATTCTGCCCTGAAGGCATTTTCTGAGCATTAGTTGGGTACCCTGGCACTCCGAATTTAGATGTCAAATGGACTGGAAGAAGGACCAAAGAAGGACTTCCCTTCTGCACTGTGGAACCAGCAAAGAGAGGTTCCACCTACGTGGACTGCACCTGCTGAATCTGGTGGCTAGGAAAGGAGAAGGACTGTGACTGCTGAGTCCTGCTCAAGGAGAAGTCATCTCCAGAGCCCCAGCCAAAGCCATGAGACCCCAAGGGCAAGTGAGCAGGCCTCCTGTTCACAGCACAGGGACACAAAAGCTACGAAGCCTGGAGGGGCAAGTTGGCAGCCCAAAGTCTTTAACCTGCCACCAACCGGCATGAACCAGGACCCATCGCACAAAGTTGCACCCGAGTTCTATGAGCTAGGGAGTTTCACCCGAGCACCACTGGGACCTACAAAGGATGAGTTATCATCCCAGGAGGGATTGGTCGGTGACTGCTATAATGTGTGACCAGAAGTTCAGAGAGGATGTGAGGGACGTTGACCTTGTGACATGGACCACCTCTTCCACTTCGTGGACCGAGGAGTAGTCGCCGCAAGACCCCCGTTTTCATTTATTTGTAAAGTTTTATGTAGAGCAGACTAGACCCGATGAGGGTATCAGATCACTTTACATAAGTTACATCAAAAGAAAAGTTGAGCGCTAGTCACCTATAAATGAGTATATAAGATGAGATCATGTAAGTTGTAAGTACTCGTTGAAGGTCAGGATTGTGTTAGTCATTCTCGTTTAGAAATCATCTTGTATTTTGGTAGATGAGCAGCTTCTGATTGGCATCAACTTACCTCAGGGCTGGAATCAGGGGAGAGTTTTATTCATTATAAGTAGTTTGACTTCTTTTTTGAAGGAGGTGGTGGAGGGGTTCATTCTGATTACTTGGGGCAGGGCGTTCCATATCCTCGGAGCTTGGCCTGTGTAGTTTTTTACATTTTTTAATTCTTGTGGTTTCAATAGCAGGGTGTTGGTGCTTCTCAGAGTTCTGCTATTGCCTGATAATTCGGGTTTATTGGCTAGATATTATGGTGTATTGAGGTGCAGGGCATTGTACGCCATGCACGCATCCACAGCATCCTTTGAGCATCTACAGCATCCTTCCTCCCTTGCATCAGTACCACTACCATAGGAAAGCCCTGCAAAGGATACAAAGTTCCCAGAACTGACTGCTTCACCCGCTGAGTTAACTGTTTCTGAGGGACTGACTGGTCTCTCTAAGTGACTCCCTATTGGAGTGGGTCACCTAAAGTGACTCCAAGTAGCCACATTGCAGCTAGCCTAAACCTTTTGGTGAAAACGTTTCTAAGTGTCAAATTCTTTGAATTTACTAAAGCTTGTTCGCCGTTGAGTGGAATAACTTGATTTAATTTACCTAGTAGATTTTATATCTCCACAAAATGTAAAAAACAAATTAAATCCAGGATTTGTAAAGCGCAAACAATTACCTGAGGGCTTCAAGGCGCTGGGGGCTGTCAGGAAAATTAAGGGACCTATTTCCCAGAGTCACATGGTGCTGGGCTGATCTGCCACCGGCGCCAGGGATTGAACCATGAGCCCCCGTGTTCTGGAGTCAACCACCCTGGTAACAGCGCCACAACTCTCGGACACATCTATTTTGTTGTGGTGTCTAAAAACACACAAAAATACAGTCTATTTTTATAAATTGATTTTGGATTTTCTTGGTGTCTTGTTGATTTCTTCTACAATTGTTATTGTACTGTTTAAATGTTTTACACTGGTTCCAGTATGTAAGCCTTATTGCTCAGAGCCACAGCTACTCAGGGTTAAGCTGAATGTTTGACAATTGAAACCTGAGGGTCTTAAAGGGGTTGATAGTACATTACATGGTGAAGTTGCACAAGCACACAACCACACTATATAATACACCCCACTTCCTCACAACGTCCAAATGTGATGTTATTGTTTCACAAATGCTTGTCCACTTCACAAGCTTTGCATGCATTTACTGCTCATTACAAGCTCATAAGGGCAGCATTTTATTTCCAGAGGGTCCCTAAATGCCCATAACATAAGTCATTTAAAAGCACATAGAACACCCCAACAAAACATTAAGAAATATAGCTGTGGAACTCATGCCCACCGTGTGTTTCACTAGCAAGAAACTTAAGCTTGAAGGGTTCTGGGACCTAGGGGCGTGGCCAAGATGGCGGCGAGTGTGGATGCACTTCACTGATCTCCGAGTGAGGCCAGCCAAAATCACTCAGCAAATACAAGACATGAGCCAAATATCCAGGGTCCAGAGGTGCGCAGCACACAGCTCACACACACACTGGACCCCCGGGGTCGGAGGGGAGACACAAGCAAGAGGGATGCTTGGAGGCAGCGCTGGGCTGCCGGCGATCACGGCCGAGGGTGTCAGAGAATGAGAGAGGCGGAGACTACCTCAAGCTTCCGTGGTGGGAGCAGCGGCGATTCCTCCCCTTCCTTAATGCTGCAGGCGATGACCGAGGTGAACATAGACATCGTTTATGCTCCTAGAGGTTAATGATTTGTGGACTGCGACCAACTAGCACAGTAACAGCATGTTGGGAGGTTGACAGCTGGTCGGGCTTGTAAGAGATCAGGCCTATGCCTGGTGCACCGCATCTTGCCTCCCCCTCCCCTCCTGAGCCCCGCAGGATGTGACACCAGGGGCCCGTAAAAGACGATTACAGTGGAAGACTCTTCTCCCCCCCGGGGGCCGGATTGTGCCCAACACCAAATGAGTGACAGGCTCTGTGCGGCCCACATTGGACTACAGTGCACACAGCCTGGCATTCGAGTGTTCCATTGTGGCCGCAGCAGGACCCTGCTGCCATTGGTGCAGTACGTCCCCCACTCTCTCTGGCGCCTGTAGTATAGCTCCTGCAGGAGACCTGGAGACATGCGCTTGGACCCAGAGAGCATTGATAGCCAAAAAGAGTGGCCAGAAGACCGTGACCTGGTGAACACTGCATAAAGGCGCCCTGGGGGCCCCTGAGTTGTCAAGGCTGCCCACAATCCAGAGGATATCAGGCGTGCAGGCTGAAAGGGTAGAAGAGGCATCCACATGAGGCAATGGGACATCGAGGCCTAGAGACATGAGGCGAACTCGCCCTGCGACATATGCGGATGGCGTACCCGGGGTGGCCTGGCTCCACCACTATGTGGGGGCCCATACACCTTACTTTACGGAACGGAGGACCGTGCAAAGGAGGTACTGGAGCTTTCCCCCCCTCCCAGGGCATGAGACACCTCGGGTGCTTTCTCTCCCCTATGTCGGAAAGAATTGCATTCCTGAGCATACCGGCAGGAAAGAGCAAGGACGACGTACTTTCCAGCGAAGTGTAGGTGGAGAGACAGGAGAGTGTACATGGAGGACTGCAGTGTGGGTCGAGCCTGATGCCCCTTGGCTGAAAGGAATAATTAGAATTTAAAACATATTGGGAAAATCACGAGTGGATGAATCGCAACCCCAGCAGGTAGAAACATTGGAGGCTGCGATGGAGGAAGGAGGCGCCGCACAGCATGGTACCCATCATGTAAGTGCCCCTCCAGATCAACCGCATAGGTTTGATGAACTCATGGCAGTGGTACAAGACATTAAGACCACATTGGGACCCAAAATAGATACATTATGCCTTTATATGGGCTACGTAAGAGAGGATCATAAGAAACTCAAGGCCAGAGTGGAGGAGTGCTCTGGTGGCTATGCGCCCCACGACCACTGACCAACTCAAATTCCTGCAACAAGAGGTGAAATACTTGATACATCGGCTGGAGGAACAGGAAGGGTGGTAATGCAGGAGCAAAATCCACGTAGTGGGGCTGCCGGAGCGCATAGAGGGACCAGCCATGGACCTATATCTGGAAAACTGGATCTCCAACAAAATCTTTCAGAGTAGTCTCAAGATTCTTTTCCATTGAAAGGGCCAATCAAGTACCGGGTGGCCCTCCACATCCAGGCAACCTGCCGCGACCAGTATTGGCACGATTGATCAATTACCGGGACAGAGACCACATCCTCCAAGTGACTAGATCCAAGGGCCCAGGGCAGGTGGAGAATGCAACAGTACATATCTACCCGGACTACAAACTGGCTGTACAGTGCTATATAGCCTCCTACACAGAGGTCAAACGGTGTCTGAGGGAACATCAGATACAGTATGCGTTGCAATACCCTGCTAAACTGCGCATCCACCACAAGAAGTCCAATATATTCTGTTCCACTCCAGAAGAAGCCTGGTCCTGGATAGACCGCAACGGGCTCGCACACCATCCACCTACTACTCGGATAGATTCATGAACACCTTGGAAATCAGTGGACGCACGTAGGGGCCAGAAGTTGCATAAGATACAGTGGCCCACCGAGACGCAGGTGGAAGAGAAGCAGGCACAGGCCATAAAGATGGTGGAACACCTCAACAGCACTACAGCGCTGTCAACATCTGAATCGGACTCAGACGATAGACAGAACCGCCAGCTACCCCTAACAGACTCACAAAGTGCAGAATTACTGAGAAAAGGTCCTGAGATGACCACCCAAATGGCAAATGAATTGGGGTGAAGTTTAGCAGTGTGTAGAGACCTGAGGCAGTGAGCCCGTGCTCCAGTATTAATGAACAAGAGAGTTCTGAGGACTTCCTGCATATCCTTTTTCAGTGAACACACAATCAATGGTTGGACGACCAGACATTAATGGGGGCTCAGATGTAATTCCTGTGATTATTAGTGTTTCTTTTTTCCGCTCCGGGCTCGGGGGGATGACTTACGAGAAGGCTTTCCTGTTTTCAGTTTCTATTTTGGTAAATTCTGGTGGTGTTTTTTCAGTGTTTTCAAGAGATCTTAATACCTTAAAAAAATAGTGATTATCAGTGGTTACACATTTTCGCTCCATTAAAACAACAGAAACAGTGTTTTTCAGGTGTTTATGCAACTTTTAGCTTTTATTATTGCTTGCTTTCTGCACTGATAGTGCATGGTATGTAGACAGTGTACGTACAGTGTAAATGAGGTCTAAATACATCAAACTTATTGTAGTACACCATACAATATTACTTCAGTGAGTCTTTAGTCATGCAAGCTCACTCTTTCCTTCCCATATAAACTTTTATCTGTGAAAAGGCCTTCTCAACATTGACACTAGAAGTAGGCAATACAAAAATAGCCAGTATACATTTTGATAATTCTGGCCACTGACATAGTTTTCCATGCCAATACTGGTGCACCGGAGATTGTGATTCTCTGCAACAGGTTCTGCAACATATGCGTTGAACTGGGTGCATATGCCCTCAGAGTTATTGATGCAGTCAAAAATAAGTCAGCACTTTTAAAACTCTGGAGAAAATTTCCCTTTACGGAAGGGATCTATAACTTTTGCAGAATACCACAATGGGGCTTCATTGACTTCAAATGCCATGGTTGGTGAAGGGCTATTTCTCATACATAGTATAATAAAAGTTCCTGAATTGCTCCTGAACATTTCTTTGTTTACCAAGTTGCAAGAACTCTAACATTATGACCACTACAGTAGTCATGTATTCCTTTAAAAATCTAAGAAGGCAGTAGAGTGTACTTTTTTCAAATCACTATCAGGATGTGACCAAAGATCCTCACATTTCTTGCCTTTTGTATCATCACTCAACAAAAGTTCTGTAAACGGTGGCCACATGGATAATATAGCATTCATGGCCTCTAGGACTGAGAACCACCAGCTAAGTGACACATTTGGGATAACTCTTTCATTGATACCACACAAAGCACAACATGAGAAATATTTGCGCTTTAGTTTCCGTGCATAACAAAACAGTGCACCAGAATGGGCTAAAAAGTCAGCAGCATTCTTCATTAACTCTTAAGATTGTAAAGACGCTTTCAGCATACCATCTAATAAGTGGCAAAGATCTCTTACAGGGAAGCACTTCAGCTCAGGTATCGATTTTGACAGGTCATCACTCAACTTTTTCATACATGTAGCTGAATCACTGCAAATACAAATAAAATCACTCCAATCTTTGTTGGACTTGGTAAGAACTTTTTGCAGCAGCATTCCAAGTGACACTGCATTTCATGTTTTACAAAAGTCTGGCGTCATGTTTTCACCAGTATCCCAAATGCTTTGTGCCTACACTCTGTTCACATATACCTGCCACTTTACCTTGCATTGAATGTTTAAAGCCTGGGATGTTTGACAATTCACCTATTATCAATACTGACTCACTAGAAAAGGGGGCTGATTTTTCAAGGGTTTTTACACATTCTCTGTGGGTAAATGTGATGGTACACATTGGGAAAGACTCTTATGAAACCTACATTTTTCCTATCAGTGAAAGACTCAAGCATAGCCACAAATCAAATATGATTTGGATATTTCCTGATTCTCTACAGTTTTTTAAATAAATAAACAACACCTAAAACATGCTTTTAACCCCTGTATCTTTAGATCAAAGGCCACAAACCTGAAACATGGAAGAAGACACAATATTTTAGTGGCATCCCTAAAGAACAAAACTCAAGCAGAATAATGTTTGCCAAGTCTTTCTTACTGCTACCTTATATAACAAAGTTGCATTGCATTTGCCCCTTCAGGAAGAAATAAAAATGACTCTTTCACTCTGCTTTTCCTTTCTTTGAATGGCTTTAGTTTGTGGTTGTGCAGGTTTTTTTCCAGTGTTTATATGTTTACACTGGTGAGGGCTATTTCCCTTCTGGTTGGTTTTTATCAGTTAATATAGGTTTAAACCTAAAACCAGACAGCCTATTTACGAGATTTGCTGCTGGTCAAAAATAGCAGCCAGGAGTATGCTTGGGAAATATTACAGCTGCAACCCCAGTGGACACTCAGTAACTGAGAATAGCAATTGTGTTACGAAGTAGTTTAACAGCATATCAGTACATGTGGCCAATTGCCCCTTGGCAAGCCGGCCTTGGGTGGGGAGCTGTGGGAATGTTTTTATTATTTAGTTAGTTACGCAGTTTAATTACCTGCACCACAAATACTTAACGCCATACAGACTGGAACACATGTATCCTACATCGGGCAACATATGGCCTCGATGTACCGGTACGGATGCAGAGTTCCTTCACAACATCTGGTTGTGCCATCGCCTCGGGGCTTACTGGAGCAAGATTGCGGCACTGCTGGGGGAGGCAACCGATACCATGACCCCGGCACAAACCCTTCACTTCTTGCTAGGTGTCACCAAACAATCTCAAGGACAAAAAAACCTTAATAAATTCTTAGATTTGGCTCTGGTATTGGCAAAGCAAAGAATTGCCATGTCTTGGAAGTCGAGCACACCCCCCGCATAAGCATCTGGTTACTGGAACTTCGTAAGGTACTGATGGCGGAGCACACAATGCAACCACTGAAGGCACCCTGAGACCCTTCATGGACCAGCCCTTCATGGACCAGCCCCATTCAGTGGCAGGAGTACTTGAGGTTCGTGGAGGGTAAATTGAACACAGCTGGCTCCTCCAAGGGATGAATGAGTTCCTCATGGGAGGAAATACTAATACTAACACCATGTGAACATGTTGCGGTGAGCATGGAAGGCACCTGGCCCGGCAAGGTCTGGCTGAACTATTCGAGGGCCCTGGCATGCGCGCAGAAGAGAGAAGGCACGCGGCAAGTAGTATCCCCCCTTCCTCCCCTCCGACCCTTCTCAATCTCTTTACCCTTCTCCCTCTCTCTCTTTCTCCCAGCTTCCCCTCTACCTCCCTGGCTCCCCTCTCTTCATTGTCCCCACTGTCCTCTGAAGGGTACATACATAAGCAACCACCCTAGCTCATATAGGCTCCAAAACACATAGTACAGTTGGGTTAGTTGTGATCACATGGTTTGTGTTTAATGTGAATTGTCTGGTGTGACAGCATAGTGGTAATGTGAGAAGTTGGCCTGGTATATGATGTTCACTACTCTAGTGAGCACCTTGCACCAGTCCAAACGACCCTTATGGTGATTGGTTGTAAGTCAACCTTATAGACCAGCTATCCTATAGGTAGCATGGACAAAAGCAGTCTTAGGCTAAACTCAAGAGGGCATGTGAAGCCAGCTGTTTTACCATATGCAATCCTTTAAACATCAAATGAAAGGACACCACACAAGTTATATATTATAAAATATATGTATTTATTACTAGAATAATCCCCTGTACTCTTTATGAGGACAGAAGCACAAGCGTTAGACAAAGAACTTCATATAACATACACAAGTTGCACAAATATAGATAGGCCCTGGTGGCCACTCAAACCATATACTAAAATAGTGGTATAGGAACCATGTCACGAACAATGGTAAGGCCTAGGGCCTTGGGAATCGCTGGGGCTACACTGGACTAATGAAGGTTAGGTTGGGGGATGCCCACAGGATGCGGGTGCAGTGTCTATACGCAACCGCGTTCACCAATGGAAGTCAATGGTGCGTAAAAGTTAGAAAGTTGCAGTTTTGGAAGTCTTCAGACTGGACTAGAACTTAACCACTTAAAACTAGGACACTAGGGATGTAAATCTCTACAGGAGCACCGGAGTACCCTCGTTACCTCACCCACAGGAAACGGGTGCATAGGTGTCAAAGTGCATCGGGTTTCGTCGTGGAGTTCTATGGAGCCTTGCTGAAAAGATGCTGCAGGCGACCAGGAGAGAAGAGTCCGGGTGGATCCAAGGGTGGATCGAAGATGTAGAGTACCTGAAAGCAGAGGGGACAGAGTCTGGGTCATTAGCCAGTGACCAGGATGGAACCAGGAAGGAGCCAGGCGATGTCGGGTTGCGATCAGGTGCTGTTGTGAAGTTTTTCTCCGCTGCCACGTGGACCAGGAAGAATCGACGGCAACCAGGAGGTGGACACGAACTGTCCCACGAAGGCTCTCACTGTCGGTGGTGTCGGTTCTTGAATCGGAGTCAACAGGCCTTGGCAAATGCAACCCACGCAGGAATCGAAGATGGCTTCTCGATCAGACCAGCAAGATCTGATGGGCTGCTCTTTTTCAGGGGAGCAAGGGCCAGTCTGGAGCAACCAGACCAGCAGTGAAAATTTGAAGGTTCATCGTCACAGAGGCCAATAGCCAACAGGCAGGTGACCGGACAACGCGTCGAGCAAGAAAATGCAAAAGGGCCCCACGCAGCACTCAATGAGTGTGGAAAGGTGATCTTCAGTGCAAAAGCTGCTCGGGGCTGGGGCTTATCAATACCCAATGCACAGCTTCGAGGGTGCCTTGGGAGTTGCACAGAAAGCACTTTGTTGGCTTTCCAAGATGGCTGGTCCCACGTCTCACGTCGCCTCCACGGGTCTCAGCTTTGCTGGCACTGTGGATCGGGCTGTTGGATGTCTGGAAGCCTGGTTCTTGTTGGTCTCTGTTGTTTGAGCTCTGACAGGAGCAACAACAAAGAAAACCTTTGAGCGCTGATGGTGCCTGCTTGTGCAGGGTGGTCACTCCTTGACCACAAGGGAGTTTCTTCAGTCTTCTACGTCGAGTAGGATGTCAAAGGGTCCAGAGTTTTGTATCAAAGTTTCAGTCAGGATGATCTACTGTCTATGGACACAGCTCCTACCTTTATTCCAAATCAAGGGCCTGGATCACCTGCTAGGTCCCTCCTATGGGTGGGTCCCAGGAAGGGGGTGGTTTCACCCCTTTCCCTTTGTCCAGTTTCGCACCAGAGCTGGGGCTGGAGTGCCCCAGCACCGGTTTGAACGGGACTTTGCATGGGACACCTTGTGTGCCCCAGGCAGTGTCTAGTTTCATTCAGCCCTCCCTGCCCCAATCCACTATCTCCTGTCTGGGTAGTGCTAGCTCCTCCCTGTGACAGGAAACCTTTTGTCCAGGCCTCCCCTTCCGGAGTTGCAGTCAGCAGCAGGAGGCCAGACTTGTGTTTGTGGCAGCAGCATCCATTTTGTGATGCTGAGGCTCTGGTTAGTTTTAACCGTGTTTAAGGAAAGTAACATGTCTTCTCCCTCTAGAAGGGTTGAATGCTACCCCCGTCACCAGGACTGGCGAGGGGGTAGTATTCCAAAGTGTATGACCCCTTACACAACATGTTTTGATAAAGTCAAACCATAGTTAGCATTTAACAGGGAGGTTCATTATGCACTTAGGAGTATATGGTGTGGCAATATCCTAGAACAGCTATAAGGACATGGTTCCGAAAGCTGCAGACAGGCTCAGCTCATGCTAGAGCACCATCTCACATAAAACCAAGCACTCTGCCTCCAGGATTGTTAAGGCCTGCCATAGGAGTGACTTATAGGTACATATGTGTCCAGATATAGGTTTAGACATAGGTATACTAAATCTAAGCAAGGGGTGATTACACCACCTTGCCCCAGCTGAGTGATCAGCTAGTTGTGTCAATTTGGGTGGCCAGCCAGGGGTGGCATAATACATGCTGCAGCCCCTGGTAGGCCTTGGATGCACCTATGCCCTGGGTACCTATAGTACACTGTACAGGGGCTCATAAGGTGACCCAGTATCCAATTGGAGATGTACCTAGGGTACATGGAGTCCATTTTAAAGAGAGAGCAGATAGCCTGGGGCCCGGATTAGCAGGATCCCAGGCCAACTAAGTCAAAAACCAGCTATACACTAGGCAAAAAATCTGGGGTAACCATTGTCAGGTATCCACCTTCCTACAGGTAATATGAACAGAAAAGTCAGTTTTTGGTTTTTTAAATTGCTGATTACAGAATAGACAATATAAGTAGACATATATAGGAGTTCAGACATGGTTTTCTTCGTTTTAATGACACCGGCATCCAGAGTAGTCAGATTCCCCACCCAGCGTCAAATGTGTAATTGTCACTGTACCATTGTTATATAATAAAGCTGGCAGATTGTATCATGTATAAGCATGTGAAAACACCTTTAAAGACGATAAAAAAGAAGGGTTCTGGGGCCAGATGTACAACCCGTCAATTAGCGAGTTGCAAATTGAGTCGACTCGCTAATTGAGATGCACAACAGTGTCTGTGACACTGTTTGCGATTCCCAATGGGGTTGCAAATTGCATGCCTCATGCATATTAATGAGGCTGTCACAATTTGCGACCCCATTGGGAATGTCTGGCACTCCCAGGGATGGTGGTCTACTGGGGTCAGCAGACCTCCATGTATGGGACTGCTTTTAAATAAAGCAGCTTTTAATTTTTTTAATGCTGCCAGTTCTCCTTATAGAAAAATGGGATGCATTTAAAAATTAAAATGAAAGTTTTCAGTTTCATTTTTTAAGGGCAGGCAGTGGTCTCTGGAACATCTGCATGCCCTTAAAAAAAATTGCGCATGCATTCACAAATGGGAAGGGGTCCCCTGGGGACCACTTCCCGTTTGCGAGTGCTTTACCACCCTTCTGGGAAGGGTGGTAAACGACAAGTGTTTAGCGACTGCAATTGTGGTTGCAAAACATTCTTACATAGCTTAAGGAGACGCTATTATGAAGGGATGCCCTTAGAATGTCCCTTCCTAATAGCGAGTCGCTAATCATATTTTGCGAGTCGCAAAATAGAATTAGTACATGTGCCACCGGTTTTTTGAGGGTGCAAATGAGTCTAAAACCCATTTGCGCAAGGAAAATCCTTTGTTCATCTGGCCCTTAAACACCTCTTTAACGCCTCATCTTAATAGGGCATTGAAAGGCAAGTTGGTTTGGTGGTAAAGAAATATCAAAAATAGGGCATGTTCTTGCTCTCTTGAACAACTTCTGCGTCTTTAACTTTAGATATGTCCGCCCAGTGCTCACAAAAAGACTTAGGTCCTGACTATAAGTTTGACTGCCTGTTGGACTGCCAAACCCACGATCGGAGTGCTGCAACTGCCTTACCAGCGGTGGGACAGCCCTATTACGAGTTTGGCGGTTGGACCACCATTGGACCGTTGCAACCACCAGGAATCTGTGATCCCTCAGCAGTGGTGTGGCGGTCAGAGGCTCAAAATATGATGCTGGCGCCTCTGCAGCACCACCAAGCGTATTACGAGTTACCTCACCACCACCGTTTTCATGGAGGTGAGCCCGACATGAAAGGTGTGGTTGGACTTTTGCCTCGTGTCCTGAGGATGCATGCAAGGGGGCACATGGTGTGCCCCTCTGTGTGCATGCACCCCCTGTTCCTGTTCCCACTACTCAGTATACCTTTGGATCTCTCAGACCTCAGTTGAGGGGCATCTAAAACCAACTCCAGTAGACAGAACCTCCAGGAATATGGCTACTAGTATAGGCTACATGTGGGGCAGGTGAACCTAAGAATGCTAACTTCAAGTCTATTGTTTCTATTCATGGGACGTTCAGAGCTAGGAACTTTTGCTACTGTCCAAAAGATGTATAAAGTTGAAAGCTACAGGCTGTTCAACACTCCATCCATCATCCCCCTTTGGTTTTGCTTTGGTCGCCCTAAGTTGGCAGGGTATGCCCAGACGTGGGTCCCTTGCTCACTGTGCCACTGGATGATGACGGCTGATTAGCCAGAAACCGGTCCCAGGATGCTTGCTTCCGGTCCAGGGAAGACATGGCTTGGCAGTTCGGGCTGGACTGTTCCCATGAGGCACAGGGTCAGACCGATTTGCATATGGCCATATTGAGCTGTGGACGAACTTCAGAAAGTTGAGAATGCCTTTTTAAGGTATTTATTGGCAGTTCCACAAGGCACCTCAACGTTTTTGTGCCACACAGAACTGGGAATACCTTACATCACAGACACAAAAAAAGTCCAACCAGTCTTATTATGGCATCGTATTTGGTCATGTCCAGAAATATAATTTAACCGGGACGTATTGAAAGATCTTTTAGGCCTTGAGAATGTTCTTAAGATTGGGTGGCTCAAGTATGTAAAAAACCTCCTGTCTGATTTAGGGCTATTAAATTATTTTAAAAATCCTACATCGCTAGCTCAAATTTCTAGGAAAATCTTTAAAAAACAATGCATGAGTCACATGGAGGAGCTTAGATTTGCCGCAGAGGCAACCAAGCAAACAGTACAAAATAATGTAATGATGCAAACTAGCCTTAGCATTCAACCTTATTTAACGTTCATTTTAAGTGGGCATGATAGAGTCATGCTAACACGCTTTAGGCTAAATGTATTTCAACGCTTGGTCAGCGTCCCTAAAATGAATGATTGGGCCAAAGATTTATCAAATTGCCCCTGTGACGAGGTATCGCCTCAAACTTCGATGCATGTGGTCCTGTTCTGTAAATTTTATAAAGAACTAAGAAAAAAATGGATCAAACCTGTTTTACAAATTTGGGGCAAAAGACAATGCCACCCAGCCTTTCTTGCATTGCAATGTTTAGATGCAGAATGCTTTACGAGAAATATTGCACAATTTTTGAAAGCCAGCATTAGGCATAAAAAATATGTTTTTTTACTAGGAATTCTGTACTGTGAATAAGTCTTTTTATTTCTTATTTTTTTAACCATGTACTAGTTTTTATTGCAAACTTCCTGCTTGCTTCATAATGAAGTTATGAATTTGCCAATTGCATTGTATTTTTAAATCCTAATGTATAATGAGACCGAAAAAGTGTTTTTTGACTATTGTTTTTAAACTGTACTTTTATGGTTTTTCTCTACCATCATATGAAAACCGAATAAAGATAATTTTGATTAGTGTCCCTTGCTCACTTGGCCACTGGATTGGCAGTTCGGGTCAGACTCATTTGCATATGGCCATGTCTGAACTGGGGTGGCAAAGTGAGCTAAAGAATGATGATGGATTAAACCCAGATTAGTTGACTGGGGTGAGTGCTTGCAATGTTCAACACTTCGTCCTTTATCCCCTTTGGTTTTGATTTGTTCGCTCTAAGTTGGCAGGGTATGCCCAGACGTGGGTCCCTTGCTCACTTTGCCACTGGATTCAAGCTAGCCTGGCTGATGATGGCTGATTAGCCAGAAACTGGTCCCTGGATGCTTGTTTCTGGTCCAGGGGAGACATGGCTTGGCAGTTGGGGCTAGAATGTTCCCATGACGCACAGGGTCAGACGGATTTGCATATGGCCATGTCTGAACTGGGGTGGCGGAATGAGCTAAAGAATGATGATGGATTAAACCCAGATCAGTTGACTGGGGGTGAGTTTTTGCAATGTTCAACACTCCATCCATCATCCCCATTGGTTTTGCATTGAAGAAAACATTTTCAGAGTTGGGGCAATATGTGCTGTCCTATAGATCTCTAGGTTATGTACAAATATGTTCTGAATTTGATTTAAATGTTGTATTGAATAGCTGTCCAGAATTGGATCTCTAGGTTTTAACCAAGAAATAGTCAGATGGATCTATTGGTTGTATTGAAGATATGTTTAGAGTCGGGTTGTATGGAAACCAACCACCCTCCAACCCACACATTTGTTATGAAGCATCATTTTCCCATGATCCTCCTTTGTGCCAGAGTCCCCATTCACACCCAGCGATACACCTAAGTGTATCCAAGCAAAGCAAGCATAGGAGGGAGCTATTAGAATTTCTCTAGTGTCCCCTAGAAACAGAGCCACCTGTAGGTCCACCTCATAAAAATGCTCGTTGCTAGAGAATATTTAACACATAGGGGCCGATCCCGATCCGGTAAAATAACCGTCCGTATGATTCGCATCCGGAGCCGTCTCTGTACGACTCGTACACACGCCGTACAACCCGACGAGTACGATCCGGACCGGGGAATTAGGACGCGATTCGTATGGTCCACGTCAGGTAAGGGCGATTCGTACGGAAAAGCGCACAATCTCACACACACCATAGGGCGCGTACACCCCATGATCGCAGGGGTACGGCGCGTACCCTTGCGATCATGGGGGGTACATGCCATACCCGGGGGGGGGCCGTTCCGTACCTGTTTCGGCGCAAACTCTGCTTTTACGGCTGTTTTCAGCTCCCGTAGAAAAGGGGTCGTACGGTGCATACCCGACAAGTATCATACTTGCTGGGTCGTATAAACCAGCCGCGAACCGTACATATGTCGCGTACAGCGGGTTCCGAGTGAGAATCGTACGGAGATTAGAGTGGTACGGTCTCTGTACGATTTGTACGGAGTCCAGCTCCTGGTACGAATCGTACTTCATCATACGTACGGGGGACGCTGCAGGGTACGAATCATATGGAAAAAAACGCTCCGAACGGCTATTCGGAGCGGTTTTTACCGGATCGGAATCGACCCCATAGTGCTGTAAAATGTGAAATGCAGGAAAAGTGTTCTCATTTGCAACACTTTTTAAAAACAAGCAACAAAACTGCACCAAAGAATACATTGAATGTATTTTATTCAAGTACATATGATGTTTTTATTGTGCAGTTTATACCTAAACAATGAATCAATGACATTTTCATTAAAGTTTTTAGAAGAACACTCATGTTACTTAGACACTATGCAAATAAAACAGGGTGAAGTGTACACCATCGGAAAAAGCTAATGGACAGGGCTTCTCAATGGGTAGAACAGAGTAACCATTAAAAGACTGTGTGCCTTGTGAGGTAGGAGAAAAATCTCTGCCCTTAGTAAAGTGCTGTTAGTTTGAAACATTTTCCAATAAAATCTTCTTGAATTTTCTACTTAAGGCATGCAGGAAGCTTTTATTATGACTAAATAATATCTATGGTGGGTGCGCGAAAACCTGGAGCAAAGAAGTTTGCTTACAGTCATCTTGTCCTAGGCAAGACCAAGAAGAACATAAGAAATACACTAAGTGCCCGTTTATAAGTTAATGAGGTGCAGGATTGTGTGGTACGCCACCACTGCGTCCCTGCACCACCAACATTGGGCGCTGCCCACCCACAAGATTACGACTTAAAAGTGGTCTGGCAGGCAGGCGGCGCGGCAGTCCTGCAGCGGTGTCTTTGAAAAAGGCACCACAATGGACCCAAGCAACAAGGTTCCTGCAAGGGATTGACTTGAAAGTCCATGCCATGCAGGAACTGGTGTGCATGCACACAGAGGGGAACATGTTATGCCCCCTGTGTACTCCACACATGGAGGCGGCACAGGGGGTCTGGTAGAGCCCTCTTTGTTTCCTCTCCACCACAGTTTCCATGGAGGAGGAACTTCCATTACACCGCCGGCGGAGAGGAAACTCGAAAGACGTTTGGCGGGACTACGGTGTTCCCGCTAAGCATATTGCAGTCTATGACTTCCAGGCCACCTCCAGGGAATGGCAGTTCCCTGATGGCACTGGCGGTCTCAGGGCGGTCCAACACCCCAGCTCGTAATGGGGAGGTCGGACCTTGAGTGTGGTGTGGCTGCACCATCGCGTTCACACAAGTGTGGTGGTCCTTGGACCACCAGGCTCGCAATCGAGCCCTAAGTGGTTCCAGTGCTTAAACTGAGCCTGTGGTTACCAGTGCTCGGCACCAGCACTTAATTGTCAAGACCTGTGCTTGAGACAGTCTGCCACAAGGTGGCACTGCCTGGCTAATTTAGAGATGACCACAACAACAGCTAATAATTAATTCAATATACATTATAAGTGACCCTTACCTGCCTTCCAAGCCATTCATATAGTTTTTGGGGCCTGCAATAGTTTGAATTGTTGCACATGTAGGAGTATGTTGATTATTAGTCCTGTCAGTTTGATCTGTTCATATGATGACTGTGGGGCAGTGTGCCCCCTCGCAGGATTCGGTAAACAGACAAAATATCGACTTCAAAATATGGAATGGACAAAATATCGACTTCAAAATATAGAATGGACAAAATATCGAATGCACAGAATATAGTCATCAAAAATATCGTTTTTAAGGAAAGTAATGTAATATCGAATTTTATAAATATAGAAAGTCAAAATATCGAAGTATATAATATAGGTTATTAAAATTATCGAATTTTTAATAATATCGAATTTTTTATAGTGTTTTGTATTTTAGTATATGTGTGAAAAGTGTATATTTATGTTATACTTTATTTTGAGTAATGAATTTTATGTTATTTAATTTTTACGTCATTTAATTCTGTAGCGGGTTGTGGGTTTATAGGGGAATAGGGTGGGAAGTAATTTAATTATAATTAATTAAATATTTACATTTATTTATTGGTATTTATTTTGAATTAATTGTTAATTAATTTGTATTTGGTAATTAATAAAATTGTAATTGGCAATTCATTTTACCCAATTGATTATTTGATAATTATGTTAATTTTACTAATTAATTTTCCGTAGTGGGTTGTGGGTTTATAGGGGAATAGGGTGGGAAGTAATTTAATTATAATTAATCAAATATTTAAATGTATTTATTGGTATTTATTTTGAATTAATTGTTAATTAATTTTAATTTGGTAATTAATTACATTTTAATTGGCAATTAATTTTACCTAATTGATTAATTGATAATTATGTTAATTTTACTAATTAATTTTCCGTAGCGGGTTGTGGGTTTATAGGGGAATAGGGTGGGAAGTAATTTAATTATAATTAATCAAATATTTAAATGTATTTATTGGTATTTATTTTGAATTAATTGATAATTAATTTTTATTTGGTCATTAATTACATTTTAATTGGCAATTAATTTTACCTAATTGATTAATTGATAATTATGTTAATTTTACTAATTTATTTTCTGTAGCGGGTTGTGGGTTTATAGGGAAATAGGGTGGGAAGTATTTAATTATAATTAATTAAATAATTGAATTTATTTATTGGTATTTATTTTGAAATAATTGTTAATTAATTTTTAATTGCTAATTAATGAATTGTTAATGTGTAATTACTGTGTATTAATAGGTAATTGATTCTAATAATTAATTTGTATTTGTATTTTTATTTGATTAATTAATATATTATATTAAATTGGTAATTACTTTAAATTAATTTTTTATAGATATTAATATATATATATATATATATATATATATATATATATATATATATATATATATATATATATAATTTATGAAGTATTTACTTTCCCTACTGTTGCACTGGAGTGGGAATAGTAATTTTTACCCATACGCTATCCAACGCTTTCCCTACTGTTGCACTCACTGGAGTGGGAATAGTAATTTTTACCCCTATGCTATCCAACGTTTTACCTACTGTTGCACTCACTGGAGTGGGAATAGTAATGTTATCCCTACGCCATCCAATGCTTTCCCTACTGTGCACTCACTGGAGATGGAATAGTAATTATTACCCCTACGCTATCCAACGCTTTCCCTACTGTTGCTCTCACTGGAGTGGGAATAGTAATTATTACACTCCTGCTATCCTACGGTAATAATATTGTATATTTTTTATTAAAATTATGTTAATATATAGATATGTTTTAAGAAATAAAATTGTATCATTATTTTATAACTTACATTAAATATTTAATAATTTTAAGGTTATTTAAGTATTTTTAAGTATATTTTAGTTATTTATTTTTTATATTTTTTTAATGTTACATTACTTTTAAGAAATTCAATATTTTTACAAAGTATATATTTTTAAATGATATTTTGGATTCGATATTTTTGTACTTACCTGTTTGTAGATAGGAATTCGATATTTTGTCCTTCGATATTTTGGCATCGATATTTTTAGTAGTCTATATTTTGTCCCTCGATATTATGTCAGTGATCCGCAGGATTCTTTTAACCTGATTGAGGGAGACTGATTGTGTTTTTATTGATTATTTTATTTGCTGCTGTTAGATTTGTCTTATCTAGGTGATCAAGAGATGTGCTTTAAAAATGTTTTTTATGTTTGGGATGTGCTTTTATGGCTGTGTTCACTGCAGAAATAAAGTATTATCTGATCTGATCTGATCTGATTAGTAGTTGTGTTGTTGCTATCATTGCCAGTGTGGCAGGGACAATGTGTGTTGCAATCTGCAGTGGCCTCCTAACAAGAGCCCTGGCACTTATTGTTTTTTTTTTTTTTTTACAAATTAGCAAAGTGCATTTAGGAGGAGCTCAGATTGGATTGTTTGAAAACAATAGTTGAGAAATATAAATTATAAGCTCACCAGTCTTAAATGGAAATGGTGTATTATGATTTTGTTTTATGCCAACATGGTGGATAGAAAGGGTCCTTTCCATGGCCGAGGACAGCCTTGCCTGAGTACCCCATACTAACTTTTGTTGTTTTTCATTACTCTTTCACCGCACTACGCATGCCAATCCTGTGAGTGCATTGAAGGGCACCCTGTGACATTGAATGCGACCCAGAGTAGGGGTATATAGTCTGCAGGACACCACCAGGTACACTCTTGATTTCCCAGAGCGACAACCATCAGTTCACCCTGCTGTAAAAGGCAGTAACAGATTATAGAAGCGAAACATGTCCATTTGCCCGTCACGAGCTTGGGAGAGTTGGAATGAACCTCAGACAGTGTCAATTTTAGAGGTTCTTACTAGTACTGCTAAGGTCCTTTGTACTGTATGATGCGGAGGCTAGAAGAGAGAGAGAGATTCACCCTTTGTTGTGTAGAGAAAACACTTACCACTTTCCTGCTTCATTCTTTCCCAGAAGTATTATACACAACAAGTTAAGATATTGTTAAGTGGGGAAGCCTCTCTCTTATGTGACTTTGTTTTGGGGCTCCCTTGATGGTAGACTCCCAATTATAGCATACCTTTGCACTGACACTGCTAGTCAAAGATTATGTCTGGACCAATCTGAAAGGAATATTCAAAAGGCAGGATCTGCCCGGGGCTGGCCTCAGAGGTAGACTTTTGGATTAAGCAAAATCTGTTAACAGATTTGGTATAAGTATGGGGTAGAAACATTTATCTACCAGAATTTGGAATCCCACAGCGGTGGATATGGAGGTGTTTTTTTATGTTCCTAGCTTGTAGTCAATGATTTCCATATCACGTTCACAGGTTTGACAGCAGGAAACTGGAAATGTATGCAGTCTGCCAAGAGTAGCTGCGTTCAGACTGCTTTGAATGAAGGATCTAAATGACTGCTAAGGAGAGGTGCTGAAGGTGAATTTGAATCAAGATAAAGGTTACAAGAAAGGTACTATAAGGAGCTGAGGAAGGAGGAAATGAAAACTGTCTGTTGCAAATCGGGGAAAGGCTTGCACCTCTAGGATGTAGGGTGAGGCCCTGAGATCCCTTTTCCCCTGCAGTGCACCCAGAAACAGTGGAACCCATGACTGTGATCATATCTTTCTAACCAATAAAAAATGTGGCATCTGTAACTACCCAGCAGTGAGAAGTCAAGACTGCTTTCAATGGTTGCACCTGATGCACTAAAGCACCAGGAAAGAAGTGCTGCATCAGGTCAAGATCGGGGCTGTGACCTATGCCTCCTGATCAATCCTGCTACAGAGGCTGGGCAGTTTGCTTTGTTTAGGTGGAGGGTTTGTTTTTGAGCTCAAGGTACATCCCAATAGTAAAGATCCACTGGGCCATGAGCTGGAGATGCCCATTTTCATGTTGGCAGGCAGGGTGCATGCAAGCACGCCAGATGCAGACCTTAGCAATGTTGGCTTTGCAACATCAGAGTGGAGGCAATCAAACACTTCACCAGGTGCTATGCTGTGCAGCCACAGGCTAAGAATGCTAACAGGACATCAAGAACAGAAAAGTACAGTACAAGATAGAAACACCCAGGGAGAACCATCATTTGGGTACTGCACATACTCTACCTAAACACAGTCTCTTGGAGGGTGGGCTAGGCAGGGCCAGAGGTGTAATACTAGAACTTTATCCCCAGGAAAGGAAATGTATTAACTTGCTTTGTGTAACCATACATTACCTGTCCAAGAGGAGTAGGCAAGCCTGTCTCCACACTCATAGTAATTATTACCTTGAAACTGTGAATCATTCAAAATGTTGTCTGATAATTGTGTACAGTATTGTGTTGTGTGTCGAAGTAAAGTATTTTCTTCTATATGAGTAAAAGCACTGATTGGATCATGATTTATTGAGCATTATTCGAAGTCTCACTCAGTTATGAGTTTCTACTCTCACCACCAACCTGAATACGCATTCGGCCTCTTGGCTTTGCTACTCTGAAGTGCTAAAATAGTATACTTGCTGCTCAGTTTTGTGTTCAGCAGTAGGTAAAGCTCTAGGACACAAGTGGAAAAGGCTCCCATTGTTACAGTTTGACCCCGGTAACCTCTGTCTGCCCCCAGACTCCCAAAATGGTTCCCAGACAAAACATTTGACTTTTAGTATTCATTAAGAAATATTAAATGAAAGAGAATCGATGGCTGCCATAATGAGTTGTTTGAATTCAGTGGTGCTGGACACATTTTCGGAGTGGGGGTGCTGCCATCATTGTTACATTACTGAACTTGTAGGCATTGTGAAAAATCCAAGCGTCACACAAAGAACAAGTACAGTAAATGAACCACTCCCATTGGGCAATAATGTCTTCAGGCTGTTGTATGGAGCTGGGGTTGCATTTTGGAGCACACTTTCAAAAAATAGTTTCATTTCAACAGGATTTATTTTGGCAATGTGTGTCATAAGAGCAATCCAATACCATGATCAATATTGACAAGAAAGAAAGAATAAATAAAACTTAGCGTTTGACATGCAATCAGCTAAAAATGGAAGCCTAAAATTTCAATCATACATAAATTTAGTAATGATCAATGGCAGAAGGTGTCATTAAATATAATAAAATCACAAGCAAGAAGTATGCAATAAGAATACATAAAAGCCTTAAATGCATAAAGTGCAATGATAAAACAAACTGCCATAAAAAGTTACAGTGCAACAGAGCTGCTGGTTGAAGCCACTAACTAAAGGAAAGCTAGAGATTGCTAAATTCCCTTGAGCGAGGAATCGATAGCTTCAGGCGCCCACATCCAGCCTAGGAACTTAGCAGCCGAACATGCGAGGAATGGGCGAGAGTCGGTTGTTAAAATTCTCAATGCAACAGAACTGCTTCTTGTCCCCAGAGACTGACATAAAGGTTTCAACTATTTTTTGCGCGGACCTGCATAAACAGGACAGACAATCAAAACATGAGACATGGATTCCCAAGCAGAGCAAAAGGGGCAGCAATCATTGGTTTTCCCATTCCATTTATTTGTGTAAGATTTTAAAGGAAGTAATCGCCCCCCCCCCCTCCGATTTAAAAATAAAGTGCATATTATCAAGCCCGGCGTTAAAAATTATCGCAGTTTTAGCGACAGAAAAATGCCGCTAAAGCGGCGATGATGGGCTTGATAATATGGCCTTGTGAATTCCAAAAGAAACCCATGTTCTGGTGTGAACATGGGCTTCTATTGGAATTCCCCAGGGCATATTATCAAGCCCATAATCGCCGCTTTAGCGGCAGTTTTCTGCAGCTAAAACAGCGATAATGTTAACGCCGTGCTTGATAATATGCCTCTAAGTTTTCTATCTAGTGGTACATATATAATGACCCAGTATGCTTCCAGGAAAGAGTTCTGTTTAAATTCTAGGAATCTCCCAGGCAGGGACTCACCTTCTAACCGCTCGATATTCTTCAAAGGAAATGGTTAACCAATAAAGCTCTTTCAGTTTTTCAGCAGACGGAATGGGGCTTCTGTAGGATTGTCCTATAATACCTCCAGACCCAGCTACATCAGTGAGTTTTTGACATTACAGAGCCAAACTATCCTATGGGAATGGTTGGCATCTATTATGTCCCTTAGAGCTGTAGTATAATGGACCAGCTCAGGGGTGGATCAGAGTCTTTGCCAGCATATGATTGGACGAAGTTAGCCTTATTGGTGTTGTATCTTAGTAATGATGTAGTGTTCCATGGTGACTGTGCTCACTGGATTCCAGAGTGTGGAATCCAGGGAGCAGTCCAGAGATGCACAGTTACTGAGGGAGTTGGTCCTTGAATGCCTCTGGGGTTGTTGTACTGAATAAACTACATTTTCTACTTGAACCACTGTACTCCAAGTAATTTCAGTGGCCACGAGGATGGGATCGATTTGAAGAAATCAACCAAGAAAATTTTGACTTGGACTGAAAATTTTCTACAAACTGAAGACTTTCTACACACAACCCCAGGTTAAAGCTGAATGTTTCATGGAGTTTCAAGGTACCTGATGAATATTTATACTAAACGTTTTTTTTTCAAACCAAAAAACTCTCGTTTTTGTGCTTAAATTGAATTTATTTGAGAAAATCGTCTGAATCTAATTTTTTTTTGGGAAACTACTCTGGCACATCAATATAGCGCGCTACATCGTGATTTTTATACTAACTCATTAGCGATAATCCGTTTTCTCATTTGCTGTTTTGCGGATTGTAACAGACTTACAGCGTTATATTTTGAAAAATGCCACCATGTTAAGGATTACATCGGACTTACGTTGTTGTTGGTTTTGAAAAATGCTGATGTGTTGATCACCACCGTCTTCGCGTGCACTTCAGTTTCCTTCCTGATCATCGCGTCACTGTGTTTCTGCATCATCACGTCCAACACTTCGACGTTGAACATCTACATCACCACGTCTGACGCGCTTACGTTTAACACGCACTCTAGCGGCCATCTTAAGTATCCATAGCAACCAATTGTTATTTCACTCGTCGGATGAAATCTTCTGATAAACACGGCAAGTTTACAAATTACTATTAGCGGAACCACTCTATACTAAAATTCAACGCGCATATTGAACAAAATTATTGTTTCATTTGAATTTTGAGCAGCAAATATATACTTTATGAAATAAACTTCTGCCAACAACTTTACAAGCAATTTTCGGCTATTGACAACGGTGACTACTTTTTTTATTTTAATTTATTTATTTATATGCCATCTTGACAACAGTGACTACATTAATTATTTTAATTATTTTTTTTTTTTTTATTCCATTCACAAAGTGTTATTCTGATATTTACAATTCTATTTAATCAATATGGATGTTTCATCTTCTGTAGTTGCTCCTCCCAAGTTCTTGCAGTCTCCAGGTCCGCCTTCTATGAATTGGGAAGATTGGTCAGAATCTTTTGAGACCTATTTAGAGGCCATAGGCGGTGATCTATTCTTACCTTCTAGAAAATTAGCATTACTTAAACACAATTTAGGTGTCGAAGGCAGAAAAGTTTTAAAAACTTTACCTATAATAAATCGTGTTGTTTCAACAGTTGTTGATAATGATGAAACAAGTGAAACTAGTGAAACCAGTTCAAATGACACATCTATTGATGTATATTCTGATGCTTTAAAAGCATTAGAAGAAAATTATGGGAAGAAAACGAGTATTGTAGTTGAAAGACACAAATTTTTCTCTAGAGCACAATTAGCTGGTGAAAATGTGCAACAATATGTGGCATGTTTAAGAACCTTGGCCATTACATGTAAGTTCAAAGATTTACACGAAGAAATAATAAGAGATCAATTTATAAATAGAGTTAAAAACATCAAAATTCAAGAGCGTTTACTTGAGCTCAAGAATCCATCTCTACAGAAAACTCTTGACACTGCTAGAAAAATGGAGAATACTTCCCATTATGTTAAAGAGTTAGGTTCTAAAGATGAATCTGGTAATGTTAATGCTGTATCTACAGGTTATAAAAAATCTGATTATAAAGGTGACAACAAGGAGGTTAAACCTAATTTTTCTAGAAATAAATCTAGTTTTACCAAAAGAGTATGTTATAGATGTGGTAGTCAAAAACACACTGTGGACTTCAATAAATGTCCTGCTAGCAAAGTTACGTGCATTAAATGCAAAAAAATTGGTCATTTTGCCAAATGGTGTAGAACTGGTGATTACAGTAATTGGAAGCGTTCAGTAAATCTTGTGGAATCTCATATTGACAGTGATGATGAGGAATTTGATGGCAATGATAATGATATTGAAGTGATGATGCTGCAGGATGATTTTGTTAATGATATTTCTGAAGATTATTGTCCGCCTAAATGTGAAGTGCTAATAAATGATGTGTACATGATGCTTTGGGCGGATTCATGTTCGCCGTACACTATCATTGATAAAAATATGTGGGAAAATGGAAACAAATACACCTTAATAACCTCTGATGCACGACCTAAAGGTTATTGTGGCGTTAAGTTACCTGTTTTGGGTTATTTTAATGCCAAAGTAACTTTCAAAGGTAGATCTTCTTCAACTAAAGTTTATGTTGTCGAACAGGGACGTGCTTTATTAAGTTGGAAAGATCTTAAAAAGATGGGGTTAGTATTGAATCCTAATCATCCTGATCAGGTGGTTTTGGCTAATGATTATCTTGAACATGTATTATTAACTAATGAAGATTCATCTTCAAGATGGGAATCTGTTTTTCCCAAATTATTTAGCAAAGATCTAGGATGTTTACTCAAATTTGAACATAAAATCATTTTAAAAGCAGACAATATTCCATCTGTTCATAAGGTGAGGAATGTACCATTTGCCCTACGGAATCCTTTAAAGGAAGAATTAAATAGATTGTGTGATGCCAAGGTAATAGAACCTATTGAAGCTTCAGATTGGCTTAGTCCCATCGTTTTGGCTCGCAAACCCAATGGAAAAATTAGGATGTGTGTGGACCTGAGGGATTTGAATAAAAATATTTGGGTTGATAGATATCCTCTGCCACACATCAATGAAATGATTTCAAGTATTAAAGATGCATACCACCAAATCAAATTACATTCTGACTCTAGGCATCTAACATCTTTCACTACACCTGAGGGTGCTTTTCAATATCTCAGAATGCCATTTGGATTGGCATCTGCATCCTCAGTTTTTCAGAGAGTCATGTGCAGTATTTTGAAGGATGAATTGAATGTGAGAATATTTCAAGACGATGTTCTTATTTGGGGGAAAGACATATTTTCTCACGACCAAGCAGTACACGGTGTGCTGCAGAAATTACAGGATGCTGGTCTAACTGTATGTGGTGAAAAGTGCAAGTTTGGAGTGAAAGAAATTGATTATCTTGGTCATACCATTTCCAACGAAGGGGTTAAACCTAAAATGAAACTATTGGATGCCATTGAAAAAGCACCCCACCCCATTAATAAAGATCAGTTACGATCATTTTTGGGACTTGCAGAATACTACTCTAAATTTGTCCCAAACTTTGCTGACAAAGTGTATAATTTAAGATTGCTAATGAAAAAAGGCGCTTCTTTTGTATGGTCAACCTTGTGTCAACAGGCTTTTGAAAACGTCAAAAATGATATCACAAAAGCTGTAGCTCTTAAACCTTATGATCCCGATCATGTCTCTATAATTGTTGTGGACTCCAGTGCTTATGGTTTAGGTGCTGTTCTTATGCAAAAGCACAATGGAGCTGAACGAATTATAGCGTTTGCGTCTCGCACACTTAAGGGTGCTGAACCTTCGTACTCCGTAATTGAAAAGGAGGCTTTAGCATGTTGGTGGGGTGTAGACCATTTCAAAACTTTTATTTGGGGAACTTCTTTTGAATTAAGAACAGATCACCGACCTCTCATTGACATTTTCACAACAAAAGGTGCTTCAAGAGCCACTCCTAGAATAGCAAAATGGTTATATAGACTACAGGGATATAATTTTCAAATAAATTATGTTCCCGGTCATAAAAACATAAATGCAGACTGTTTATCACGTCTTCCCTTGCTGTGTGACAAGGATGATACATCTGAGGATAATGATGAGTGGTTAGTTGCCAGCATCGAGGAATCCTGTAATAATGCATTCAGTGAACAAGAATGGGTTCAAGCTGTGACCGATGACACTTTACTACAACAAATCATTAACAACTTACATGATGGTGTAGATCTGTCATCCTTGGACAAGTCTATTTTGGCCGATTATAAGATGGTTTGGCCGGAATTATCTTTTTATGATGGCATTCTTAGGAGAGGTGATAGATTAGTTGTACCTGCAGTTTTGCGTGACAAATTATTGAATTTATTACATGAAGGACACAGTGGAATGACTAGCATGAAAAGGAGAGCTAGGAATGATTTTTGGTGGGTTGGAATGGACAAGGACATAGACAGATGCGTTAGGAATTGCCTAGCATGGGACAAAGTTGCTATTGATATTTGTGGTCCATTTCATGTTAAGGGTATTGAAAATAAGTTTGCTATTGTCTTGATGGATTTTCACTCTAAATGGCCTGAAGTAGCTTTTGTAAAGGATATCAAAGCTTCCAACATTATTGAATTTTGCGAAGGAATTTTTCGAAGAGAGGGTTATCCTAGTGCTATCCTATCGGATAATGGTCCGCAATTCATAGCAGAGGAATTTTCTGCTTATCTTAACAATGTTGGCATAAAACACATTACTACCTCTGTATATAATCCAAGAGAAAATGGTTTGATAGAAAGATTCAACAGAGTGTTAAAGGAATGCATCCAACTTGCCAGCAACAATAATGATGACTGTAAAAATGCTGTTAAGGAGATGTTATGGTGTTATAGAAATACTCCCCACACAGCTGCGGGAATATCTCCGTTTTCCTTATTAAAAGGGCGTGTGGCTGGATCTAAGGTCAAACCCATATGGATGTCTAGAAATATTTCAAGAGTGACTGATGGTAAGAACTTAGCAATTAAAGTTCGACAATATCAAAATAAATATGTTCAAAATCACAATTCTAAGATCAGTTGTAATGCTAAAGCATTTAAGGTTGGTGACTGGGTACGCTCACAATTAATGGGCAATCGGAAACCTGGTTCCTCTAAATGGTCTAAACCAAAACAAATTATTCTTGTGACTGGTAATATAGTGAAATTAGATGATGGTAAACAATGGAATGTAAGAAGCATTACAAGATGTAATGATCTTGAATGCAAACAAATGAGTGGTCTGGTAGACAATTCTCCAAAAACATCTGTTGAGAAAAGAGATGATGTACCCATTTCTGTGTCTTTATCTACTAGGCCTAAGTGTAAACCGTCTTTATCTATTAGGCCTAAGTGTAAACCAGTTTGGATGAAGGTTTACATCTGTCCATGATTTGGGTGTTTCCAATGTGGATGAAGGATTACATCTGTCCATGATTTGGGTGTCTACTATGTGTATATCATACGGAATGTAAATTTGTAACACTCTTTATTTGTTCCCCTTTTAGTTTCTTTTAATTTATTGTTTTGTGTTTGTTTTGTTATTGTTATAGAAAGGGAGATATGTTGTATCTTAGTAATGATGTAGTGTTCCATGGTGACTGTGCTCACTGGATTCCAGAGTGTGGAATCCAGGGAGCAGTCCAGAGATGCACAGTTACTGAGGGAGTTGGTCCTTGAATGCCTCTGGGGTTGTTGTACTGAATAAACTACATTTTCTACTTGAACCACTGTACTCCAAGTCATTTCAATTGGCTAACAATTTCCTACTAAGGTCTAGCAACAATGGTTTTTTGGGCTTGATTTGCCGAAGGCGCGTTGCATACCTCAGAAACTAGTTCGCAGAGACTGAAAGATTGGCTACATTGGAGTAGCCCATTAATTCAGAGCCATAAAGAACCGAGCACAGAACCTTAGTGTCATAGACTTGGAGGACTGGGCTAATAGGCTTTGAAAAGGAGTTGTTACATTCCTTGAGCAGCACACGGGCGATTTGTCAGTGTTTCAGGGCCATGTTTTCTTCTTGGTGGTTTCAGGACACATTAGAGACTAGCGTGATACCCAAATTGCAGTAAACCTCAGTTTTTCCCAAGAGTTGGTCCCGAACCTTACAGTGTCCTTAAAGGACCTGTCCTGGTTAAATGTTATATGTTTGGTTTTGTCTGAGTTTATTACCAGGCCTGCATCTTAGAGAATTCCTCGTAACAAAGCAGAGCAGGCTGTAAAGCACTTGTTTTTTAAAAAAAAGTATAAATGTGTCATCTGCAAACATTAGTATGGGAATTTTGAGGCCTGCCAGAGTTGGGGAATCAGTGGGAAGATACTTGAGAAACTAGACAATACCATTGAGGAACAATGCAAAAAGGGTGGGAGCTAAGACACACCCTTGGTGCATCCCTTTGGCAAAGGGAAAATGGTCAGTGAGTGGACTTGGGCGAAATTGTTGCCATGTAGTCAAACATATATTACTAAAGCATAGTGTGGTAGCTACTGTCATTAACAGACAACACATTTTTCCAGGGACACTGCAAATAAATTTCCACAGACAAATAGTTTTACTGATAATCACAAATGATTATGTGTGTAAATTGGGTATCAGTGAAAATGTAACACTTCCACATCACCAAGGAAAGTGTCTTGATTTGTTGAGCTCCTGTTCAATTAAAAAGCTTTATTCGATTATCTATGATTGTTCTGAAATAATGATATAAAGCTTATTGATTGATTAGTTGTGAGTCTTTTAAAATCACTATTTCAATCAAAACTTCATAATTTCAAAAAAACATTTTATTTGTGATTTATTAACTGTTGATCGAATTTGAAATATGTGTACAGTTCATATATAAATAATTACATTTTGTTGTGTGTAAAAAAGAAATGACAACCTACAGCCTTTCGTTTCACAGCTGCAATATCGCCACATATATCAATTTGCACAATACTTAAAGTTTGCATTCAGAGAAGAAAAACTTTGCAATCAGAGAAAGTAAACTTTGCATTCAGAGAAAGAAAAGTAAACACCAAACTTCAGGTCAAAAAAATTGACAGCCATTTGCCAGCAGACATAGCCTAACATTTGGTCTCTGAGTTAGAACACACAGCAATGTGATAAGATAAAACAAAAATTAAAATGTATATGTATTGCTCATTCACCTTCTGAACTCCAGCATGAGTATTTTTGGGGCTTCTCCAGCACCCCCTACTTCCGGCAGCTATGTTTGGATTGGTTGAGAAAGAGACATTCTTCATTTTGAGTAATTACTGCTTGTTTATAGAAGTATGTTGTGGTTTGTCTCCTATGTTACTAGATTGGGCAGTCATCTGGAGTGTTATATCATTAAGAGTTGGAATGTTTTTGTGGATTCATACTATGTAGAATCTCTTTTTGCTGGTAAAAATGTCTATGCTGGCTCTACTGCAGAGGGACTTCATGTTACAATAAAACGTGGAACATCAACCCAGTACTACATCTAATATCTCAACAATCTTCATTTCTATTCTGCACAAAAAAATAGTAGATGAGGGGAACTGACGATACCCATGTATTCAATGTACAGGTAGAGCAGAAGTGGAAGTTTCTAGCAATGCTTTGCCAAAGTAAAACTTTATGGCTAGTCTAATCAAACACTGCCAATTGGGGTCTTGGCTTCTGTTTTTTTAATTTCAGAAAAGACAACATATAAAACAAATAGATTAAATAATTAAATGTCAGGAGAAAAACAAAGATAGCATATCAATTTTTAGGCATTATCTACTTGTTAAATATTTCACACACATATAACAAGAATTAAAAAAGAAACCTTTAATCAGTACTATAATGAGCCTGAACATTCATGATCATTGATTAAAGTCATGTTGGATGAAGACTTCTGTAATGTGGCCAGATGCCTGGAAAACACAGGATTGACTCTATCATTAAATTCTTGAAGGCTTTTAGCATCATTCATATGCAAAGACATTTGATCACAGGAGGACGAGAAATAATTGGCTTAAAGGTAAAACAATTTCTATGCATGCACCAGAACATTGGGCACAGGTTTAATATCGCCTTCTGGAAATTGTATACATGAGACAAATAAAATGAAATAGAGTGTTCCGCTGAGGCGTCGCTCATTAGGATCCTCACTTATTTGCGTGTGGTTTTATGTGTCTTGCGTCTCTTTTTTGCATTGGTGTTTTTGACGTTTTTAGGTTTCTTTCTAAATAAAAACACAATATGAAAAAGGGGTTAGTAGGGATTAAAACAAGCCAAGCAATTAAGATGTTGATATGGACCATTTGGAAGCTCTGAGTGTAGTTGTGTTATGCTTGGAGGGCAGACTCTTCGTACAGGAGTCTGGAGCTATTAAGGTAATAGGTGAGTTCTTTATTTCATGTTACGCCTTAGAATACAACAGCTTGACAGGTCCTCTTAGGGCTCCATTCTCCCTCCAACTGTCATCTGCTCCTGTTAGGGATTTTTGTGTATTCATGTCTCTATGCTTTATAACAACATGGAAAATATGATTTTACATTCAGTTACACATTTACACACTGATATTATGCTCTTGTCTTAAAAACGAGTTTTTTTATGAAATATAGAAGTGTGATTTCCTGATCCTTGTCAACTGGGCCTCAAATTGGGCCCCACCGCCATGTTTTAAGAATGGATGTCTCTTTTGTCTTCCCCAAGCACATTTCACTGTTTGTTATTCCTGCAGCACAACAGTCAAGCTGAGTCATGTTTGTTTATTCTCATTGTCATTGTTCTGGCTGTTCTCGAGGAATCTTCCCTGGCTCAGTGACAAAAGTTTATCTTTGATTCAAAGTCCTTCTGTTAGCTCACTATAACATATTCATTCATAATAGCTTGCTTATGTTCACATATCTAAATATTATACCAATTCTAGATGACATTAGGAAAGATTGGGCAAAGCCAATATTAATGTAGTGGGATAGCTACTAGGTGATTGGCCAATATGCTGCTTAATAAAACTGTGCTCTGGTTTGCTGGCAATATTACACTTCCCTTAGCCAGGGGATTTGGGAAGCCCCCCACAATGACCTAACTTCATCCAGTTCCTTGGCAAATAGGCTACGCCCTGGAGTAGTCCAGAGCCGTCACCATTGGGCCACCAGACGGAACCGAGCCAAGTCATTGAAGGGTTTGCAACCCAAATCTAACAGCAGTGGTTTGGTGGGTGTAGATTGAGGAAGACCCACCAAATTACGCAGGAATTTATTTTGTGCCTTAACAAGGAGAGACAAATCTTTATACCCACACACATCAGCGCCATATAATATGGCTGTGTTAATTTTCGCTTCGTAAATTTTTATCACCGGGGCAATACGTTTGGTCAGGGACTTTTTTTGCTCCTGTAATAAGCATCCCGAGAGGCGGACAAACTTAAGATATAAAGCCTCAATCTGGGGTTTCCAGCTAAAGCGGTAGTCCAGGGTCACACCCATGTACATCATTGTATCCACTTGTTCAATCAGGGTACCATTCAAAGTAATAGAGGTTTTAATAGGGCTTTTGTTACTGAAAACCATAAATATTGTTTTATCTGTGTTGATCTGCAGATCATTAACCCTGCAAAACTCAGTGAACCTGTTGAGGGCTAATTGCAACCCCCTACGAGTTTTTGAGAGAAGCAGGGTATCATCTGCAAAAATCAACATCGGGTATTTAAACCCACCCAAAGATGGTGCATCGGTCGGGGTATCAGAAAATAATTTTACAACCTGATTAATAAACAAAAGGAATAAGGTGGGTGCCAACACGCATCCCTGTCGCACACCGCGTGTGACTGGGAAACTATCAGTCACCTGACCTTGTTTACCCCATCTCACTTTAGCGAAGTTTTCTTCATGGAGTCTAACCACTAAATCAAGAAGTTCAGGAGGCAGACCCATGAGTCTAAGGGATTTCCACATTTTCTCTCTTGGTACTAAATCGAAAGCCGATTTAAGGTCCACAAAAGCGGCATAGATGGCGCCACCACCCAGCTTGACAACCTTCCAAAACAACATGTTGAGTCTAAAGACCTGGTCTAGGGTGCTGGTGCCTACTCTAAACCCAGCTTGCATAGGGGACAAAATATTTTCTTGCTCCATCCCCCCCTGGATTCTCACAAGTACCATCCTGGCAACTATTTTTTGAATAGAATCTATCAAGCTTATAGGGCGATAGTTCCCCGGGACTGAGCGGTCTCCCTTTTTAAAAACTGGTAGAATCTCCGCCCCTTTCCAGGAGTCCGGAATCCTTGCCCCTGCAGCGATTGCATTTACAAGCATGGTTATGTAGGGAACCCATATGTCAAAATGCATTTTAAAAAGATCAGAGGGTATTGCGTCCATCCCAGGTGCTCTACCTGAGTGGACTGCACCCAAAGCATACTTCGTGTCAGAGGTATTAAAAACAAGCGGGCAATCAGGGTTAGTAGGCAAGACTACATCCAACTCTTGATAAGAATCCTGATCCACATCCGGAGCTCTGAACTGCAATGAATAGAAAGCCACCCAGTCTTCCACTGAGACATGATTCACAGGGGTTTTGGAATCCTGGTTTGCACCCCACTTAACGATTTCCCAAAACTAAATTTGGTTTGATGTTAGACATGCCGAAAGGAGCTCTGACCAATGTCGGTCCTCCCACTCCTTCTTCGCGGCCCATAGCATTTTTTTATAGATGAGCCGGGCCGTTCTAATAACTGCAATGTCTCTGGATTTAATCGCTAAGATCAGTCTGCTGTGTGCTACCCTACAACTTTTATTATACCATTTGGTCCGGACTTTATCCTTCCTTGGTATTAATGGGGTTGTTAACAGGGTTTTTAGTTCCGCAAAGCACTGGTCCTGAAGATCACTAATCTGGGAGATAGTCCCCTGGGAGGATGATGCAACTTCCATTGCAACCAGTGTCTTTGCCACTTCTTCTTCTATACCTTTTATGATGGAGGGGTCTGCAACTACTCTAGACCATTTTACTCTTTTCCTGTCATTACACAATATAACTTCTGACGTTGAGCAGGTGGTAATAGAAGGCCCATCTCCAACGTCTAGAAGCTTGAGACTCAACGAAAGGGGGTTATGGTCGCTCTCCGGGCGTTCCACAACCTCAATGTCAATAACCTGGGACCAGAGCTCATTTTTAACAAGGAAGTAGTCGATACGACTCTTACTGACCCCATTGTTAAAGGTCGGTTGGCCTAATTTATCGGAGGGCGTGCGTCCATTAGCAGCACGCAGCCCCCACTCTAGACATAAGCCCAGCCAATGAAGTGCTGCCTCAGTGCCCTTGACGCCCCTTGTTATTAATAAGGGCGGGATGTCCCATGCCACATCTTCATCAGCCCCCAGATCCTCCCCCACACTGTTCAGAGGCTCAAATGAACAGTTCAAGTCACCAGCGACCAGAACAAAACTGTCACTGCCTATTCTCCTCAGCAGAGAGTCCAGATCGTCTATAACTGACTGTTTGCGACCTCCAGGGCATCCTCTGGCATATATATTTATGAGTACTAAGTCCTTATTGTTGCCTCTACTACACTTAATACACAAGAGATCCGGATTGTCTACCGAAATCTCCAATAGACTAAACCCCATGGACTGTCTTATCTATACTACTAACCCTCCTGAGGGTCTGCCCTTTGGGCCCTGTATAGCAGGCTTGAAAAAGTTTAGGTACCCAGCCCTATGGATCGGGGTAACTGCCCAACTTTCCTGTAGAATTACAATATCAAAGGAGTCAATGAAATCAGCCCAATCTTCACTATCCATACGACCCCTTAGTCCTGCCATATTCCAGGAAACTATTTTGGCTGTCCCCACCTGGTTACAAGATGGGGCTGCATCTAAGGTACACTTATCCTCTTCGAATTCAGCATTCGCCCTCCAAAGGGGACTAGATCTCAGGGGAGGTGATTTAAGGTATGATTCTGCATAGTCCTTGCTATTACCCTCGTCAGTGGCATTATTTCCTGGGGAGATGGAGAGTTGGATACAACCTATGGTATCTCTACTAGAACTATCTGGACCATGAACATACCCCAGTCAATCCACACATTCCAGCCCAGGCAGTGGATCAAACCTGTTCAAGAGGCATGGGTAAAAGGGTGAGCTGGGAAACCTCTCTACCACGTTTCTCCCCACCGGTCTATGTGATGGGAAATTTCTGGGAGGGGGCGGACCATACCTTTTAGGGTAGAAGTAAGACAAGCTTAAGGATTGTCCATCCCCTGTTCTTCCGAATCTTGCCTCTCTGCGAATATAGTCAACCACCCATGGATCCCGAAAATTTATTAAAATGCAATGGCCTTCCAAGTCCTTTGGACAATAACCCTCCCAATCAACTCTGCAGACTGTCAGAATCTTTGTAGAAGAGGAAGGTGGAAGGGGACGATTTTTATTAAGAAAAAAAGGCTACTTTGTTCATTAAGTCACCATGTGATTCCGATTGTCTGTCCCTTAAGGGTGCAACTCCTGTCAGGACGATAGTATAAGGTGTGGCATCGAATGGAAGATCTGCTGGGGGGGGCCCTCTTCTAGTAACTCTTTTAGGAGGTTGTGTACACCCAGCTGCAACACAAGTACTAGCATTTTGATGGGAAGTCGGTTTGGAACTGCCTACCCCTGAAGTAGAGGCCTGTGCAGAGCTCACAGACTTGGAGGTAGATAGCAGAGGTAGCCCATGAGATTTAAAACTTGCCTTCTTAGGAATAACAGATTGGGTAACCGGGGTGGAGGGTTTATTTAGTGCACTAGATGGCTTCGAAGTCCTAGCCTTAGGGACCGGTCTGGTGTCACTAACATTTGACGGTTCCCCAGGTTGGAAAAGCCTTGGTAGCTGTATCAGTATGGCCTGAAGATTTAGGGTTAGAATGACCAGAACCACTAGAAGAGACCAAATGCTTAGCCTAATGGCCAACCAGTTTTTTTAGTAGACAATAATTATCTTTAATGATGGTCTCTAGGTTGTCAATTTTTAGATTCATAAGTCTAGTTCTCTCTAATACCTGGAGCAAGTGTCTTAAGTAAGATTTCCATTTGTGCTAGCAGGTCGGCATTATTTCCATTCATATTTACTATGCTAGTGAGGGGGACCCCTGTGGGATTAGAAGCAGAAGTAACAGGGCCACCCGATGGTATAGTAAGCAATGGGTCATCCCTTGAAAGGAGAGTTTCAGACACACACAACGATGGACTAACGGTTTTTAGTGCCTTTGAAACTCCGCCTTTCTGCTGGCCTTTGTTACGCTTCCTCTTACCAGGGCGATTCATCTCCAGAGTCTCCTCTTCAGAGGAGGAGTCTTGTAGTGAGGGTGTAGCAGATAGTACGCTATCTTCTACACCACTCACAGATGAATCTGCATCACCAATATTATTATCAGAAATACAATGCAGTAGAGGGGAACCTTCAGTGTCATTATGTATCTCAACTGGTACAAGAACCAAGTTAGGGGGAGGTGGTTGGTTAGGTGTTGGGCTTGGTACTGTAACAAGGTGCCCCAAGGAAGAACGTTTCCCATTTAATAAGTCTGGGGACAACCTTTTCTCAACGAAAGCTATTTCTTTTTCTAAAATACCCGTAGCTTTGGTTCTAAAAGCATCTAATGGGCCTGATACCACCCCCTTTGAAGTCTGAAGTGCTACAGAATGATCTTTACCCGAACGTAGGGGCATGTTGAAGAACAGACAAGCTATACAACCAAAGTACAGAAATTGTAATCTCAGCGGACACCCAACAATAACTATGACTGTATGGGCGACTAAGCCACTTAACCACTAAGTAGTAATATTCACCAGGTCTTTGTCCAAAGGCCAAGAGGAATGGCCCAGCCCGGCCTCCTGCGGCCCCTGACGGCCTTAGACGGCCCGCCCTTTGCCCGGGCTTCGCCCCGGGCGCTCCCGCGCAGCGGAAGACGATGTTAGAGTTATAGGGGGAGTGACGCGCTGGGGGCGGGGCTTGCAGGGAGGGCGGGCCAGGTGTGCACTATTGGCCGGGCAGGGACTCCTGGTAATTGGAGTCCCTGCAGTCGCTCGCAGCCCTGCAGCTCTTCCCCTTCGCTCCTCAGATGCGCCCAAAACAAAGACCTATCAAGCCCAGCAGTCCTCGCCCACGAAGCGGGACCCGCGCAGCGGGTCGGACGAGGAGTGGCGTCCAAGGCAGCAGCAAGGTCTCGGGGCGGGAATCCAGGCCACGCAAGATGAAGGGCAGTCCAGGTACACAATTACTATTCCAACTCCAGAGAGTGCAACAGTAGGGAAAGTGTTGGATAGCGTAGACATTAAAAACAACATACTTATAAATAAATTTATATTTTACAATATTAAAAATATTATTTATTAAATACATCTAAACTATTTACAAATACCAATAAATAATGATTAAAAAAATAACTACCTATTAATAATTAATATCCAATAAATGAATTACCAATACACAAATATAAATTTAAAAACTACTTAATTACATATCAATTACTTTACACACTATTCCCCTATGAGCGCACAACAAACACCAATAATAAAATAATGCACTTAACATAATTATCAATTAATCAATTAATAAAAATTAATTACCAATTAATAAAAACTAATTACCAATTAATTATTAATTAACAATAATATAATTACCAAAAACAATTAATAAAACATTATTACTTAATTACATTTAAATGACTTCCCACCCTATTCCCCTGTAAACTAATTAATCAAAATTAATTACCTATTAATTAATAATTAATCTATGATTTCTAATAAATTAATAATCAATTTTCTATAATTAAATTACTTCCCACCTTATTCCCCTGTAAACTCATAACCTGCTACAGAACATAATTATCAATTAATCAATTAAAATAAATGACGAATTAATAAATATTAATTACCTAATAATTAAAAATTAATTTATAATTCCTAATAAATTAATATTTAATTTAGTATAATTAAGTTACTTCCCACCCTATTCCCCTATAAACCCAAAACCCGCTACGGTACTAAAGTACAAAATGTACTTAAATTACATTAAAAAAACTTATATACATATTAAATACATTATAATATACATAAAAATCATATAAAAATCGATATTAGTAACAACGATATTACTAACATAGATATTAGTAACATCGATATTACTAACATAATATTAGTAACATCGATGTTACTTACCTTCGATATTACTTACATTCGATATTACACACCTTTGATATTACTACTTCAATATTATTGTACTTCGATATTAACAATTCGATATTTTGTCTGCCTACCCACATCATGTTACTACATCATCCCCTTTCCTTATATATTGGACAGTCCAAACAGGTTGCATACTAACTCACCAGAAAATAAGATGGGCATTCATATTTTTAACTTTAATACCTGTATTGTTATATGCAGAAGTTACAAGTGGTTGGTGAAGGAACTTTCAACTATGCAAAACAGTTCTATTAAACACATCCAAATTCAAACTATTGCAAACAATTTTTAAATTGGTAATATGCTATAGATCAGTGAGTACCCTCTCATAAGAAGACATCCATAGAGCTTAAAGTCTTATGAAATACTATTTTTTTTCTTAAACCTTGTCTTTGGCAATATGTGTATGGTTTTGATTAATCTTGACTTTACCAAAGTTAATCAATTACTTTGCCAGCTACTTTAGTGGCTGGCATTTCACAACCTTGAATGGTATACAAAATTTGAAAAGCCTGACATGTTTCTAGTGTAGTAGTTACTTGGGACTGTGAGGAAGTCACTGCCCTAGTAGTATGGAATGAGGATGTAAAAGTTTTTTATGCTTGTATTCCATCCTTCTGTAACACAACTCAGGGTATTATTACGATGCCGGTGGGACCTCCACCGACACGCCGTCGACAGTGGTCCCATGACAGGCAGCCCTTCGGGCCGACCACAGCATTATGATGCAGGGGGTCGGGCACTTTACTGTTGGGGGATGGGCCTCCTCCCACGACAGGATCTACTGATCCTGATGGGACGGTGCTTGGAATCTTGATCCTAAATAGAGGCAGTGCCTGCGCACGCACCGCTGTCAGGATTACAATGTCCATTCCGACAGCCTTTTCAAGGCGGTCCCACAGCCATGAAAAGGCTGTTAGAAAGGGACTTTGGGGACCCCAAGCAGGGCCCATATCCCCCAGGGGCCACTGGCAAGTGGCCAGGGGGCACATGTGGTGCCCCATCAAACATCCATGCACTGTGTACCTGGCACACACAGCATAGATGTTTGTTTGAAAAGTGCCCTTTTCTACTACGGCTTGCGCTACTGCCCTTTCCCAGGTCAAAGCAGAAGCTGCAGTAGCAGGAGGCATTTTACGACTGCCTACATGGTGGTCATATCGTAATGGGTAGGCTGGCCCACCGATGTCTTGTTGAATGGTCCTCTGCCCACGGCGATGGCAGTTGGACGCTCATCCGACTGCCATCCTAATCAGGCCTTCAGTTACTTGCAAATCGAGGCGAGCAAAATAATATTAAATAATACTGATTTTCCATTTTCTCTCTGTTTAGTTAAGATTACTTCTGTCAGAGGTGGGTAATAAACAAAATTAAAAAAACAAAACTGCTCAAGAGACGAGCAATATGGGAATAATTATGTCAAGTAATAGGCATTTATAAATTGTCCAAGGTTAAAATTAGAGGCAGTCACTGTAAAAGGTTTTAGGGATAGGACCTTAACTAAAAGTTATTTCAATAGAAGATTGCAAGTGTATGATGGCAGAAAAGTGTTCAAAACATGTCCATACATGGACCTTTGACCCTAGTGGCTCAAACTTAAGAATTAGTCAGGTTTTGCATGGGGGTCCGTGAAATTCAAATAATTTCAGTTTTTGTAAATATACAAAATTTCTGAAGAATTAGCAAAATTACATTAAATAATAATCTGTCATTTAGCTCTATATTTTAGTGCAAAATAAGTTTGAGGTATTTTGTGCTAAAAAATTACAGCAAAAAACCCAAGTACCATAAACAACAGTCCATCATGGTCTGGTCGTTTGTTTGAGTTGTCCCTGTGCTCTAGCATTAAGATTTTTCAGTGAATGGTTTATAATTATGAAATCGGTCAGAATGGCATCATTTCTGGAATTTTGCAATACAAGTGTAATGTGGAATCCCCGAAATGATGAGGAAATACAATTTCACCCTGGTCTACTTCGGAGGGCCTACTTTAAGAACTGCTGAAATTAGGCCTACTGATAAAAGTTGCCTTAAAATTCTTTATTACAAACTAATTTGCTTTAGTGCCCCCTGCTGTTACTGGGAGAAACAAGATTGTTGCCGGTCAGCACAAGAGTCACAAACACCAAGCTGAACCGTACAATAACACTATGCTGACATGGTGACTCACATACAGACCCCAGCTGTTGCCCTTTGTGTATTTTAGTCTCTTGTCTGTGTCTCTGTGCATTTGTGCTCTTCCCTGCAGTGTTGTGATGGAGAAAGGTGACTAAATGTAGGCCAGCCCACAATTCCACAACCCAATAAAGAACCAGCTATTCTAATGCTGTTAATCATGTACTGTTGACTGCTGCTGTCATGTGTGTGCTTCAATCTCCCATCTGTCTCTCTGCGCTCATTTACTGGTTTGACAAACGCAGTTGATGATAGAGGTGGTTTCCAGCCAGCTTATTAAACAAGCATTGGCAAAGCCTTTGAAATATATTTTTTGCTTTGTCAATGTTTTTGGATATGTTGCACAGCAGCACAAGTTGCTGTGCAACATGTCTGAAAATAAATAAAATACTAGCAATATGACGCGGTCAACGCTGGCTGCATTATAGCACTTTTTTTCTTCACTTTAAGCAATGTTGCATAGCATCCTTAACATAGTTTGGACTAAAGAGCACAATTGACCGTTTTTGGTTATCAGCAAAAAAGAAAATCATTAACTAATGGTGCATGTCAGGAAGTTGGGGAGCAAGGCTTAGTGCCTCGAGTCCAAACCTATAAGCAGGGTTTTCTGTGTTGCAGGTAGTATACATGATGCTTGGCTGAAAATGTTATTGATGTCTTGGGATCTTCAAAAACTGTATGAATGTGTCTATAGTGCTATCAGTCGCTGTACCTTGTCAGATGCTGCCATCCAGTGGGATATCAGTGGAATAGCCTGTTACTTAAAAAACAACACTTGTTATAAGGGGGGGGCATAACTCTGTGGAATTTCACATACTTCCTATATAGTGAGCCTACGGTTCCTAGAGCTGGGGCAGCCTGCATGCTGGTGGTTCCCCAGTGTTACAGGATCTTCCTACCGGGGTTGGCTGACCTTCTTCTGGAAGGGCATCTGGGGCAAGACAAGACCTTCGTGAGGCTTGATGTCTACTTCTATTGGCCCCAGAAAGAAAGTGCCCTCAGATACATTCTGTATGTCCTGTCCCACCTGTCAGGCCAATGGAGAGTCAGGGGAAAAAGCTCAAGGCTCCCCTGACCCCATTACCTGTTGTTAGCACTCCCTCTGAAACAGTGGGCATCAAATGTTTTGACCTATGAGCCCAAAGACAGCTTTAGGAAACAGGTTCATACTGGTCCTGGTGGATTACATCACTAGCTACCCGGAGGCCATCCCTCTGAGGTTGGTGACTGCACCTGGAGTGGCCAGGGCCATGATGGGAATTTTTAGCTATGTGGGGTTCCCCAAAGAGGTAGTGTCTGACAGAGGTACCAACTTCATGTCAGCGTACATGAAGTTCAGGTGGGATGAGCATGGAATAACTTATAAGCACTCCAAGTCTATCACCCCAAAACAAATAGTCTTGTGGAGAGATTCGACAAGACCCTCAAAGGCATGATAATTGGTCTTCCGGAGCCCAGGAGGTGCAAGTAGGATGTCCTCCAGCCATGCCTTCTCTTTTCCCACAGGGTGGTGCCACAGAAGGGTTGGGGTTTAGCACCTTTGATCCATTCTATGGCAGCCCTTTTAGGGGACTCTGAGCCTTGTCAGAGAGGGCGGAAGCAAGCTCCCAGGAAACCCACTTAGGATGTAGTCAACTACATGCTGGCCCTCAGCAACATTATACATCATTTCTGGAAGAAGGCAAAAAGCAAACTTGAGGTAGTCAAGAAGGTTTGAAACTCTGGTATAACCAGAAGGCCCCTCTTGGAGAGTTCCAGCCTGGCGAGAAAGTGTGGGTCATGAGCCTGTGGAGTCCTGGTGTATCTCAAGACCCCTAGAAACTGCTTATGGGTGCTTCACGTGAACAGCCTTAAATCACACTTCAAGAGATCCAAAGTAAGCATGCTCCTGGTGACATATGAAGGAGTGGAAGAGGAAAGCAAGCCTCTCCCTGACTTTCTGCCTGCCCAATAGCATGATGGGGTAGTGGAGGGTGTCAGCCACTCACCTACTCTGACGCGGAACATCAGAGTGACTGTTACCAGCTGCTGTGGGCGTTTTCCTCTCTGTTCTCCCTCACCCCTTGACTCATACACCTGTGCAACACTGTGCATTGCTAAAAAATAGGATTTACAGGTTGTCAGACAAGGTGAGGGCCAATATCAAGGAGGAGGTCACCACGATGCTGGTGTTTGGCGTGACTGAGCCCTCCGACAGTCCCAGTGGTGCTGGAATGCAAGGCTGCCCCACCGGGTACCACTCCACAACTTAGGTTCTATGTGTGCTACATGTGACTCAATTCTGTCAGTATGGCTAATGCACACCCCATCCACCAAGATGATCAACTCATCGACATGGTGAGCGATGCCAAGTTCCTGAGTACCTTTGAGTACCTTACATCAGGGTACTGGCAGATTGCTCAGACTGAGGGAACAAAAGAGAGGTCTGCATTCTCAGCCCCAAAGGGCCACTTCCAATTCGGAGTGATACCCTTTTGGCTTAAACAAGGCCCCTCCCACCTTTCATAGGCTGGGCAACAATGTTCTAGCTGGGAAGGAGGAATTTTGTGCTGCCTACATGGGGGACACAGCTGTCTTTTTTTTGACTATTCATCTATCTTTTAAAAAAAAATGTTTATTGAGAGTTCATAGACAATGGATAAACATTACATGGCATTTTTCAGCAATAACATTGATAAAGTGCATAGTACAATATGTATGAAAACCAGTGAGCAAACTAAGTGACTTCATTTAAATACAGGGTCATATTCAAATTCAAAGAATTTAAAAATACTCATAAAGTGCAATGTGCATAGTGCAATGTATTGACAACAAATCGGACTAAGAGAGAGGTTAAAATCAATGTCCAGCATAAAAAGTCTAACATTCAAACACACTCCAGTATTTATCATATTTCCTAAGGGCCCCTGATCTCAATGCATACTTTCTTTCCCTTCCCTGAATCCTGGATAATTTCACCTTCCATGCATATAGGGTTGGTACTTTCTCTGATTTGCAACACTGCAAAATAAGCGATTTTGCTACCAATGATGCTATGAACAAGGATTCATTGTAGGGAGTAGAGTTCAAGGAGAAACCAAGGACTGAAGTTAATTCATCAAATGTAATATTGACTTTGAACATATTACTGAGATATTTTCCTATCTCCTTCCAGAACTCCTGTATTTTGGAACACTCCCAGACTATGTGTTTCCAAGTGCCCTTTTCTTCACAACGGAAACACTTATCCTCAACTTGGGGATATATACTATGGAGAAACGAGGGCGTTCTATAAATTAACCATTTGCTATAGAATTGCATTCGCTTAAAATTGGTGCCTCGAAAAATGAATTTATTAAATTTATTAACTTTATCCCACGTGAATTTGTTAATTTCAATGTCTTCCCTCTTTTTCCACCTATCTCTAGCCTTATTATACAGTACAATTGAATTAGCATCCTTAAGATTTTTTATCCAGACACTAATTTTCCTTTGCATCGCACTATTCAGTGCTTCCGTTATGACACTTTTATGAAATAAGTTACATATGTCTGCTCTCTAAACTCAGCGTGAAGAACGATAAAGGACCATTTCAAGATTGTGTTCGAGTGATTTCTTCCCAAGATTTCCATCTATTCCCTAAAAGAAAGTCCTCAATTTTCTCGAAGCCGTTTTCCTTCCAAAGTCGCACAATATTTTTATCCAGACAACCTCTCTCCCCAATTTTTAAATTGAATAAACTAGTCAAACTACTTGCTCTAAAAAATATCATAATATTTCAGGAGCCACTGTAAAGACTTATAACGTACCTTCTTTTGGTATTTTGTGATTCTTACTGGATCATAAATTTTAGATTCCAACAACATGTTCCTCATAAAAAAATTGTCTGCTTCATGATCATCTAAAAAAAAACCTAAGACTGTGATGTGCAAAAGTAGCAAAATATTATTCTCTAATATTTGGTAGGGACAACCCTCCTTGTGCGGACGGGAGGTACAAAGTGCTAAGAGCTAATCTCTGAATTTTATTTGCCCATAGAAAAGAGGAGAACATGGCATCCACTTCTTAAAAAAAATGAGACCTGAATTGCACAAGGGGCTGCTCTAAAAAGGATATTATAAAGTGGTAGGATAGACATACAGATTGGGGCAACACATCCCATTATTGATAGCGGTAGTTGGTTCCAGCGATCTAATTTTGAACCAACTCTTTTTAACAGGGGTATGTAATTTAACTTATATAGGTCTTCCAAATTTTCAGAGATGAATATTCCCAAATATCTCTTAGGGTGGTATTGTAAATCTGTCTAAATTCTGATGATAAAGTGTCTACCGTGCAGTTAGCTAAAATGATTTCCGTTTTGTTAACATTTATTCTATAGCCTTCTAGTTTTGGAAGTCAGAAAATATTTTTTAAATTTCTATTTGACTTGGGGGCTTTGAATTTAAAAAAAAGGACAATGTCATCGGCATATAGTTTTATATTTGTCATTCCGACTACAGGTACTGTGTCGGTCATTTTCCCCCTAATTGCAATCGCCAAAGGTTCAATAAATAAAGCAAATAAAATTGGCGACAGGGGGCAACCTTGACGCGTGCCTCTGTTAATTTTACATGTCCCAACATTTATGTTATTAATATTAATCTGTGCCTTAGAGTTCTCATATAGTTGTTTCAGGAGGAAGATAAAATCGGTCGGAAAATCAAAGTTGTGCAAAATCGCAAAAAGACTCCCATGACACTAGGTCAAAAGCCTTTCCGGCATCTAAAAGCCAGATCTGTGTTTCCACCTTATTAATCTTAAAATAGTCCAATGCCTCCAATAGAAATTTTGTGTTAGTGTGGAGGTGTCTACCTGCTATAAAACCGCACTGTTCTGGACCTATAAGAGACCCTACTATTTTATTCAGCCGATTCGCAAGAAGTTTCGTAAAAATGTTATATTCTATATTTAAAAGACTTATAGGCCTGTATGAATTTGTGTTTTCCTTATCCTCTCCTTTTTTAAAAATACTAACGACCACTGCAGTGCGGAAAGAGTCCGGAGGGGGCCCTCGTAATAAGGAATTAGCTAGTAACAAGAACTCTTTGCGGGAATATCATCAAATTTTTTAAAAGTTCCGCAGGAAGTCCATCCTCACCAGTAGCCTTGCCACTGGGAAGGGAGCTAATTACCTCATCTAGATCTGTCCTTGTGAACTCCTCAGCCAACAATTTTTTATCATTGTTACCTAGTTTGGGAATTTTAAGTGTACCTAAAAAGTCCCGAATAGTTTCTGTTGCAACCCCTTCACTAGTTTGGTAAACTCCCTCATAATGTTTTTAAAACACTCACCTATAGAAGCTGTAGTCTTCGCCTGTACTTTGGTAACGGGGTCCAAGAGGTGCTCTATTCTGTTGCGGACTTGATTTTCTTTAGCTTGCCACACCAAGAGTTTACCTGTGTATTCACTCTCTTCATAGAGCTTCTGGGCATAGAGATTACTATTTGTGTCACCTAAATCATAGTAGAATTCCTTCATTTTTCCCTTTGCTTCTACTACCTTTTGCCCCGAGACTAAATATCTCACTATACAATGCTCTTGGTTAGCCTGCACAAGGTTTGTCTGTAAATTAATTTTCTCCTCCCTTTTTGCCCTCTGTTTCGGTATTTCTTTGGAGGTAAATATTCCCCTCAAAGTGGCCTTAAATGCGTCCCAAATTACATTGATTGGAGCTGTCCATCTATTTTGCGTAAAAAACTCCTCAATCTCCTCATCGATGTCTGTACACCATTGTGCCTCTGAAAAGTTCAATTTATTAAAATGCCATCTTCTAGGTGTCTCTATTTCTTGATTCCCTATAGTTATATAAAGTGCTGCGTGGTCTGAGAATGCATTTGGTAGGTGATCATATTTATGAACTTCTAACCCATAGGATGTTAGAAAGAAGTCCAACCTAGATGCTGAATTGTATTCACGTTTAGATATATTGCGGGTTCGCCGATAATCAATGACGTCAAGGTCTGATTTGCAACTTTGTAAGGCAATAGCAACTTTGGGTTTATTCTGGCACCGGTCTTTTTTAGATGAAAAATTAAAATCCTCTGCCTATATTATTTGCCCAGGTATACCCGTCAATGCTTGTTTCAGTTGTAGGATTGGGAGTAGGTCATCTATCACTGGTGCGTATATTGTAGCTAATATTATATTTACCTGATTTAATTTACCATATACGAATGGCCATCTACCACTATGGTCTGTAAGTGACCCTTCCGGAAAGAAGCCTACATGCCTTCCTACTATGATACTTACTCCCCTCTGCGCCAACCCAGCTACTGATGAAATTCTACAAACCGCCCAGCCCTTTAAAGTTTTATCGGATTCAGCCTGGACTCTGTGATCGGTTTCTTGTAAAAAAAATAACATCCGGGCAGAGGCTTTTTAACCAGCATTCAATAGCATTTTTTTTACGAGCATTATTCAAACCATTTGTTTTAAAAGACAAAAACTTCAGCTTATTTCTTATTAATAATCATATATTGAGTATAAAACTAATTGTGTGCAGAGTACAGCAAACACTGGAATAAAAGAAAAAGAGACCCGGGGAATATGTGCAAAATACATGCATATAGTTCAGAGATCATAGGAATTTGAGCAACTTTTAGTGCAAAATATGCAAACCACCACTCCATAAAGCAGCCAACAGTTGTGCGAAATCAGCATTTAAAGTGCAAGTACAGTGCAACATATGCAAACCCTGAGATATAAAATTGGAGGCAAACAAGTGTACAGAAGCATTGCTAAAAGAGAAAAAATTGTAACCTCTTATACCTGGCCTCTGTGCAAAGTCAGCAATTAAAGTGCAAATGACATAGAACTTAAACCTTGCAATAGATTCCAATGTTAGACAAAGAGAAGCTGCCATGGATTTAAGCATTATTGCGACTGGCACTTATAATGTAGCCCCCGCTCTGGGTCTTAAAGTGCCTTTCAGTGCAAAATAAAAAGTGCATCAGCATAAAGCAAACTTCTGCTGCTAATTTGCTACTAATTTCTTCCATATCGTGACTGTACCTCTAACTGACCATATAACTTCTTATCATATGAACTCTCTTTTTTCCCACCAGCAACACCCTTTCACCTTCCCTCCCCCAAACCCTCCTAGAGGCGACGGCAAACCCTGTGTCCCACTTCTGTCTCCCTCTGTTCCTTTTTTCTTCTTTGGGGATGCCATTTTATTGCATCCTTGAGCACTTCCTGTAACCCCTTGCAACCGCCCCTTTCAAAAAAAAAAAGGAGGAAGACAGATAGATGAATAGTCAACGTTCGAGACGGAAGTCAGAATGCAGCTGACGTGAACCCAGGCACGTCGCCAGAAGCGCTTCCTGTCTCGCCGAGCCCCACCGCTCGAGGCCGCACAACCCTGATGCCGATGCTCCTAGTCGCTACCCCGATTCCTCGCTTTGTCTGAAATGAGGGGGTAGTTGCCCGAAAACGCCCCGAGGTCCCCCCCCAGGCAGAAGCTTCCCGCTCCGATGCTCTGCGTCTGAGCATGAGAACTTGAGAACCTGAGCAACTCCGAGACCGTCGGACTGCCAGAAACCGCCAAAACAGCAGGGCTAGCGAGACCACCAAGATCGAGGTCGAAACCGGCAGGGCTGAGGTGAGCGCCTGGGCGGGCTGACCTTTTTATCTGACATCGCAGTTCTAAGCAGCGGGCGCTGAGGGCTCAATGGTGCGTCCCATCTGTCCCAGCTGAGGAGTCTTTGAAGTTGGAGTCTGTGTCGGCCTTTGGTTCTGTGAGTCCAAAAGCCTGGTAACTGCACGGAAATTGCACGGTCTGACTGTATTGTTACATTGTGACATTTGGCATTTGGCATTGGTCACAGAGGGCATCGTACAGAGGGTGTCCTCAGTGGAAATTGCGCCCGATTTGTGAAAGACTTGTGACCCTGAATTAGGCCCCTGGAGTGGCTCTTTACTGGGGTCGGCTATAGTACTAGCAGGACTGCTAGCTCCAGAATGCAATGCGGCCTAGCAACGAAGACCTAGATGGAGGACAGAGAATTTGTTTTCACTTTGAGTTCCTGTGCTTTTGCCTATTGAGTTTCCATTGCTTTCAGCTGCACACTTTTTTACTTGGTATAGTTGCTCTTTCCCATCCAGTGGCATAACCCGAGTAAGACCGCGCAGCCTGCATACAGCCTCCACACCTTGCTCCCTTTCCTCCTTTCCTGTTGCCCACCCCTCGTTGCCTTTTCACCCATGGGGCGGACACTATTCAGCTTACAGGTAAGGCGGCGAGAGCTAGGGGTAAACAGGCTAAACCGGATTCAGTGAGAGATTCAGTGAGAGAGCTCTTAAAATCACCGACAGTGGCTATACCCACACTTGTGTCCAAAGGAGGAGAAAAAAAAAGGTAGAAGAAAGGCGCAGCAAAAAAATGCCCTAAAGTTTAAAGCGATGGAAGCGGCTGAAAAGTACAGACAAAAAAAACACAACATCTCAATCAAGTCGGCTGAGGAGGAGGAGGACTTGAAAGAAGAGGATGAGGACGCGCAGACATTATCCGAACTATCGGCAGAATTTAACCCTTTGGCTGTTGGTGATAATAGTGAGGGGAATGGGGATGACAATGCGGACAAGGTGGATAACACTGGTAAGAGTACAACTAGGAGGATTGAGAGCCAATCGAGTCCTAAGCAGTATCCCCTTTTTTCAAAACCAGTGCTCCAGCAGGAGCGATTTACGAGTACTCCAAAGCGGGAAGAATCCAATCAAAGGGAAGTAAGAGGAGCAATGGGTGAGACGATTCCAGAGAGAGAGGGGTTGCAATAAAACCAACAATGACAGAGGCAGAGGCAATGGCAGTGCCGAATGTCAGTTCGCTCCCCGCCATCTCATTACAATCATTACAGCTACGGGCCCCTTTAGCCCCCTCCACTCCCTTGATTCAGGCTGCACCCCAGCCCCACCTTTGTTCCATACCACCGTCTCATCCTCATCACAGTCTTATCAAGATTGCAAAGACGGCTCACTCTGCAGATAAAGTACCGCTCGTGAATACCGTCTCTTTGCCAACTATGCCACCTTCTACCGAACTCCCAGGTTTAGGTCCAGTACTAAATCTACACGAGACTCAAGAAGATGGTGTATCCACATTCTCTAACGTTCTAAAAGTGAACTCGATAGAGGAGATGCTTATAACTATACTCCGCGAAATAAGGGATCTCAAATTCTCCCAAGCTCACGAGATATCACAACTGCACTGCAGGCTTACAAAAATGGAGGAGCACTTTGGAAATCTTCCCACAAGGGTCTCGGAGGCTGAAGTTCGGGTCTCTAACCTAGAAGATACTTTTATCATGATGCAGAAAGACCTCCATGCAGCAAACAAAGAGAAATCTCAATTGGCGGAAAAGCTACAGGACTTAGAAAATTATAATAGACGGTCCAATCTACGCCTAGTGGGCATTTCTGAAGGCCTGGAAGACACGGACGTGGTGAAATGGTCAGAGTCCCTGTTAAAAAAGCTATGTGCAAGGTGACTTAACAATCACCAGCGCACACAGAGTCCCAGCACACAAACCCAATAATTTTAAATACCCTCGTACAATATTACATAATTTTTCGGATTATAGGGTGAAAGAGAAAATCCTTAATATAGCCTTTTCAAGAAGAACATTTAATGCCGATGAAGCAAAAAACTTTCGGATCTTCTCGGACATGTCAGCGGCATCCGCCCACAGACGTAGGGACTTTGTCAAGAAGATCGATTCTTTTGAGGCTAAGGGTGCTCAAGCCATGATCATCCAGCAGTCCAAACTGAAGGTGCTAGCCAAAGGGAGATTCTTTATTTTTATAGATTTAAAAGAAGCCCAGTCATTTTTGAAGGGTCTCTCCGCATAGCTAGGAGTTAAATAAATAATCAAGCATCTTTTGGAGGGGGGAAAGCTCCTATGATTACTCGATTTGGGATTTCTTTTTTTTTAAAGGGGCGGTTGCAAGGGGTTACAGGAAGTGCTGAAGGATGCAATAAAATGGGGACACAGCTGTCCTAAGCTCAAGCTGGGAATACCTGTACCACTTTCAGGAAGTGCTTCTGGTCCTACAGCAGGTGAGCGTGTCTATCAAGGTCTGTAAGGTCCAGATTAGGCAGGGTTCTGCTGTATATCTGGGCCACTTGGTGGGCGGGGCAAGGTGCAGCCCCTTCAGGCCAAGATTGGAACTTTCCTGACCTGGCATCCCCCTAGACTGAGGTGAGGGCCTTCCTGGGCCTTAGAGGATACTATAGAAGGTTTGTTAAAGAATATGGCCCCTTTGTTGCCCCCTTAACAGAGTTAACTTCTAAGAAGCAGCCCAGAGAGGTGATCTAGATCAATACCTGCCAGAAATCCTTTAATGTCCTCAAGGAGGCCATGTGTACAGCACCCATACTCAAGGCTCCTCACTTCTCCAGGGAGATTATAGTGCAGACAGACGCTTCAGAGCATGGCATAAGGGTTGTCTTAGCACAGTTAAATGAGGAAGGCCAAGACCAAAATGTATCCTTCATTAGCAGAAGGTACCTTCAATGGGAACAGAGGTAAAGCGCGATTGAAAGGGAGGCCTTTGATGTGGTCTGAACACTGAAGAAGCTAAGATCATACCTGTTTGGGACTCACTTTCAGGCACAGACCACGGGCCCCTCAGATGGCTCACGCAAATAAAGGGCAAAAATACCAAACTGTTGAGGTGGTGCATCTTCCTACACCAAATGGAATTTTCATGTGGTACACCGTCCTAGGTCAGACAATGCTAATGATCTAACCAGGTTCTTATGCCTTAGTGAGGAAAACTCCCAAGGGGTTGGATAGTTCTCCCCACTTTAAGCTGGGGGGGAGACACATGTTAGAACTGTCAGCCTTAGGGTGGTCTGCCCCTTCACCCATCTGCCATCCTCTTCCAGTTTTGCTGATCTCATTTTTGCTGGCCTTAGGGCTGCACACTTTACCACTGCTAACCAGTGCTAAAGTGCTTGTGCTCACTGCTTAAAATCTGGTAACACTGGCGTATCCCCAATTGGCATACTTAATTAACTTATAAGCCCAGGCAATGTGGTACACTTATTGTGCCACCCACATAAGTAGCCCTTTAAACCTGTCTCATACCTGCCATTGCAGCCTGTGTGTGCAGTTTTTAACCACCATTTCGACATGACAAAATAAACCTTTTACCAGGCCCAAATCTTTCTTTTTAATACATATATGTCACCCCTAGGGTACGCCCACAGGGCAGGGCGAAGTGCATTTAAAAAGTAGGATATGTACTTTTAAGCTTTACATGTCCTGGTAGTCAAACACTCTCAAAATCATTTTTCCCTACTGCAAGGCCTACCTCTCCGATAGGATAGCATTGACATTACCTTATTACATTTAATAAGCAGTCATTTCTAAATGGGAGAGTGTAATAATTCATGTTTGGTGTCTTTGGAATTGTAATGAAAATCCTAATTTATGATGAAGACAGATTTTAAATTACAATTTTGAAAATGTTTTTGAAAGTTGGCATTTTCCTGCTTTAGCTAATTAGTGCCTGTATCCTATCTTTGGTCACATGACTGGGGCTAGCTGACATCTGAGCTTTATGTTTTCATCCTAGACAGCCACACACAATAGAAAGCTTAGGTGTGCCTGGATTGGCCATCACTGGCAGATAAGAGGGTGGAGCTGGACCAAGCCTACTTACACGTGAATAGGCTATGTTTTGCCTCCACACAAAAGGCTGCATACCTCCTGTAGTTAGTCTGGACCCAGGGCAGGGACATCAGGATGCCTGGGTACTTCAAAAGCTTCTCTCCCACTTCAAGGGCATAACTGGGTATAAATACTGGACCTCAGACACCAACTCTTTAGCATACTTCTGGACCTGTGGATACTCTGCCAAGAAGAACTGTTGTGCTGCTGAAGCACTGCCACTCTGCTGAACTGCTGCCCTGCTGGACTACTGCCTTGCTGTGCTGATCTGCTGCCTGCTCCCCTCTTGCCTGGATAAGAAGGACTGGACCTACATCTCTTGAAACCAGAACCCCGGAGTGACTCCAAACGCGTGTTGGCTGGCCTTCTGACTAGAGCCTCAGGGACTGAAGGCTGTAACAACCTTAACCCAGCACCTGGACTCTGCCATCTGTGAGTCTACCCAGCCAAGTGGTGCCACCCCAGTCCTGGACTGTTGGATGGGGGCCTAAGGTGCTCTGCCAGTTTCTGTGGATCCAGTGCAAATGGCACATCTCCTCTACTGCGTGGTGCAACCCCGAGCAGAACCAACACATCACCGCTACTGCATGGACTGGAACCACCACAAAGACCTGAATTGCATCGCAGCCCTTCATAGTATCCGCACTGCAACTGCATGACAAATCCTCAGCACAGGCCCTCGCATCCCTCATTGATGACAGGCCTTGATGGTGCCGCAAAACTCTATATTGCAGCTTTGCAGCTCTGCAGAATTGACACATCGATCCAATTGCCTGGTGCATCCTCGGTACCGTATTCCGAATTGCAAACCCTGGTTGACTGGATCCTCGAAGATGACACAGAACCTCACACCACAGCTTCTCCGCATCTCGGACCAATGTATGACTTTGGCTGCATGATACATCTTTGACGAAAATCCTCGCAACTCTCCTTAAACCAGGATTTAAGGTACTCTGTTCAGCAGGGCTAACTGGATCCCTGCAGGGGGCACGCGTCCGTCACGTCAGCCTGAACGTGTGACTTTGTCCCGGTCTGGCACAACCTGATGTCCTCAGTTGGCTCTTTACGCATTCTGGTGGTTTTCTCTAAAACCTTTCAAATTTAATTTCTCCAGTTCTACTAATTCCACCTTCATTATTTCAACCACAGAACCAATTAGAGATAGTATTGCTTTAGCTAACATTACTAAAATGGCAACTGACTGTCTGCAGTACAAACCTGCTAGTACTTGGTTTGTAGAACACTCAATTACATTTCACTCATGAACCTTTTATTTAAGTGCAGGTCCGGCTCCCCCACAGATCCCCTTCCGGCCTGGCTGATTCAGAATTTTAAAGCCTTCATTTTTCCATCTTTTTTGTTCCTTCTCAACCATCTCAATTTTTCATTGCCGGAGGTAAGAGCTTTCGAGGCTTCTAATCTGGACCAATCAAAAAGACCAGAGCGTGACCCTCATAATCCTACTCTCAGTTGACCTATTAGCCCGCTTCCAGCCCTGCACAAAATTTGGAAAGAATTTTTTGCTTGACTGACTTGCCACTTTCTAGATTCAAATTACATCTTAGATTATACTCAATTAAACGTCCCCTAATTGAAACAGCGACATTGGCAGTTGTAGATGATCTGCTCGTGGAGGCTGATTGTGATAAAAGTCAATGCCATGGATTGTGATAAAAGTCAATGCCATGATATTACTTAATTTCTTTGCTAAATTTAACAGGGTGGACTGCAAAATTTTCCTAAAGCAACCTCAAGAGATTGGGAGTACAGGCATATTGCTTAACAGGTTTATATCATTTCTGTCAAGCACATCCCAGCAGATTCCTCACAGATACCGGCAAATGTGATGCTCAAATTCAAATGGACTCTCAAGGTCTTCTTTATGAGGAATCTCTGACTAGTCTATTTTTTCATACTGTGGCGATTAGGAAAATAGACATATCAACCCTCAATCGGCCATCCCCCAGCTACTGACAAGACCTCTTTAATACGCCGGTTACAAGTGGTCCAAAATCACATTGCCAACCTGACTTTAAAAGCTTCCTGGTTCAGCCACTCCACTTCCCTTCTGAAACCCTTCACTGGCTTCCTATATGGGCTGGCATTATGTCCAAAGTTCTATGAATAATACATAAACCCACACATGGTTTCACACCAAAGCTTCTAAATAAGTAGCATATATAACTGTAAGATCTTTTCACTCTGTGAGTAAAGATCTACTCCATATCATCACATTTCACAGAACTTTCCAGGTTTTTTGGAGGATTTTTATTCTGGCACCATGTATGTGGAATTGGTTTCTGACCACTTTAAAAGTCATTGAAGGTCACAACAAGCATTTACAATGCAATGGTCTCGGCATCATTAAAGGTAGAGCTATTGGCATTGCTCATGACATTTCTTTTTTTTTTTTTTTAAATCAACAATGGCATTGTCATTTACATTGCCAATAGCTTAATAGTTAAACAAATGGCATTGTCATTTACAATGCCAATAGCTACACCCTACACAGAGCCACCCTCATACAGACACACTCAACAGCACTCTGCACTCTACAGCACACAGCACTCTACAGCTCGCAGCACTCTACAGCACGCAGCACTCTACAGCACGCAGCACTCTACAGCACGCAGCACTCTACAGCACGCAGCACTCTACAGCACACAACACTCTCCGCTCGACAGCACACAGCACTCTGCGCTCGACAGCACACAGCACTCTACAGCACAAAGAACTCTACAGCACACAGCACTCTACAGCACACAACACAACACTCTACAGCACACAACACTCTACAGCACACAACACTCTACAGCACACAACACTCTGCACTGAAAATTTCACAGCACTCTGCACTCTACAGCACACAGCACTCTACAGCACACAGCACTCTGCACTCAAAATTACACAGCACTCTGCACTCTACAGCACACAGCACTCTGCACTCTACAGCACACAGCACTCTACAGCACGCAGCACTCTACGGCACGCAGCTCTCTACAGCACGCAGCACTCTACAGCACGCAGCACTCTACAGCACACAACACTCTGCGCTCGACAGCACACAGCACTCTGCGCTCGACAACACACAGCACTCTACAGCACACAGCACTCGACAGCACAAAGAACTCTACAGCACACAGCACTCTACAGCACTCTACAGCACACAGCACTCTGCACTCTACAGCATACAGCACACAGCACTCTGCACTCTAAAGCACACAGAACTCTACAGCACACAGCACTCTACAGCACACAACACTCTACAGTGTGTGTGGTGTGTGTGTGTGTGTGTGTGGTGTATGTGTGTGTGGTGTATGTGTGTGTGGTGTATGTGTGTGTGTGTGGTCTTATGTGTGTTATGTATGTGTGTGGTGGACTTAGTTTGAGTGTTCGTTTCCTGCACACTCACACACTGCCCCTACACATTCACACACTGCTCACCCTGCACACTCACATTGTTCACCCTGCACACTCAGTCACTCTGCAGTCACTGTCACTCTGCAGTCACTGTCACTCTGCAGTCACACTCACTATGCAGTCAGTCTGCACTCACTGTTACTCTGCACTCACTGTCACTCTGCACTCACTCTGCACTCACTGTCACTCTCGCACTCACTGTCACTCTCGCACTCACTCTGCACTCACTGTCACTCTCACTCTACACTCGCACTCACTGCCGCTCTCGCACTCACTCTGCACTCACTGTCACTCAGCACTCACTGTCACTCTCGCACTCACTGTCACTCTCGCCAAGTGCCAGGAAACAATATGCCAACAGACATGAAGGCCTCAATGCGCCTTTACACGTCACTGAAAGCATGCATTTTGTGGGCTGTTTGTGCATGACGGACAGTTTAAGTACTCGCCATCACCTGGTTCAATTGTACATGTTTAGTGATAGCGGTGAGGCCAAACGTTGCACTTTAAACACCGCGCAGCAGTCCTCTGATAAAAAAATATATTAAAACGTATTCCAAGTTTAGATCGAATAAAATTTGAATACAAATATGTTGCGCCAGTCTGGGTGCATAATTAGTCTTCCGGTATCACTGGAAACAGAACAATAACATACAATTATAGTGAATTGCAAAGTGCTATACTGACCGTTATTTATCGCTGACCTCGTGAGTCTGAGCATCCTTAAATCAAATGACAGTAATGAACCGTCACGATAAATACACAAGAGGTAATGACTCGGACAATCAAAACGCGGCTAATGCTCACACAGGGACTACTGTTTGCCTCTACATTCTGGGATCTGTGGGCGTGGCACAGACGAGCCGACTGAAGTAGTGATTATGTGTTTCTATTTGCCAGTATTTTGTTTTGGCTCGTCCATAAATACTATTATACTCGTTTCATTAATGTTCTGACACTTACTTGACTATTATTAGGCAGTGTGTCCTATAAACTTTGAGGTCACGTTTCTGAAACAACAGACAGTGTGTATATCTTAAAAAAAACATCCCGTGAAGAACCGTGAATTCATTCTGTGTCAAAATTAATACTTTAGTTGCATATTTATTTAGGAGCAGATTTACACTGCTTGAAGCACCGACTTACTTGATGAAAATAATTTCGAGTAACTTCAAGGGCGCGAAGGCTGTTTGTGCCGGTTTCAGTGTAACTCTGTATCTAAAACATGGCCATATTACTGTGACCTGACACACGCCTTTTTGTTCTGCACCGTAGTACCATCGCGTTCTTCTAAATCTTGTTCTTCGTGTTCGTCATTCCACCCAGAGTGTAGCACCCCGACACTATCAATCTATCACCACACGCAGCCTCTAAATCCAAAGGCCTTTGTAGAACTAACATTCCGATGAGGCACGTTTACTGCACGCATTGCCCCTTGTAGACTGTCTAGGACAGGCCTACACAATTGGTGTCAAAGATGCTTCTCGTCCGCGCAATAGACACATTAAAAAGGCCTGCACGCCAGTTTGGTAGTCATACCGTGCCTCATCACGTGTGATTCTAGAATCCAACGAAAGGAGCATTTTTCCGAATCTAATGTCCTGACTTTCCCTGGAGAAGTAACTCGAACAAAGCAGCTCTGTGGCGGCTCAGCCGCCCCCTCCTCGCCTGGCAAAGCATGTACTGTAGTCTGTGTACCTGGGAGCCCTCTGAATACATGTGGAATATGAAAGACACAATGCGGAGCATTAACTCTTGATTCCAAAGCCCGGGCGTCAGAGAACCCTCTTGCAAGCTAAGTTATCTGTTCGTGGTGTCAAGTGTCATTTGTATACATAGCTGGGAGATGGCTGATGCGCGTGAATATTACAATCACGGGGTCCTTGTTGCACACTGTATTTTATATTAAGCAACAGTTCGAGAGCTGCTCAACATCTGGGAAATACTGTGACCATTAACAAAGATTCAACTTAAGGCCGCGCTGCCGCGGGGTCTGGTTCGCTAATGTTTCTGCCTGTCTGTGAGAAGAAACCAATCAAAGCGCCGCTTCCTGTGTGTGGGCCGAGGCGCGTGGTGGGCGGAGGGGCGACGTGCAGCAGTGACAGTAACAACACATAATGGCAAATGCTCCAGCCTGGGTCGCGTGTCTCCAGGCTTGTAAAACGTGTGTTCAGGCATTTGTGTCTTCATCTGTCTGCCCCAAACAAGGGTGTCATACACCTTAGGGTTCTTTGGAACAGCAAAGCTAGAAAGGATGGAATGAGCCTGTGTTATCCATCATGTGTGCACCAGGCACGCTTGTGTGGCCACGTGAGTAGTGCAGTGGGTCAGAGTGGCCTCATGAGTAGCGCAGTGGGGCAGAGTGGCCTCGCGAGTAGTACAATGGGGCAGAATGGCCTCGCGAGTAGTGCAGTGGGGCGGAGTGGCCGCGTGAGTAGCGCAGAGGGGCAGAGTGGCCGCATGAGTAGCGCAGAGGGGCAGAGTGGCCGCGTGAGTAGTTTAGTGGGGCAGAGTGACCTCGTGAGTAGTGCAGTGGGCAGAGTGGCCTCGTGAGTAGTGCAGTGGGGCAGAGTGGCCTTTTGAGTAATAAAATGGGAGTCAGCCACTCGCAGCGCGGCTCCCGGGCCAGGCCCTGATGACACGGGGAGATTCGGCCAATGAGAGCGCGGCTCTTGAGGACAGGCCCACAGCAGCGGCCAATTAGAGCGCGGCTCCGACGAGAAACGGCCAATCAGGTCGCGGTCCCTTCGTCTTCGGCTCTGCTATCTCAGAGCGGGGAAAACAGCTGCTAGGTCAATTTCAGGGGCCCAGGTCGCGGCGGTGAAGAGCGGCAGATCGGGGAAAGGCGCCCAAGGTCGGCAGGGCGAGTTTAGCAGTCGCAGGTCCCGGCATGATATCGGTTTGGCCCTGAGGACGTTCACGGGCTCACAACCACCTCCACACACTGCAAAATGGCGGAAAAAAGCTCCGAGTTTTTTTCGGATTTGGGGGCGTGTTCGGTGGGCGTGGCTAAAAAGTGGAAAGAAGAACACCGAACACACATCCAAATCCGAAAAGGACGGAGCCTATTTGGAGTGATGGCTCTCCTCCAATGGCTGGCCTCCGCTTAGGAAGCCAGCCAATGGGAGAGAGCCAAAATTAGAGGCAAGATGAAGAGCCCCTCTAAGAGACATAAGATCTCGCTACTTCCGGTTCTGACGAACCGGATAGTACCGAGACCTAAAAATGGATGTTTTAACAGTTTCTGTACCAACCCACAATTGCTGTTTCTCAATTTCTTGAGAGTTTTAGCACAAGAGACTCTCACTCAGGTGATAGTGCAGTTTATTGAATGTAAAATCAAACAAAATCAAACCCTTTAGAGGATGTTTATTATTATACAGCTTTAATTTGGCCTTACATCAACATAGGAGTAGCAACAAAATTAGTGTGCTGTCATGTGCTTAGTTAGGGACACCATAAAAGGCTGGGGAAAGAGGCAACAGAAGTGAAAGCATAGGTTGTAATTGCCACACAGCTGGGCCAATTTGCAATGTGGCATGGTATTTACATCTTTCTACCTGTAATCACCATAATGGCCTTCTTTAGAGTTCAACAGCTGGTGTGTTTGCCTGTTTGAGAAGCAGAGGGATTTACTGAGCTCCCCTTTTGGAAGATAGATGTCCGTACTTACAGATCTCTACCAGGCACAGTCATAGTCACACACTTGCAACCTTGGATTTCAGCGCCCCTCTTAGTGGTCAGAATAAAAAGCAGTTTACTGCTGAAAAGCCAAAACGAGAAAGCTGCATTGTTGAGGGATGACTGCCAAATACCTGTACACTGTGCAAAACTCAGGGCCAATGTATTTCTAAAGTTAGGTAAAACGGAGGCCTGATGGATCCATCTGCAGAGCACAGCTCAGACATTGTATTGCATTATGTGGATACTAATAAGACACTTGGAGTTCTATAAACAGGTTCCACAAATTAAAATGAAGAGAATCACTTACTTTAGTTCTTTCAATTTCCGCTTAACCCAGCGGGCTTTAGGATCAGAGCAGATGGGTCCCATCACATCTGTGTAAAATCTAGACCAAACGAATGAAACACACAGATGAGCTCATAATTGCATATTCATATTGCAGAGAGGGGCTTGAATATTGTTTACATTGTGTGAGACCTGGTTTCTGGGGCCCCTGAGCAGTCCATGGTTACTGTTCTTTAACTAGACATTTACCATCGGTATCCTGGGCCAGAGTACTGTTGGACCCCAAAATGGATGACAAAGTACTCCCTGTTAACATTTGGCTGTCTCAGAGTAACAAGCTGGAGCAGACTAAGACTTACTCAAGGAGGTATTCACATTCATGGGACAAAAGGGCTCATGAATGGCATTTTAAAAAGAATGTCCAGCCGCTTCTTTATTTTATGAAAGAAAAGTGCAAAACTAAAACATAAGAATATTAACATGTATTCTAAATAATGGACAGTATTCATAACCAGAAGACGCTAAGCCCAAAAAGAGGAGTGTCAACTAGCCCATAGCTCCACTCTGTTCAAATCTACATGACCCCCTCGCAGACGTCTTCAGATCCCATGGAATCAACATAATCTCCTATGCAGACAGGACACACCTGATCCTCTCGCTCACCGAGGACCCAGCCAATGCAAAAAAAAACAACTGCTGCAAATCCATCATCATTGTAGCCAGATGGAAAAGAGACCACTGCCTCCAACTTTGGTCTGACAAAACAGAAGTACTGATCTTTAGGAAAAACACCTCAGCATGGGACTACAGCTGGTAGCCTGCAGAACTCTGACACACACTGACCGACCACGCATGCAACCTCAACATCTTCCTCAACAGCCAACTGACCATGAAATAACAAGTTAACACAGTCGCCTCCTCCTTCTTCCAGACACTGTGCAAGGTCCGCAGAATCTTCAGATGGATCCCAGCCAACACCAGAAAGACCATCACTCAGGCCCTCATCACCAGCCACATTGACTATGGCAACGCCCTCCATGCCGGCATCTCCAGCCAGCTCCTCAGAATACTCCAGACCATACAGAATGCCAGACTCATCCTGGACCTCCCCAAATGAACCCACTTCGCCCCTCCTGAAAAACCTCCACTAGCTCCCTATCCAGAAAAGATGCCAGTACAAGATCCTCACACATTCCTACAAAGCCCTGCATGACCTAAGCCTGCCTACCTCAGCCATTGTCTGAACTTCCACCAACCCGCTAGACACCTACGCTCCTCTTCACTTGCCCTCACACACACCGCCTGCATCTCCCACACCCACAGTGGCACTGCTCCTTATCCTACATCTCGTTCAAGTTCTGGAACAAACTCCCCCTACAGCTCCAAATGGCCCCCTTGCTGGCAGACTTCAGAAAGAGCCTCAAGACCTGGCTCTTTGAAGGAGACACAGTGCCTAGATACCCTTAGGGTTGACCGCATTGCGCTTTACAAATGTTGAGTGATAGTAACCACAACTGTTAATTCAAAATGATCGGGTAGTGACTGGAGGTTCAAAAGTACGTGTTTCTGAATTACAAAGATAAACTTAAACCAGAAGTCTAACATTAGACCTGAAGTCTATCTCTAGACCTAAAGTCTAAGCTTAGACCTGAAGTCCAAATTTAGAACAACATGTAAAAAGGCCTGATTAATTCTGCTGACACCATTGTAAATCTCTTTTGGCCTGGGGGAGAGGGCAGTCACCTATTATTCATATATGGGTGCACTTTGGTTACCCCCTTTGCTCAGTGCAAATTTGAAGAATAACAACAAGGTCAAAAAGTTTCAGGGCAAGACAGTACAGCTCTCCAGAGCCATACAGGGAATTTTCCATCATAACAAAAAGGAAGACAGCCAGTGAAGGAGAAAAATGGAAACAGGGATAACTATGAGCTGTTTGTATAGCTTCACCACCATGAGGCTTACAGGTGCTGGTAAAATATCCATAGTCCTTCAAGGGATGGAGAGAGAAGTGGAAGGTTGAGCATTGATACATGCATAGAGTTTATTTTAAAAAGATTTTTGTTTAGTTTAAATGAGCAGAAACGTCAGTTTCTGGGTAGACTGTCTGCCATTCTCTAGATATCTAGACAAAGTACACTGTCTTCTTAGGCCTTGGGTTCTATACTATTCTCGGCATTATGGCCCTCATGATGATATTGAGTGGAAAGCCATCCAACAGCATGTTGGAGTCTTTGCGCCCGCATCATAAGTTTCCGTCTGACCTCCGTATTATGATACTGGTGGTTGGAGGGAACGCCACAGGGGAATTCTGCTCCACCACCAATGGACTCATGGAGCCCGTTGGGGCAAGGGGAGGAATTGTAATCCTAAAATGGCAGCAGAGCCAGCCTCGGCTCCGCTGCTCTGATCACAATGTCGCTTTCTGCTGGCCCTTTCATGGCGGTCCACCCGCCATGAAAAGGCAGGCGGAAAGTAACTTTGGGGGCCCCTAGCAGGGCGCTCGTCCCCCTGGCTCTCCGATATGGGGCCTAGGCTGCACCTGTGGTGCCCCCTAAACATCCCTGCACCATGTGGTAGGTATCACATGAAAACATGCATGTGTTGCGGACCTTTTCTAGTAGCTGAACAAGCTGCAATAGAAAAATCCATGTTTCGGACCGCCCATAATACTACGGGTGGAACTGCCGACTAATAGTTGGACGGATTCCATCCTGCTACGGTGTTGGTTGAAAACTCATCCAACCAACATCTTAATAGTGCCCTAAGTCTGGTTCAACCATTCTCTAAGGGGGGTGCACCTGAACAGCACTGACACTGATATCTTATGATACAGTAATATTAAGATAATGCAGGCCCCTTTGCAAAATCATAAAAACATAATGTACCATAACATGATCACACTTCTTCTTTAAACTTTCTAAACACTTTGGTACTGAAAATAATCAATGGAAATGTGAAAAGCTGAAGTACCAACCCATCTCCAACTTCCCAATCAAATCCGAAGAGTTAGAAGGAAGTCAATCAATTTCTAAACTTCTACACAATAGCCATTTGTGAATCAGGCCATGAAGGTAAACAAAAACAATCCTAAGAAACCTTTAAGATAAACAAATGATCACCTAGCAAACTTAAAGCTACCATAAATCTGTGCGACGTAAAATACTGTAGATAGTGACATCCTACTTCAATGTTAACATGTTTTATCATAAAAATAATATGAATTTGTTATTTAGATTTCGTTTGCTAAACATTAAATTAAATGTATGCTTATTTTTAAAAACCTTTGGGAAATCAGTATCATAACCTACTTTTTTTCCTAGATCTCCCCTTATCCTTTTAACCATACCGACTGGAGGTAGTTATAAAATATGGTATACCTCCAGCCAGGTGTTTGTAAATGATATCACCACCCCCACCCCCCTTCATCAAACACATCTTTTATCATTGAAAAAGAAAATAGTGCTCCCACGCAACTTGTAGGTTGCAGCACACTCGATCTGTAGCGGATCAGTATTGACCCTATGATGAAGCATGCCACCAGGGCCTAACCCGGGTGGGAGAGGGTTTTACAAGAAAAACATTTTTTTTTATAGTGGCGAGTTACTATCTATGTTTTTGACAGAAGTGGGTTTCTCTGTTTTTGGAAAAAGTTACTTGTAGAGGAGGTCGAATCCAGTTTGCCCTTCACCCGCTTCTTTTGATTTGCTTATTTTTTAAAGTCAAAATAAATAAATGAATGTTGACAATATTTGCTATGGAGTTCTGTTTACCCCCTTCGCCGCGGCATGAATTTTGCCACGGTGCGGGGGGCGGCGGTGCAGGGGGTGCGGCGCCGCAGTGCTCATGACAGCTGCCAGCCGTCATGAGTCACAGTAGGCGTGTGCTCAGATTGGCCGGGAGCCGTCCGAACTCCACCCACTGATTAATTTGCCCGCACAGGCGGGGAACTAATCATGTGTGGGTGGAGCGGCAATGTTTGGACGTCTCCCGGCCTTCATGAGCACACGGCTACGGTGACTCATGATGTCCGGGAGCCATCATGAGCACGGAACAAGTTAAAGTCCTTTCTTTCATTAGTTTCTATGGGAGGATGTTGCAGTAGTAGTGGTTGGCTATGTGTGGTGCTGGACTTACTCCAGAGTGCTTTTTGTCAATAAGAACGTTATACTAGTACATTTTACTGCACCACCTGTTTCAAAGTGTGGGTACATACATGTAAGTCTACACTTTGTAATTAAGTGACACACAGAAATGGTGAATAGCCAAAAGCAATACCTTTACTACAAAGTGTGAGAGTTAATTTATTCTTGTGTAAATTTAGCTATGTGGATAGGGCCCGCAGATATCAGCGAACAGGATAACACCTCATGTAAATTTCTTGATCCACAAAGATCAAAACGGGTTTCTACGTGGCTGGTTCATGGATTTGAACAACAATTATTTGCTAGAAGCCATATGTTATGTTTCCCCTAGGCAAAAACAGACCCCAATATTTAGGGGGATGCATAGAAAGACTTTGACCTTGTGGCCTAATGTTCTCTTTTACAAATTTTGCAAAGATGTGGATTTCCATTCAGCATTTTTTCCATTATGACTATAACAAATATTGTCTGCATTTTCTAAGACCATCTTCTCACAATATTTTCAAAATCAATTAAAAATAGAGGGAGCCTCCTGAATATTGTTGAATGCCCAACTGATTATAAAAGGGTTCTCTTGTTTACTCTCCGCTGTATAGCATGGTGCACAGACATAATATCGAGTCCAAAATATCGTTTGGACATAATATCGAGTAAATAATATAGACTGGACAAAATATCGACTGGACAGAATATCGACTACAAAAATATTGTTTTTAAGGTAAGTGAAGTAATATCGACTGTATAAAATATAGATAGCAAAAATATCGAATTTTTAATAATATATAATATTTTATAGTGTATATTTATGTAATAATATGTGTGAAAAGTGTGTATTAATGTTATAAATAATTTTATTAAATGGATTTTGTTTTTATAATAATTGCATAATGTAATTCTGTAGCGGGTTGTGGGTTTATAGGGGAATAGGGTGGGAAGTAATTTAATTATAATTAATTAAATATGTAAATTAATTAATTGATATTCATTTAAAATTAATTGTTAATTAATTTATATGTGTTAATTAATTTAATAGTAATTGCAAAATAATTAATAATAATTGATTAATTGGTAAATATGTAAATTTTACTAATTTAATGCAGTAGCGGGTTGTGGGATTATAGGGGAATAGGGTGGGAAGTAATTTAATTCATAATAATTAAACATGTTAATATATTTATTGATAGTAATTAGTAAATAATTGATAATTAATTTATATGTGTTAATTAATTTAATAGTAATTGTTAATAAATTTATATTATTTGATTAATTGGGTAATATGAGCTTTTTACTAATTTAATTATTACAACTACGCTTTCCAACGCTGTCCTTACTGTTGCATCCAATGGAGTGGGAATAGTAATTTTAACCCCTACGCTATCCAACACTTTCCCTACTGTTGCACCCACTGGAGTGGGAATAGTAATTTTTACCCCTACGCTATCCAACGCTTTCCCTACTGTTGCACCCACTGGAGTGGGAATAGTAATTTTAACCCCTACGCTATCCAACACTTTCCCTACTGTTGCACCCACTGGAGTGGGAATAGTAATTTTTACCCCTACGCTATCCAACGCTTTCCCTACTGTTGCACCCACTGGAGTTGGAATAGTAATTTTAACCCCTACGCTATCCAACGCTTTCCCTACTGTTGCACCCACTGGAGTGGGAATGGTAATTTTAACCCCTACGCTATCCAACGCTTTCCCTACTGTTGCACCCACTGGAGTGGGAATAGTAATATTAACCCCTACGCTATCCAACGCTTTCCCTACTGTTGCACCCACTGGAGTTGGAATAGTAATTTTAACCCCTACGATATCCAACGCTTTCCCTACTGTTGCACCCACTGGAGTGGGAATAGTAATTTTAACCCCTACGCTATCCAACGCTTTCCCTACTGTTGCACCCACTGGAGTGGGAATAGTAATTATAACCCCTACGCTATCCAACGCTTTTCCTACTGTTGCACCCACTGGAGTTGGAATAGTAATTTTAACCCCTACGCTATCCAACGCTTTCCCTACTGTTGCACCCACTGGAGTGGGAATAGTAATTTTTACTCTATTGTTATTGTATATTAATAATATTGGCTATTATTTAATTATATTTTGTTACTATATATATATGTTTTAAGAAATATGATAAAATATTTTTTTTTTAGTACTTTCATTAGTTATTTAATTATCATTAGTTAATTTAAGTACTCTTAAGTATATTTTAGTACTTAGTTTTTAATATTAATTTAATTTAATAGTGTTTTTAGTAAAGTCGATATTTTTTACAACTATATTTTTGTAAACGATATTTTAAACTCGATATTTTTGTACTTACCTGTTTGTAGATAGAAACTCGATATTTTGTCTGTCGATATTTTTGACACGATATTCTTGCAGGTCGATATTTAAATTCGATATTTTTTCAGTGATCCGTATAGCATACTTGTTTCTCCAGATTACATCCATAGCATTATCACTAAAAGAGCCCTGTAATAAAGCACTGCAATGGACTAAAATGTGCAGTTATGTTAAATAAAATCTAAAATTCTTAAACCTGTCCACTGTGAAGCAGATTGAGACCACCAACTGTAGCAACTGAGTCTGCACAAACTTGAAGTCGAAAACAGATCACCTCTGCTGTTTACCAATAATGCTGGAGTATGGCTCTGCAACCCTCTGCCAAATCTTAGAGCCACATAGCCAAATCCTTTTTTTGATACTATTTAGTTGTGAATTAATTTTCATTGAATTGATCCATAGTGACCTTAAGCATAAACCCAGTATAAAAGTGCTACAAAACAATATTCAATTTAAATGATCAGGTGTAAATTGATTTATGACACTAATTATTTGATGGACACACCAATAGACATTCAGCCTAAAAAAATGTAACGTTGCAAAATCCATATGGTTTTCAATCTATTATCAAGGTTAAAATATCATCATATTGTGGGCACAATGTCAGCCACCACAATTTCATAAAGGTAAATATATGTACGCAAGAAAACATTCATTGTTGTTGACTTCACATATTTGTACATTAAGGAAGATATTTATACCTGCATTTTCACAGTGGTTGTCATCACTGTATAGTTAGGGTTCAAACGCAATTTCCATTGAAAAGGAATTTTTTGACTTGCCTATATCTTTTTTTCTTCATTAACGGATCAGCACCATATCTGGCGATCACCTAGCATAGTAAGCTAAGGTCCAGCATGCCAGTATTTGTTCAGATGTTCACCAACCTTGGCATCAGATTAGAACTAGAGAACTTTACTGAGAATGCACACTTGTATTGGTGTGGTGTAAATCAGTTCTGTAGTTTTGCATTATGAGCATTTTGAAGAAAGTGCTGGGTGGGCTATAAAATATTAACACTGTTGTATAACTCTGTTGTTTAAAACACGCTTAAGTGATACACATCTTCTGTCATTTGGATTAGTATTTTTTTCACAAATGTGATTGGCTGGAGAAGGGCTCTGTAGATTTTTTCCACCACCTTGAATATTTGTACTAGGAAAAATGTCACAGGCATGGGGTTCAGCACGAGAAGTGGCTGTCCCCAGGAGGAATCCTGGGTGGAACCTTGAGGCAGGAAAACACATGAAATATTGTGTGATTCACTAGTCAAAATTTGATTGTGGTCGCATGAGTCACCATTTTAAGTAGTGGATTTGGCTGCCATTTTGTGAAAAACTCATGAATCAGATATCATTCACAACTTTTTCATAGGGTTAGAAAATGAAGACAAGGTGTATGAGGCAAAAAGGCAGAGAAACGTTGATAGGAAGAGGCAGAGGCAAATGCTGTATGTAGTGAAGTTTGTGCACATCAATGGTTCACAATACAATGTATTAAAATATATATGTATTCACTGAAAAAACACAGTTAAAAAGGGAGTTATTGTATTAATTCAAGTGCCCAAAACCTCTGAAATGTGCCTGCTAAGGCACACAATGTGCCTATGTACTCCGTAACTTGTGTCACCCGCCATGCGCAACACATCTATTTGCAAATGGCACTCAGAAAAAGGTAATCAAGCAAGAGTTAAACTTGGCAGACGACGCATGTTATGACATGTAATGCATGCCATGACTTGTGAATTTCAGCATTTGTCCACATGTTAGCCAGAATCACAACTCAAATCTAACTGTTTTTTCACTGAATATATTGTAGTTATGGTTGAGTCGCACTTTCCATTGAATAGGGATTTTTGATTCGCACATAACTTTGAACCCATGGATGAACCACACCAAAATTAGCAAAATTGGTCAGTGTGGTTCAGATAACACAAAACCAAAAAGTACCTGAAATTATATTAGTTGTGAGGTACAACACAAAATGCACACTATAACTCAAGCCTGCCATGTTTTCCTTTTTGCTATTTGTTGTTTACATGCCACCAGCTCAGGAGTGCACTGAACATGGCAGAAACATTACAAAACAATAGGGAAACTCAGTAAACCATAGGACCTGGGTGAGATATGGTACAAAACACAGTTGATCCCAATGGGGACCAACTGTAATAATTTGTACCCAATATCACGAATCACAAACACCTTAATTAACTAAATTCAACATTTTTTGTACTGAATATCAAGTAAATACAATTGCTCCACAGTGTGTGGAAACTGATTGGCCACTGTTTGGTTTCCTTTAACCCACCATTTAGGTTGCTTCCTTCTCGCCCTGATGAAGATCTTCTTCCAAGGTTTGATTGGTCTCTCCACCCTTTAGGGTAGAGATATTCCACAACTAGATAACACAGAATTTCTATACTGTATCTGATAGCCATTGAAAAAAAATCATAATAAGCATCACCAGACAAGCTCTATTTGAATTGGATGTATATATATATATATTCACAGAAAAAACCATAGGTTATACTCCATATATAGTTAGGAATTTGCATTTACAAAACCTTGAAAATTCAATGAAAAAACCATTGGTTGTAGGCCATATATAGTTAGGGATTTGCATTTAGAAAACCTTATTTTACTCGCATAAAACCATTGAAATTCCATATATAGTTATAAGCGCTAACTATATATCGCGCACCCGCAATCCACTGCTGATGATGTCACATATTACATCATTCATGACATGGTTAGTGACATCACTGATGACATCACTGATGACATCTCAAATGACATCACTGATGACATCACTGATGACAACATCCAGTGACTGTATGTTTCTGTAAAGTTAAAACATGTTTTACATATTGAAGAATGAGTACATGTATAAGTGTCTGGATGAAGGATTTACTAGGTGCATGACTGACTGATTGAGTGAGTGATTAAATGTGTCTCACTGAGTGCATGGGTTAGTGACTAAACTGTTTTAATTTGTGCATCATTATATCTGTTGTTCTACAAACTGCTGCATATGTTGATCAGTAGCTATATGAGTAACTGTATGGGTTATTGATTGGTTGTCCAAGTATTTGTATGGGAAACTGAGTGTGTGTGTATGGGTGGCTGGGAGGTGTGTGACTCTGTACATAGATGTGTGAGTAGTTGATTCACTATATGTATAGATTCAAAACTGCATGTGGAAACAGCTGTATGGGCGGTTGACTGTGCATGAGTGTATTAGTGAGTGAATGGATATCTCAGTGCTACATGTCAAATTAAGTACATATGTAAAACACAGTACATGTGAGAGTTGACATCTATAAATAACTGTGCATAAGAGCTAGTGAATGTGTGAGTGGCTGTATGGATCATTGTGAACATGTATCAGAGATTGTATAAGAGAGTAAAGTAAATATGTGTTAGTATATGTTTGAATAAGTAAGGTGTGTATAACTGTATAGTTGAGAAAATGGAGGTGTGATTAATTTTTGGCATAACTGACTAGGTGTGTGAGTAACTCCATGGATGAGTGACTGTCTGTTTACACTGATTGTATCTAAGGTTATATTAGAGTCTGAAGAGGTTCATGGTATTATCACATGAATGATATCATCAGTGATGTGATCAGTCATGTCAAATGAGATGTTATCAGTGATGTCATCAGTGATGTCATTTGAGATGTCATCAGTGATGTCATCAGTGATGTCACTAACCATGTCATGAATGATGTAATATGTGACATCATCAGCAGTGGATTGCGGGTGCGCGATATATAGTTAGCGCTTATAACTATATATGGAATTTCAATGGTTTTATGCGAGTAAAATAAGGTTTTCTAAATGCAAATCCCTAACTATATATGGCCTACAACCAATGGTTTTTTCATTGAATTTTCAAGGTTTTGTAAATGCAAATTCCTAACTATATATGGAGTATAACCTATGGTTTTTTCTGTGAATTTCAATGGTTTTTTAATAGCAAATATCAAAAGCTGTCAAATGTCAAGTACGTGATAGGTAAAAACGTTTTCGTGTTTAAGCACGCTGATGTGCTTTGAACGCTGCCCCCCCCCCACTCCCCTCTTTTCTCTTAGTAGTACTCTCTCTTTGCAGATAGTGAACGGTAGTTAACTCAGACCTTTACCCCTGTTGTAATCCGTCGTACCTGCTTGTCTCTCCATTTGATTGATTATTATCCAAGCATTTACTGTTTTACAATTGGTTCTCTTTGGATCATTCTCTATTTACAAACAAGCACAAAGTCGCAATACTCTGTTTAGTCTTTGCAGATAGTGAAAAATCGTGTAAAAAAATAAAAGTAATCGAGCAAAATCAGTAGACCACTAATTCGATCTCTTTTTGACCTCGGTAAAATACAAACATTAGGAATAACCCTTCATGAGAAATACGAAAATAGTGAAATGAACTGAGCTCCACACCATGAGGGCTGCAAAACAGCTCGACTCCGCCACCCACACCGCCCAAAATAACGGCAAACCCTATGCAAATATTATAAATATACACAACACACCAGCAAAGAAACAGAGTAAAACATTTTATTAAATAACTATTTACATAACTATTTTATACTTTTTATTGCCCGATCCGGCTAGCTCAATCGATCGAGCATGAAACTCATGCACTGATAACAAGCGTTGAGAGTTTGTAGAATGATGGCTTCAGATTTTCCACATATGGTGTACTGGCGCGAACTGGCAGGGGGCGTTTGGATTCTACCCCTTCTCCAAATAAGATTTTCATACGTGAATGTTCGTTCATGCTTTTTGTCCCTGACTTGCTTCCATGTCACTGCCTTACATACATGGCATAAGTCCTGGTTGTAGAGTGCCATACTTCAGAGTTCTAAGCAGCTCTTGTAACACTGTTTAAACCTTATTTGCACCTGCTGCAGCTTCACTATTCAAAGTAAGTGGGGTCCATTTGTGGACCTGACTGCATTGGAAAACAATGTGATACGGTGCCTCCCTAAACCGCTTGACGGAGGCCCCCGAGGGACGGTGAGATGGCGCGGACTGAGAGGGGGCGCTTGGCTCCTGCCCCCTCCCCAAGTCGTGTTGCCCTGGTGAGGCCTGAGATCGCCCCCGGCATAGGCGGCCGGCTCCCGGGGTCCGGCGGAATTTTTTCCCTTTTGAAGAATCTTTCATTCTGGACCTTGTCCCACAATCCGTTTCACCTGAAGACACGCTGTCGTAGGGCGCCCCTTTACCGTTTTAGTTGCCATTCCGCCCGCTTTTGGTACTCTGTGCCTCTTCCGCCATTCAGCTGTTTACCGCTCGCTCTTGCGACTACAACGTCTCGCTCACCATGTAGTTGAGTTGCTCCCGCTCTTAAGATTTGACCGAACTTTTTGGACTGCTGAAAGCGGTTGTATTCCGACCGCTGGTTGGTGGAGACATTTTGACTATATTCTGCACCTGCATTGTCGCGTAATGCGTCATATGACGCGACGCGTTAGCGCACCCGGAAGTGCTCCGGTGCGCAAGGCGCAGCTTCCCGGAAACGATCCAGAGCGCGCCGCGCAGCGCGTAACGTAAGCATAACAGGTCATGTGACTTGTTAATAAAACTTTTCATTGGTTCATTTTACTTTTCTTTTCCTAATTATGTAAGACTAGGTCATGTGACCTAAAAATAACACTTTTCATTGGATTAAAACATTTTTTTTCCCCAAACGATGAAAGCCCCACCTTGTTTCTGGATGTTTCAGACTGAAGCTGCCGTCACCATGAGAGCACCACCATCTCGTAGCTCCGTCGTGGCCATTCCGCAAGCAATCATGGCAGCCGCTCCCCACCGGAAGCCTGCGGGAGTCGAGGGCCCCCAAGACTTTTGTACAATCTTCAAGGCTGAGGGGACGCTTTCGAGAATGGAACCCAAGCCCTGGCAGACAAGCGTCCGAGTTCCAAGGTGTCCCAGGGCCATTTTACTGGACCAGGCCCAAATCCGAAGAGCCGGCCGCCATTTTAAGAGTCCTGTGGCAGCCGCCTATCGCTGCACCGCAAGAGTGGGAGCAACTCAACTACATGGTGAGCGAGACGCTGTAGCCGTAAGAGCGGGCGCTAAACAGCTGAATGGCGGAAAAGGCACAGTGTAGCAAAAGCGGGCGGAATGGCGACTGAAACGATAAAGGGGCGCCCCACTACAGCAGACAAGCCTCCGCCATGTGCTTCAAAACTGCATATGTATCTCGTGATATCAAGGTTGGGCAACCAGTACAGAACAAGCAGTTACGAGTCCCATTTACACCGGCGCCATTTTGGGCGCGGCCGGGCAGGTCCAGGATCTACTGAAACATAAAAAATGAGGCTGACGTCTCTGAAGCAGTTGACGAACAGCAGGACATAGCAAATAAACATGAACTCTCTAAAGCTGTTAACTCACTGCAGGACAAAACAAGTGAACCTGAAACCTCTGGAATAATTGTCGCTCAAAAGAACAACACACAAAACTCTGTAGAGCCTGAAGAAAAAAAAACAGAAGGGCACTGTAGTTTCAGACACACTTAACACTAATGACTAAACAAAGATATCGTCTGTTTATAAAGCAGTTATCATCTTGACAGAATTGACAAAGAAGTGTACAGACACCAATGCATCAGCATTCTCTGAGATAACATCTTAAGGAACAAAGAAAGACCTGTTCACTCTTGACACCCCAGGTGCTGTGTATATTGCACTATAGTGCTGCATCGAGAAAACGGGCAACCCTATTGATGTGGATTTTTCATTATTGATTATTGTAAAGAAATTGCGACTCCCCCCTTTAGCAGATTAGCTAAATGTTTGCGTAATTTAGGCATAAAAGTTATATTATTGTTGTTGTTATCGTTATAGTTCTGGTTAATTTCAAAAAATGGTTAAATATATTTACAGTTTTTGTTGCGTTCGTTATATTTAAATGTTAATAAAGTTTTAAAATGTAACTGTCTTGGAGTACTATATTTTTTTTAAAAATCGGGTGAATGGGGCCTTGAATCGGGTTATTGTCATGTGTGGGCTTTACAAGTGTACTGCTACAAGATCGGACATTTCAAACTCAAATGCACGTTCTTTTTCTTACCTTTCCGAAGCATGGAGCGCAATAGCAGGCAGAGAAAGGGTGATGCACGTGTTGAACACTGCCTGGCCTGCAAATTGCTGGCAGTGCCCCCCCGCCCGCTCCTGAAAGAGGGCACACACACACCGCCGCCCCGAGTACTTCACAAATCTTTAAAAGACCATGCGCTTGTTCAATGTGAAGTGGATAACATGGCTAATAGCATTTGCTGGATAATGCATGAATATCGCTGACTTTTCAACGATATTCATGCATTGCGGCCGTTTTTTATCGCATTTGCGATAAACCTTGCTAATAGCAAGGTTTATGTGCGATAAAATTCGCCGATGTGCGGCGATAATTTTTGTCTCTAAACAAGTTAGAGACAAAATTACCGCTAGTTGTTGGTAATATGCCCCCGGGTTTTTCCTTGCAGGAATCGGGAAGCGAAAGACTAGCACTGAAATCAGTAGTCTCACGCCTGAATCGGGAGGGTTGGCATGTCTGGATACTCTACAGCTGGGGTCATAAACTACATTCGCAGGGCTAGGTGATAGCCTAGGTCCGGCCTGGACAATCGGACACAGAGGAAGAGGAGTGTCAGAGGGTGCGGTAGTGAATAGGGTGAAAGGGAGGTGTTGGGCAGGCACAGGGTGTGATTCTCAGAGAAGAGCAGCGCAGATGGGGGGAAGTATATGGCCCATGCATGAGAGAGAGAGCGGGGGTGACCATTGCGTGGGGGAGATGCGTGCGAGGGTGGGGAGCCATGCTGAGAATCGGCGGCGTGCAGAGAGTGGCCCTGGTCAAGGCATCTAAAATGGCTGCCGTGCACGACAAAATTGTGGCATTGGACAAAACGCAAGATGGCGCAGACAATGTTTATCAATAAGGATTCATTTATAACAAAATATTTACTCGCAGTGACAAAATGGTGGTCAACACTTCCTGATTTCCATCGAATCGAACGTTAACAAACGTCACGCAGCAAAAAAAAAAAAAAAAAAAAAAACACGCACCGAGCAGTTTTTAGCCATGTTATCCAATGGAAGGTGGATAACACGGCTAAGAGCATTTGCTGGATAATGCATGAATATCGCTGACTTTTCAACGATATTCATGCATTGTGGCCGATGTGCGGCGATAATTTTTGTCTCTAAACAATTAAAACGAAGCACAAAATGGCGAATTCCCGTTTCGCTACCAGTTTGCGGCCCAGTTCGCGGCCCGGGAAACGCTTCTACCGTGAAAAATAATTTTTTTTTTATTTTCCCCACGGGACCCTTTAATAACCCCAACAACAATCCTAGGGGGTCAAGAGGGGGATACCTTGCCCCCTTTCATTAAATTCCCCCTTCGTTTTTCACCTCTTCTTCTCTCTCGATCCTACCGAGAGATAAGATGGCGGCCGCTCCGGACTGTCACGCAGCAAAAAAAAAAAAAGCTCACGCACAGCCGCTGGAAGAGATGTATCAACATATATGAGCCTCCTCAGCCACCCTCAGGAAATATAGGGGATTAGGATACGTCTCCCGCACCCCCTTATACCTAGTAATTTAATTAACGAAGCACAAAATGGCGAATTCCCGTTTCGCTACCAGTTTGCAGCCCAGTTCGCGGCCCGGGAAGCGCTTCTACCGTGAAAAATCATTTTTTTTTTAATTTTCCCCACGGGACCCTTTAATAACCCCAACAACATTCCTAGGGGGTCAAGAGGGGGATACCTTGCCCCCTTTCATTAAATTCCCCTTTCGTTTTTCACCTCTTCTTCTCTCTCGATCCTACCGAGAGACAAGATGGCGGCCGCTCCGGACTGTTTAGAATGTTGACAGACAACGGAGAGCCAATCAGCTTTCTGCGCGCAAAGTTCCGAAACGCGAAAAGTAAGCGGACCGGATCGCTGCCCGGAGCGCTGTTACAGATATATATCTTGATTTAAACGTTAATTTCTCAAAATCCACTGAAGCACATATATTGAGACCTAGCAAAGGCACATCGGGCTAACAGTCCCTACAATTTTGCCAAGTTTCGTGCAAATCCATTCAGCCGTTCGAGCTAAAAGTGAGTCCAACCGCCCTATGGAAAACTCAATGTAAAAAACGCGTTTTGGGACCCCCCTTTTTTCTCAGCCCCCCCTTGACGAAACCCCACCAAATTTTTAGGGGCTGCTCAGGAACAAAATGTGCCATTTTCCTGAAAATTTCAGCCGATTCCGTCCACAAACGCCAAAGTTATTAGACATAGAATTTTCAGAAATCCCATAGGGAATTAATCCTAACTATATATACCTACTGGCGATAGCCAGTAGGTAATATATATATATATATATATATATATATATATATATATATATATATATATATATATATATATATATATATATATATATATATATTACCTACTGGCGGTCGCCAGTAGGTAGTTATAGTTAGGATTTTTTTCAATGTTAAATCTGAAAATTCTATTTGGAATAACTTTGGCACCGGTTGACGAATCTGCCTTAAAATTTCCTGAAAATGTCCTCGTCGAGCTCCGGTCCTTCCTTGAAAGTTTGGGGGGGATTCGTCAAGCGGGGGCCGAGATAAAAGGGGGGTCCCAAAACGCGTTTTCCCCATGTTAATTTCCATAGGGCGGTCGATTTCACTTTTAGCCCGAACGGCTGAATGGATTTCCACCAAACTTGGCAAAATTGTAGGGACTGGTAGCCCGATGTGCCTTTGCTATGTCTGAAGATATGTGCTCCAGTGGATTTTGAGTAATTTAGGTTCAAAAAAATATATATATCTGTAGCCGCGCTCCGGTACGCGCACCGGGGAGCGCACCGGGCGCGACACGCGACTTGCGCGCAGAAAGCTGATTGGCTGTCAGTTGTCTGTAAACATTCTAAACAGTCCGGAGCGGCCGCCATCTTGTCTATCGGTAAAATCTAGTCATAAGAGGTGGCAAAAACAAAGGGGGGAATTGACTATAAGGGGGCAGGGTAGACCCCCCCTGACCCTCTAGGTTTGATATGGGGGCCATTAAAGGGCCCCGCGGGGCCTCCCAAAAAAATTTTTTTTTGCGTTTTTCGCGGGGGAAGCGCCCGGTGCGCGCACCGGGAAGCGCTCCAAGGAGGGTACTATGGAAAAATAATCACTTTAAAAAATTGTATGTTTATTAATTGTTTTTTTTTATTTTATGTAAGTACCTACATGTAGGTACCAATGCAGAGACTTTCATTTAATGTACACCATCTGCTCTGTAGATATCTTGCATGTTGTTATTGTATGTTTTTGTGGTATATGGAATTCATAACATAGTCTGTCTGGAAAGGAGAAACAGATCTTTTAAGCACTCCCTGAGAATTTCTAGGGGATCATGAGTAGTCTATCCTGCTCCCTTATGAAAATGAGGTGTAAAATATTCATATGAGATAATATAGTGGGAGAAAGGTAGTAACTATGAGTAAACTTACTATGTAACAGAAAAATAGTTGAACAGTATACTATAAGTCTCACTTTATATTTTAAACATTTTTGGTAATACTTTATGAATTACATATAAAAAAGAATATTGTCTGAAACAATTTGAAATTATTAAAGATAAATTTATTCCTCTGATTCTTTTTCATAATTTAATAAAATTTCTAACATAATATTGTCCGGAATTTCCTCATAATTATATGTACATGATTCCATTTCTTCCAAACATTCTATAAACTGTTCATCCAAAGAGTCATCCATGAAATCAACTTCTTTTTTTTGATCTTCTGGTTTTTCCACCTTTACTTTGATAGAAGTATCATTTGCCTGATTTTCTCCTTCCATTTTCTTTCTGAAAATTGCATACAAATTAACTATATTAGTAGAGTTAGGGTACTGTATACCAGAGAAGCCTAACTCAATCCATAACTATTACAGAGAAGTCTATCTCTATCTCTAACTATTAAAGAGGGATAGCATATCACTAACAGAATATTTTTTCAGAAATTAACTTAAAGTGTACAATATACTTCCGTAATAACAACTTACCTTAGAGAAATCAGTTGAAGTTGTCAGTGAAATTTGTTTTCAAATGTACTTCTGGAAGCAGTAGTCAAAATGGCTGTGTTTCCCTCTCTTCTTTTATATATATTCTTGTACTTAACCAATCAAACGTCAAGAAATAATCGTAGAAAATGAAAGATACTTTTTAATTGGTTGTAAATTCTAACATTACAAGTGTGTTTTTGTCATGTAATTTACCTCAGGATATTTAGACAGGCCTGTAGCCTAAATGTCTCAATGGAATTTCACCAAATTTGGGCAAATGGTAGGGACTGCTATGTAGTAGGGCGTATTCTATATTTGATGAAAGTGTCTCCATTGGGTTTTCCGTAAATTACTTTCCCACCTTTTTTTATCGAGCGCTTACCGGTGCGCGCTCCTGTACGCGCACCGGCAGCGTTACGGGAGTCCTCCATTTTGTGTTTCGGTACAATCGAGACACAAGATGGAGGGTAAACAATGTTCGGTATGGGTAGAAGGGGGCACTGTAGAGACTTCTTGACCCTCTAGGTTTTCTGAGGGGGGCTTAGGAGGCTCATAAACGTTAAAAAAAATATATATATTTTAATTTTCCACGGGGGGAGCGCCCGGTGCGCGCACCCTTAAGCGTACCCGAAAGCGTACTTTGGTGAAAAATAGTGAAAAAAGTTAGAAAAAAAATAAACGCTTTGAATGATCAGAGGTAGGGTAGCTCTGAGAAGAGCTTTTGGGTTCTGTGGTTGATTTAGGTACCTACAAGTAGGTTCCAATACACATTCTTAAATTCAGGAGGAATATTCTATTCCCCTCATCTGAGAAGTGCACTCCATCTCCTCTGTAGATGTCTTGCATGTTGTAACGCAAGTTATTATTGTATATTGAACCCATTCCATAGTCTCTCATGTAAGCAGAAACAGATTTATTTACATGTTTCCGTGCTTTCTCAAATTGTGGACCAAATTGGTTGGACCAGTTCCATTTCTGTCTTTGGCATATATTGGAATATACCAAGGCAGTGTGGGGAAAAAGTATCATCAATTGATGAAAGGTGTCCTTTAAAAGCATTTCCAGACCTACTCCAGTTAATCTGCCCAAATCATTACCTCCACAGTGCACAATTAACAGGTCAGGTTCTGGCAGATGCAAAAAGGTTTTCACCAATGGTATCAATTGGTGACATTTTAATCCTCTGTGGCCAATCCACTTGATTTCCACATTTGATAAATCAAGGTTATGAAAATTTCCGCTAGCTGCATACCTTTGAGCCCAGTGGATGTAGCTATGTCCAATAATCCAAACAGAGTACATGATGTGAGAAGGTTCTGGTCCAGTCAGATGAAGTGTGGGAATGAAATGGCAGTTGGAACAGTAGGAGTTTACAAAAAAATAATTGTGGAGTTTCTCTGCTCTTGAATCACAAGCAATGATTGGTGGATTCAGATAGTTGAAAACTGAAAGTTAGGGTGCATGGTTATGTTGTGTGAAAGAAGCAATTTGAATGGTTTAAAAAAAGTCACCAAAAGCAAAAATACCCTGTATAGGCTGCTGTATTGAGAGGTCAAACATCCTTGCTGAGTTAATTTGCAACATTGTAAGATAAACTTTTGAACCTTACAGTTCAGTTAGGAGGGAGTTGCTATGGTAACAGATAGAAAGGTTTGAGAGGGGGATGGGTGTTGGTTTGAAAATAGTGAGGGAAGAGTTTTCATTGGTTGAATTAAGGCATATGTGTACAAAGATAGAGATTTTCTATGCCAGTCTTGGTTTCAGTGTATTGAGAGCACACCTTTTCCTCTGCTAAAGAAAAATTGGTGTGTGTGTCTGACACTGTTTTCAATCTCCAAAAGCATTTGTAAAGGTAAGTAATGATTCATTTAATTTAGATAAAGATTTATTTGCTCTATGGAGAATATTTGGAAGCAGATAGTTATGTTTTAGAAGTGAAATTGTATGTTAGTATATAAGTCCTGCGCAGTGTTTCTTACATGTTATTCAAAAATCGATTTTGGGTGCAAATGAATTGTATTTTTATTTGGCTTTTTTTATGATTGCCATGTGCAGCTAGTGCATCACTTTAAACATGGGTAATAAGTGATGCACTGGTGGCGCAAGGCCTTTATAAATCAGACCCTGACTTTGTTTGATGATATTGAGTGGTTGTACTTAGGTTCTGCGCAGTGTTTCTTACATGTTATTCAAAAATCGATTTTTGGGTGCAATTGATTGGTATATGCATTTGGCCCTTATTTATGAATGCCATGTGCAGCTGATGCATCACTTTAAACATGGGTAATAAGTGATGCACTGGTGGCGCAAGGCCTTTATAAATCAGACCCTGACTTTGTTTGATGATATTGAGTGGTTGTACATAGGTTCTGCGCAGTGTTTCTTACATGTTATTCAAAAATCGATTTTTGGGTGCAATTGATTGGTATATGCATTTGGCCCTTATTTATGAATGCCATGTGCAGCTGATGCATCAGTTTAAACATGGGTAATAAGTGATGCACTGGTGGTGCAAGGCCTTTATAAATCAGACCCTGACTTTGTTTGATGATATTGAGTGGTTGTACATAGGTTCTGCGAAGTGTTTCTTACATGTTATTCAAAAATCGATTTTTTGGTGCAATTGATTGGTATATGCATTTGGCCCTTATTTATGAATGCCATGTGCAGCTGATGCATCAGTTTAAACATGGGTAATAAGTGATGCACTGGTGGCGCAAGGCCTTTATAAATCAGACCCTGACTTTGTTTGATGATATTGAGTGGTTGTACTTAGGTTCTGCGCAGTGTTTCTTATATGTTATTCAAAAATCGATTTTTGGGTGCAATTGATTGGTATATGCATTTGGCCCTTATTTATGAATGCCATGTGCAGCTGATGCATCACTTTAAACATGGGTAATAAGTGATGCACTGGTGGCGCAAGGCCTTTATAAATCAGACCCTGACTTTGTTTGATGATATTGAGTGGTTGTACATAGGTTCTGTGCAGTGTTTCTTACATGTTATTCAAAAATCGATTTTTGGGTGCAATTGATTGGTATATGCATTTGGCTCTTTTTTATGATTGCCATGTGCAGCTGATGCATGACTTTAAACATGGGTAATAAGTGACGCACTGGTGGCGCAAGGCTTTCATAAATAAGGCCCTGACTTTGTTTGATGATATTGAGTGGTTGTACATAGGTTCTGCCCAGTGTTTCTTACATGTTATTCAAAAATCGATTTTTGGGTGCAATTGATTGGTATATGCATTTGGCCCTTATTTATGAATGCCATGTGCAGCTGATGCATCACTTTAAACATGGGTAATAAGTGATGCACTGGTGGCGCAAGGCCTTTATAAATCAGACCCTGACTTTGTTTGATGATATTGAGTGGTTGTACATAGGTTCTGCGCAGTGTTTCTTACATGTTATTCAAAAATCGATTTTTGGGTGCAATTGATTGGTATATGCATTTGGCCCTTATTTATGAATGCCATGTGCAGCTGATGCATCACTTTAAACATGGGTAATAAGTGATGCACTGGTGGTGCAAGGCCTTTATAAATCAGACCCTGACTTTGTTTGATGATATTGAGTGGTTGTACATAGGTTCTGCGCAGTGTTTCTTATATGTTATTCAAAAATCGATTTTTTGGTGCAATTGATTGGTATATGCATTTGGCCCTTATTTATGAATGCCATGTGCAGCTGATGCATCAGTTTAAACATGGGTAATAAGTGATGCACTGGTGGCGCAAGGCCTTTATAAATCAGACCCTGACTTTGTTTGATGATATTGAGTGGTTGTACTTAGGTTCTGCGCAGTGTTTCTTATATGTTATTCAAAAATCGATTTTTGGGTGCAATTGATTGGTATATGCATTTGGCCCTTATTTATGAATGCCATGTGCAGCTGATGCATCACTTTAAACATGGGTAATAAGTGATGCACTGGTGGCGCAAGGCCTTTATAAATCAGACCCTGACTTTGTTTGATGATATTGAGTGGTTGTACATAGGTTCTGTGCAGTGTTTCTTACATGTTATTCAAAAATCGATTTTTGGGTGCAATTGATTGGTATATGCATTTGGCCCTTTTTTATGATTGCCATGTGCAGCTGATGCATGACTTTAAACATGGGTAATAAGTGACGCACTGGTGGCGCAAGGCTTTCATAAATAAGGCCCTGACTTTGTTTGATGATATTGAGTGGTTGTACATAGGTTCTGCGCAGTGTTTCTTACATGTTATTCAAAAATCGATTTTTGGGTGCAATTGATTGGTATATGCATTTGGCTCTTATTTATGAATGCCATGTGCAGTTGATACATTACTTTAAACATGGGTAATAAGTGACGCATTGGTGGCGCAAGGCTTTCATAAATCAGACCTTGACTTTGTTTGATGATATTGAGTGGTTGTACTTAGGTTCTGCGCAGTGTTTCTTACATGTTATTCAAAAATCGATTTTTTGGTGCAATTGAGTGTTATTTGTATTTGGCCCTTATTTATGAATGCCATGTGCAGCTGATGCATCACTTTAAACATGGGTAATAAGTGATGCACTGGTGGCGCAAGGCCTTTATAAATCAGACCCTGACTTTGTTTGATGATATTGAGTGGTTGTACATAGGTTCTGCGCAGTGTTTCTTACATGTTATTCAAAAATCGATTTTTGGGTGCAATTGATTGGTATTTGCATTTGGCCCTTATTTATGAATGCCATGTGCAGCTGATGCATCACTTTAAACATGGGTAATAAGTGACGCACTGGTGGCGCAAGGCCTTTAAAAATAAAGCCATGAGTTGCTATTGTATAAACTTAAATATGTTGCAATTTATTGTTTATATTGTTTGCTTTTTAACATTACTTTGTTGTTTGCTAATAGTGGTCTTTAATGTGTTTTTTTAACAGAACAACAGATTCAAATCAACTTCTGAAAAGGAAGCAAAAATGCCTTCAAGGCAAAGAAATATCAAAAATACCATACGGAAAAGGAGAACATCAACAACAGACTTTATGGAATCCTCTTCAACAAGTACTTCAAAAAACACCAGAAAAGCTTCTGGTAAGCCAATTAAGTCCTTTCTTCGCAACATATGTCGTAGGAAAAAAAATGAAATTGCTAATGTGAATATACAGAAAAAGTCAACAAATGTAAAAAGGAAAGAGAAGCCCACAAAAAATGTTTCCATTGGACCAAGAGAGAAGAGAATGGTTAGCAATAGAAGGGTAAATGTTTTTAGGGACATTCGTAGGCGAATGTTTCGCAATAGGGTAGTTTTAAATTTGCTAAAAAATGATAAGAAAAGTAAACTAAAAGCTGCTTTTTACAAGAAAAAGAAAAGTGTAGAAAAGATTGTTGATCAGGCTTTTGAAGTTAAGAAAAAATTATTTATTTTAATAATCAATAGAATTAGGATACTTAATAAGGCAATGGATGTTTTCAAATCGAACAGTAGATGGAAAAGAATTATTAATCGGAGTAATTTTTGTGAAGTATTTTCTGGTGAATGGATGCATAGTTCAAGTTCTGAGCCTTTTTTTAATGAGGAGAGTTACTTTCAGGAAAATGATTTGGTGCATGCAGTTGACACCAGTGGTCGTGCATATGAGGTGAAAGATAGTTGTGTGATGGAAAAAGAGAAACTTGTATCTAGAGATGCAGAAGAGGTGTTAGCTGATGAAGTTTTAGGGAGACGTACTAAGAGTCCAGTGTACACATGGAAATGCAGTAGTATTTGTAGTGTGCGACAGGAATCAATTGATTTGCTTCGAAATTTCTTACGTACATATAGTAAAAAAAGTCTCAAACAAAAAATGAAGATCCTGCAAGAGTTAGATCCTTGCAGAGTGAGAGAAAGCACAGGTTTGCAAGGGCATTCACTAGCATGTCTTTCTAGAAAAGTTTGTCGGAGTGTTTTTCATCATTTTAGGATGTTAGCCGTGCATCATAATAACGTAAGGAAATTAGTGAAGAAGTTGTATTATGCAAAAAGTCCTGCACTTAAGCTTAAACAGTTAAATAGTGCTCTTTTGCATGGATCTGAAGTGGATGTGAAGACTATTTGTGAAGAAATTGAGTTTTGTTATTTTGGGAACAAAGAGGACAGTGTAGAAATAGATATAGTAATGGATGGTAATGCAGAAGATAATGGACAAATTTCAAGTATTGAAAAGTTTGATGAGGAAATTATCAAGTTTAAGGTGAAATCAAGTGAGAGGCCTAATGTAACTTGTGTGTGTTGTCGACGGACTCATTATAAAATTCAGACTAGGTTAGTTGATTTATATGCAAAAAGTGAATTGGAAAATAATAGTGAATGGGAGGATTTTGTAAGTTATTTGTTGGTGGAGAATTCTTTTGATTTGAGTTTGGATCAGCGTATTTGCAATTATTGTTTGAAAAAATTAAATGAAAATAGAATGCCTGCAAGAGCAGTTTATAATAATCTTCAGTTGATAGATATTCCTTCTGAATTGATGGATCTAAATACTTATGAATCTATTTTGATTCAATGTGTCCATCCTTTTCAGGCTATTGTACGCATGGAGCCTAAGACAGGGAAATTGCCTCCATCAGATTTACTGAGAGGATTAAAGGGAAGAGTTGTTTATTTGCCTCTAGATGTAAAGAAAAATAATAATACAATTGGTGTAGAAAGAGTAGAAGAAGATCCTTTAGTTATTCTAGTTAATGGGGTTCCAACAAAGAGTAAGAAAATTTGGCAAGATTTAGTGGATGTTAAAAAAGTCAAGAAGGCAACGTTGTATTTAGTTAAAAACAATGAGTACTACAAAAATGTAAGTGTTGGAGTAGAGGAAACAGCTACAGAAGAAGATAGTGATTCTTCAGTTGGTCAAATTGAAAAAGTTGATGTGTCTAGAACTGAAGAAATATATGAACATTATACTGTTCATCCTTTGCATTCCAAAGAAGTAATGGGAAATGCAATTGACTTGTTTCAAATGAAAGCAGCAAAAGGAAGTCCCATTAGTGTATGGGAAGAAAGTTTGGAAGCTCGTTGTTTTCCACAATTATTTCCAACAGGTTGTGGTGGACGATATGATGATCGACCAGTTCAAATTCCTGCAGCTGAATACCGGACTCTAAGATTATATGCAGAAGATCCAAGGTTTCGTCAATGCATTCCTTATTTATTTCATCTACTGTTTGAAAGTGATTTGTCTGGGCTTTCTTATGCAGTTAATCATATATTAAAAAGTGGACCTCATTTGCAGAATGTTTGTGCAAGGGACTTTATGGAGAAAGTTAATCTGCAAGACAGTATTTTGGAATCTCAGCTAATCAATCTCATGGCATGTCAACGTGGAACCAACGAGTATTGGTTTCGTCGTCATGGAGAATTGAAATGTATGCTAAGAAACTTAGGAACTCCTACATGGTTCCTCACTCTTAGCTGTGCTGAGTATGCATGGGACAATTTACTTCAATTTCTACGAGAGGCAAATGAAAACATACCAAATATAGAATTGAAAACACCAGGAGAACTGTGTTCTTTAGATCCAGTGAATGTTTGCAGATATTTTAATCATAGATTTGAAGCTATGATGTCTTTTATTACCAACAAAAAAAATCCTCCCCTTGGAGAGGTTTTGGATTTCTTTTGGAGGAAGGAATATCAAGCGAGAGGTGCTCCTCATATACATATGTTGTTGTGGATTAAAGATGCACCCAAATTTGGATCAGATTCAGATGAAACAGTGATGAGTTTCATTGAAGAGTATTCAACATGTGCTGTTCCAAAATCTACTGAAGAAAACAATTTAAGGCAACAAGTTTTACGTTTTCAATCTCATCGTTGTGGAAAGTATTGTCGTCGAAAATTTAAAAACAAGGAAAAGTACTACACGAAATGTCGTTTTGCATTTCCTCGACCAGTGATTTCTAAGGGAAGAGTAAATAATTTGATGTCATCTCTACGACATACTGTGACGAGAAAATCTCCCAAAAACACATATAATTTGAAAAGAAATGAAGAATCTAAGTACATCAACGATTACAACCCAGTGATTTTGTCCATGTGGAATGCTAACATGGATATTCAGTTCGTTGCTGACAACTCTATTGCTGTGGCTCGATATGTGACATCTTACATCACCAAAAAAGAAAAGACAGAACTGAAGGAAATGTGGGAGGACATTTCACATGAAAAGAGTCTAAGCAAGAAATTATACAGTTTCAGTCTGAAGATGTTGTCGCATCGAGAAATTGGAGCATATGAATGTTCTGATCGGTTATCATCAGCAAGTCTCTATGCCAAATCAAGAACAATCATTTGGGTGAGTCTTGGTCTTGCTGCAACACGAAACCGAGTTTTGAAATCTGTACAAGAAATTGAATATTTGGCGGAAAAAGAACCAAACAGTACAGATATTTTGAAGACAAATATGTTGGATACATACTATCCAAATAGAAGTACTCACCTTGAGAACACATGTTTGTATGAAGTTCTTCAAAACTACAGTTATAAGAGGAACATCACAGAAGATATCAATAATGGAAAATATGCACTCATTGGCAATGAAGGATGTCTAGTGAAGCAGAAAAAAGGCCATTTGATTAATCATCGAAAATTGAGTTGTGAAGTTCCAGACAAAAGAGAATTTTACTATTTAGCTCTTTTGCAACTCTTTAAGCCATGGCGTACAGAAGAGGAACTACTTGGAGATTTTCTGTGTTATGAAGACTCTTTTAATGCAACTAAGGATACCATAGAATGTCCTATTTTTCTAAATTATCTGCAAATGTTGAATGAAGAAATGGAGCAAGAAACCACAATTGCTGAAGAGATAGCTAGAAACAGTTCTCAAGATAGTCAGAGTTCTACTTCATTGAGCCAGGATCCACTAGGAGGACCAATTATCCAAAATGAAGCTGCCACTGCCATGGATGAGGTGGAAAGAGCTATGGAACAAGCTCAAGAGGATGGAGTTAACTTAGAAGATTTGGTAAAGCAACTAAACATTGAGCAGAAAAAGATATATGATGAAGTCACAGAGCAGATTGAACATGGATTCAGACATGAGAAAAAAGAGTGCTCATGTATATTATTTGACCCTGTCCGACTGTATGTAAGTGGAGAAGCGGGGACAGGAAAAAGTTTTCTAATTAAAGCCGTTGCAAGTTATCTGCAGAAAAGGACTGATTCACCACTGTCTTGTGTTGTAACTGCTCCAACTGGTCTGGCAGCACATAATATTAAAGGGATTACTCTACATCGTTTATTGATGCTGCCAGTTGAACATGATAATAAATTGCATTACAACAAGCTATCTGGAGATGCGTGTTCTGAAGTTTCAAGAGTCTTGAAGAAAATGAAACTTCTTATCATAGATGAAGTAAGCATGGTCTCAAATCTAATGCTTGCTTTTGTGCATTTGAGAATGCAAGAAATTCTTAAAACAGACTATGATGTGTTATTTGGAGGAAAACACATTATTGTTTTTGGAGATCTATTGCAGTTGACTCCAGTAAAAGGACAACCAGTGTTTAAAATGCTCACGCATGAAGATACCAGGAAGTCCCTTGGAAGCATTGGAAATGTTAATATATGGCTAAATTTTAAATATGCTGAACTGCTTCAAAATATGCGACAGGCCAAGGATGAAGATTATAAAAATATTCTACAAGATGTAAGAATTGGAAAAATGACTGAGAAAGGGAAAAAAGCTTTGCATAGTCGATTAATTTCAAATTTGTATGTAAATGAAAACATTCTTCCAGAGAATATTTTTAAAAAAATGACTGAGAAGAAATCTGGGATATGTTTGATGCCAACTCTGCAAGAATGTTCCATCTTCAACCAAAAAATGTTAGACTTAGAAAATGAAGAGATTGTGAAACTGGAAGCAATAGATAAAATAGAGCATATGGGTGCAACAATTGTTTTGTCAGAAAATTTGAAAACTAAATTGCATTCATTGGAGAAAAGTATTTCAAAAACAGCTGGTTTTGAAAAGACTCTGAATGTGTGTTTAAATTGTCGTATCATTTTGAGAAGGAATTTAAATGTTGAAAGCGGTCTGGTAAATGGAGCAATGGGTTATGTTGTTGATTTTGTGAATTACAGAAATAGAGATGGAATTGAATTTTTAAAAATAAAATTTGATGGCATTGAAGAAGTACAACAAATAAGTCGTTGTTCTGCTAGATTTTTACTTGTAAAAGACTTATATGTTCGCCGAAAACAGTTTCCTGTTTGTTTGGCGTATGCGGTGACAATTCATAAATCTCAAGGTTTAAGTGTAGATAGTGCATTGGTGAACATTGGAAGATCTGTGTTTAAAGAGGGTATGGCATATGTGGCATTATCTCGAGTCAGAACTTTATCAGGATTGTACTTGATTGCGTGTGATGAGACAAAGATTTCTGCCGATCTAGATTGTGTTAAAGAATACAATAGGTTAAGAAGAGAGTATGCTCCACATTTGCCTCAATATCCTCTGTTTGAAAAACGTGTGGTAGGCCGAAAAAGAAGAAATGAGGATAATTGTAGTGAGGTAGTTGCAAAAAGACAAAAAGTAGAGAAAACTGTAATTGAAAACAGGAAGAAAAAGAATTGTGGAGAAAATGTTGTTGGATTTCAGTTTGAAAATAGTTCTGGTGTCAACTGCTATGCTAATGTAGTGGTTAATGTTGTTTTTTTTCTTAAAAGTTTACAAGAACAGATTGTTGAAAATCGGGATCAAAGATTGTGTGGTTTATTGAATTCTGTGTTTCAGAAATGTAGCAGTGGTACACCACAAATAGAAAGTGTAACGGAAATTCGAAATATTTTAGATTTGTGTTCTGGTCAAGATACATTTTCACAAAACATTCAGCAGGATTGTCAGGAATTTTTAATGTATATGTTTGGTGTTTTGGAAGATGAAGGAGTAGATGTAGATAATCTTTTCAGTCTTTCTTATCAATGGCAGCATGACTGCCACAATTGTAGTTTATCAAGTACTACTAGAATAGACACTGAAAGATTTATATATTTGACTTTACCAGACTGTAAATCAGTGTCTTTTAAAAATCTAGTTAAAGCAGCAGATCATAATATGGTGTGTACCCAATGTAACTGTACAATGCTGTCCACATTATTTATACAAAGGTATGGGCAGTATATCATTTTAGTTTTCCAACGATGTAGACCTGATGGAACTAAATTGACAACTTCTATCAAAAATTTTGTGGCTTCTCAGTTATCAATTTCTGGAAGGACCTTTACAACTGAAGCTATTATTTATCATGATGGACCTTCGACCACCTCAGGACATTATACATGCTACTTAAAATCTGAAAATGGATGGAGTTACTGCAATGATTCTCATTTAACTTATAAACAACGTTTGCCTTATGACTCTACAAATTCTTATCTAGTGTTTTTAAAACCAAAGTTTTAGTAAAGGGAATTGGCCTTTGAAGACGGGAATAGTTTTTAAAAGTTAGTTAGTTAGTTAGTTAATCTAATATTTTAAATTATTTATCTCATGTAGATACTTTAAGTGGATCTCAAAGTAAAAAATACCGATATATCAGACACAAATTGGCCGTGAGGATTGTGTATGGTATGATGTTTTTAGATCTTTTTTCATAGGAAGTCGATGAAATGGAACTTATAAGGAACAGCAGACTTTTTTTCTACCAAAAGGACCTTCACTATCTTCTACTTGGCCTCATGGAAAAGTAAGTGAATCAAAGATTAGTGTACATATATGAGATGTATGTTTGAATGGGTTTTTTTAAACACAATCTTTTAGATTGTGGTTTTTTTTTCCCGCTGTTATATGATGAAGACTTTGACCTCACTAATTTAAGTGGAATTCAATATATTCTGAGAACAGCAAAAATAAATAATGTAACATATTGTAGAAGTTATTGTGTAGTTTGCATTATGTAATTTATATTGTGTTCACATTGTTATGCACTCATTTTCTTTTTCACCCTTATTTACCTCTCTTTACTAATTTACACTCTTTTTTCATTGCTGTTTCTTTACTGTACTTCATTCACAACTTCTTAATCTAATAGGAACTATCTGCATTTCCTCAGTTCCTTCCACCACTTTTTATCTTTTTTATATTCTCTTAGTACCACTGCTTTAGTTTCCTAACCCTCTTTCTCTTTCTCCATTTTTTTTTCTTTCACACTCATTGTACTGTAGTTCAGTTAGTTCTTCCTTTTGTCTTTCTTTTACTCTCTCTCTTCTTTCTCTCTATTACTCCCCATGTGTTGCCCTTATTCACTTGTATGTACCCTCTTTCACCCCTCTTTACTTATATTCACTGATATTTACTTTCCCTCAATCACTGCTATTCTTTTCCTCTGATTCCGTCACTACCTGTCATTCTCATACTTAACTGTCCTTCTTTTTACTTTCAATATCCATTTATATTCTCCCGTAACCTCTACTTTAGTGTTCTTCCTATTTCTTCTTTCTTTTGCTCCCTTATTCATTTTTCTTTTCTTAGTTACTTCCTTTTACACTTTTTATCTGTCTTACTATCTATTACACAGTCCCTCCTTCATTATTTTTTTTTCTTTTTTTTTTTAGTGCGCTGACGGTACGCGCACCGGTGCGCGCACCGGTGCGCGCACCAGAGTGAAATATAAAAAAAAAATATTTTAAATTAAAAATATTATCTCAATATACATTATAGTGTTCATTTTTACAAAAACATACTTTAGCAATTCACTAAAAAACACATAGGTATGAGTCTGTATAAAAAGTTAGGAATTAGCATTAAAAAAACCTATGAAATTCACTGAAAAAACCATAGGTTTCACACCAGTTATAGTTAGGAATTAGCATTAAAAAAACCTATGAAATTCACTGAAAAAACCATAGGTTTCACACCAGTTATAGTTAGGAATTAGCATTAAAAAAACCTATGAAATTCACTGAAAAAACCATAGGTTTCACACCAGTTATAGTTAGGAATTAGCATTTAAAAAACCTATTAAATTCACTGAAAAAACCATAGGTTTCACACCAGTTATAGTTAGCTGGAAATTTTACTGATATAAAACCATTGAAATTCCCACGTTATAGTTAGTCGGACTCACTATAACTTGCGCGTACAATGCACTGCTGATGACGTCACATATTACATCACTCATGACATGGTCAGTGACATCACTCATGACATCACTGATGACACCATCCTTGTGACAGAGTGACAGACCTAATTTCAGTGTAATGTAACGCTTGAAACACATATTCAAAAATAGAAACAAACATTTTCAAAAAAATGGAGATACCCAAACCAGTAACAACAACCAATTCAGTAATTCCACCATCTATATACACATCCACTCATTCACCAACAGTTCTATATAGTCACTCATATATACTCACTCATCATATGTAGTGATACACCTATACATCCTGTTACACATCAGCAGTCATCCAAAAGTTACTCACACACATACTCACACATGCAAATAAACTATTGAACATCCATTTATTTGCATATACATTTATACACACACTACCACCTTACTTCTAAGGAAACTTACCCATACTTACTCTCTTAAACAATCACTTATAGAAACACATACTTATTTAAACAGGAACTCCTACAATCTCTCACTATATATACTATACTCACTTATATACATCAATACTCACATATACTAGATTAAACATATGTCGTTACTAATGAAGACACTAGTGAGACAGTCATTCACTCACTAACACACACATATACACACTCATCCACCCATACAGTCCTGCACATATGCTGTCTTCAAAACACATACAAACAGTGAGTCAGTCACCAACCGCTGCAGCCACTTATACACAAAGAGAAACACTGATACAAACATTTAAATATTTAAACAATACTCGCTAATATATGTATTCACTAAGATACACGTAATAAGCCAGTTACCCAACCAATTTTTTTTTAAAAAAACATCCATTTACACACTTATTTAAACATTTATTCTTCCATCGACCTTTACAAATACATATATAAAACAAATTTATTTTTCAGAAAGACACACATTCACTGGATGGTGTCATCAGTGATGTCATGAGTGATGTCACTGACCATGTCATGAGTGATGTAATATGTGACGTCATCAGCAGTGCATTGTACGCGCAAGTTATAGTGAGTCCGACTAACTATAACGTGGGAATTTCAATGGTTTTATATCAGTAAAATTTCCAGCTAACTATAACTGGTGTGAAACCTATGGTTTTTTCAGTGAATTTAATAGGTTTTTTAAATGCTAATTCCTAACTATAACTGGTGTGAAACCTATGGTTTTTTCAGTGAATATATATATATATATATATATATATTCAATTGAATTTCCTATTCTCTTCTTACCTACCCACGAACACCATTATCAACAATTACATTCCACCCACTGTGGAGCAACTATATTATTTGATCTAATGTATTTACTTGATATTCAATACAAAAAATCTTGAATTTAATTCATTAAGGTGTTTGGGATTCGTGATATTGGGTACAATTTATTATGATTGAAAAATTCTGTTGGGACCAACTGTATTTTTTATCTGAACATGGCAGAGGCTTGATTTATGGTGTGCATTGTGAAACCCAGACCATAACTGGGGGATTTCAGGGTTTGTAGGGTTTATGTTTACTGAACCATAACTGACTTTTAAATGAGGTTTTTCAGTGAATTTCATGTGTTTTTATGATGTACAATTTCAACTGCCATGTACCCATTTTAGGTTGTGCACAGCCTTCGGCCAGGTACTGCCTCCACCGTGATTCGGCTGTGTGCAGCTAGGAATGGTGCAGGTCCTGTGTGGCCTTTCCCGTGGCCAAATATTCAAGCTGCCTCCTTTCATTTTAATTCATCAGACGGAGCCAACATTCATTGTAAAATAAACTTTTATTGCTCCCCATTTATCAGTACTCACCTGATGGATATGCTCACAGCTTGATACAATGAACAGAAAGCTAATCTTTCTGAATGGCTGCCAAGTTTTGTTTGGCTTCATCAAATTGTGCCAAATTATCTTTGACACCCCTCTTGAAATCTGCCACCCCTTGATGGACTTGCTTCAATTAGAGAAAAGCAAGAGTAGCCTTAACATGCTAAGTCTCTGCCAAATGTTGTGCTGATCCATGAAGGACTACTAAAAGTTATTAGTAAATCAAAAATATTTTAACTTCTGCATTTACTTTATCCCCTATGGGATCTGCACAAAACCTGATATACTTACCCAAGGTGTAATTTGCTTACTGTCTGCCACATGTGATGCAGTTTCCTCAAACAGCAATAATGTTAGAAGAAATTGCAATTGTATTGTTCCCTCCTTAAGTTTGCCACCATTGATGAATTTGCACAAAACGTGACAAACCAATATACATTTTCTCAGAAAGTGTGCTCTTTTTAGTTTGGTGTACATATATTCAATAGTTTTTGAGTTATAATCAGTGTTCAAAAAAGTTACAAAGTGGCTTCCAAGGGTTAACACTTTCATATTTGCATATTATTCGCAAATCTGGGAATTTAAAAAATAAAGCGATCTGATTTGAGGAGGGAGCCTTTTGCTCTCATGGTTCTTCCAGGTCAGCAGATCCAGAGATTGATCCATGGATCCCAAAATTCTGTTTGACTACACAAGAGAAAAATTCCTCTTGTGGTAGCTATTTGAGAATAAGTGGTACAATGCCCTTGTCCTGCAGTTAAACACAGAGCATATAAGGGGGCAGGGTAGCCACAGGTCACACTGAGGAGATCTTAAAGGCTCTCTCAGGATGCTTTAAAAAATGTTTGTTTTTTTAAAAACTCAAAAAGGCTCAAGATTCGAGGAGTCCAAAATGGATCCATGGACCCCGTCTCACAAAAATCATCTAAAATGGGGGCATGAATCTGCTGATTCATGGTAATATCTATGTCTTTGACTCTTGCCCTGGATCTGTAGATCTTAAGGGTCAGCGGATCCCCAAAAATATGAAAAGGAAAATAATTTGACCTGAGCCCCCGCTGTCCAGGGTCAAAGTCTGTGTGCTGTGATGGTGAGCTGTGAGCAGTAGGTTGGCCATCAACACTTGCTGCAGGCCAGACCCAGTGCCAGACCCCCACAGTGAACAACCAAAGGCTGTGAGATGCAGGGGTTGGCTCAGTGGCAGTGGGTTGGAAGCAGGGTCTGGCTCAGGCTGGGCCTTGCACCCAAACCCATCCAGTGCATGGGCAAAGGCAGTGTGATTCACGGGTTAGGTAGCAGCTGTGGGTTAGGTAGCCAGGACCTGTGCCCAACTCCTGTGGTTAACAGGCAAAAACCATGCACTGCGGGTATGGCAGAGGTTTGTGCACAGAGCACGGCCACATAATTTACTTCTTGGTCATGCAATTAAGAAAACCTTGCCACATTCTTTGGCAATCAATGGAGGCGTAATCCTAGTAGTGCAGGCAGTGTTAAAGCGCAGCAGAGTGGTTTGGAGGTGAATGGTGAATCCGTATTTCAAAGCTAACTGGGAAACATTTCCCATATATCATGGTTCACTGTGAAATTTGGCTTTTAATTCATAGCATCATAGCATTTAGTGTAATACAAGTGTGTGTGTGTGTGAGAGAGAGAGAGAGAGTGACTGGCAGTGACAGCACCAGTGCTGTTATGCTTAGGTCACAGTTTCCATAGAAAAGGCATTTTGGTTTCTTAATACCAGTGAAACTGTTCAATGAAGGTGCATGAAACTTCATCAAAAAAGGACATTGACTTTAGGTCTTTCATGGAAAGTTTCATGCAGATCTGTCAAGCAGAGGGTACCAAAAGTGTAATTTACCATTTTAATTCATATCGGCTCTTTGCTCTTTAATACAGAAAAAACCAGCTGAATGGAATTACACCACATTTGGCACAAAGGTAGAACACAGATTTAGCTTTTCATAGTTTTTTTTTTTTTTTTTGGAGTTCAAATCTGCTTTATTGTGTAAGTAAAGACGTGTCACACAGCTTGTCGCGCCCACAACCCGGAGGCCGGCAGCAAATAGGAACAGTAGTGAACACAGCCTTAGTGTCGGCATCCCAGAGGCCCGACGGCATTACATGGGAGAAATAAAGTGGGGTGGTGCCACCGATGTGGTACGGCAGAAAAGGATGAACAGCAGCAGAACAGTGTTTTTCATCGGAGATAAAAGAGAGTTCTTCCCTCTCCGTTTTTTTGGGGGTTTACAACATCTTAACAAAACAACCCAACAATGTAGTAACGAAGAGGCAAGTCATGCTACATGGTGAATTATGCAGCAGTGAGCAGGTGTGGCATGTTATGTGTGCAGAGGTGTGTATATGAGTGTGCGCAAGTCCCAGACGTCCCAGCGAGAGTATCTCTATAAGCCAGAAGCCAGGTTAGGTATGGAGTCCCAGAGAGTCAGCCTGCAGTGGGTGTCATGTCATAGTGCAGGTAGGGCACCTATGGTCCGCGTGCAAGTAAGAGGGAGTAGCGGCAATCTAAGGCAGTAGAGCCATGATGTGGGCTTCGCATGGGGTCTGGGGGGGGTCAGCGAGTGTACAGTGGTCGGAACTAGGGGTACTCCCCCTGGACAGCACAAGGAGGAGGCATGCACGCTGAAAGAGGATCCACAGCCAGTTCCAGTATTGGAGCAGTGCGCTAATCTATGATGGGTTGATCACCTGCCGGGTTTGTGTCTTCTGAGCGTGTGAGTAGATACCGCACCAGTGGATCCCAAATGTCACCGGGGCGACATGAAATAGGCAACAGTTCAGCAAATGTCGCATGTTGCTCTTGGCAGTAAGTTAAGTCACCCAGCCAATCCCTAAATTTGGGCGCTCTGCCCCTTCCCCACCGGCACGCCACGCGTCTCTTGGCCAGCAGGAGCGCAGTGTCTATGAATTTTCGGCAAAATCTGGGAAACCGCACAGAGTCCCCGAGCAGGGCCACCAATGGATCAAGAGGTACAGGCTCTTCAACCATCTCAGCAAGAGCATCCAACACTTGTTGCCAGTAGGTCGCCACCTGGGGGCATGCCCACGCCAAGTGGAGGAAGTCAGCACCAGCAATATGGCAACGTTCACAGCGGTCGTCTTCAGTCAGTCCGAAACGCCGCTTCCTCGCCGGTGTGTAATACACTCGCTGCAAGTATTTATAATGGATGATCTTTAGTCTGCTGCTGGCAGAAATGCGAGATGTGAGCGCGCAGCAGCGGTGCCACTGCTCGTCTGATATGTCGATTGCGAGTTCGGTTGCCCAGCGCATCCGCGCATTGGATTCCGGTATCTGGGCAGCTCCCCCGAGTTGTCGATAAAGGCCGGAGACCAGGTGGGCTCCGTCCTGTGAGCTCAATAAAAAGTGTAGCGGTGGCAGGGTGTCGGGCTCGTTGGGAAATTCTGGCAGTATGTCTGTCATCCCCGCCCGCAGCCGCACATAGTAGAAGAGGTCGAGAGGAGTGCGGTCATGTTCAGCAAAGAACAGGTCTGCTGACTTGAAGGTGCCATTGGAGAACAGATCTCCCCAGCTAGAGACTCGTAGCCTTGCACAGAGGTTGCGAAAGCCCAGTTCCCCCAAGAGGGTGAGATCAGGGTGATGCGTGAGCGGTAATTTGGGTGAGTAGAGAAGTTTACAAGCCAAGCTCCTGGTGATGCGGCGCCATGCGTCCAATGTGCAGGAGACCAACGTATGTGGTGTAGTAATGGCAGATTCAGGACAGTGAAGCAAGCCATTGAGCGGGAGAGGATGTACGATCCAGTCCTCCACTGCTACATGCGGCATAAAGGGGGAAGGGGCCATCCAGTGGTAAGCGAAATGCGCCTGCGCACACTGATAGTAGGCTTTGAAATCAGGAACATCGAAACCTCCTTTTTCATAGGGGAGGGTAACGGTGGACCACTTAAGTCGGGGGTTCCTGCCACCCCAAAAGAGCCGTCGCAGCTCCGACCGCAGAGTTCGGAAAAAAGTAGCGCCAGGGTAGTAAGGTATATTAAGAAAGAAGTAAAGAAAGCGGGGGAGCACCACCATTTTTATGAGCGACGCTCTCCCAGCCATGGATAGAGGCAGGGTGATCCAGCGGTCCACTGAAGCAATCAGTTTGGTTATCGCTACCCCATAGTTGGATCGCAGTGTCTCGTCCCTGTCCCGCGAAATGCATATCCCAAGATAGCAGAGGTCAGATCAACACCACTCAAGTGGGTAATCGAGGGGGAAATCGGTCACTGCATCGGTGAGGGGGAAGAGCTGCGACTTGGACCAGTTGATATGGACACCAGACATCCCCCCAAACAATACAAACTCTCTAAGTAACGGGTTAAGATATACTTCGGGATGTTTGGCATACAGTGTGATATCATCCGCGTAGAGGGACACATCAATCTGGCGCTGCAAGCATTGTACTGCGCCGCCGCAATGTAATTGGCGTAGCCGACAGGCAAGAGGCTCGACAGCTATGGCGAACAATAGGGGAGAGAGAGGGCATCCCTGTCTCGTACCCCTGGTCAGTGCGATGGGCTGAGATAGATGACCGTTGATCAATACTCTCGCCATAGGGCGAGTATACAGCAGGTGGACCCAGGATATGAATAATTTGGGAAATCCCATGCTAGCAAGCACTGAGAGCAGTTATGGCCATTCGACGGAGTCGAAGGCCTTGGTCGCGTCAAGGAAAATGTCCGCCACAGGTGTGTCAGGGTGCACCGTGCGGAGCAGGGAGAAGAGCGTGCGAAGGTTGTGGGAAGTGGACCTGCCCGCCACAAAGCCGGATTGGTCGGGCAGTACGAGTCTAGTCATTAACAACGACAGCCGGGTGGCCAAGACCTTGGCAAGGATCTTGACGTCGCAATTTAGGAGGGAGAGCGGACGGTAAGAGTTACAGGATTTGGGGTCCTTATCGGGTTTAAGGAGGGATGTGATCACCACTTCGCGCATGGAACAGGGGAGCACCCCATCGCATAGTGATTCAGAGAAGACCTCGCTGAGTACCGGGGCCATAATGTCGATGTAAGCTTTGTAGAATTTGGCTGGTATACCATCGAGTCCTGGGGCTTTGCCATTCTTGAGGGACATAATGGCCTCTCGCACCTCATCTAGCTCGAACGAAGCCGCGAGGAACTCCCTATCGCCGTCACTAAGCCAACACAATGCGACGTCGCTTAGGTAGTCAGTATAGGATACATCAGGCCCCACCGTGGAAGTGTAGAGTGAATGGTAATGCGCCACAAAAGTAGAGAGGATCGCGTCTGAGTCTCGAACAGCAGCGCCAGAGGTGTCGGTGAGTTCTAATATGGTGTTGTGAGCTCGTGGTGGTTGTGTAATCACAGCAAGTGCCTTCCCGGGCCTGTCCCCTTCGCAATATTTGCGGGCCTGCCAGTGTTTGCCCCTAAACTTTGCTTCTCGCGCAGCCTCCTCTTCATAACGCAACAGCTTTTCCCTAAAAGTGGCCTGCAGGCCTGGGTTGGGGGTGGACACCATCCTAAGTTCTAAATCCCGCAAGTCTTTCTCCAATGTGCAAATAGATGCGAGGATAGCGCGCAGTACACAATGGCCTTTGGATATACAATACCCCCTGATTGTGACTTTGAATGCCTCCCATATATGCTCAACAGAGTCTACCGATCCCTTATTCCTAGTGAAGAAATCCGCTATCTCTTCCCCTAGCTCAGTGTGAAACAGGTTATCGAGGAGGATATCAGGGCAAAGTCTCTATTGCGGCCGAGGGCTGTCCCAGCCTGGTGTACGACAGTGTAGCAAGACAGGGCTGTGATCAGAGTATGTCCGCGGCAGGTGACGGACCCCCACCAGTTCCACGGCAACATCCTTTGTGATGAGAAAGTGGTCTAAACGTGCCCAGGTCCCGGTGTATGATGTAAAGTGCGTGCCTTCCCGCCCCAGGGGGTGCAAGTGTCGTCAGGCATCCAGCAGTCCGCCCTCCTCAACGACGCCCTCCAGCGCCTCCCTTGCCTTGGCCTTGTAGGTGCAGACCCCATCCGCTCTATCTAACTGTGGTTGCATCGCCAGATTAATGTCCCCTCCCCAAACCACATGTTTTGATGCAATAGAGAGAATTTTGCCCCAGAGTGTAGTGAAAAAAGCTGGTGTGTCTACATTAGGCGCATACATGGACACAAATGTGAAAGTGTCCCGGCCTATCCTGCCCCATAGTAACGCATATCTGCCCTCCCCGTCAAGTAGGTCTCCGAACTTCTGAAAAGGAACCTTGCAGGCAATGCGGATAGCGACTCCCCTCGAATAGGTAGAATAGGAGGAGAAGGCTCGTACTCCGGCCCACCTACTCGCAAACGATGTTCCGCCCTGTGGTGACAGATGTGTTTCCTGCAGCATAGCGACTTGCACGTGATGCCTATCGAGATAGGCAATGACATCTCGACACTTTCTGGCATTATTCAACCCTCTTATGTTCCAGGATAAACAAGTTAATTGCGTGTTAACTATCGGAGTGGCCATGGATGACACAACAAAAGCCAGAACAATGCCGACCTAGGCAGCGTAAATAAACCACCCCCCGCACCACCAGCACCGGTGCTCACAAGGTAGAGTTCAAGCATACAGTCCAAGAGATGATTGCCTCGAAAAAAAAGAGAAACGTCCCACCCCTCCACCCACCCCAGCATCCCAATCATGCCAGCAGCCAAGCTATCCCACCCAACAACCCACCCCCCTCCCCCCTTCCCCAATTCAAGTAACATGAACAGCTGAAACGCCAGCAAGTCAAAGGGGATCTCCCAGACATAGAGAACGTACAGCCACTTCCTAGACCCCAGCCTCGTATCTGTGCCGCCCTCGGTGGAGACTAGGGCCAGGAAAGTGGTCCTTGGTTTACGTTACCACAGGGATGAAGAGTCCATGCAGGGTCACTTTCCGTTCGGTCTCTCGTGCCTGTGCATCAATGTTCGGGAAAACCACAAGCAGCCGCAGGCAGGGTGCGCAATGTAGCGGATATCCGCAGTCAATCTTCATGAGGCGCTGGGGACAAGTCTGCTCTGTCGCGGTCCTCCTCCGCATCTCGGTCCTCCCTGCGCGCCCTCCGGAGCGATTTGAGAAAGTCTTCTACTTTCTGTGGGTTGGTGAAGAACCGTTGCTTGCCCTGATGAGTGATGTGTAGCTTTGCAGGGTACAAGAGAGCATAATCGACCTGTGCCTCGCATAGCTTTTTCTTCACCGGTAGGAACTTACGCCGCTCCTCCTGCACCATTGGTGTGAAGTCCGGGTAGATGGAGAAGGTGACTCCATTGTAGTGCAGCGATCTTTGAGACCAGGCCGCCCGGTCGCGGTAATTCAGCAGCCGAGCAATGATGGGGCGCGGTGGCAGGCCAGGTTTGGGCATAGGCGCCAAGGAGCGGTGCGCCCTCTCAACAATGAACTGAGGCGAAAAAGCGTCCTCGCCGATGGATCCCTTGAGCAGTTTCTCCACGTACAGTTCCATTCTGCCCGTATCTGTGGATTCCGGCACACTGGTGATCCGTATATTGTTTCGGCGACTACGGGCTTCCAAATCCTCATTTTTCGCCGCTATGATCCGGAGGAGGTTGTCCATCCTGGACAGTTGAGTGGTGTGAGATGTGGCCACGTCCGAGGTATCAGAGATGCGTTGCTCCGCGGCCGTGATGCGTTCCTCATGTCGGTCTACCTTGTGCACCAGTGCGTCCAGCCGTGCGGTGACACCATCAACTTTCTCTACGACAGTGGCGAAACCCTGTCGCATCTCTTGTATCAGGCTGGACAGGTCGGCGTCCTTAGCTGAGGAGACGGTGGCTTTTGGGGATGACGTGTTAGGTTCCGGGTCCAGCTGCGTCGACTTCGCGCCTTTCCTCGCGGCATCGAAGCTGAGCTTGGTCTGGCGGTTCTCTGGGTGCACCATGGTGGTGCCGGGGCACGACACCCCAGGAGCGTAGAGTGCAGCAGCACTACGGGCCGTCGATCTAGATGCAGGGCCACAGCGATAGCAAGGCAGGGCAGTGTCGTGAGAGTTCAGCAAGGATCCAGACGGTGAAGGCAGGGGGTCCTGGTGGGTCCGTGCAGGCCCTGCGCAGTCTGGTGGCTGGAAGGGGGGCGGCGAAGTTCTAGTAGCGATGGTGGTGGGGTCCAGCCCATGAACACTGCTGTGGAGGGTGGCGGCGCGGCAGGCCCAGGCAAGTGTTAGAGGCAGGGAGGCCGAGGCGCAGCGGGGGTGTGCCTCGCAGGTGTGCCGGTCAATCTGGGGCGCCTGCAACAAGTCCGCCCCGCACAGCACAGCCAGTAAGCAGCAGAGCAATGCCAGATGAGTGGATGGAGAGCGTGCAGGGCCCCAGCCCTTTCCCCAAGGAAGGTGCGACTGTTCTGCAGCGAGGGGCAGCGTCCCAAGATCAGGCGCAATGTAAGTAGCCAGGGCCGGCAAAGGCCCGATGCAGGTTCGGCAGCAGGCTTGAGGGTCCAGGCCTGATAGTCAGCCACCCCGCCGGGCAGCACACTGGCCTGCGCCCCACTTCACCAATCGGGCCCGGCACCTCTCGGGGAACAGGCAGGCTGTGTAACGTCCGCCCCCCGGCAGCCCGCAGCAACGAAGGCAGCAGCAGTTTCACCGACGGGGGCAGCGAGGGCAGCAGGGGGGGGCGGGGAGGGTCTCTGCAGCACCGGGCAGGCCACCTCTCACCTCCGCCTCAGGCCTGCCGGCGATGAGCCGTCCAGGGGTCCGCCAGCCGCCGAGGGGAGAGGCCTAGTCCCTCGTGGTAATCCCCGGCCCGGCGTAGTACTGCAGGGCCGGCCGCATGCACTCCTCCGCACCAAAGCCGTCGCTGGCAATATTTGGATGAGGCACCGCTCCGGCTCCAAGTCTCCCAGCGGCACCAAACTTGGACCGAGGGTAGGGACAAGTGTCCTGCTGCGAATCACCAGGAATTTAAGCCGATATGGACCCCGTGGCAGAGGATATCAGTAGGATAATGTCCCAAGGAGCGGGAGCTGCGATACTAAGCAGCCATTCCGCTTGTGCGCCCCCCCCCCTTTTCATAGTTTGGTGTAAATCCATTTAGATGTTTTTGAGAATTTGGCCTTTAAGAAAGTGCTCTGGTTGGCAGGTAGAGGTTAAATATTAGAGACATCTAAACCATTCGTTCGCAGATAATCTGTTATTGCTGGTACTGAGGACCTCAGCTGATCCAATATTTTTTTTAAAAATTGATCTGATTGCCCTCAGGAGTTTTTTCTCCCATCATCCTTTTCATTACCATAGATATGAAGACAGACCACAGTACTGGAACGATGGAATTGGTTGTCCAGAAAAAATGTTGTGGCTGCCTTTACGTGTTGGGATGACACAGTCTCTGCATCCTGAAACTATTTTTAAAAAGCCCCATTAGTGGAAAGAGTATGTATGCCTTGACTTTAAGTTCCATGTGGTGGAATCCCACTGGGACCTGATTGTAGTTAAATTTGGAAAAAATGCTGAGTTTTTTCATAGGATGTGTGGACCATCCACAACTTCCCACAAGACCCCACAGTGTCGTAGAACCCCATTTTTTCCACGGAACAACAAACTTTCCATACCTGGTGGTGTGAGACCAGGGCAAGCTTCACTGACCCATCTTAGCCTATTGGAGTAAGATGTAACTAACTATCCACAGACAAACCATGTTGCTGGAGTCTGTGTGAACCTCAGAAAAAGAGCTGCTAAATGAGAAGGCTTTACCAAAAAAAGTGTTTAAATAGATGTAATTAATTGCATTTTGACTGGCTGCTGTCTGTCAGATAGAACAAAGTATGAGGTTACAAATAGGGTTAGATGAGAGGTAACCAATGTAATGTGGCTCTCCCTTCCAGAAAAAAAAAAGTTTTCCCCTTCTTAGCTTTGCAAATCAATACCATGCAGTGTAAACCCTTATGGTGATTTAAGAGGTCAAAGATAACCTTAAAAAGCTATCCAAGTGGTAGTTGTGGGGAGCAGCCTTTCAGGCTTAGTCTTTGAAGGAATGTTAAGCAGCTTGTTTTACCAGAATGAAACCTTATAGTATTGGTTAAATAAAACAAGAACCACACAGTAGTTATAAAAATATGTATTTATTAATATAACACTCCCTAGTACGATACAGTATCTTCTACATGAAGATACTCAGAAAGCACACAATACTGTAGCACAGAAACAATAGTAAATAGCACTAATACACAGTGGGCTACAAGGGGAGACCAAACCACATACTAAAATAGTGGTAAAAGAATCATGACTCGGGTCAAGACAAGTGTTCAGAGGATATAGAATCACTGGGACCCCAAGGAACCACTCAAGATGAGTACATTTGTCCAGTTTGGCACCAGAGCAGGCGCCAACGCCTCCCAGGACTGGTTTGAACTGGACTATGCACAGGGACACCAACTGTGCCCCTCATGCAGACGTTCCGTCACTGGCAAGAGCGCCCACCCAGCCCTAATACACTAAATCCTGTCTGGGAGGTGGTCACACCTCCCTGTGACAGGATGCATATTGTTCCACCATCCTCTACTCGAGCTTGGCTCAGCTGCAGGTGGACAGAGATTTGTCTCCGGTTGCCAGCAACAATTTTGTGCTGCCCTGGACTAGAAGGCTGGTACCGGGAACACCAGGGACCCAACGAAGCTCGATGTTTGGCATCAAACACGATAGGGTTAGGTTCAGCCATTTTAGAGTTGGTCATCATGCGGTCACATAATGCCACTCTATATGTCATAAATGGCTGCTACACTAACAACCCAGGAGAATGGACTCCGTAGGCTGCAGGGGTGTCCTAGTCATGCAGTGGCACCCTCTCACTTATAACCAAGCACCCTGCCTTCAGGATTGTTAAGGTCTGCTATAGGGGTGACTTATAGGATTTAAGTGTAGTGACCCTTAGATATAGTAAACCTATATCTTAAGTAAGTGGTGCATGCACCATCTTACACAGGCTGCAACGGCAGGCCTGCAGTTCCATTTCGCATGGCCTCTCATGGGTGGCATAATACATGCTTCAGCCCATGGGAGGCCTCTGGGGTACCTATGCCCTGGGTACATGGGTACCATATACTAGGGACAGACAAGGGTACCCCAATATCCAATTTGGAGTGTACCTAAGTGCATAACATAACAGTTTAGGGAGAAAGCAGATAGACGGGGGTCCTTATTAGCAGGGTCCCAGTCAGACTATTCAAAAACAGTATCACATTTAGCAAAAAGTTGGGGTAACCATAAGAAGCAGATCCTACTTTCCTACAATTATATATGATGTATTCTTAAAAATATATATATATTAAGGTAGGAAGGAGGAAAATACAATAATTTAAATAATAGTGTCCGAACTCATGCACATTTGGTTAACTGACTTCTTAAAGTCAGAACAGGCTAATGTAGGTGTGTTAACCAAGCTAGCATACCATATTCAGACATTGTGAAAACAGCATAAAGTAAAAAGCACATTAATTGCAGTGTAAAGTATTTAGGAAACAGTAGTACATTCTAGTGTATGCAGGAGAGACACCCAGCTGAACTATAGATTTGAGACACCCCAAAGAACCAACTGTTGAAGAAAGGTGTTCACAGTGTGATTATTTTTCAATTATCTATTAAAAGGCAAATTGTGTACTGACGTGGGAAAATGTTTTTCAAAAGCATGATCAGAGCTAACCTCCAGCTACTCCAGCTGAGTTAATCATGCTAAGCTAGACTAACTTATACACACAGTGTCAGAAAACACTAAGGCAAATGCCTACTCATTGTGCATGCAATGCAGATAGTCCAACTAAAGTAACTATTTGATCAATTGAAAGCTGCTACTGTGTAATATATATATACGGAGTATGTGGTGTATGTGCTGGAGTGCCCCTGTGGTCTGCAATACATTGGTAGTACCAAATTGCAGGTCCACAAAAGGGTACTCCAGCATATCAGGGCAATCAACACCAATGACGCCACCTACCCTGTCGCACGACATTTTAAGGAGTTTCATGGTAACAACAGCAGTCTCCTTAAATATTATGCTATTGACTCAGTGGGCCCTTTGAGGAGAGGTGGTAACCGGGATGGGATCTTAAGGGCACTTGAGACCAGATACATCCTGGAGATGGACAGCAAGAGCCCGAATGGCCTCAACTCCACGGAGGATTTTTACACTTGTTTGTAAGAAACACAAAAGCCTCTTGCTGCACTCTCACCATTTTCTCCCATAAATTGTGTTGGCTATATGAAGAAATGTTGCCTGCCTCAGCCATCAGTGTTGGTCCGTTGGTGATCAAATATGACTATACAAGATAAAAAACACTAGGTCATAAGAATAATGTCGACATAATGGTTGCTGCATACCTCAGAAGCTTAATGTTACTGTCGTTAAGTTTAGTATCTCAGAAAAAAATACTGTTTTTAATTGCACTTGTTCTATTTAGCACTTTCAACAGCGATGGTTTTTTGGTATGATCATTTGTAAACACCTAACATTGGGTTAGGTATGGGGATATGTCAAAATGTACGCATATTTGTGCCCTTCTTATCCGATTATTATACTACTACACCGCAATTAATTATCTAGATGGTAGTAGTTTGGAGTATTGATGATGTATATAGATGTAAATATATGAAATTTTGTGTATATATTTTATATATGTGGGACTTTTAGGTATGCTGTGCACTGATTCTTGCAACATCTAAGGCATTTATGCCGGCAGCTCTCAGACATTTGATCTTAATGTAATTTGACTTCATTTGAGGGTTTCTCTTTGCACATTTTGTAATTATATGAAATTTCGTATGAAGTTTGTAAATACCTTATGTGCCCATGAATTAACTAAAATAACTCACTTGAATTATCGGATATTACAAATGTATTTAAACAGTTATCTAAGTGAAGGGCAATAGCGTAAAACATGTTTGGTTCCCCGCCTTTGCAATGACAAGCGAGTAAGTATTAATCGCAGTTAAAACACTCCCACTGCTTCAAATGTAACCAATCAAATGTGTCCGTCGTTGTTGCATGAGCACTTTAAATTTCTTGCAACTCTCTCAGTGCGTCATGTGACCAAGGCCTCTGTGTAGGCCGAAACGTTATGCTGGCATGGTGTGCTGAGGAATAAAGAAACTCACCTGCACTCTGGGTCTTCCGTGTTTTTCCTGTCAGATGGTCAAGAATTCAAGTCTGTCGCAGTAAAAGCGCAAGTGCGGAAATATATATATATATATATATTCACTGAAAAAACCATAGGTTTCACACCAGTTATAGTTAGCTGGAAATTTTACTGATATAAAACCATTGAAATTCCCACGTTATAGTTAGTCGGACTCACTATAACTTGCGCGTGCAATGCACTGCTGATGACGTCACATATTACATCACTCATGACATGGTCAGTGACATCACTCATGACATCACTGATGACACCATCCTTGTGACACAGTGACAGACCTCCTCTCAGTGTAAAGTAACCCTTGAGACACATATTCAAAAATAGAAACTGAAATTTTTAAAAAATGGACATACCTATATCAGTTACAACAAGCAATTCTGTACTTCCACTATCTATATACTCATCCACTCATTCACCAACAGTTCTATATAGTCACTCATACATATACTCACTCATCATATGAAGAGATACACCTATACATTCTGTTACACACCGACATTCATCCAAAAGTTACTCACACACATATTCACACGTGCAAATAAACTATTGAACAACCATTTATTTGAAAATAGAGTTATACACACACTTCCACCTTACTTCTATTGAAAATTACACATATTTATTCTCTTAAACAATCACTTATAGAAACACATACTTATTTAAACAGGAAATCTTACAATCTCTTACTCTCACATATACTCACTTATATACATCAATATTCATATATACTAGATTAAAACATATGTAGTTACTGATAAAGACACTAGTGAGACAGTCATTCACTCACTAACAAACACATATAGACACTCATCCACCCATACAGTCCTGTACATATGCTGTCTTCAAAACACATACAAACAAAGAGTCAGTCACTCATGCATCTATGTGCTAAGTAATACCTCCACCAAACCATATAGACACTCATACTAATACTAATAAAAATATCAAATAACCCATATACATACGCATGTAGCTACTTATCAACACATGTAGCCACTTATACACAAAGTGAAACACTAATATATGTATTTAAATATTTAAACATAACTCACTAATATTTATTTTTCAGAAAGACACATATTCACTGGATGGTGTCATCAGTGATGTCATGAGTGATGTCACTGACCATGTCATGAGTGATGTAATATGTGACGTCATCAGCAGTGCATTGCACGCGCAAGTTATAGTGAGTCCGACTAACTATAACGTGGGAATTTCAATGGTTTTATATCAGTAAAATTTCCAGCTAACTATAACTGGTGTGAAACCTATGGTTTTTTCAGTGAATTTAATAGGTTTTTTAAATGCTAATTCCTAACTATAACTGGTGTGAAACCTATGGTTTTTTCAGTGAATTTCAAAGGTTTTTTAAATGCTAATTCCTAACTATAACTGGTGTGAAACCTATGGTTTTTTCATTGTATTTCATAGGTTTTTTAAATGCTAATTCCTTTGTATATCGAGTTTCTAACCTTTTTTTTTTTTACAATTTGCTGTTTTTTTTAAGTATTCATTTTTTTTATAATTTTTTTTTTTTGCGCTCTGGGTGCGCGCTCCGGGAAGCTTTCAGCTAAGCTCTCCTGTAAGCTTCTCCGAGAGCTCATCTGAAAGCGCACCCAGAGCGCAACTGTCGTTCGTGAAAAAAAAATATGAATGAAAAGTTAATAATAATGCAAAACATTTCGTACCATACAAATAAAATTTGTTTTTTTTAATATGGAAAATGATTATGCATTTCTATTAAAGATTGATGACGTCACTTCGGCGCGCAACGTACGTGCCCTCGGAAGCGCATACGTGCGCGGCGCCTAAACGCACGCAAAAGCGCCTACGATCGCGCCACGTGTGCGCCCCGGAAGCGCCTACGATCGCGCTGCGTAAACGCACCCGGAAGTGCACCCGAGCGCGCATCGTAAGCGCGTCAGGTCATGTGACCCTAAAATAACACTTTTCATTGGTTGCTAACAGTTTTTTTTTACAATGAATGAAATCCCCACCCATTTCCTTCACTTCTTCTTTCACTTTTGTGACTGAAAGACCTGCCTTTTTTGCTGCTCCATATTCCTGGATTCATCATGGCTGCCAGATCATCCAGCAGTGAAGATGACTTCATTGATGAAGAGCCACCTACCCCAAAGGTGAAGGGACATTTCATCTGGAAATTCTTTAAATTTCCAGCAGACCAGAAGAAGGTGAATGCACCAAAAGTAGAGTGCAGGATCTGCAAAAAGGTCCTGTCACGGGGTAACCCCCAAAAAAAATACTCTTTTGGCAACTTCACCATGATTCGCCATGTGGAGACCAGGCACCCCCAGAATTTTGCCCGAGAAAGTGTCAGGGCTCTGGCACAGGAGGTTCCCAGAGGTGGGGCCTCTACATCAACAGAAGGAGCAACTTCTTCTGGAAGAGAACAATCTCAGGGGCAGGTAGCAAACATCCAACCTGCATTCAACCATGGGGTCGTCAGATGCAGATACTGCAATCAACTCCTCACCTATGGGGAGCAAAGTGTCCTGCTCATGGTTCGGGCATTAGAGAACCATCACTGCCCTTCCCACCCCTAATTTTTTTCTTTTCTTTTTGCTCCTGTTGAGCAGTTTCTATTCCCTGTTTTTGTTCCTCTTCAGTTAAAAGAAGAAAACCAAAAGTTCTTTTCAGAACTACCTCCAATTCTCATCAAAGAGCTATAATCTTAAAAAATGAAGAGTAAGTGAAATATAGTGCATTGATAATTGAAAGGAGAATGAGTAAGAAAGAACAGAAAGGTATGAGAGGTGAAAGGAAGTGAAGTAGGAGGACTGAAAGAAGGTGAGTGTTAGAAAAGAAATTTATGACACAGTGAATAAACTGGAGGCCTCATTTCTGAAAAGTGACGCATCGCTACGTGAAAATAGCGATGCGTCACTTATCTGGACGCACTCCTTATGACATTCCACATATGTCATATTTAATATATGACTAATCAATTCGCAAGGAGTTACAGATATGTCAGTATTTCTGACATATCTCTAAACACAAAAGTAACGCATTGCAGGAGTGCGTCACAAAAGTGACGCAACTCCAGTAATGTGTCCTTTCACATGGAAAAAGCACCATGTGAAAGGTTTGCTGTGAAGCAGGCGCAAGATTTTGGCGCAACTGCATCCTAAAAGTGACGCACTGCGTCATTATTACCAAGCTTTTTGCAAGGAACACCCCCTCTGCATGCATTATACCTGACACTATTTTTTAAAAAGTGACGCATCTAGGTACATGGGTCACTTTTTAAAACTCTGCGCCATATTGTATCTGCATCAGGTATAATGTATGCAGAGGGGGCAATCCCTCGCAAAAAGCTTGGTAATAACAACGTACTGAAATCTATGAGATTTCCCTGCGTCACTTTTAGGATGCTATTGCGTCAAAATTTTGCGCCGGCCTCGCATCACTTTTATGTTTACACATATGTCAGAAATACTGACGTATCTGTAACTCCTTGCAACATGATTCGTCATACATTAAATATGACACATCTGGAATGTCATAAGGACTGTGTACAGAAAAGTGACGCATCACACCAGCAGTGTAATAAAATGTGCCTCGTTGCACTATATTTAAAGGATGCAACAGCATCCTAAAAGTGACGCAGTGAAATCTCAAACATTTCACTGCGTCGCTATTACAAAGCTTTTTGTGGGGGAACACCCCCTCTGCATGCATTATACCTCACGCAGATATAATGTGGCGCTTGATTTTAAAAAGTGACCCATCTACCTAGATACCTCACTTTTTAAATATAACGCAACGCAACACATTTTTTTACACTACTGGTGCAATGCGTCACTTTTCTGTGCGCACTCCTTATGACATTCCAAGTAACGCATTGCTGGAGTGCGTCACAAAAGTGACGCAACTCCAGTAATGTGTCCTTTCAAATGGGGAAAGCAGCATATGAAAGGTCTTGCCTCAGTCTAACACCTGCTGTAAAGCAGGCACAAGATTTTGACGCAACAGCATCCTAAAACTGACGCAGTGAAATCTCAAAGATTTCACTGCGTCGCTATTACAAAGCTTTTTGCGGGAGAACACCCCCTCTGCATACATTATACCTGACGCTATTTTTAAAAAGTGACGCATCTAGGTACATGGGTCACTTTTTAAAACTCTGCGCCATATTGTATCTGCAACATGATTCGTCATACATTAAATATGACACATCTGGAACGTCATAAGGAGTGCGCACAGAAAAGTGACGCATAACACCAGCAGTGTAATAAAATGTACCTCGTTGCACTATATTTAAAAAGTGACGCATCTAGATAGATGCGTCACTTTTTAAATATTGCATAACAATGCGCATTTTTTTACACCGCTGATGCGTCACAAAAATTGACGCACAGGAAGCGCAAAACTAACAGCGCAAGGCCTTCATAAATATAGTCCTGGATTTAGGGGGTCAGAGGGGGTCTACTCTTCCCCCTTATGATCCAATCAGCTTCCTGCGCGCAAGTCGCGTGTCGCGCCTGGAGCGCACTCCCGTGCGCGCACGGGAGAGCGCATATCCCCGCGCAAAACGAAAAAAAAATGTTAATGCCCTGCAGGACCCTATTTTAGTCCCTACATCAAACCTAGGGGGTCAGAGGGGGTCTACTCTTCCCCCTTATGGTCATTTGCCCCTTTTTTTTTCAAACCCCTTGTGTCTCGATTTTACCGAGACACAAGATGGCGGCCGCTCCGCACTGTTTAGAATGTTTACAGACAACTGAGATCCAATCAGCTTCCTGCGCGCAAGTCGCGTGTCGCGCCTGGAGCGCACTCCCGTGCGCGCACGGGAGCGCGGCTATAGATATATATATTTTTTTGAACCTAAATTACTCAAAATCCACTGGAGCACATATCTTGAGACATAGCAAAGGCACATCGGGCTACCAGTCCCTACAATTTTGCCAAGTTTGGTGGAAATCCATTCAGCCGTTCGGGCTAAAAGTGAAATCGACCGCCCTATGGAAATTAACATGGGGAAAACGCGTTTTGGGACCCCCCTTTTATCTCGGCCCCCGCTTGACGAATCCCCCCCAAACTTTCAGGGAAGGACCGGACCGCCATGAGACCATTTTCCTGAAAATTTCAGGCAGATTCGTCAACCGGCGCCAAAGTTATTCAAAATAGAATGTTGAGATTTAACATTGAAAATTATCCTAACTATAACTACCTACTGGCGACCGCCAGTAGGTAATATATATATATATATATATATATATATATATACCTGAAGAAAAAAAAACAAATGTGAAAAAGTGATGTTATGGTTAGGTGCTTTTTAAGAAATCCCTAAAGACGTGGCTCTTCATCGAGGCCTACCCATAGACATGCTCTCGGACCTAGGATTATGTTTTTCTGATTATGTTTTGGTTAGGCGCCTTGACGCCCGATGGGCTATGTTGCGCGATATAAGTTTATCTCATCATCATCATCTCATCAGGTGAAAATGTCAGTTAAAATGTAACATTTTAAACTCAAAGAAGCACTGAAATTCACCACTTATAGTTTACAGAAAAAACTAGAACTTGTTCCCCTACAACGCAGAGTGTTGTCATCAATGATGTTATTTGAGATGTCATTAGTGACATCACCAATGATGCCACTGCATGTCATGAGTGATCCAATCTGTGAGGTCAAAGCAGAACATTCCAGTTTGCTCAGTAACTGTAACTGGTGAATTTTTAAAACAAAAAAGTTTAAAATTGTATGTTTTAGATTACATTTTTATCTAACTATAACATCACTTTAACCTTTGGATTTTTCAGTAATTTTGAGAGGTTTTTTTTAAATGCGAAATAAGATATTATACCATTCTTACTTATTCAATCACTTTAGCCTTTGTTTTTTGTTAATGAATTTCCAGATGTTCTTTAATGTAAAGTAAGTAAGATCTTATCATACCCAACCCCCAGAGCGTGGCCAAAGCCCCCCTGCGCATAGCTGTTGGTTGCGCACTGCGTGGAGTTGGGCGCACAGTCTGGCCTTACCCAGGACCTGCAAACCACCCAGACCCGAAACTCCCCAAACTAAAGGGAAGTCAATACCCCATGGATACTCACCCCACAAGGGCTAGTGTGTCACTGTATTCCAAACTTGACCCCTCATGTCTCTTTTCAGACAGAATGTAAACAAGCATTGGCACCTTCGGCGGTCAGCTGAAACTTTGAAAAACTTCTATGAAATTGTATTGGGGTACTCTGGCCCACTTTGGCTAGTAAGAATTTCTAGGACAGTTATCTTGTCACCAAAGCAGTCTCAAGTCCAGTTCCAGGCAGTATTGGCGATACACTGTAGACTTCAATGGAATTGCCCTGATGCAAGCGATACAGGATGCTGAAGATGCTGTAGGAGGCTGTGTGGTCAAGGGGGGGTTCCTGGGGCTACTCCTCGATCAACATTCTAAATTGGGTGACATTCACCCTAGGGGTCGATGTACCACAAAATCCTGTTGAGTCCAGCAAAAGTCTAGTTGCCACTAGACTAGTGGGATCGAGTAACAACGAAACCAGAGCGCTTTGGTGAAGACTGGCGTCCTTCTTGGGTGACCATACCGCACTCCGACAATGTGTCCAGCAGATTTGATGCAACTTCTAAGCATTGGTACTTGGTTGTCCAGGCTGCATGTTGGCAGTCAGTGGTGGTAAAGCAATTGTGGCTGCTGACTTGCCAAGCCTTTTGCTTTTGTGGCTCTAGAGCTGAAATAGGAAGTCAGCAAACTTTATCTTGGAGTTCACCTGTTCTCAGAAAAAACTCTTCCACAAGTGCACCACAGCTACAGTCCTCTCTTTGCTAGCCTAAGAATCAGTAGGTGCAGTCCAGCGGTTGATGCTGCCTCCCTTGCTAGGTCCAGGGAAAGTAAGGCAGTCATTCTTCAGTTCTCGCTCTGGTCCATATGTGATCTTAGGAATGAGGTTCAGGGGTGCCATATTTATACTGAGAAAGTGCCCTCGTGGAATGTGGCGGTTGCTAGAATACTAGGTCCCTTCCTGCCTGTTGTGACTTCCTGTAATGTGTGGCAGCTAGTTATCCGACTATGCTCACTCCCAGGCTGGCAGACCCCTCTCTTGGCATGTGGAGCTTGGCAGCCCGCCATAGATGTGTAGCTGCCTGAGGGCTACAAGTCCATTGAAAAAATTATTTGGGAATCATTTTCCCCTCTCTTTTCCCAGCACCAACCATCTACCTGAACAAAAGAGCAGCCCCTCTTGTGTGTGTCCACCATTTGCCCTTCCAAGATGGCTTCCCCTTTGAAGCTCGATTTTATATTATAAAAGGAGGCCTGGGCTTTGTCATTAGTTTAAATGACAACGTCTAATTAGCAGTTGAAAACTGCTCTTCCCATCTGCAGTGGCAAGCTTGGATATATGTTTTAATTTGTCACACCAAGGGTGACACAATAAGTGCAATAAGTGCTGCCGCATAGGAGGTACTCCTGGCACCATATACTAGGGACTTACTAGTAGGTTAACTTATGCTAACTAGATATAGGCCAATCCAACACATACTTTTAAGGGTCAGAACGCTGGCACAGACTGAGGTCTGGTTAGCAGGCCGAAATGCACTCTCAGAGTCGAAAAACCAGCAGCATCAGTCCAACACTTTTGAGTGATCATGCAAAAAAGGAATTTCCTTATAGTTGATTTGTTAGCCATGTCAATAATTTTGACCTGGATAGACTGACATACAACAAATCCAATTGCCCACTTAATTGAAGATGAAGTAGGACATCACATTTTCCTAAAATGGGTTCTCTGTCTATCATCTCACCGTATACACCTGAAAACTGGTAACAGTCAGCTTTGCCAAATTTAAAAAACATTTCACCATAGGAACCAGCAGATGTCAGGACCAGAGTGATATGGGAAAGTTAAGTGCTATTCTGTTATTTCTGGTAAAGTACCCGGCGGAATGGCTGGATATGAATGTTGAAAAGAGTTGGTAAAACAGAATGACAAAATCAGGGAAAATTACTCTTTCAGTCTTTCCTTGTGGCCCTTTCAGGAGTTACAATTCTTTGACAGTTACTGCTGATTTCCTAAAGTTGCACCCACAAATTGTTTTGGTCAATTTTGTCCAAATGGACAACACGCTACACCACTGCTCTGTACGGCAATCCACTCTACGCCACTCTAATCTATTCTGCACCACTGCACTCTATGCCACTCTACTCTCTTGTAATGGATGATAATCATGGGCTTAGGAGGACGTGTTCTAATTTAAGCAAATATTTCATAGTGTCCTTGGTGAGACCACCACAAAGATTTCCCAACATCATGACTCAAACAACACTGGAGCTAACGCCACAAAATCATAATTACTATTGTATGTTGATTGATGGAGATCTAAAAACAGCCCACTGATCATCTTTCTATTTTCTGAATATAGTTAACAATGGGAAATCCTCTTACTCCATGTGATACTTGTCATCATAGAAGAGATGGTCATGCAAGGAAAATCAACGATTTTTCATAGATTATCTACTATTATGTCAGGGAGGAAGCCCCTGGAAGTGTTTTGTACTGCTTTTATCCATGAACCAGTGAAGCACTTTATAAAAATGATGAATACAAAAATGCTTAGCTTTCTTCTAATTGCAAAGATAATTGTACCAAAAGTGTGAATACTTTTGAGAATACTCACATAACCGCCTTCACACAGGGATGTAGGGCAGCCTGTTGTCTCACGTGCATAATAGGGTACGGGAAACGACTTCCAGAGACAGATTTGCAGCAGTGAGTTTCCACTTTGCTGGGCCGGAAATCTAGGGGAGGAAACAGACAGCTTTGAATCCTTCTCCGAATTGAATCACAGTGTCCCTTATGTATTCAGCGAAAAGTGAGCTCACAGACATTTGAACTTGGGAATATGAGCAAAACACACATTTCAACATACAGTAATTTAATATTCATATCGGAATGGGGAGTATTTCTCTTCTATTGTTAATAATATCATTAGGTCGTGGCTACAGACAGTCTTAGACCTATTGTTTCCAATATTTTACTTGCACTTAGAGTTGACTTGGGGTCAACCACTTGGTCATGATCGGATGGCTTTGTGTTCTATCAGACTTGTCTGCCGGACTGGGAACCAAAACCGGCCCTGGCAAAGTGCTCGTCTGCCCCCCCACCTACGTCACCCCCCTCCTCGGCTTGGGGGTGCTGCCGAACTCTTTGCCAGGGCTGGTTTTCGACCGATTTTGTTGCAGGGCTGATTTTGCAGCTATGCTGCAGAAAAAAAACCCTGTGACAAAAACGGCCCCCAGTGGCCCAAAACTGGCCCCCACCCGTGTGGCGCAAAGGGTATTGCCCGGTACCCGCTACTGCCAGTCTGGCCCTGCCCATATCCTTTTGTTCTTCGGATCAAGAAACATGGCCGTCCCCCATGATAGATAGGTAAATTAACAAGCACTGGCAAAGTGCCTATGCAGGAGCTATTGGCTATGCCAATTTGTTTTAGCAATGTTGTACACCAGCGTGGCTGAGAGTGGTATAGAGTAGAGTGGATTGTCGTAGAGTGGCGTGGAGTGAAGCGGAGTGACATGGAGTGGTATAGAGTGGAGTGGTATAGAGTGTTGTGGAGTGTCGTAGAGGGAGTAGAGTGTCATAAAGTGGAAGGGCAAACTACCTTAATAACGAATCCCTAACAACGAGTGGGCTTAACGACTTCCAAACAACGACCTGTACCTGCACCACGACCTCCTTAACAACTAATGTACTTGAACCACGATCTCCTTAACAACTACTATATCTGAACCACGACCTCCAAAACAAGAGGTAACTGTCAATAATTAAATTAAAAAGTTATAAATATAATTTTTTTACAAATTGTTTTATACATGGCCTTATTTAATTATGCTGTTGTTATAATAGACGTTATATAAATTTAAAATGTTAAGCCAGGAGATGGCACTGTACGTTTTGAATTTGAACTGTGCTCAATGCGACTGTTTCTCTCTGGTTTTCACAGTTGAAATGGTCACAAAAGGATGGTTGGACATTAATTATGTTTTATACGAGTCAATTTAAAAAAAAATGAAAATATGTTCTGGAATCTGTTTTTATATAATTTTATTTTCTGTTAGAAAAAAGATGATGGAATATTTTTTACGTTTTTTGCTGTACATTACTGTCTCTTTGTAAGTTTGTCTGTATTGAAAAAAATATGATTATTCGATTGTCAAATTAAAGTTTTAATAATAAAAATAGTTTAAATAAAAAATGATGTTTAATTTAAATACATTTTTTTCTGTTTCAAATCTTGCTTTGACTTGAAGTAGTAGTGGGAGATTCGGGAAACATGTCAATTAATACATTTGCGTGGTTTAGTAAGTCGTTGTTTAAAAAGTAGTGGTTTGACTTTGGTCGTGGTTTAGCCTTTGTGGTTTAGGAATCCTTTGTTGAAGTGGTAGTTGTTTAATCATACAGCCGAAGGGCATAGAGGGGAGTAGAGTGTCATAGAGTTGAGTGGAGTTGAGTAGAGTGTCATAGAGTGTTCTAGAGTATCGTAGAGTGGAATGGTGTACAGCAGAGTAGTGGAATGGAGTAGAGTGGCATAGAAAAGAGTTGCATACAGCATCATAGAGTGGAGCAGAGTGTGGAGTAGAATGTTGTGTAGTTGAGTAGAGGGTTTTAAAGTGGAGTGGCATAGAATGGAGTGGTGTACAGTGGAGGGCGTGGAGTAGTGCATGGTAGAGTGGAGTGGTGAAGTGTAAAGTGGAGTGGTCTAGAGTAGAGTTGCATAGAGTGCAGTGGTGCAGAATAGATTAGAGTGGTGTAGAGTGGATTGGCATACAGTGCAGTGGTGTAGCATGTAGTGGAGAAGAGTGCATTGCTGTAGAGTGCAGTAAAGTGGTTTAGGGTGCCGTGAAGTAGCGTAGAGCACAGTATCATAGGATGCAATGGTGCAGATCAGATTAGAGTGGCTTATGTGGATTGGCCTAGAGTGCAGTGGTGTAGAGTGTAGTGCCCTGGAGCAGAATGATGTGGCATACACTGCATTAGCACAGAGTGCAGTAGAGTAGCATAGACTAGAGCGGTACAGAGGAGAGTCCAGTGGTGCAAAGTGCATTGATATAGAGAGCAGTGGTTACAGTTCAGATAGTGCAGTGATGAATAGTACAGCATCATAGAGTGAAGTGGTGTTGAGTAGAGTGGTATACAGTGCATTTATGTAGAGTGCAGTGGTGTACCATAGATTGCAGTTTCATAGAGTGCAGTGGCGTGGAGTAGAGTTGAGGCGTGTAGAGTGGAGTGGCGCAGAATGGAGTAGAAACGCATGGAGTGCGGTGGTGTACATTGCGGTGGCATCGAGTAGATTCTTTCAGAGCAGAGTGAAGTTGTGTAGAATGGAATGATGCAGGGTAGGGAGGAGTGGTGCAGGGTAGAGAGCAATGGAGTAGACTGGCATAGAGTACAGTGGCATAGAGTAAAGTGGTGTAGAGTTCAGTGGCATAGAGTAGATTACAGTAGCATGGATTGGACTGGCATACAGTGCTTTGGAGTAGAGTGGAGTGGTACAGAGTGCATTGGCGTAGAGTGTAGAGTACAGTGGAATAGACTGCAGTGTTGCAGAGTGGCACAGAGTACACTGGAGTGGCCTAGACTGGAGAGATTTACAGTACAGTGATGAAGAGTGTAGTTGTACAGAGCAGAGTGGCACAGACTGCTTTGGAATAGAGTAGAGTGGTACAGAGTAGAGAGACGTAGAGTGGAGTGGTGCAGAGTAGAATGCATTCACGCAGAGTGAAGTGGCATAGAGTGGAGTGTTGCAGAGCATAGTGCAGTGAGGTGGAGTGGTGCAGAGTGGAGTGGAGCGGTATAAAGTGGAGTATGAATGTTGTGGTAGTGCACAGCCATGACAGTCAACACATTTTCAATTGAAATTACCATTGCATTTGCACAGACTTACAGTTTTACTGATAAAACTATACAGCACACCAACGATAGTGTGTGGAAATGTCATCACCTAGTGTATTAATTTGTTTTGATCCCATTAAGATATTTGATTCCTCCGCACTTCAGAATTACCCAAACATTTGCTCTATTTGTGCTTCCCTAAATTGGATATTTTCTGAAATATCTGCACAGTTCATTTACAGACATTTAAAATTTGTTGTGTGCTAGAATTTTTTTTACATTGTACAAACTTCCTCCTGCACACCTTTGGAACCCAGCATGATTGTCATATAAATCCTCTCACTTTGAAGTCAGAGAAAGAAATGTAAACACCAATCTTTCGCGGAAGATAGTGCTGACATTTGACCTCTGTCTCTGAATGCATAGTAAATGTGACAAGATAAGATCAAGATTTAAAGTCTGGTTTAAAGAAAGGAGTGCTGGAAGCAGATACAAGGGGCCCTTGTAAACAGGCTATGCTCCACGGAAGGTACAAGCTGACAGCTTAAAACAAACAGAGCCAGCAAACAGAAAGCAAACAAATTTGAGTTACGAACTACAAAGCCAATGGCAGCAATGGACAGAATGCGTTCCCAGAGAAACTTTCCAGATTACCTAGTACAGCATCTGCAAGTGGTACAAAACATGGCGATCTGCCTACTATACCAGCTACCCAAACACGCTTCAGTATATCTCCTCACCAGAAGCTGCTTCCAGCGCTCAAGCGCATTATGTTTAAAATTCTGACTCTGACCCACCAAGCCCTCCACCACAAGGGTCCCTCGTATTTGAATAAGAGAATTACAGAATACAGAATAGGAAGAAAGCTGTGCTCTAGTAATGCTGCCTTGTTAACAATCCCCCATCTTAAAAAGCAATCAAGAGTGGGTTCCTCCTTCACGGTAATGGCAGTAGGCAAGTGGAACCAGATGCCGGGCCATCTGAGATCAATCACTGAGGAAGTGATCTTCAAAAAAGCACTGAAAATGTACCTCTTCAATGTCTAGGGCTTCAGGATGCCTGTCGGTTCTGCAACACCTGCACCTGTTTCTGATGTCGAGCCCCCTGACACTCCTTGAGTAGCCAAGTGCTTTTTTTAAACCATTCATTCATTCATTCAATGCCCCCAAGATGACTTTAGCAAACCAGACAGCTGCGCGGTCTGGCAGGTTTTGACCTAAAAATGGCCGCCTGCATTATGACACATGCACACACATGCATCACAATGCACACATGTGCAAGCATCACAGCGTACGTGTGTATCCCATTGCATTCATGCTTTTTGACGGCCATTTTGGAATATGTTTTCTTTAAAAGAAAATCCATTTCAAGATATGTGTACCATCCGATTGGTCAGGCAAATGCTTGTTTTAAAATATGCCGCAGTGCTTGGTATGGGCGAGTGGAATGTGATGCCCCTTTTCTAAACAACACTCAATGCATCTTTTTTCTCAGTTGCATTTTGGGCATTTTTGCTCCGCTAATTAATTGATCAGAAACCAATAGGATAGATGGTAGACAGGCAGGATTTTTTCTCAGCTCTCTCTACGCACATGTCGACCAATCAGATTGGAAAGTATGTCTAAAGGCCCCTGGGGAAGGAGGACTTTGGGTCCTCCCAAGTATGGTTGACCAGATTTTTGAAAATTCAAGGCAGCGGATGAAAGGGCCTCCTATTCCATACACAGCGTTTGCTAAAATTCACCTATCTCTTTTACTTTTTTTTTCTTCTTACCATGTTGCCGGTGAATCAGAATCCATGTGGACACTCTAGAAGTGTGCACATTGTCCTCAACTCTACAAAATATGGCTGAAGACTTGACTGAAACATTATCCTTTTGTGCCACCGTTTTAACCATACCCATTAAAATGACTGAAAATCTTATAAACTAGTTCCAACAATGATGATATTTACTTATCTGTCAGTCTACCTCTTTTTCCCCTCGCTTTATTTTACTAAAATAATATGTGTGAACTAATGGGTGTGACCTAGTGAATCCGTGGGTCATCATACCATTAAAGACACATAGAGAGGCAACTCCTTGTACAAAGGGAATGAGTGATTAACTAAAACAGAGCATTCAATATTAGACAAATTGTATTTTACAGGTCTGGGCCAGTAGTTTCCCGTCCCGTCCCCCAACGCCCATTGGCCGCCCCGGTCTCGCCTCCCAGCTGCTCCTCCCTCCCACTTGGCCTTTTATGGGGGACGGCACGCGGCAGTGAGTGTGACCCTTGTCCCTGCTCGCCGGTCAGGTCGCTCCCCACGCCGCACAGCTCCTCCTGTGCGCCTGTGACTCCTTCCCCACTGCTGCCGCTGCCGGGAATTCGCCCCTGGTGTACTCCTGTGATTGTGGTCTGGTGGCTGTTTTGTTCTTATTTCTGTACTCTTATTTTATTTTATTTTGTATTGTAGTCGGTTCTGGACCCTTAAGTGCCCCTTGCCCTCTGTACCCCCCCGCTCCCCGCTTCCCGCTGCTGCACCCCTGCGGCCCCGCCCCCTTTGCCTTCTGTGTCCCGTCCCGTCCCCCAACGCCCATTGGCCGCCCGCTCCCGCCTCCCAGCTGCTCCTCCCTCCCACTTCGCCTTTTATGGAGGACGCCGCGCGGAAGCGCTGGGGAAGTGTGCAGCGGACGCGCCAAAGGCAAGCCCGTCTGCGCCCGTCCGCACCTGGACCGCCCCCAGTACCAGAACCCCTGGACCCCGTGCCGCCCGCAATGCCAGAATCCGAAACAACACCAACGCCCTCCTCGCTCCCAACACCGGCCGGGACCGCCGCTGCTTCCAAGCTGCCCCGAAAAGCACCCACGGACCCTTCTTCTAGCCACACCTGCAGCTTCCCCTGTGACAGAACCACCAAGCCTACAAGGACCGGACCCAACCACTTCCGCTGCATACTCCTCAACACCCGCTCCGCATACAAACACGCCGTCGAGCTTTGGGACCTACTCGACACAACGGCCCCAGACGTAGCATTCCTGACAGAGACCTGGTGGAACGAATCCTCGGCACTGGACATCGCCATAGCCATCCCAGACGGCTACAAGATCACCCGCAGGGATTGCGCTAACAGAATCGGAGGAGGAATAGCCATCGTCCACAAGTCCACGCTCCAGGTCCACACCCTCGCAGACGACTTTCTCAACTCCGCCGAACACCTTTACTTCCAGATCCACACTGACCCCAACACCACTCGTCTACAGACCTCCCGGACCGCGGGCCCTGTTCAGCGACTCCATCGCCAACCTCGCCAGCACCCACGCACTCGCCTCCACGGACTACATCCTCCTTGGGGACCTGAACTACCACCTCGAAAACAACAACAACATCAACTCCGCCACCCTGATCGACAACCTCGCCAACCTCGCCAACATCGGCCTCCCACAACTCGTCACCGAACCCACCCACACCGCCGGCCACACGCTCGACCCCATCTTCTCCACAAGCACCCATGTCACCTTCTTCAACCACACCACCGAACTCCACTGGACCAACCACCACTGCATCCACTTCATATTCAAGAAAGCAACCACGCATCACCACACTCAACAGCTACCTCGCCGCAGCTGGGGCAAAATCACTGAGAACCAACTGACCTCTGCCCTCGCCCTGGACCCACCAATCGACCCCACCGACCCAGACACCGCTGCCCTAAACCTCAGACAGTGAATCGAAGACTGCGCCAACACCTTCGCCCCGCTAAAGAAGCCCTCTGTCAACCACTCCAACAAGAAAGCCGCATGGTTCACCGAAGAACTCCAGACCTCTAAACACACATGCCGGATGCTAGAGAAAAAATGGCTCCAAGACCGCACGTCAGACAACTACGCTGCCCACAAGGACGCCATTCGCAGACACCACCAACTCATCAGAACAACCAAGAGATCCTCCTTCAAAGCCCGCCTGGACAACAATGCACATGATTGCAAAGAGCTCTTCAGCATCGTCAAAGAACTCTCCAACCCCAGCGCCAACACCAACAACATCCCGCCCTCGCAAGGACTGTGCGACCCACTGGCCACCTTCTTCCACCGCAAGATCATCGACATCCACAACAGTTGCAACGCACCACCAGCCCCGACCACGACAGACCCCACCTCGAACACCACTTGCACCAACCAGCTGACCTCCTGGGCCCAAAAGATGAGACACAAAAGATCATGAACTCCATCCACTCGGGATCGCCAGCAGACCCCTGCCCACACCACGTGCTCAACAAAGCAGACGCCACCATCGCATCTCAACTACGAAAGGTCATCAACATCTCCTTCGACTCAGCTACATTCCCGGAAAGCTGGATGCACGCCGAAATCAACGCCCTCCTCAAGAAGCCCAAGGCGGACCCCAAGGACCTCAAGAACTTCCACCCCATATCCCTGCTCCCCTTCCCGGCGAAGGTCATTGAGAAAATCGCCAACATACAGCTGACCCATCGGGAGGAGCCACGACACCAACCAAGATGGCCGCATAGTCCCCCGGCTCCGCTGACCTCCGTCCTACGCTCTAATATCCTGCCATCTATCCTGATTTCCTGCCCCGGATCCGTGTGTGTGACCCGATTTGCACTCCAATGGGGTGCTCCCGGAGTTTCTCTGACATCGTGAAGCGAAGTAATGTCGAGGATCGATTTGAGGCCTAACCCAGCCGAGAAGCCGGGGTCTCGAGTGCTGGCCTTGCCGGGTCCGAGTTGAACAACAACGCACTGCTGAAAGCGGTCGGGTCCGGTCTTTGGAACATTCGGAATTTTGGGATTGCTTTGCTACCATCTGCTGCCTGGTGCTCTATAGGAGGTGAGGCGACTAGGACGCACGGTGCTGGGTTGCGGCGGTCCCGGTCCGGGGGTCCGGCATTTGTACCGCCGGTGCCCCTTGGGTTGGAATCTGGCTACGCGCTACTGCACGCTAACAGTCTGTCCCTCATGGCTAATACCTGCTCCGCCTAATCTTGCCCCGGAGAAGGCGCCTCTCCGTGAGGACCACCATGCCCGAGGAAAAATGGAGGCTGACGGAGCAGGCTCAAAGTGGCCCGTCATTGCGGACGGTACTAGAGGCCCTTGTGGCACTTCAGGAGACGGTTAAAGCTCAGACCTGCAGCCTGTTGTTGGCGGCGGATGGAATCAAAGGATTGAGACCGGATCCTGACTTGACGCCTGAGACCCGGCGGCCAGCTCGCCTTTCGATTGACGCCCCGGTGGCGTACTTAGTCCCGGCGCTGGAAGCTGTATTTGCCCCCGTCACAGTGGAACTACCCGAAAGTACTGTGCTAGGTGATTCAAATAATCCGTTGGGATCCCCGGTTTTGCAACTGTCGGAACACTTGTATGCTGTCCCCACTTTGGTTCCTTTTAATTGGGACTGTGAACTGTTTTGGACTGTGTCGACCCCCATCCCCAGTCGGTCTATCAAGATGGCGATGGGATAAAGACTGGCTTCGGAGACGGGGAGGGGCATCGTTGGTACCAGCCGACTACCTTGGGACTTGCCGTTCTTTTTTCATCTGTGGAACCCTGTTCTGCCAATTTCTGTGTACTATTCGACATTTTGAGGACAGGGCTTTTTTTCCCTTACGGACTCAGCAAATTTCATCGACGGGGCCAAGGCTGAGATTGTTTTCTGGGTGGTTCACTGTGGTATTATGGTTAACGGGATTGTTTTATTGAATAACGGAGTCCGGGGCGGGGTTGGTTAGGTCGGGGGCGAGAGACCGGGAGTGCGTTGAATAAAGCCCTCCTCCATTTCCCTTCTTCGGGTGGGGTTTAATTTCTTTTCCCTTTTTCTCTGTTTCTTCTATATTTCGGGTTTCGGTTTTTGGGCGACAGGCACGCTGCTAGGGGGGTAGGCCATAGTCATCTGCAGGGGTGCAGGGTGGGGGTATACAACGTTTAGCATGCATTTTTTACCACGCACTACCATTACAAAGCAGGCATTACCACGCATACCATTACAACGCATTGCGCTGGGGGGCGCTCTAGGATAGGGAATAAGTTTAATTTTATATCCAACACCTTCCCTAGTGTCCACGGGGACTGGAGTTGGAATATAAAATTATACTTACCACTATCCAGCACCTCGAAGCGCTATGCGTTGTAACGGTATTCGTTGTAAATACCGCGTTGTAAAGGTATGCGTGGTAATAGTATGCGTGCTAACGTCATACATCCGGGGTGGGGGATGGGAGTTTTGTTTTTCTTTGTTTCTATGGCCTTTTTCTCTTCTTATCTTTCCTAGGCCTTTTCTTTTCTCCTTTTCCGGGTCAGTGTTGTGGGTTCCTTGTTAGGTCCATCTCTGTTTTCACATCTGTGCCTCAACTCTCGCGATGTTTCGGGGCCAAGGGGCGGGCATAATTGTTGGCGCGAATCGTAATAGTATGCTTGTTTATCCTGGGTGTCGTTTGCTTAAACGCCACTGACCTACATGAAAATGGATTAACTGTGGACACATTGCTATTTCGCTCGCCCCCACTTCATAGCTTGAGAAATTGTATGGCACCTGATCCTTCTATCTTATATTAAAAAATTAAACCTTTTGTATCCTGTTTCCAATTCGGTAGGTCCTCCAACCAGTACGTATTGTGGAAGTAGCGACTATGCTCCCAGGAGGCTGGGTCTGAAGTTTTCATCGTAATACTGTGTTGCAATTGCCTAGCGGCCAGCCCTGGGGGTTGTAGGCCCGTGTTTGTATCTGGTTGAGAATGTTAAATAAAGGTTTTCAAAAAAAAAAAAACATACAGCTGACCCGCCACCTCGAGGACAACAACATGCTAGACCCGTCGCAATCTGGTTTCAGATGGAACCACAGCACCGAGACAGCCCTCATTGCCGCCACAGACGACATCCGACGCCAGCTAGACAATGACGAAACCTCAGCCCTCATCCTCCTGGACCTGTCAGCCGCCTTCGACACGGTTTGCCACCACACATTAAGAACACGCCTCAAGAAGCTGGTATTCGGGAGAAAGCCCTGTACTGGACCACTTACTTCCTCTTTGACAGAACCCAGAGTGTCCACCTCCCACCCTACCGATCCAAAGCTACCAACCTCATCTGCGGCGTACCCGAGGGCTCATCCCTCCGCCCAACACGGTTCAACATCTACATGGCCCCCCTCGCACAAGTGGCCCGTCAACACGACCTGAACATCATCTCCTACGCCGACGACACCCAGCTCATCCTCTCCCTTACCAAGGACCCGCATACCGCCAAAACCAACCTCCACGAGGGTATGAAGGCAGTCGCCGAGTGGATGATGAGCAGCCGCCTGAAGCTGAACTCGGACAAGACCGAAGTCCTCATCCTCGGCCCTACCCCATCTGCCTGGGACGAATCCTGGTGGCCGACAACACTAGGAACAGCACCAATGCCAGCGGACCACGCACGCAACTTGGGATTCATCCTCAACTCCTCACTCTCCATGTCCAAGCAGGTCAGCGCCGTCTCCTCATCCTGCTACAACACCCTCCGCATGCTTCGCAGGATCTACAAGTGGATCCCGATCAAAACCAGAAGAATGGTGACACAAGCCCTCGTCAGCAGCCGCCTGGACTACGGCAACGCACTCTATGCAGGAATCCCGACCAAACACCTACAGCGACTACAACGCCTCCAGAACGCCTCGGCCCACCTGATCCTCAACCTCCCCCGATGCAGCCACATCACCCCTCACCTCAGAGACCTTCACTGGCTCCCCATCAACAAGAGGATCACCTTCAAGCTCCTCACCCACGCTCACAAAGCACTCCACAACTCCGGACCAGCCTACCTGAACAACAGACTCAACTACTACACCCCCGCCCGCCAGCTCCGCCCCGCCAGCCTCGCCCTCGCCGCATTTCACGAATCCAGCATACCACCTCCGGAGGCAGATCCTTCTCCTTCCTCGCTGCCAAGACCCGGAACACCTTCCCTACCCACCTGCGGCAGACCCAGGACCTGCTCACCTTCAGGAAGCATCTCAAGACCTGGCTCTTCGAGCAGTAGCAGCAGCCACCCCCCCCTTCAGTGCCTTGAGACCCTCATGGGTGAGTAGTGCGCTTTACAAGTTCAGTGATTGATTGATTGATTGATTGATTGATTGATTGGGTAGAGTGATATTGGAAAGGCTTGAAGATTGGGCTGAGGCAAACAGCATGCTTGCAGATTTTATGGCATGTCACGGAGGCCAACATTATGCAAATCTCATTTATTGCCACAGCTCAGCACTAACAATGAAGAGACTATAGAACTTCAAAACATTCTAGATATAGTATATATATATATATATTTCTTTGTTCCTCTCTTCATTCGTGCTTATGCAGTGCGTATGTTTACTTGATTGTTGCCTGCTTATTGCATAACTGGGTCCATTTGACCCTATCATGCGATTGTGTCTATCTTTTATAGACTGAAAATGCCTCTTTTCCTAAATCGTTTAAATGTGTCTTTCCCTAATTTACTAAATGTATCTTCTTTCAACCTTTAAGCGTTTAGCGCTTTCCCACAGGTATTATCAACCCTTTAAGACTGCTGCCTCTCTCTTTCTGGCTGCGCTCTACCCCGGCTTTGCATTAAAATATTTTAAATATTATCCTGCTTACTAGCGTCATGTTTTAAATAACTTCCTACTTACTCACGTCTTTAAATGACGCAATCGCATTTCCGTTGCTGGGTAACGCCCTGAGCGCGTCTGGCATACGCTTTGAAATACGCCGCATTCCCCCTTTGAGCGTCGTAGGATATATGCACTTGCGGGCTTAAAGCGATACCTTAGCAGTCCGGTGGAGCGTTTCAGCTCAAGCTTTGCAGACGTCATGAATCCTTACTTCCCCTCGCCAGTGCGCTTTCAATCGCATACTGCAAAGGGAACATGCATTTAAGGAAAGTACCTTGAGAATGACCACGCACGCAATAGACATGCGTGGTTGTCTTGGTTACAGCAGTCACCTTTGGCAGTTGCTGCTGTCTAACCCAATCAGCAATTGACGAAGAGCACTCTTATCACGGACACGCCCCTCCCTCACAGTTTCTAAATAAAATTAACCAATAATAATACTATTTCTCTACCATTTTGAAAAGAAAAAGGTAGGTAGGGTTCGACACATTTGCCTTTATATAATTACATCCCCCTTTTTCATTATGTCTTCCAACCCTGATACCACCCTAGAAGGGAAAATAGAGTTAATGGTTTCCAAGGCCATGGATAAAGCCATGTAATGACACCATTAACAAAAAATGTCAAATGCTCACAAGGGCATGGCCCTCTACTAGTGGTGCGCATACCTTTGGCGCAAAAGAAGGGGCAGTTAAGGCCCCAATAAAAAGAGCCACAGCAGAGCACCCTAGCTTAGCTTCCAAAAAGACACAAATGTCAACAAAAATGGCTCGATCTCGCTTCTCACAGGGAGAACAGAACGATGCCCCGGCCATCACAGAGGGGCAACAGACAGACCCACAACCCCTTATACATATTGATAGCCATGAACAAGACGAGGATTTTCAATATGGGATAGTATAGGTTTGGGAAAGGTTGAACAATGTGTCAACCTGGACCTCCTCATATGGAAATACACAAGGGCCAAGACCATCAATTTACACTTGTGTTTCCCAACTTGGCAAGTGCCTTTGAATTGGTAAACTACACATTTCTGTGGCAGATGTTGTCACTTGCTGGAGAGGATGCGGGTGCCCTGCAGGAGGACTGCATCTCCCAGACACCTTTGCTGTGGACTCGTGCACTTAAGCAAGGTATGCCCTGCAGGCTTTGTAGCTGTCGCAGAGACTTGCCACTTGCTGGAGAGGAAGTAGGTGCCCTGCGTTTCTCAGACACCTTTGTTGTGGACTCACGCACTTAAAAGTGCCATGCCTTACAGGTGTTGCATGCTACTTGCTCGAGAGGATGCGGATGCCCTGCGGGAAGACTGCTTCTCCCAGACACCTTTGCTGGAGACGCACCCTGGCCAAGGGTGGGCCTGTCCACGCCCGGAGGAGGCTGGACCCCCCTCTAACACCTGGACCACGGAACTCTGAGGTACTGTGATAAGATTTACTTGTTTCTATTTATACCCCAAAACAATGGTTAAACAAAAGAGCTGTAGTGAACACCTGGGGTGGAGTAGCAGGAACTCTTGATGCTTTTTTAATGAGGGTGGAGTCCGTTCTTACCCACAAAATTGAACTAATGGAGCGGCGCCTCTCACTGGAATATCGGACCTCGCCAAAGTACACCTCTCTGGGGGGACAAACAACAGACAAGGCCCCCACACAGCCCCTCCAAACCCTCCAAACTCAAACCATGGCCCATTTGTCCCCAGTTTAGCACATTTCCTCCCCTCCCGTGACTACAACTAGTCCCAAAATAGTTACCAGGGGTCATACTGCGAAAGCACATATGGTCAATAATACTAAGCCGCCAGTGAAAAAAATGAAGGGGTGGTGGACCACAGACACAAAAGACGCTGAAAATTCTGAAACCTGCCCGAACCGGCAAATCAAGGGGAACCGGAGAAAGCAAATTTGGCTTGAGCACTATTTTGAGTACCACCATTCCTAATACATCGTCTCTTTGGGCGAATGTTGGCAACATCTGGAAAACACTAGAGATGACTGGTCACCTCACTTCTGAACCCCCTCCTACTTAAATTAACTCAAATCAAAGAGAGACTATCACACATTGAGGGTTTAGGGACTAATAACTTACCCCCTTTACAGCATCTACGTCCTGGAACAATCTCCGGTCCAGCACTACCTCCAATGATGAGGACTCGCTCAGTTGAAACTATAGATGATGGATATCAGATACCTCACTTAAATAGCAATCTGGACAATCCTGATTCTATCCCTCTTTCTCACTCTCAATTGCGTCCCTCACAACCAACTGAGTTTTCTGTAATCCCACTGGCTCGTTTAATTTCAAATCCACATGCTAGTAGTGTCTTAAATAGCATTGCTAATGGATCACAGGTAACACTTTCGGGGGGTGGGGGGATAAGTGATCTCCTCAGGCAGGAACGATCTAAGATGGGGAACTCTGCTACTATTTATCAGCCCCTTCATCTTCCACTGGCCTCATCCCCCCTTGTACTGGTTCTGGGAAATGTTCCAATTTTGAAGGGGGAACAATTTAAAACAACATACCAACAAATGGCTAAATCCCTCCACTTCTTTAACATGTCATCTAACCTATACTGGTGAAGGGGGTATCCACTCTCCAATCAAATTATTATGGCTAAAAGGGTACGGTGGCTGGGCTTATCAACTAAATTGATGGAAGGTGATTATGTGATTATAAACTTCAATAATACATTTGTAGCTAGATCTCTCTTAACTCGGTTACACCTGAGGGTACACAGATTAAAGCACTACCCTTGGAATACTTTTACAGACCCCCTCCCTTGCTGGCCAGAGAGTCTAGAACCTATCCAAGGGGAGGTGTTACAAGGCCCACCTTAGTAGGAAACACTGGTGTCTTGGGGCTGACCCTTGAAAACAGATTTACCACCCATTCTGATCTGGCAGCTTGCAAATTACTACGCCCTGTTGAAATGGAGGGTTCAGCTACACCGGGCATCCAGGCACCCAACACTCAAGTATCTCCCAAATCCATTGAACCCCAGAATTGGGTAGATACTTTAATGCAAAATAGCATCTGGAACGTGGTGGGTATCGCACAGAAACCAGGTAACGAACATTGGCTAAAACTCTGGCAAGATCGGGACATCTCCTGTTTTCAGGAGACATGGGTAATGGGACCCATCTTTGTAAATGGCTACCTTTCTTTTCAGACAATTGTAACACCGGCACCATCAGGGAGGGCTAAGGGGGGCCTCTTAACGCTAATCCCCAACACACAGGCAATAAAAATAAAGAACTCTAAAGCCAGGAGTGACTATTTCCATCTCCTTACTCTTGCAGTGGTTAATGTAGGCACCTGGCTTTTAATAAATTACTGAACTTAACTTTGATAACTTTATTTCGACCTCGACGGGCCATAAAAGTGCAGGTTAAGATACATACAACAGTTCATTAAAATTCATTGTTAAATAGCACAAAAATTATCACAAAAAACGTATTCATATATACACACACCTATTTACAGAAGTAAAACTATCAGAGCTAAAAATAGTATTAAATCATTCAATACTTATCGAAAGAATACATTTGGTACCTGGTGTCCTTAGGTTATGAATTAATTCATTACAAATAGTCTACGTTTTGCCCACATACCATTTAAAAAGCGGGAAACAGAAAAAACAATGGGGGGATGGGTGTCATATTTTAAAACTCTAAAAGCATTTTCACAATTTCGGTAGCTCAAGCTCCTACAAATGGGTTTCACCCAGCGATTTCGTACCGATCGATATTCTGGGCAGAAAAAGAAAACATGAATTTCGTTTTCCAAAGGATGCCTACATGCAGGGCACTCAGTATTTTTATCACATCCCATTTGCTGGTAAATGACCTAAGTGGCAGACTACCCATTCTAAATTGCATATACAGCTTCCTTGAAGATGCTGGGTAAATCTGATCAAGAAATTCCTCCTTCTTGTACTCTACTTTTATATGGAGGAACTGAGATGTCAATTTACCAACTGATGAACTAGCATGAATGGTAATTAAGTTATGATGCCTATACTGGTATACCAAGTCAGCCCTAGAAAGGGCCAGACAAGATACCTCCGGCGATCCCCATAATTCGGGAAGGCCAATCCTGTCACAAAGGTCTTTGATGTGGGTTAACCATGACATTTTCTTTGATTTGATTGCATCCCACACTTCCTTAAACTCATTTCGATAACAGGCCAGCTCCAGGACGGACCAGAGTCTTCTCCAGTAGGTAAGAGGCCCTAAGGCCACCTCCTCCTCCACGGGGAGTAGCCCTGGATCGAACCTTAGGGGCACAAGCGAAGTACTAGCTGGCAAACCTAGCAGATTCCTCATAAATAGATGTTCAACCCTAATTAGACCTGTAGGCATGCAGTGTCCCCATAGTTCCGCCCCGTATATAGAAGCGGCTCTTGCTTGTACCTTATACATTTCTACAACAGGGGCAGTGGGCTTAAAGACCAGTACTCTATGCATTTTAGATAGACCGCCCACAGTTTACGTCAGTTTTAGAGCAGACTTGTCCACCTGGGCATCCCATCCCAGGTGTTCCTCGAGAACGATACCTAGATATTCGAAGGTCTTTACTCTCTCAAGAGTTGTACCGTTCAAAACTGGATTGGGGCGCATCTGCCTAGGAGGATTAAAAATCATATATTTTATTTTATCTAAGTTAATCTCCAAGCCACTTAGGGTACAGAAGTTTGCAGAGCCGTCCAATATATGTTGGATACCCGTAGATGTTTGGGACAATAATAAAGCGTCGTCCGTGAACATTAGGGCGGGGACCCTGCCTGTTGCTAGTCTCGGGGCATCGGTGCCTGAAAGATGCTTTATAAGCCCATTAATATAAAGACAAAAAAGGGTGGGAACCAGCACACATCCCTGGCGCATCCCCCTTTGTACAGGGAATGGTGCTGATAGTTCTCCATATTTCCCACATCTGACCTGGGCAAAGTTTCCTGTGTGGAGCCTTCTCAACACTCCCAGGAGAAAGGATGGTATACCAAGGTCTTGGAGAACTCTCCACAGCTTGTCCCTGGGGACCAGATCAAACGCGGCCCTCAAGTCCACAAAAATGAGGTAGAGGCTGCCACCCTCCACACTCACTGATTTCCAATTAAGGACCTGTAGTCGGAATATCTGGTCAATGGTTGACGTGCCTGTTCTTAAGCCAGCCTGTAGGGTACTCAGAATATCATTTTCCTCTTCCCAGGTTTGAATTCTTTCCAGGAGTATTCAACCCAAAACTTTCTGGGCTATATCTATCAGGCTGATGGGCCTATAGTTCGAGGGTTGCAGGGGGCAGCCTTTTTTGTGAATCGGAACTATTTCTGCCCCAAGCCACGTCTCTGGTGGGTCCATCCCCATTCATCACTCTCCCAGGACCGAGCAATCTGATTGGCCGCAACATCAACAGAAATATTGTGATTGCCATTTCGGTAGTCGGGGACAACGTCCCTGTGTACTGAGTTTATACATGAAAAATAATCTGCAAGGGACAGGGTAAAGGTAGCCTGACCCCTTGGCCCTTGTGTGGGTATCAAGGGAAAAAACCCACAGGACATAATGTGGAAAACCATGCGGTCCTGCAAGACTCCTGTGGGTGCCAGCGGGACCCTCCAGTGAGGTCCCGCTAGAGTACTCAGGGGTACCACGGGCCAGTGCAAGTGTCAAAAGTAAAGCTTGCACTGTCCTGTGGTACCTTGGAGTGCTGCTTATGTGGCAGTACTGGAGGAGGACCATGTACTCTTCTGCGGACAAAAATGATTAAAAAAAATGGAAAATGTACTGCAGGTTGACAAACCGTGGGGTTTGGACAGCAACCTGGGGTTGGTCGCCCGTAGGGTAATGTGCACTTAACCCTACGTCGCGCACAGGTAAAGGATGTGCGCCGCAGGAAGTTGGTCATTCGAAGCAGGATAGTCAAAAGACTTGGCTCCCTGCAGGGGTGTTAGGTGCAGGGCCAAGCCACAGGTTGAGGCCTGTGGCAAAATTCTCCTCAAGGCGTGGCCAAAGATTGTGTAAGGCTGGGGAGGTTAGCTGCAACGTGGGAGGGTTGTTTGCTGTGGCCATGCATCTTCCTCCAACCCCTTGTGGTGCACGGTTAATTATATCTCACTTTAAGTTTAAAAAAAAAGAACAAATTCGCAAGGTGATGTTACATTTAAAAAAGAAAAAAATCAGCAGTTATACTTTAGTGACCTAACAACGCTCCCACAATGCACAGTTTATGACCACACACATTACATCACTCATGACAGATTGGAATATGTTGGCACCCGGTGCAGCAGCACCTCTCCAACCGCCATAATGCTAACGCTGCTTCACGCTCTCACTCTTGTACTTTCTACTCTCATTAACCACCTGTGCAGGTGCTAAATGGGAGTGGAAAATGCGCTTTATTTGCCCATGGTTTTGATTTTCAAGTGGGAAAGTACCCAGTAATACTGGATCGGCATGTTAATCTTCCACAAAACTCTTGAAACTCGGACTTTGGTCGTTAGAATCTGGCCAGAATTGGTAAATATAGGGCACACAGTGACTTAAAGCAGATGAGAAAACATACGGGCACTCTGTAACCTACCTCAAATTAAAAAATAGCCATGGCAGAATTACAAAGGAGTATGCCATTCTTATATGAAGAATATTTTGCTTTCAACCTTAGATGTTATCACTAATACTGAGAAACGCGCCTCTTTACTTACCTCCAAATAGTATGTCGTTGTACATTGGAAAGACACTTAAATAGCTCAGTGGGTTCAAAGCCATTACAGTATAACATGGCGGCATGTAGAGTTTCTTAATTATAGAAAAGCATGTCCTAAATAATGTAGTTAATCAGAACACCTTTTACGTTATCCTAGGTTGTATGGGGCGCATTACAATGGTAAATGATAGGCTACTGATGTCCTTCTGTTGCTGATGAGTAGAGGGTGTACTTACACGAGTCTCCTTGAACACACGAACATCCGGCGACGAGGAGGAGGACGGCCAGCTTGGGCAGATTCCGCAGCATCGCTTTGCCTCTGGAGACAGACAGTACCAGAGCGGTAGATTGCAAATGGCCCTTCTGGTCGTCACAAGCTTGTGTAGGCATTTTGAAGGGTGCTTTAAGCCCCCTTAGCCCACACCTCCCTCTTCTCCGTTATTGGGACTTTTTTGTTCGAAGTATTTCCGTTGTAGAGTAGGTAGCAGCTCGGCACTCTGAGGCAAAGGCGTGAAAAGCTCGGGTTTCCTTTCTCAAGTGACTGGGAACGTGTCGCAATTGCATCTGTGGACAGATGCAAGAGAGTTTTGAGTTAGTCACGCGGTGCTCGTTTCAAAACACGAATATGTGGGTAGTCATAAGTTCCACTGAGGTGGTGGTGATCTGTGATCCTCTGGGTTAATTCTGCTGCTGGCGAGTTCTGTGCGGACATTGGTCGATGGTATCCAGTGGAATAGCCAACACAGTTGAACATTTTCTCACATCTATGTGAAAAATAACGAATGAATGAATATCTTCTTTATAAAGGGCTCTAATACCCCAAACTGGCGTCTTGACGCCGTTGCATATGTAAGTTTCGCTCAATTCGGATTAATGCTTCATTATAATAATAACATGTAACATCCCAAATTGGCTTTCTGGCTTTTGGATTGACTACGTGAGAGTGATATGCAGGCATCTAGTCTTTGGGATGACATTTGTCTTTTTCAAATTCTAAGTCAATCCAGTTCTAATACTTTGTGGTAACTGTGGGATCCCTATCTAGATCCACCGATAACATCCACTTAGCAAGCATGGCTCACATGCAATTTAGTACATGGAAGACATTGTTAGCAAGACCACAAATACAAATAGCCAAACACATAAAAAGAAGCACATGTAATTTTTGTTGAAAGCATGAGTACAAACAATATGACATCAGGACATCTGAATGCATGTTTAACACTGTAAACATTCAATAACATGTGAGTAGATTTAGCTTGTTTCCACCTTGCTGCAACTGAGAAAACCAATTAATTTGGTTGAAAGTAGAAATAAAAAATTAAAAAGTCAACTTGTGGCACCTTGATCCAGGAACACCAAACCCATGTTTTTTGGTACTGGGCTTTTTTTCAACAAATGTAAGCATTCTAGCATTGTTAGTTTTTCTTTTCTTCAATTGAGCCAATGTGTTTATAAAAACCGATTTGTAGTGAGGAAGTATTGGCATGGATACAGGATAGTTGGTGTGCCTCAAGTGAATTGCATTGTAGGATAATTATGATAACCGAAAGATACCAACTCTGATAGAACCATCTCCTTTTCCAGGGCCCTCACACTTGCTAAGTGAGACATTGCCAGAGCATGGAAGGCGGAGATGCCGCCCCTTGTGGGCGTTTGGAAAAAGGGAATGGACTTCTGTATGGAATTGGAGATGCCAGTTTTTCGAGCCAGAGGGTGCCCTCAGAAACATTTCAAAATATGAAAGTGATGGACAGATTACCATGGTCTCACTCTCACTCTTGCCCCCTGCCATCGCCTTCTTAATCTCTAGAGGAGTGGTCTAATCTTATGGTCAGGATACATGATAAATTATATGGAATGCCAGTTTGGGGTGCGTGTGCAGCAGGGACATGGAGCGCAATACCAACAACAAGTTATACAACGACAACAACAACAAGTTATATTGCAGTCTGTTCTTAGTTTAGTCTGGTTTAAAATTGTAAGAATTTGATGCCATGCTGATAACTGCTATTGTATTTATCTGTAAATGGGACCTTATGGGCCATGTACTGGCATGAAAATCAATAAAATATGTTCTGGGAAAAAAAGATATCAATGCTGGAGTTGGCAGGCAATGCCATGTTACAAACTGGTGCTCATTCCATAGAGAAGTGGTGGATGACACTAGAGACTGACACCCAGTAAAACTGATTTCTCAAAGGAGAGGTTAATACAGGTGCTGACACCACTCATTTCTCTACCGCAAAGTTGAGCCTTTAAGCAAAGGAACTAAAGATTAACTGGTTATGAAGACTTCAACAATTTGTCTGCCCATCCATTCATCTTTTCATCTACCTGTTCCCCAGGCCATTCGTTCATCCATCCATTATCTCTTCTTTTGTCCCCCTGTCCTTCTAGGTGTGTCTGTCTGTGTGCTTTATGCTTGTGTCTCTGTTTTACTGGGACAGTTTCTGCATCTGTATGTCTGTTGCTTGTGTCCACCTCTGTGTGTTGGCCTATGTACATGGATTCCTGCCTTTCCCTGGATTTCCCAAGCAGCTATTCAACTGTAAGGCTTCAAAAATCGATATCAGGACCTGATTCCTCACATTTTATTCTCGGCCCTACATTTTCCCCTTTTTTAGGTCTCGGCTAGCGTGGCTGTGCACATGCGTAGCTTGCTCTGCGAGATTTAATGTTTCGGAAGAGTTTCAGTAAAGGGCTTTCAGCCCCTCCCCTCTTTTCCATTGGCTGGTGTCACCATTTATGCTAAATGGTGGCCAGCCATTGGAAAATAGCTTTGATGTTGCTTCCCTTTGGCTTTTTCTACCGGCCTACTTGGACAAGCTCACCTGCTTTCCGTGCGTCACAAACAATTTCTTATCTTTATGGGGCCATGTGTTTAAACACATGGCCCCATAAAGACAAGAGATGGTCTGCAGCACGTTCCTTCTTTCACTTTTGCGCTTTCTTTACGCCCTACCAGTTTACGTCACCTGCTGCCTGTAGCAGGGTCACTGGGAAGACAGGACTGGGGCAGTAGCCTCTTTCACTTTTGCATCCTTGCGTCTGTCTCCATCTCCAGCGCTTTTATTATTTTCCTTTGTTTCTACCAACACTACAGTCCCGGCTGACCCGTGCGCTTCGAATTCTTTTTAATACCGTGATTCATTTCTGTGCACAGCTTCCCATTCCCCCGGCGCAATTCCCTCGGGGCTTCACAGTGGCTGTGATTAGGGTTTGCACTTGTACTCCTTTCACTTTCGCGCTTGTTATTAAAAATTTCCTCTCGCTGCTGACAGCTCAGACAATAGAGGGAGGGCGGGTCCCTCTATTTATGAACTGTTTTTCTGGACCTGCTTAAGGGGCTCCGGGGGCTTAACGTGTCTAACCTTTACCCAGAAAGGCCCTGGCCCCCCTCCCTGCCCCTCCTGTTCTGATGTTATGGGTTTGAGTCTATCTTTCTGGCCGCAAGCATTCCGTTTTGATTCTATGTAAACGTGTGTGCGAGTGTATCCTAGACTGCTCTGCCCCTCCAGGGCTGTCACTCCAGGTGACACGCTCTATCGCGGAGCCTCCTGCCGGCGGGGGGGGGTCTGCTCCTGTTTCTCGCCGGGCCCCCTCCCTGCCTATGTTTGGATGTCTTCTTCCCCAGACAGGCTGGTGTAACCCGGAGCCAGAGGGGCCTTTCATGCTCTCTCAAGGGCAGGGGCAGTGTTGTGGGAGGGAGTCCCAGGGTAGGGGGCCAAGTGTTCTCTGAGACGGGCAGTCCTGTGGGAGTGAACTCAGAGCCTGGAGGGGGTGCCTGCTCGCTCCTTGATCCCTCCCATGGGGTTCTAAGGTTTGCATGGGGGGCCTTGTGGGGTGGACTGTGTCTTCTACATGCTCCCTCCCAGAGGTGGCAGCTGTGCTGTGGGAGGGAGGGAGCCTAGAGTCCCACGGGGTAGGGGGGCGGAGATGGGGGATGTGATGACTCAATGCTGCCTCTTAAAGGCAGGGGCAGTGCTGTGGGGGGAGCCTGGAGTGCCGGGAGACAGCTGCACTCAAAGACAGTGCTATGGAAGGAAGCTGAGAACCTCAGGACAGCGTACCTGCTCCATACCTGGGCACTGCTGCCTGCCTGGCCACTGTTGATAGCTGAGGGGGTAGTGCGCCTGCCACTGAGATCTGCGAAAAGTCTGTTTATCTCTAGCTGCAATATGTGATAAAAAGTTCAGGGTCTTGATACATCTCCTATGATCTGCAGGACACGGGGTCCATCCTCCGGAAAACCGCTGAGGGGGTTAAAACACCTGCTGCAGGTGTCGCTGTCAGGCCTGCAGCGATAAGTCCTGGCAGCAGGAAAGCCACGTGGCTTACCAACAACCTCAAAAACTCCAAGAAAACCTGCCGCACCCTCGAGAAAGCTTGGCGCCACGACCAGACAGCAGAACACATGACCGCCCTCAAGAACGCTACCCGCAAACACCACCAGCTGATCCGCACCACCAAGAAGACAGCATTCAAAGAACGACTGGACAACAACACCCACAACATCAAGGAGCTCTTCAGCATCGTTAAAGAGATCTCCAACGCCAGTGCCTGCAACACCGACATCACTCCCTCGCAAGACCTCTGCGACTCTCTCGCCTCGTTCTTCCACCGCAAGATCGCCGACATGCACAACAGCTTCGGCACACAAACCACGCACCCAACCACCAAACCATCTGGACCCCGTCAGCACCGAAGACACCATCCGCATGATGAACACATCCACTCCGGCTCCCCTACCGACCCCTGCCCACACCACATCTTCAACAAAACCGACTCCATTATCGCACCCTACCTCCGAAATATCATCAGCAGCTCCTTCACATCTACCACCTTCCCGGAGAGCTGGAAACATGCTGAACTGAGCGCCCTCCTGAAAAAACCCACTGCGGACCCCACGGACCTGAAGAACTTCCGCCCCATCTCGCTCCTCCTCTTTCCAGCCAAAGTCATTGAGAAGACCGTCAACAGACAACTCTCCGCCTTCCTTGAGACCAACAGATCCCTCGACCCCTCACAGTCCGGCTTCCGAGCAAACCACAGCACCGAGACCGCCCTCATCGCAGCCACCGATGACATCAGGTCCCTGCTCGACAACGGAGAAACGGCTGCCCTCATCCTCCTGGACCTCTCAGCAGCATTCAACACCGTATGCCACCGCACCCTGATACAACGCCTCAACAACACCGGAATCCAAGGAGCGGCACTGGAGTGGATCATCTTGTTCCTCGCCGGAAGAACCCAGAGAGTCCGCCTCCCCCCGTTCCGATCCACGGGCACCAAATTCATCTGCGGCGTCCCGCAAGGATCCTCACTCAGCCCCACCCTCTTCAACGTCTACATGAGCCCTCTCGCAGCCATCGCCCGCCAACACAACCTCAACATCATCTCTATGCCAACGATACCCAGCTGATCCTCTCCCTCACCAACGACCCCGACACCGCCAAGGTCAACCTCCAGGAATGAATGAGAGACGTCACAGAATGGATGAAGATCAGTCGTCTGAAACTGAACTCAGACAAGACGGAAGTCCTCATCCTGGGTCTATCTCCCTCCGCCTGGGATGATTCCTGGTGCCCCCCTGCCCAGGACAGCGCACCCATACCAGCGGACCACACTCACAACCTGGGCTTCATCCTGGACTCCTACCTCACGATGACCAAGCAAGTGAACGCCGTCTCATCATCCTGCTTCAACACCCTGCGCATGCTCCGAAAGATCTTCCCGATGGATCCCCACCGAAACCTGGAAGACGGTCACCCAGGCTCTTGTCACCAGCTGTCTGGACTACGGCAACACCGTCTACGCTGGAACCACAGCCAAACTCCAGAAAAGACTCCAGCGCATTCAGAACGCCTCAGCACAACTCATCCTGGACATCCCCCGCCGCAGCCACATCTCTGCCCACCTGAAAGATCTTCACTGGCTCCCCGTCAACAAGAGGATCACGTTCAGACTCCTCACCCACGCACACAAGGCTCTCCATGACATGGGCCTGAAGTACCTCAACAGCCGTCTCACATTCCACACACCCACCCGCCAGCTCCGATCCGCCAGCCTCGCCCTCGCCTCCGTCCCACGATTTCGGAAATACACCGTCAGAGGAAGATGCTTCTCCTACCGGGCGGTCACCTACGGCTGACCCTGGACCATCTCTCCTTCAGGAAACAACTCAAGACCTGGCTGTTCGAGCAGTAGCGACCCCCCCCCCCTCAGCACCTTGAGACCCTCACAGGTGAGTAGCGCGCTATACAAATTTTGTGATTGATTGATTGACTGTTCATAAGGTAACTGGTGGTCTCAGTTAGAGAGGTTCCTGTAGTAAGCACCCAGGAATTCTGTGATAAAATCGCAGGATTCTTCCACTCAAATATTGCGGACATCTATTCGAATCTTGAATCACAAAGATCCGTCACCCCTCCTCCGCCCGTCCCCTCTTTTCCGCTCTCGAAGGAGGTTTTCCCTACCACCTCTATGAGATTGCCCGAGTTTCCGCCTCTATCTTATCAGGAGCTTGACCTGCTCTTAAATAAGACAAGGTTGGGGTCCCCATTGGACCCATGCCCCCTTAAAGTCCTGAAGGAGTGCAGAGACTCCTTACTGCCCTTATTGTTGGACATCATGAATAGGGCTATGAGAGAGGGCACTTTTCCATCTCAATGGAAGAGTGCGGTGGTCAAGCCCCTCCTAAAGAAGCCTACACTAGATCCGGAGATGCTTAAGAATTATCGCCCCATTTCTTTGTTTCCAGCTCCGGCAAAGATGCTGGAGACTCACCTCAATCAACATATGGCGGCATTTCTTGATTCCTCGGGTCTCTTAGATCAATCTCAACACGGCTTCAGGAGGCACCATAGTACCGAGTCAGCCCTTACGGTCGTTCTGAACAACATCCGCATGGAGGTAGACCAGGGACATACCACCGTCCTGGTCCTTTTGGACCTGACAGCTGCCTTCGATACCCTATCCCCTTCGGTCTTAACATCTCGCCTGAGGGAGATAGGGGTGGAAGGGCGGCTCTGAGTCTGCTGGCCTCCTTTCTGGACCAGAGGGAACAGAGGGTTAAGCTGGGAGAGTTCCTATCTCCATCCCTACCTGTGCAATGTGGGGTCCCACAGGGGTCGGTATTAAGTCCGACCCTGTTTAACATCTACGTGACCCCGCTTGCCAGGCTGGTTAGATCTTTTTGGATGGAGGTAGTCTCTTATGCTGATGACACACAGATCTTGGTTTCCCTCTCCCATCTGGATAACTCGTCACCGTTCAACTTCAGGAACTGCATGGAAGCAGTGTCCCAGTGGATGATCTATAATTCACTAAAGTTGAACGGTGAGAAGACTGAGATCTTGGTGTTTGGCCCAAACAATAACATCTGGTCACCTCAATGGTGGCTGCCCTCGTTGGGGACCTGTCCTACTCCTACGGAGTCGGCACGGAACTTGGGAGTATTGATTGAACCCGCCCTCTCCATGACGCTGCAGGTTAACAGAACTGTTGCCAGCTGCTGGGGTATCATTAAAATACTCCGAAAAATAAAGCATTACCTGTCTCCTCAGGTGCGGAAGCAAGTGGTGGTAGCACTTGTCGCTTCGCGACTTGATTATTGTAACGCCTTATACACCTGCATGAATAAGAGCCTGATACAGCATCTTCAGACTGCCCAAAATGCGGCAGCCAAATTTGTTCTGGACGCTCCCAGATTAGCATCAGCAACGGCAGCCAGGAAGGCCTTACACTGGCTTCCTATTGAATCGAGGATCATCTTTAAAATGCTCTGTCTGACCTACAGTGCACTCTCTGGTAGGGGTGCGGGGGGTGTCAAGAAACTGCTGCTACCCTATGTATCGGGCAGAGACTTACGCTCCTCCTAAAAGAACCTGCTGGTGGTACCTCGCTTCCGTAGGAGTAAATGGGGCGGTAGGGCTTTTTCTTCAATTGCCCCTAAGTTATGGAATACCCTTCCTTGTGAAATTAAATTTCAGTCTTCCGTTCTGCTTTTTCGGAAAGCATTGAAAACATGGCTGTTTGCAAGGGCGTACCCGTAGTTACTGTTCATTTGTTCCTATGGTTTTTCATTTTATTTCATTTCATTTCACCGGCTGCAGACGTCTGCATGTTACGGGTTCCAATCAGGATAGCCTAGCTGGTTAATGCACCTACCACAAAGATTTGTTTGAAGCTGGTTGGTTGTAAAACAGCTTAATGGGTTGAAGTGCACGTTGCCCGGAATGGTGTTTAACCTTTGGGTCATAACTTCCAGTCCTACTAGGCCAACTGCTGCAGAGATCCGTGTAAATGTATCGGTCACTGGTTCTAGGTCTAGGGAAAAACCTTTGGGGGTTGATGTACCTGCCTAGGACATCTGTGACTAAAATTCAGTTACATATCTCTTGCTCTCTCTCCCATTCTCTCTCTCTCTCTCTCTCTCTCTCTCTCTCTCTCTCTCTCTCTCACAAACACACGTATTGCACAGACATGTTTTATTTATAATAACGAAATGCGCCACTTGTTCAGAACAACTTCACAAAATAACGCGACAATTTCATGTAAATTCTGTTTATTTCGGCAGGAAAAGTTGCACGTTGTCACCCCGTGTGGTGGTAGGTTACTTTATGTTGAATCCTACAGGAATGGGACATAAGTGGCCTACGGTAGTATTTCTACCTGGAAGAAGAGGGGGTAAATAAAAGCACGCAGGCAAAATGTGTACAGACCCTTTAACAAAATGAAACTTTTACTAAAGTAAAAATAAAATAAAATAATAATAATAACACAAAGCTTTACTTAATTGGGGCATTTGATTGAAAGTGTGCGTTAGCACTTAAAAATAGGTACATTAGTTTTAAGAGTTAGCATAATTATAGAAGAAGTGGGAAGAATGCTATAGAAGTTCTGCAAATAAAAATCGTTTCAACAAATGACGATGTTTTATTCTTAGAAATGCTTCAAGTTTCAAGTTTCAAGTTTCAAGTTTATTTTATTTTGTTTGATTAATTAAAATCTTACAAAAATTACTAAAAGCGTCATCAAATATAACATTTTGAATGCAATAAAAAGATATAAGATTGTTAATATATCTTACACTTAATAAAATGAAATAGGCTGTATATATATACATTTTTTAAATACAATCGATTAGCAATTCAAATTATATTCCTCCAATTTCTTTCCAACGGTACACAAACATTTTTCAAATGCAGAATTCATAAATATATCTTCAGATTTTATACATGCTATCAGAGCTTGTCTACATGTCCTTACTCCACGATCATTAAATAGTCCCTTAAGAGTAATTTTCCTTTCATTTTCTATTTCAAGATAAAGACACAATGAGTGTATAATGTTCTCTTGACCGGATTTACATAACCTGCATTGGGTATTCTCTTCTGAGTATTTCCTCTGTGGTAAATTACAGAATCCCGGCAGTAGACCAAAGCTTGCTTTGATAAAGATAAGTTTGTTTTTCTGTGACCACGATGTTTCAAGATATTCACGGACCTTTTTTTTTCTAAATCCATTTATGATTGGCCATGCATGTTTACTGTTTACAAATATATCTTTATCTATTGTCGGGGACAGATGATTAGTAATTTTATTGATTTAAAAAAAAAAGTTTTCCTGAGTAATTTAGTTCATCCAAATTGGTGTTACGCCAAATTCTTCTACTGCTGCATTTAAATAGGACCAAACCTGCAGTTTCCTAATATCTTTTACTTCTTGTCTTAACAGCTGAGGCATTTGGTTTCCTTGATCATTTTTTATTAGGTTCCACACTTTAAGCTCTTGCCCTTTTCTTGCATAAAGCTGGTTATTTAATCCAAATTCCAGCCTCACTTGAGCTTGCGAGGCATTGTTCAGCAGGCAAAATAGAATTTTATGAGTTTTAGCAACCGTGTTATTAATGATCTTCGCTTCTTACCATTTAGTGCCTCACTTCCGTATGTTAGAGTAGGTAATAATTTTGGCAAAATAACCTTTAAGAAAGGTTGGTAAGACAAATCACTTATAGCTTTCTGTAAGATCCTAAATGCTCCAATCAAAGTATTTGCTTTTCTGGTAATATTCTTTTTTGCGGAAGAAAATTTCCACCATCATTAAATATAACACCAAGATATTTGTAGAATACAACTTGTTCTAATTGAGTCTCTTCCAACAACCATATGTATTTATATTTCAGTCGTGTGTTTTTTGTAACGACCATTACTTTGGTCTTTGCTTCATTTATTACCATATCATTTTCTTTTGCATACGTTAATATACAATCAATTAATCATTGCAAGCCAACTTTAGTTTGACTTAGAAGTATAACATCATCTGCATACAACAAATTGGATATTTGATCGTCTGCTAGCCTAGGGGGGTGTGCATTTACTTCATTTAGTGTGCTAGAGAGATCTGCTAAGATTAAATTAAAAAGCAGGGGGACCAGGACACACCCTTGTTTTAATCCTCCAGTTGTGGGTATTTCTTTTGTTAGCATCCGACCATCACCAATCCTCAACCTGATCCAGGTATCAGTATACAAAAACTGGATAAGTTTCAATAGTAAATCCGGAATTTTGAGATCCTTTAATTTTTTCCACAACAGTTGTCTACTAACACAATCAAAAGCCGATTTAAAATCAACAAAACAAAAATACAAAGACTGTCTTGTTAAAATTGCCTTATCCATTAATACTGATATTATTAGGATGTTTGTGGAAGTTCCTAGACCTTTGATGAATCCTGTTTGATTCGGGGGAAATATCTGCTTTTCATTTACCCACTCTGTTAAATTTGATAATAAAATCCCCACAAACAGTTTTGCATCAGTATCTTGAAGCGTAATCAAATGATATGTCTCTGGCAATTGCCAATTTCCTTTCTTAAAAACAAGAGATATTAATGACCCTCTCCAAGATTTCGGAATCATCCCAGTCTGTATAACTTCATTAAAAACCTCAGTTAGATATACAGACCAAAAGTCTGGTTCTTCTTTATAGAGAGCAAACGGGATACCATTGGGGCCAGGAGCCCTGTCTTTTTGTTTCTTTATTAGTTTGGCGACTTGTGATTTTGTAATATTGATTTCAATATCCCGTTCTAGGTCTGTTTTTGCCATCTGTATCTGCTTGCCTCCCTAGAAATTGGCTTTTGTAACTGGATTTAAGAGATTTATAAGAAAAGTGACACATTCATTTTCGGTTAGGGCAGGTGCTACCACAGATTTGGGAGGTCTGACTAAACCATTAATCATTTTCCAGAACTGCTTGCGTTTGCTTGATTACTGGTGGGAAAGATTCTTGTCCACAAGTCCTGCTTAGCTTTGTTTTATTTGTTCCAAATTAGTTTCCTCAGCTTATGATTGCTGTTTTTGAATTTTCTCTGTATATCTTCATTGTTTGGAAACTTAGGTAGCTGTTTCCTGAGTCTGTTGCGGGTCCGTCTGATGTTTCTAACCGTATATGGGAGATTGTTATTAGTTTCCCTTTTTTCCGATGGAGTCACATGTTTTTTCTGGACGAAAGGAGTGGTATCATTAGCTTTTACTATTTTCTGTGTGAAATTTTCCCATTGCTCAGTTGCAGACCTCTTAGTTTTATCCTTAAAATATTCTTTAACTAACTCTTGTGCTTTTTTCTTATTGTCATCCGTATTATTTATATTCCAAACACGTTTTCTATAGTTGATGGTACATGTCTGAACTTGCGCTGTCAAATACTTTTGATGTTTTGAACATGACAATTTTATGTTAATTATTTGTTGTCTGTGGTCCCTATCAGGCACCTTTCTTGGATGGTAGGAAATTACTTTATCAAAGATATTTAGTGAAACCCTTGTATAATCAATTTGTGAATTAAAGTTATGTGACTGAAATGTCAAAGCTGGTGCTATATCCTTTGCAAATCTATCGTTTAATATTCTTAGTCCCAATGCTTCCATAAACATCAAAAAGTTTCACCCCGTTGAATTTTGTCTGGTGTTTATTATGGGATTCATTATTTGTTCAGGGATTGCCCTTTGTTGGTTTTGGGACTGTATAAAATCCTCCAGTAGAAAATGTATTAGTAGATTTATATTAAAATCACCTGTTACGATATAATCTGCAAAAGGTTCTTCCATTATTTGGTCAAGTAAGAAACTAATAAGAGCAGCACACATATCCTTCCTTGAGCTCTGTTTAGGTGGAATATATATATTTATTAGAATAAGAGATTTTGGTTTCTTTCCCTCAGTTGTTGTATATTGCAATTTACTGCTTCAAAGTTAGAATTATTAGTGGCTAGCTGCTCGTGATCAACTTTCAGGTCAATCAATAAGAAAATTGCCAGGCCCCCACAGGGATGGTCAAATTTATGGTGTTTAATTGCAGGTTCAAAGTATCCTTTGTATCCTTGTAACATAAAAGGGTCCCTCGCCCACGTTGCTTGCAGCAATATAATTTGAAAGGAGTTTGACAGTGTATCTATTTGGGCATTTTTAATCTTTTTACATAACCCATTTATATTCCATGAGCACATCCCTATTGTTGAATTATCCCTATTATGTTCTTCAGTATTATTTTGTAATGTATTCTGTCATTGTTCTTCGTTACCATGTAATGCTGACAGAATCAATTTTTCGCTTATTCCATTAACATTATTGACCTTTATTTCATTAGCAGACTTTTCATCATCGTTACCTGTTTTCCGAAGGGTATATTTTAATATAGAAAAGACTAAATCGTCTTTTTTTTCCTTAACTCTTTTTATTGGACTTTCTTCTTGTGAAAACGGTGTTGGATAAACATTTGGGGCTGGTTGACTAATTAAAATCCCCCAACTATGAAAGATTTCTTGTTCCTGCACAATTCTTTCCGCTATAGAATCAGTGGCTACTGTTAACAGCGTTATTGGAAGACTACCTTCAGGATTTTGTAAAAAACCTACACATTCAATATCTTCAGTTGACACTTTTTCTAATGATGGTACTGATTTCAACAACCAAAGGATATGTCCTCTATTCAAAATATCATAGTTGCCATGTGAATCCTATAATGGTGTGAAAATAATTTGGTCAGGCTTTCTAGGCAACCCTGTTTCTCTTTTTTTATCCTTACAAGTTTGGTACTCCTTATATGTAATTTGTTTATATTGTCCACTTCTTACAATCACTAGGTTATCCCGTGTTGAATTATGCCACATATCTTCTACCAATTCTTTTGGTGTCATAGAGTTATTCTTAGTTTCGCCAACCCATTGATTTTTTACAGTTAGATAATCTTTTTGTTGTGTCAAATTCCAACCTAATCTTGGTGTAGTAATTTGGTCTTGTTCAATTGTCCTCTGAATCAGGGGACCAATATACCTTTGTTCCTCGTTTTGATTACATAACAGAGTTTTAGTTTGAAGAGTGTTTAAGGGCCTCTTTTCTAGGTTAATATTTTTTATTGTGTCACTTTGGATATCACAAGTAGATTCCTTTATTATTACACAGCCATTTCCTTTGAGCCTATATATTTCTTATTTTTCTTGAGCTTTCTTACCCTCCAATTCTGATGTACTAGGCAATCAATCGGTATTATCTGTTAAAATTATTGTGTTTGTCAGAGGAGGTTTTTGATCACCAAGATGTTTCCTAGGCTTTGTAAATATATCATAATACTTTTCGTTTTAATCCGATATTATTTATTTTCATCCCGTATTTTTGCCAACTGGCTCTTAGGTAAATTACTGTCTTGTTTTTCCATTGATCTTTTCCTTTGTTTTCCTTCTTCTTTTATCATATTAGTAGATGTTTCTAGTTTGGAATGTATTTTTGCTGCATTTTCCTTCTTTGCCTTATTTCTTGCCTTAAGTAGTTTTTTTCTTTGTCTTTTTGTAATTTCAAAGGCTACAGAATCTTCATTATCACCACATTCTTCATTTAGCTGAACTGGAAAGTCAGGCAATATTTCTTTTCTATTTAATGTATTTATCTCTTAGTTTGTGCCTTGCGTTGTTACCGTGTTCAATTTAATCAAGACATCAGGATTTATTATATCACTTAGTTGCTCCGCTTCACCCTCTTCCGTAAAGGTAGATAGCTGTTTTTCTGAATGATATCTCTCCTCCATTTGTTTTACGTGTTTATTTCGTACGATATTTTTAACATCCTCTAATATGGTTTTTACAACATCCGGGATAGTTTCCAGTTTATCTATTATGGGCGCACAGGTACAGTCAAAGTAGTTTGAGACTGCTTCCTTTTGTGCTTTAATTATTAAGTTGTTTAGGTCAGCTAATTTATGATCAATCCCGGCAACAGCATTTGCCATAACTCCAAGTATTTCAATTTGGGTATTCATTTTGTTTGACTGGAATGCCAATGCTTCAAGAGTTAATGCTGAAGTTTGATGGAATATATCCCAGCTCTTGATTATCTATATTTTTAGCTTTTTGATCAATGTGTATTTCCTTATTGCAAATGGGTATTTTGGTGTCAGGCTGACTATTTTCTATGTTTCCTGTAGTATTTTGTGGTTTAGCCATAATATTGTTTTTACTACAGTATTCAATTTTAAATTCAGATCTATCATTGCGACCTACATTTTTTCCATTGCTGACTGAAGTTTTTAACTGGTTTTGCATTCTTGCCTTTCATAGCTCAATTCCATATTTTTCTCCACACTCATTTTTATTGACATCATTGTACCCAGCAAGGAGTTGGTTGTACCAGAAATGTGGTATTGGCTTCCTTGTTCGAGTTCAACTGCATTATTTACACTGACCTCTTGATCGCATGCCTTGTTATGTATTATATGATCATTGGCTACTTTGTTTGTTTCCTCATTTTAACCTTAACTTCCAATGGTACAGAGCCCCTGCAGTGAGTGAACTCATAGCCATATCGACATGTGATAATTCTTTCATTGATATTTCCATCACATTCTTACCCGTGTCTCTTTTTTCCTTTTGAACGGGTAACGCTGGGTTTAAAGGCTCCGAATTCAATATTTGTTCGGTTGTTTGTCCTTCTAGATCCTTCATTTGTGGATTGTTAACATGATCCAACTCCCACTCAAGACCAACTGTTTGTATATTTACTTCCAAGTTGTTAGTTGGCTTAATCGGAGTCTGTAACTGTTTTGCTTCTGCTTCTGATTGCATTGACAGGAGTATTCCTGTTGGGTCTCTCATAAAATCAAATTTTTGTGGCATTTTTATTGATTTCTCAAACATCCGAGCTATTGGAGAAATTAGAGTTTGATTTTCTCCTTTTAACTGTGCTTTGGCTTTTTTTATTACTTTTGGTGATTGAGCTTTCCGTGCACATCTTGCTGGGGGACCCATTGTTCTTTCTTTCCTTGAGCGCATTCCCAATATTTGCCTTGTTAGCTTGTATTTGAAAATAGTTAATTCTTAGTACTTTGTACTAGCAGATTGCAAATGTATACGTATACATGTGTGCGTCACAATAGAAATAATAAATGTAGCTCAGCGGGACTGATACTGGATTAATCTTAGGGACAGTATTTAGGTATTGAACAACTCGGCACCATCGAGTTTCCCCAACCTCCTCTTGTACTATTGTTTTTCAATTTTCAATTCTTAATTGAAGAAAAAATTATGTTAATTACATCCTTATTTGCACTTCTATACCATCATTGTGCCACTCAACTTGCCCCTCAACCTTGAGCCACACCACAAGCCACACCGCGTATGTATGACGTTACACTGTATACATTTACATTGCGGTACATTACATTGCGGTTTTTACAACGCAAGTCGTTACAATGACTTGCGTTGGAGGGCGTTGGGCTTAGGAGTAGTATAATTTACTATTCCAGTCTGCATACAGTAGGGAAGGTGTTGGATAGTAAATTATACTATTCCTTGTCCTAGAGCGCCATTCAGCGCAAGTCATTGTAACAACTTGAGTTGTTAAAAACCCGATGTAATGGCATCGCGATGTAATCCCTGCGTTGTAAATGATGTTTCCCAACACCGCATGCTGCGCTCCGTCTCGGTGTCAGTCTTGGTCTCACTTTCAGACTTAAACTCAAAGATGTGAGGCCACCAAGCCACTTCCACGGGGGACAAGGGTGGATGAAGGTGCAAAACTAGTTAAGCGTTTATTTTCCTCAGTGGAATGGCTAATGTCCAATGGCAGATTTAGCAAATGGCAATCAAGAAAGTCTGTTGCTAGCTTTTAGTTGATACACACTTACTTACTACTAGTGTTTACGTACTGAACGTTTAAGCTAAACGTTTAGGCTCCACTCCGGTCCAGGAAAGACATGGCTTGGCAGTTCAAGGCTGATTTGCATATGGCCATGTCTGAACTGGGGTGGTGTGGAGTGCAAAAAAATAAACTGGGGTGAATGTCTGACATTGTTCGGCATTCTGTCCATCAATTGTTGTTTTTGCATTTGTCACCCCGAGTGGGATGGGTATGCTCAGACGTGAGTCCCATGCTCTCCACACCACTGGAGTCAAGCTATCCTGGCTCAAGACGGCTGATAGCCAGAAACTGGTCCTAGGATGCTTGATTCCAGTCCAGGAAAGACATGGCTTGGCAGTTCGGGCTGGACTGTTCCCATGAGGCACAGAGTCAAGGCTGATTTGCATATGGCCATGTCTGAACTGGGGTGGTGTGGAGTGCAAAAAAATGATGGATTTAGGCCCAGATCTCTGTACTCGCTCGCTCTATAATCATTAATTGGCTTTTCAAGCTGCTCATTCGTTCTCAGAGTGTATGGTATGGAATCACCTTGTTTAAATAAGTAATGTAAAAAGTAGAGGCTATGAAGTAGAGAACTTACATAATCAAATCTGCTGCTCTCAAGAGCCTCAGGTGGCTCAGTGTCTCAGTGGAGTGGGGGCCAAAGCTGCTGTGTTCTACTAAAGGCCCTACAAACTCCTTTAGTAGAACACTGGGGGCTCTAACACAGGTTCAAGCAGAGAGGCAAGCAGGCACATGAAGGTCAGTATAGGTAGGTGTAAGACAGCTTCAAACCGCCCTCAATTGGCTTCACAAGTATTAACAGGTGCTTGCCAAAGGTCGATGGTCGCGGGAGGTTCCGATCGCAGCTCTCTGCTCCTTAACAGCCACAAACCATGCTTACTAGCTCGCCGCCGGAGCCGCACTTGGCTTCACAATATTCATGGGTGCTTGCGGATGGTCGCAGGCGGTCCCGCTCTCTGCTCACTGCTCTCTGCTCAGTAGCAAGCCGTAACCGCAAGCGGCCGCCACCCCATTCCACTCCTGCTCACCTTTGCTCTACAACAGCTGCTGACTCCACAACGAGCGTGTCAGACTTGCTTAATCAACACCTCCTACAAAGCCTCGAAATGCGCAAGTCTTTAAAACTGCAAAATAATTTTAGAAGCGCGCAGTTATTTAAAAATCTTTGTAGTTTCTGATTGCAGTAGTATTTAACTAGTAAAGAAGTCTTTAAATAGATCAGTGGCATTAGTTAAAACACAGAGAAAAATTATGTACATGTGGGCTGAATTATATTAATCATCGTGTAGAATTATTTTTATAGCTTACTATAAAATGATCTTTCGTTTATCCTGGCAACAACTGTACGATTAATTTGTGCTTAATCGTACATGACTTGAAATCCAACAGACAGATTTTAACAAAAAGCACGCATGGAATTCTTTAACGGAAGGAGGGCACCCCCTGAATGCGCCCAGGTCCTCTGGTTGAAGGTACATGCATTAAAAGTGACTGCCTGTGTTCCGTGCACTGCGTGCAGGGCCTTGCGGCTGCTGGAGGGTTTCACGTTGAAGCGTGCACGTCTCTCATGTTAACAATGTATAATGTTTTCTTCTGGAGGAGTGCGGCCGCGACAGAAAGCGCTGTCACTTCTACTCTTCAGAAGTAATTGGTGTATTTAGGGAACCTCTCTCTAATCCAGGCCTGAGATCCTAGCACGCCCTGTGGATCTTTTTAGCTGAACTGAGAAATATCAGAGGCGGAATAGACAAGCATTAAAAATACAATAGGTCTCACCTTTGATTAAGTTAAAGTCATTTGCTTTGCCAATGTTATTGTATAGCAAAGCAAATGGCTTTAACTTAATAAAAGGCGAGACCTATTGCATTTTCAATGCTTGTTTTATCCCTACTTTCCTGTCTAGATTATTTCCTTTCTGCTGACTGCACTCATAAGGCTCACTACTCACTCCAAGTTGTATGTGGAGATCATTGCATTCACAATGTCCCTCCTTTATAGCGTACATCTTTTCAACTAAATGTTTTGGTACTTGGAGGAAGAAATAGAGCAGCATGCTGGATTATAAATGCAACATTACATAACTTCTGTTGGGCTTTGTGAATGGCTGACTAAATGTCCGGTGGCCGGTGTGCCTAGGTGGATAGACTATAGAAAAGTCTAACCTACTCACTTTGTCAATGGTTGTTTAAATGATGTCTTTACTGGCAATCGGGTTTCAGAGTTAAATAGCAACATTAGAAAAGGCATCCGTCTGTCATCAAGACTGATTCAGGTGCTCAAAATACTTAACATTACAGAGGCTGAGGTAACTGACTTAATAACAGGTGTCAACGAGGCCCCTGCATCAGTGTTTAAAGCCTCACATGTATGCTGGTCAGGACAGCTTACACCACTCATCAAGCACACCTACGCGACTTCAACAATTCCATCGTCATGGAAAGGTGCCATTCTCTTCCCCATTTATAAAAAAAGGAGAGTGCACGAAGCCAGAAAACTACCGCCTTATTACTTTATTAGACATAAAAGCAGAAGTGTATGCAAGAATACTACTGAAAGAACAAGAAGCCTGGGCAAAAAACAACAACCTTCTTCCCTTTCTCCAATCTGGTTTCAGGCCCAAAAGCTCCACCATGGGTAACATCTTAGTATTGGGTCACCTGTCACACCTAGCTACACAGCCAGCGCAATCACCTCTTTTCTGCTGTTTTGTATATGACAGCGCAGCATTTAACGGGGTGGATCGAGGGACACTGTGGGAAAAACTAGGCTCCTGGGAAATCCCCCAACAGCTACTAAAGGCAATAATAGCATTACATCAGGGGACCTGGGTCCGCATAAAGACCAGCCAATCCACTGTTACAGCGAAGGTGCCAAGCAACAACGTCTGAAACAAGGCTGTGTCCTTGCCCCCTTTCTCTTTAATCTTTACACAGCAGAGCTGGGCAAAGCCTTGGGAGGCGCATGCTTACTAACACCAAGGTTGGGGAAAGTGTGGCTCCAAATCTTCCAGTATGCCGATGACACTGTAATAATGGATCACACGCGGATTGATCTACAGAAATCCCTTAATGCACTCCAGAGTTATAATCAAAAGAACAACTTCATGGTGAACCAGGAGAAGACAAAGATAGTCATTTTTGGGAAGTACCAATGAAAGAAAACAGGTTAATGGTGCCTAGGTGACCTGCAAATTAAAACATGCATGTGCTACAACTCCCTTGGCATCAGGCTATCAGAAGGGGCAAAACCAGTGGCCCACCTAAAATACCTAAGAAGCAAGGGGACCGGAATGATTTACAATCTGAAATGCCTAAACCAGCGACTACACAGTCCAATTGCGGAACCCATCCTGAAAGTTTTGAGAACAAAACTTGTCCCTTCTCATAACCCCTTCGATGCTCATGATGGAGCAGTTCCTTCATGAGCATTGATTGGGCTGTGCTCATGATGGAACCACTCCGTCATGGCACCCACCCATGGGGGAAGTGCTGGGGCTCCCCCCATGGGCAGCCCATCAACACCCCCAGGCAGGAATGGCAGAGGAAGAGTTTCTGCTGCCACCCCAACCACCCCCCTCAGCGATCCTGTGACATCAGCATGCGCCAACGTCATCGGGAAGCACTGGAAAACCTGGAAGCCATTTGCTTTCAGGCGTCCCAAGGAGGAGAGGTAGGTTTTGGTCTCCGGTGGGGCCAAAGGTGCATATCCAGATGCCTTGTGTGATCAGAAACAGTGTTTTCTTTCCTCTGCTGGCACAATGCAGGGCATTCCTGCTGCACGATCACGCACAGGGTCACAATCGTGCAGCAGGAATGCCCCACTAGACATCAGGGATGTTTTTTAAAAAAAAAAGAAGTGACCCCTTGGGCAAGGGTCACTTCCTATGCGGGTCAAATATTTTCAAGACTTTTCTGCCTCCCTTGGGGATGGATCGCCCAATTTTTGGGGTGTTTCTGGCCCCAGGGGGGGTAGAAAGGCCCACTAGAGCCAGGGAATTTTTTATTCTTAAATTGGAAGCGGCCCCTTGGGCAAGGGTCGCTTCCTGGGCCCATATTTATTTAAATAGTATATTCTGCCGCCCCTGGGGGCAGATAGTTTTTTATTTGGCCTGTCTGCCCCCAGAAAACCCCGCTAGACACTAGGGAATTTTTTAATTTTTAAATGGAAGTGACTCCTTGGGCACGGGTCGCTTCCTATGGGGGCTGTTAGAACTGGGATTTCTGGATGGCTAAGGCTGACGCCAAAGCCAGGCAAAAACCACCATTCTAGTCAGGGCAAGGGAGTAACACGCCAAGATAACCCCTGTTCACCCCTTGGTAGCTTGGCACGAGCAGACAGGCTTATCCCGGAGGCAATGTGTAAAGCATTTGCGCACGCACACAACAGCAACAACATCCTAGGCACACCTCAAAAGGAACTCCACACAAGGTTATATAAAAATAACTTTTGTATTATCAAAACACATCAGATAGTAATCACACAATATATATTGTGCCAACTGGCACGGGTAATATTCACAAGGGATTATTTACAGGACAGGGCCATCAACACTTTTGGAACTAGAAATACTGTTAGAAATAGCACTTTTTAATATATAACAATCAGAAGTTTCACACATGATGCATAGAACATTCAGAGGTGTAGGAAAGACACATGATGTATAAACATACATTCAGCGGTGTAAGTAACAAGGCACATTCTGCATCAAAACACATTCAGAGGTGCCGGAGAAACACATGATGCATAAGCACACATTCAGAGGTGTAAGGAACAGGAAACACATGGTGCATAAACATACATTCAGTGGTGTAAGAAAAAGGCACATGACGCATCAAAACACATTCAGAGGTGCAGCACAGGAAAACACATGATGCATAAAAACATTCAGAGGTGTAGGTAAGACACATAATGCATAAATCACATTCGGAGGTGTCACAGGCATAATGGCATATCACATTACGCATAACTCACATTTGGGCCTAACCAGTAAAAACTACAGTAGGCAATCTCTCACTAGTCTAAACACATTAGACTCTCCCCCTAAGCATAACTCACATTTAGGGGCGTAACTCACATAGTGAAATAAACTCTCACTTGCGCAAACATCACCTTAGCAATTGCAATCAAAAACATAGAAATCACATTGCGCAGAAATCACATACCAGCCCCCTGGCCAACTGACCATCCAACAAGGGGACTCAAAAAGCCCTGTGTCCAGAATGTCAGGGCGCGCTGCCACGCAGCACCAGTCAGGGGTGCGCCACCAGGGCAAACCTAAACATTGCAGCTGCCCACTAATTGCTGGGCAGCTGAGAACAGTCACAAGGCCTAAACGTTGCAGCTGGCACTAAGTGCTGCGCAGCTGTAAGAGGCCTGGCACCTCTGTGCCATCTCTGTCCCACACAGGGACTCCCTCCATTGCGCCTAAACGGTGCAGATGCCCACTAATTGCTGGGCAGCTGAGAATCAAAACGGCGACAGGGTCCTCACTGACCCTAGAACAGAACTGCGCCCAATCGTTGGAGCCACACAGGCTCTGAAACAACACTGCGCAGAACGTTGGAGCCGCACAGGCTCTGACACCACACATGGCCAAACGTTGGAGCCTCACAGGCTCTAAGGCAAATATGCCCCAAATCCCTCAGGGGGCTCTAAAATCAATGTGGGCCTCGTTGGTGGAGTCCCCACTCGGGGGACTCAGAAACACTCAATGACACTTTGGGCCTCGCAGGCTCTAATGAACCAACGGCCCCTGTGAGCCTCCAGGCTCTAAGAAGAATGGTGCCCGAGAGCCTCGTTCTCACGCCCCCCCCCCCACGGGGGCCTTTGCACTACCTCACCACGTTGGAGTGGCCCTCTGAGCACACTGGGCCGCTCTGACTTCATCTACCCCCCGCACCACTACCACGGAGAGCCCCACACCTACCGGGCTCCCCAGATGCAGGGAGCAGTCTCCGCTCGGAGGGGCAGCAGCATCGCGCTGCCGTCTCTGGCGCCGGTCTCTTCCTCCTGGGCTGCGGGACCGGCAGCACTCCACATGCGCAGGGCTCTCACCGGGACACGGGAGCCCTGCTTGGCAGACGCCGACTTCCTCCCTCTCCCGGCCAGCATCTCCGGTCTCCCTCTCCACACAGGAGACCGGCAAAGTAGAAAAAACAAGCTTCCCCCCGGGCAGGGGGAAGCGGAAGTGACCGCCTCAAGGCCCCGCCCACAGTCAGGCGGGCTCGGGTCTGGTTTCCGGTTTCGCCGTGGCGGCGGCACCGGCTTTTCCTTTTCTCGGGGGCAAGAGGGGTAGGCACCCTCTAAATTAAATATAAAGGTTGGCGGCCATGACGCGGGACGGCACCCGCAAATAAAACAAACACAGCACGGCCAAAATGCAGGGTGGGCACCTGCTATCCACACGAGCAGGACAGAGAGCAGCTCACGCTGCAGAACCCACATAAAGCGCTCACGAAGCGCTAGGGAGCAGGCAGACCCCAAGCCCCCCCAAGAAGGGCTCCTATAGAAAAGGGGCCTCAGCTACCAAAAGCAAAAGCACAGCGCTCGCCTCTGGAGAAAGGTCCTGGGAAAGGTTTTAAGGGAAAAAGTCCAGATAAGTCCTTTCAGGGGTCAAAAGTCCTGTAGCCATCCAGGGCATCCAGAGGTTGGGCTGGGCCCAGGGAGGCAGCATTCAATTTTACGAGTTTGCACATACCAAACTCGATCCTGCACTCCCCACACATCAGGGACTACCATGGTCACACATAGTCCCCGTGCATTCCTGTGGAAGGGCAGGTCACTCACCACACATACACAGAGAACTCATGCACTTTACACTGTACCACAGTGAAAAGTGCGCAGAGGCCTAAAATCACCAGCACCAGGTCACAGAAACAGGCTTGGAAAAAGCGAAAAGTTTCGGGCTGAACCTGCCAAAAATGGGCCAGGTCCAACAGGAGCCAAAAAATTTCAAGACTTTTCTGCCCCCCCTTGGGGACAGATTGCACAATTGGCCCCGGGGGGGACATAAAAGCCCACTAGAGCCAGGAAATTTTTTATATTCTAAAATTGGAAGCGGCCCCTTGGGCAAGGGTCGATTTCTGGGCCCATATTTATTTAAACAGTATATTCTGCCTCCCCCTGGGGACAGATCGGTTTGTTAATTTGGCCTTTCTGCCCCTGGGGGGAGGGGGGCAGAAAACCCCACTAGACACCAGGGACTGTTTTACATTTTAAATGAAATTGACCCCTTGGGCAAGGGTCACTTCCTTGTGGGCCTAAATAGATTCAAAGACTTTTCTGCCCCCCCCTGGACAGATCGCATGCATTTTTAGGCGTTTCTGAACGGGGGAGGGGGGGCAGAAAAGCAGAAAAGCCCACTAAATAAATACATTGGAAGCGACCCCTTGGGCAAGCGTCGCTTCAAGGGTACTTATATTTTTTCATGTGTATTCTGCCCCCCCGGGGGCAGATCAGCCTGTTTATTTGGCCTTTCCGACCCCATTTGGGTAGTGACATAGCGTGTTATAATGATAATTTGCTTTATTTCTTGTGAAGTGCAATCCCTTTTCGTTCAAGTTCAAGGCTTTTGCTATTTACACTGTTCCAGGTTGCGGTTTCGTTACTGGTGGGTCTGCTGTTTGTGTAGTTACATGTGTTTGGTAAGAGACTTTTTTTGTACAATGTAAATGAGTTTCATTTCTTTTCATGTATGTGCTTTTTGCAAATGGTGTAATAATAGCAGTATGTGTGGCTTGTTTTTTGAGTGTCAACATGTTTTTTCATTTGTGCTCAATGTGTATTTTGTTGTCTTGTGAGTAATTGGGTTTGTTTTTTTCTTAGTGGGATATCTTTGGTTTTTGCTGTGTCTCTGCAGAGTAGGTGCTGGGGAGTCTAGCTGTCTCTTGCAAGTGATTCATATAGTTTTTGAGTATCTAGATCTTTGTGATAAAGGCACACATTTTTTTACTTACTTATTTTGCACAGTGTTGGTTGTTGTTGACTTGTTTGTGCAGTCTCCTTTCTTAGTAAGGATAATAGCTAGCCACAGGATTACTACTCAGCAGGTTGTTGGTATGCTTTTTGAGTCTTTCTCTGACCATGGTTCAGAGACTGACTCTTCATCTGAGGCAGAGGAGGGAGGGGAAGATTCAGGCAGTGAGTTTTCTCTCCACATGGAATCATCGGATGATGAGGCCAAAGTCAAGTTTATTTGTTTGATTAATTAAAATCTTACAAAAATGCATTTAAAAAATATCTTCAAACAGTAAAAATTTTTAAAACACCATACCATGCACTTAATTATTCTAATATTACATAATTTAAAAGAAATCTAAATAATATTTTCTTTAAGGTTTTTACCAATCACAGATACAAATTTTACAAATGCAGAATTCATTAATTCATCATTCGGGTTCAGACATGCCATTAGCGCTTGTCTGCATGTTCTTATACCTCGAGCATTAAATAATCTCTTAAGGATAACTTTCCTTTCTACGTCTATTGCAGGACACAGACATAGCAGATGCAAAATTTCTTCTTGACCATTTTTACATAACCTACATATCGTATTGTCCCCAATTGTCTTCCATGATGGCAGATGACACAAACCTGGCCAGAGTCCAAAATGTACTCTTAAAAAAGTTCGCTTACATTGCTGTGACCAAGGAGTTTCAAGATATTTTTGTACTTGCTTTTTTTTATATCCATTTATAATTGGCCATGCGTGCCTTCTTTTTTCCATCATCGGATGATGAAGATACTCTCAGTGCAGATGAAGCTACTCTTAGTGCGGATGAAGTGCCTGTGTTAGAGGAGGACATTGATGTGCCGATAGTGTGGCAAGAGTCATCTGGGCTGCAGCCTGGGGCTGCAAGCTTCCCGTTGGAAGTGCTGACCTCTGGGTTGCCCCAGGCATGGTGCAGCTGGCATTGCCAGTCCTTACTGGTATTCCAGGGTGTAGAGTGAATATAGAAAACTTTTTGCTGATACATTTTTTTCAGTTGTTTATTGACAATGTATTTTTGGCAGAGATTGTTAAACAGACTAATTTGCATGCCGAACAATTTTTGAGGGAAAATACTGCCAGTCTTAAGCCCCATTCCAGAGCTACCCGGTGAACTCCCACAAATCTGGAAGGGATGAAAAAGGTCTTGGGTTTAACTTTTTGATGGGCTTACTAAGGTAGCCATCAATGTCTTCATATTGATCTACTAGTCCCTTGATGGCAACAGCTATATTTCAGGCAGTCATGAGTCATGATAGGTATTTGCTTCTGCTTCGGATGCTGCATTTTGTCGATAATCCTTTAGTGTTGCCACAAGATCACCCTAAATATGACCATCTTTTTAAGATTCGACCTGTCATTGATCACATTGTAGATCGATTTTCTGAGATCTATGCTCCAGGGAAAGAAATAGCAGTGGATGAGTTTTTGGTCTTGTTCAAGGGCGGCTTGGGTTTTAGGCAATACATTTCTAATAAGAAGGCGCGCTATGGAATTAAGCTGTATATGCTGTGTGACAGTAGGACTGGATATGTCTCTAATTTCAGGGTGTAATAGATAAGGAATCCAGGATAAACCACCCTGGTTTTCCGTCCACTTTTGGAGAGACTGAGAAAATTGTGTGGGAACTTGGTAATGGGCTTTTTAACAAAGGTCACCAATTATATGTAGATAACTTCTACACTGGTATGCGGTTGTTCAGGGAATTGGCCAAAGTGGACACTGTTGCTTGTGGCACAATCCGCTCTAACCGTAAAGGTTTCCCTAAAGAACTAGTTTGTCAAAAGCTTGTGCGGGGAAAGTGCAGTGCTTTGCGTTGCGAGGAACTTCTAGCTGTAAAGTTTTCAGACAGGAGAGATGTCAATATACTGACTACCATCCATGAGGAAAGCACTTCACCTGTGACTGATTGGGGTCAGGTTGCTGAATTGCGCCAACATGTGTGCATTTTAGACTATAATAGGCACATGGGTGGTGTTGACAGAGTAGATCAGAGGTTGGAACCTTACACTGCTCTTTGTAAGGCTTACATTTGGTATAATAAGTTGGCTATCCATCTTTTCCACTTGGCAACCTTTAATGGTTTTGTTGTATTTAAGAATTCTTGTCCTGAGTCAAACATGACTTTTACTGAGTTTCAGGAGTCTGTAATAGGCAGCCTTGTTTTAGTGGAACAGGCAAGTGTTCCTAGAGTTGGAGTGGTGGAGGATGTGGCTAGATTGAAAGATCAACAGTTTCCTGATCACATTTCTCCCACACCCTCAAAAGAATTTCCCAGTAGGAGATGTAGAGTCTGTTTTTGAAGAGGTACGCTGAAGGAGACTCGTATGTACTGCCCCAAGTGTCCTAACCCTGAGCTCTGTGTGCCTGCTTGTTTTAGAATGTACCACACGCAAAATCATTTTTGGGAGCATCCATCAGTGGTAAAGTGAACTGCCTGTCCTCTATTGTTTAATATTTTTTGTTCAGTTTCAAGGTTGGCATTTGTGTAGTGTATTTAGTTTCAGATTTTGTGTTAGAAGATTTGTATCTATTTGCAATTTGTTTGTGTTTTTTTATTTGTATAAAGAAATCCTAATTGTGATGGCGATGTGCGTGGAGTGGCGCTTGGCTGGCGGTGTGCGTGGACTGGCTCTTGGCTGGTGGTGTGTTTGGATTGGCGCTTGGCAGGCGGTGTGTGTGGACTGGTGCTTGGCTGGAAGTGTGTTTGGACTGGGACTTGGCTGGCAGTGTCTTTGGACTGGCGCTTGGCTGGTGGTGTGCCTGGACTGGTGCTTGGCTGGCGGTGTGCGTGGACTGGCACTTGGCTAGTGATGTGTGTGTGGATTGGCACTTGGCTGGTGGTATGCATGGACTGGTGCTTGGCTGGCGATATTGTGGACTGGGACTTGGTTGGGGGTGCGCCTGGACTGGTGCTTGGCTGGTGGTGTACGTGGACTGGTGCATGGCTGGTGGTGTGTGAGTAGTGACTAGCTACTGGTCACTACACACACTGCTAGCCAAATGCCACTCCACGCAATCCGTGAGCTGGTGTGGTTGCTATGTCAGGAATGTGGATGTGTGAAAGTGATGGGCGCTTGAATGGCGCTGTCTGCTGGTGTGAGTGTTGTAATGTGCTGGGCCCGCGGCTGGCGGTGTGAATGGTTTTGTATGTGTCACATGTATGAAAGGTATATGAATGGCCTGTAAAGAAGTTGGTGCCTTGTTGTGGCTTTACAGTTCACAAACTGTGAGTCAATGGTTCAGTTTCTCTTCCTTTCAATTATTAACATTGCATTTCATTTTTGTGAAATAATACAACTCACTCACCCTCGTGCCAAATCCAACCAGTATGTATGTGCGCTTGAGGAATAGGTGGTTGTGTAGAAACAGTTTTATTTTCTGTTTTTGTCAAGCAGGGTGTACCTTGTCCATTTTTGTGAATGTTGTAATGTGTTTGTTTTGTGCCTGGTGGTGTGAATAGTCTTGTGTGTATCATGTATGAAAGGTGTGTGAGTGGCCTGTAAAGCGGTTGGTGCCTTGATGTGGCTTTACAGCTCATGAGCTGCGAGTCACTGGTTCAGTTTTTTGTCCTTTCAATTATTGACAGTGCATTTAATTTTTGTGAAACCTCTTGTTAATAAAATTTTATATACTGAACCATCACTCACCCTTGTGCCAAATCCAACCAGTATGTGTGTGTGCTTGAAGAATAGATGGCTGTGCAGTAATCTTTGTCTTTTTTGTCTCTCTGCCAAGGTGTACATTTCATCTTAGAATAACCTACCAACTGTAAATTTTGTCATAAACTAAACACCCATGGGAGTACATGGTGATGTCTCTCTTGTGGATCCCAATAAGTTATCTTACCCACAATGTCCTGCAAACCTCAAAATGTGACATTTCCCTTGTATTATTGTGCTCAGATTTTCACGCTGCAAAAAGTAACAACAAATTTCCACCCCCAGCATTTCTCCAAGTATCCCAATAGAAATGGTACCTCACTTGTATGGGTGGGCCAAGTACCCACGGCAGAGAAGGGCCCAAAACCTATTGATGCGACATCAAAATTACCTATCACAAACCAACCTGGTTTTGCAAGGGGGGTCCCATGAGTTTTTGGCCTGGGGCTCAGTGGCCATCTAGGGAAACCTACAAAACTCATATATTTCTGGAAACTAGACACCCAGGGGAGACTAGGAGGTATGGTTTGCGTGGGTCCCCCAACATTCTCCTACCCAGAACCCCTTGCAATCCTCACATTTCACTGAAAAAATCATTTTTTTTCTCAAATTTCTTTGTGGGAAAGTTCTGGAATCTGCATGGATCCACAAATTCCCTCCCACTCAGCGTTCCCCCAGGTCTGCCGATAAAAATGGTACCTCCCTTGCATGGGTGGGTCAAGGACTCGCGACAGGCAATGGCCCAAAACCTATTGAGGCAACATCAAAATTACCTATCACAAATGAACCTGGTTTTGCAAGGGGTGTCCCATGAGTTTTTGGCCCAGGGATTGGAGGCCATCTAGGGAAACCTACCAAACCCATATATTTCTGCAAAAAACTAGACACCCGGGGGGAGTCCAGCGAGGTATGGCTTGCGTGAGTCCCCTAACATTCTCCTACCCAGATCCCCTGCAAACCTCAAATTTCACTGAAAAATTCAAGTTTTTCTCAAATTTCTGTGTGGGAAAGTTCTGGAATCTGTGTGGATCATCAAATGTCCTCCCACCCAGTGTTCCCCCAGGTCTCCCGGTTAAAATGGTACCTCACTCGCATGGGTGGGTCAAGGACCCGGGACAGGCAAGGGACCAAAACCTATTGAGGAAACATCAAAATTACCTATCACAAACCAACCTGGTTTTGCAAGGGGGGTCCCATGAGTTTTTGGCCCGGGACTCGGCGGCCATCTAGGGAAACCTACCAAACCCACACATTTATGGAAGCTAAACACCCGGGGAAGTTCAGCGAGGTATGGCTTGCATGGGTACCCCAACATTCTCCTACCCAGAATCTCCTGCAAACCTCAAATTTCTCTGAAAAAATCACTTTTTTTCTAACATTTCTGTGTGGGAAAGTTCTAGAATCTGTGTGGATCCACAAATTTCCACCCACCAAGCCTTTCCTCAGGTCTCCCAAAAAAATGGCACCTCACTTGTGTGGTTAGGCATAGTGGCTGCGACAGGAAATGGCCCAAATCGTACTGTGGAGACTTCAAAATTACCTATATGAAAACTACCTGCTTTGGGGGGGGGAGGGGGGCACCTTAGACTTTGGCCCCAGGCTCGGCGACCATCTTGGGAAAGTACCAAATCCAAACATTTCTGAAAACTAGACACACGAGGAAGTCCAATGAGGTATAGCTTGTGTGGATTCCCCAAATTTTCCTACCCAGAATTCCTGTCAAACCTCAAATTTAGCTAAAAAAAACACATTTTCCACGTATTTTTGTGTGGAATCACCGTGCAGAGCTAGGGTTAAAAAACTACAGCTAGGCACTTTCCCAAAAAAGGGTAATTTTTCACTGTGAAATTGTGGTGTGTCCACGTTGCATTTTGCGCTGTTTCATGTCGTGGGCACTAGGCCTACCCACGCAAGTGAGCTACCAATTTTCTCTGAAGGCTTTGGGGATAGCGGGGTGGGTGGAAATTTGTGGATCCACACAGATTTCAGAACATTCCACCACAGAAATGTGAGGAAAATTTGTTTTTTTAAAACAATTGTGTAGGTTTGTAAGGGATTCTGGGTATTAGAACCTGGTGAGAGCCAGTCAAGTCACCCCATCTTGGCTTTCCCTGGGTGTTTAGTTTCCAGATATGTATAGGTTTGCCAGGTGTCATTAAGTGCTGGCAAAGCTAGGGTTCAAAAACTACAGCCAGGCACTTTGCCAAAAAAGGGTCATTTTTCACTGTGAAGTTGTGTTGTGTCCATGTTGCGTTTTGTGCCATTTCCTGTGGCAGGCACTAGGCCTACCCACACAAGTGAGGTACCATTTTTCTTGAAAGACTTTAAGGAACACGGGGTGGGTGGAAATTTGTGTATCGAAGCAGATTCCAGAACTTTCCACCACAGAAATGAGAGAAAAGTTTGATTTTTTTGACAATGTTTTAGGTTTGCAAGGGATTCTGGCTAACAGAACCTGGTGAGAGCCAGTCAAGTCACCCCATCTTGGATTTCCCTGGGTGTCTAGTTTCCAGATATGTATTGGTTTGCAGGTGTCATTAGGTGCTGGCAAAGCTAGGGTTCAAAAACTACAGCCAGGCACTTTGCCAATAAAGGGTCATTTTTCACTGTGAAATTGTGTTGTGTCCATGTTGCGTTTTGTGCCATTTCCTGTGGCAGTCACTAGGCCTACCCACACAAGTGAGGTACCATTTTTCTTGAAAGACTTTAGGGAACACGGGGTGGGTGGAAATTTGTGTATCGAAGCAGATTCCAGAACTTTCCACCACAGAAATGAGAGAAAATGTTGTTTTTTTTAACAATGTTTTAGGTTTGCAAGGGATTCTAGCTAACAGAACCTGGTGAGATCCAGACAAGTTACCCCATCCTAGATTCCCCTTGGTGTCTAGTTTTCAAAAATGTATAGGTGTTCTAGATTTCCCTAGGTGCCAGAAGAGCTAGGGTTCAAAAATTACCGCTAGGCACTTTGCCCAAAAACGGTCATTATTCACTGTGAAATTGTGGTGTGTCCACGTTGCGTTTTGTGCTGTGTAATGTCGCGGAAACTAGGCCTACCCATGCAAGTGAGGTACCATTTTTCTCAGAAGACTTTAGGTAACATGGGGTGGGTGGAAATTTGTGGATCCACACAGATTCCACAACTTTTCACCACAGAAATGTGAGGAAAATGTGTTTTTTTTGGACAATTCTTTAGGTTTGCAAGGGATTCTGGGTAACAAAACCTGGTAGGAGCCAGTCAAGTCACCCCATCCTAAATTCCCCTACGTGTCTATTGTTCATAAATATATAGGTTTGCTTGGTTTCCCCAGGTGCTGGCAGAGGTAGGGTTCAAAAACCACAGCTAGGCACTTTGCCAAAAAAGGGTCATTTTTCACTGTGAAATTGTGGTGTGTCCACGTTGCATTTTGTGCTGTTTCGTGTCACGGGCACTAGGCCTACCCACACAAGTGAGGTACCATTTTTCTCAGAAGACTCTGGGGAACATGAGGTGGGTGGAAATTTGTGGATCCACACAGATTCCAGAACTTTCCACCACAGAAATGTGAGGAAAATGTGATTTTTTAACAATGTTTTAGGTTTGCAAGGGATTCTGGGTAATAGAACCTGGTGGTAGCCAGTCAAGTCACCCCATACTGGTTTTCATTGGGTGTCTATGTTTCAAAAATGTATATGTTTTCTAGGTTTTCCTAGGTGCCGGCAGAGCTAGGGTTAAAAAACTACGGCTAGGCACTTTGCCAAAAAAGGGTAATTTTTCACTGTGAAATTGTGGTGTGTCCACGTATCGTTTTGCACCGTTTCATATCGCGGGCACTAGGCCTACCCACGCAAGTGAGGTACCATTTTTCTAGAAGACTTTGGGGAATATTTTGTGAATATTTGTGGATCCACGCAGATTCCATAACTTTCCACCACAGAAATGTGAGGAAAATGTGTTTAGGTTTGCAAGGGATTGTGGGTAACAGAACCTGGTGGGAGCCAGTCACGTTACCCCATCCTGGATTCTTCTGGGTGTCTATTTTTTTTTAAATGTATAGGTTTGCAAGGTTTCCCTAGGTGCCAGCAGAGTAGGATTCAAAAACTACAGCTAGGCACTTTGCAAAAAAAGGGTAATTTTTCATTGTGAATATGTGGTGTGTTCACGTTACGTTTTTAGCCGTTTGCTATCGTGGGCACTATGCCTCCCCACACAAGTGAGGTAACATTTTTATCGGGAGATTTAGGGTAATTCAGATTTGTAAAGCGACTGTTATTACCTATTGACTTTCAATGTATTTCTGCCTTCCAAATGAAAGACAATTTGTTAAAAAGAAGTCATTTCGAAAAATGATCGATCATTATCATGCTTGTATGACTATTCCCAATTTCGGAAATGTGCAAACATCTACTGTTTCTCAACTCTATGTTTTGTTCCCATTTCAGAAATACATAGGTGACTTTCATACTGATTTTTCCATGCATACATTTCCCCAAAGTAATTACAACATACCCAGTACATGATAAAAAAACATTGCAAGTTGCCGCTCAGTTTTTGGCTCTGGGTTCATCGGGTTCTTGGTGAACCTACAAGTCCTATATATACCCACAACTAGTAAGGTCTTGCAGATGTAACAGTATATTGCTTTCAAAGAGAAGTCATAATTACAAGAAGTTAAAGGTGAAAAGGTTGACACAAAAGGATGTTTTTTTCAACTAATTTTCAATTTTTCCTAAATGTAACTGTTAGTTTCTATAAAGAAACCTTGAAGGATCTACACAAATGACCCCTTGCTGATTATAGAATGTTGTGCACTTTACTAAAATGTATAGCTGTCCAGGATCCATTATTGCTTTCATACCCATTTCTACCATTAACTGGAAGGAAGTTGAAAGCACAAAAAATAGCAAAAATAGGCTATGTACCAGAAAAATGCCAAAACTGTGTACAAAATGTTAGTTTTCATAAAAAAATCTGTCATTCCCTAAAAGCTGGGAGAATGGTGATTTAAGCCCCACAAACCCTTTTTGATATCATTTGCAGGAAAAACCCCAGATGCTTTGATTTGCAGCATTTTTCCCATTTTCCTCCCCTAAAACAGAAATTAGCTGTATTTTGGCTAATTTCTGGATCCTCTTCGGGGGAATCAACAAACCCCTGGTACCTTTAGAATCCCCATGATGTTGGAAGAAAAGGACGCAAATTTGGCATGGATACCTTATGTGGTCAAAAAGTTACAGGGGCCTAAGTGCGATCTATTCCAAATAGCAAAAAAACGGCTTAGCACCGGGGGGGGGGGGGGGGGCAGCAGCGAAGGGGTTAATTATGCTCACCTAGTATTTCCTAGCGCACTCAACAAGTTCTTCATGAACTTCCAAATCTCCGCTTACAAGAAGGTTCTACCTCTCGCATAACAGGCCAGGAGAGCCAGAGTGAAACTGGAGCTGGGACTCACCCATATATCATTTGCTTAGAAGACAGAATAAAATACATTAGCACTTCGCGTGCCTCAGCACCCTCACTGAAAGATCAAATGAAAACAATTTTTGAAGAGGCTGGTTTCCCATGGCGGGCACAGTCTGCAGGGGCCGCAACTCTACTTGAAATAGAAGTTCAAAATTTGCATAACCAGGGTATCTTGGTGACAGCCTGGAAAAGACAGTGAAAGCACAGGTTAAGAAAATATAATATGAAAAGGATTTGGAAAGTTTACGCTGCCAACCTAATCTTTCTATACTGGACGCCTCCTATATCCTGGAAAAACTTCAGCCTTACTTTGAACAAGCTTTGCCAGTCTAGGCCCAGAAAAGAATCACTTACATGACACTTCTTGCACTAGCTATCACAGAATTTAATCCATCCTGGGTTCGGTGGGACAACTCAACCGATTGTGGTCTATGTAGCTATCAACGTGAATCTTAGCTTCATTGGCTGTGCTGCTGCTCAAAGATGTAAATGTGTTTGTATTTATATAGCGCCTTCTACCCAGAGGTCTCGTAGCGCTGTATTCATACCGCTGTGGAACCCTTTCTGGCTTGTCTGTGAGATGTCCACTCCTGGGCACCCCCAAGGTGAAGCCAGGCATCCAAGCGCTGCTGGGGCTGTTGTGGAGATTAAGCAAGCTATTGCCCAGAGTCACAGAGTGGGACCCATGATTAGACTAGGCACCGAGGCGAGAATGATCAGGTCCGAGGAGATTGAGTCCAAGAGCCTCCGAGGCGAGAATTGAACCCTGGTCCCGGGCCAGACTCTGCATCAGGGTCTGCCGCTCTAACCATTGACGGAATTTGCAAACAAAACAGGTGATGGACAGAATGTGGATCAATGTCACACATTCACCCCAGTCCAAAGATCTGGGCCCTTATCCATCGTTTTTTTATCGTTTTTTTGCACTCCACACCACCCTGGGTTAGACAATGGCGATGTGCAAATCAGCTCTGACCCTGTGCCCCATGGGAACAGTCCAGTCCGAACTACAAAAGCCATGTCCTTCCCAGAACGGAATCAAGCATCCGAGGACCGGACCGGTTTCGAGGTAACACCTCTCATCAGCCCGGCTAGCTTGACTCCAGTGGTGTGGAGTGCCTGGAACCCACGTCTGAGCATCCCCAGCGCACTTATTTGCATAAAGCCATTATCTAACCCAGGGTGGTGTGGAGTGCAAAAAACGATGGATTTAGGCCCAGATCCTTGTACTGGGGTGAATGTAAGACATTGATCTACATTCTGTCCATCAAATTGTTTTTTGTAATTTTCTCCCCGAGTGTACTGGGGTAGCTCAGACGTGGGTCCCAGAGCCTCCACACCACTGGAGTCAAGCTAGCCGGGCTGATGAGAGGTGTTACCTCGAAACCGGTCCGGTCCTCGGATGCTTGATTCCGGTCTGGGAAAGATATGGCTGTGTAGTTCGGACTGGACTGTTCCCATGGGGCACAGGGTCAGAGCTGATTTGCATAAAGCCATTATCTAACCCAGGGTGGTGTGGAGTGCAAAAAACGATGGATTTAGGCCCAGATCCTTGTACTGGGGTGAATGTAAGACATTGATCTACATTCTGTCCATCAAATTGTTTTTTGTAATTTTCTCCCCGAGTGTACTAGGGTAGCTCAGACGTGGGTCCCAGAGCCTCCACACCACTGGAGTCAAGCTAGCCGGGCTGATGAGAGGTGTTACCTCGAAACCGGTCCGGTCCTCGGATGCTTGATTCCGGTCTGGGAAAGATATGGCTGTGTAGTTCGGACTGGACTGTTCCCATGGGGCACAGGGTCAGAGCTGATTTGCATAAAGCCATTATCTAACCAGGGTGGTGTGGAGTGCAAAAAACGATGGATTTAGGCCCAGATCCTTGTACTGGGGTGAATGTAAGACATTGATCTACATTCTGTCCATCAAATTGTTTTTTGTAATGCTCTAACCATTGAGCCACGCTTCTCCACTCCAAAGATGGCAAGAGAGCGGCATCACCTGGTATTGCCAATTTGCAGGTCTCACGGCCTTAGACACTGCAAAGAAGTCTCAGGCCTTGCTTCTCCGCCAACACAGCACAAACTGCTGCCAGACTAGGGAAATTTGCAGATGCAATTCGGGCTGCACTGACATATACAATTAAAGCCATAAGCTGCAACGAGCTGGCCGCCCATCTTGAGTGTCAATGATCAAATGGCTTGCACCGCAAAACTACAGTCCTGTGCCCACAATATAATTAGAGTCCTGTCTCGGATTTCTCCCAACACAAATCCCAGGAACACAAGGGAACTAAAACGATCAAGAGTAGAAAATCAAACAAGCACGTCAGACAAGTCAACCCATGTACCCTGTACCAGGGCCGGACTGAGAACTAAAACCGGCCCTGGCAAAGTGCTCGGCCAGCCCCCTGCAGGTGCGACCGAGCTCTTTGGCGGGGCCGGTTTTCGGCCGATTTTGTTACAGGGCCGATTTTGCAGCTATGCTGCAAAAACAGCCCTGTAACAAAAACGCCCCCCGGGTCCCAAAACCGGCCCCCACCCTTGCGGCGCACCGGGGGATTGCCCGGTGCCCGCAACGGCCAGTCCGGGCCTGACCTGTACCGAAACAAGGAAAATAATGTTGTCTAAAATATTTAGCTACAACTAATGTTGGGACAGTTGACACACATGTTTTATTTAGCACTGTAAAGGAACATTAATTTACTGGGTAAAGGGCCCACTTAAAAGGACGAGCAATCTGGTTTCCCAGACGCAGGTGCCATCCTTACCCACTAGAACTCCAGTTCTCGCTCGGACCCTTGATTTTACTATTTTACAGATCTTAGCAAAACTAGTTACACCAGTTGGAGTCTGCATGGTAGTTATGAATTCAAATTCTTTTGTTTTTTTGTTTTTATAATTTAATGCTTTTAATTAATTAAACAACAAAATAAACAACAGGTTACGGATCAAGACTGATTCAACTGAAGGTGATACAGGTAACTCTGGAGGTATTTTGAAATTTGGAGAGCTTCTTGGGCATCCTGAGTAATGGGGAGCTTAAAAAGATGATTCTTCCCGAGTATGGCCAGCGGAACAACTCCATAAGGCATATTTATTCATACTTGCCAATTATTCTGTTGATTCAGAGCTGGTAAATATTGAGTCCTACATTTTTCCACAGTGATCATCACTGCTTTGACGGTCCTTCAAAAATATTCACAACATTCCTGATACTTCATGCAAAAAGATTCGCTGCATCTGGATACTTTATTTTGGATTGAACGAAGACCCAACATCCAGTTCCGTTTTGAAAGTTTAGATACACCTGTTCAGAAGAGGATGCAGGAATTAGTTTAAGATATTTATATCGTGAAAGTTTCCTGGAGGTGTTTTTATGTAGATGTTCTCACGGCCTAAGTTGAGCATTTTTATGAATTGCTCCAAAAATGCAAGCCCAGACATGCACAGGTGAACAGATCAATTGCTTTTTAACCATTCCATAAATGGAGAATCTCATATAGGTTGCCTTTTTCCATAAGATGGATCTCAATGTTCTTTTAAAGGCATACTACATTTTCAAGCATTCCTCAATATCTTTAAGTTAACTTTTTTAAAATATTGAGGAGCAGAGAATTTATATAGAACCCTTACCTGGTGAATAATCCCATCATGACAGAGAAAACGCTAACCTCCATTTTGACAGCGGTATCGCCCCACTGCTCTTTGAGTGGTGGAAAAAGGAAGAATGTAATGAAATAATCATAACACTATGTTATAATTTTATTTTTCCGTAATGAGACAGGTTTAGGGGGGAGGGGGGCTGGACTAGGCTGTTGTTACAGCCAGCATGGGAGGAGTTGTTGGGCACTTAAGTGTGCATGACAGTTTGGGCGACTGTCTTGAGCCGGCCAAACAGCCATGCACACTTTGCATGTTCTCCACTGGCTGCATTGCAAGCCTGGGTGGACAACATGCACAGGCTCTTAATCTCAGTCTAAGCACCTAACCACAGCACTGAGACCAATCACATTGCTGCCATCATGGTGACAGCAGTGCTGTGATTGGCTTAGGGGAGCCTGTATGTGCTTCCTGCTTCCTTCAGGAACAGAAGAGGATGGAGGCGAGGCAATGCAGAGGCCAGCAGCAAGGTAAGTCAGTTCAAATTTATTTTTCTACATCCCCCCCCTCCCCCACACCTCACCCCTACTACTCGGTGGCAGCTTTCACAGTAAATCACATTAATTATCGGGAAATCTCAGACTCCATCTTAATAAGATACACACATTCAGCCTCTGACTCGAGCCTGATAGGTTTTTCAGGCTCAAATCATTACAGTTTGATACACTGTTGATAAATCATTCACTGTAACTTCCTGTAAAATTGATTCCCTTCTGCATACTCTTTCGTCTTCCATTTTGGCTGTCTCTTACTTGCATAAACCTCTAACTTTCCATGACCGCGTTGCAGCCAGCAATTTCTTTTTGAGCACAAACCTTTTGCTGACTCAGAGACCCTACCGCGGACCCGCCCGCCTGTCTCCCGCTGCCCGACTGCTCACCTGACACCCAGAGCGGGGCCGCCGAGAGGAGACCGGCGAGGGGCGGACTTCACCATCCAGCAGCCCTTGCGGTGTTCCGCATCACCGGGAAGCGCCAGGAGGCGCTTAAAAACGTCACTAGAGCCATCGAGTGGGGGAACTTTCCATGACCGCGTTGCTGCCAGCAATTTCTTTTCGAGCACGAACCTTTTGCTGACTCAGAGACCCTACCGCGGACCCGCCCGCCTGTCTCCCGCTGCCCGACTGCTCACCTGACACCCAGAGCGGGGCCGCCGAGAGGAGACCAGCGATGGGTGGACTTCACCATCCAGCAGCCCTTGCGGTGTTCCGCGTCACTGGGAAGCGCCAGGAGGCGTTTAAAAACGTCACTAGAGCCATCGAGTGGGGGAACTTTCCATGACCGCGTTGCTGCCAGCAATTTCTTTTTGAGCACAAACCATTTGCTGACTCAGAGACCCTACCGCGGACCCACCCGCCTGTCTCCCGCTGCCCGACTGCTCACCTGACACCCAGAGTGGGGCCGCCGAGAGGAGACCGGCGAGGGGCGGACTTCACCATCCAGCAGCCCTTGCGGTGTTCCGCGTCACCGGGAAGCGCCAGGAGGCGCTTAAAAACGTCACTAGACCCGTCTCGCGGGACGCCGGGCGAAGTCCGGGCCAAGGGCGGGCCCGTTGTTGCCCGTTAGTGACCGGTAAGACCGGACCGGGCAACCCCCCTTTAGTCCATCATAAGGTAAATTGGTTCACTTATCCCAGGTACATCTTCCTTCCAGTCAACAAGAACTGTATGAATTTCAGCTGAACTTATATTAAGAACTGCCTTCTCGGTCTCCTTGGAAAATAGTGTAATCCTTTGGCTAGGCCACCATGTCTAAAGGCACCAGGAGTTAAACTGTAATGAGCGTCGCCCAGATTACAGGTCCGATTGACCAATTCATCTCTCGAACTAACGAGGCCATCGATCAGAGTATTTCTCTACTGGAGCGCAGAGTATCCCAAGACCTTGTGAATGCACGACGCTCCTCCATGGGCATTCTGGCTTCAGCGATATCACCTATCCAGCAAGGCCCCAATATTCCATTGTTGATACCATCCAAAACTGCAGCAGTAATTCATACTGTCCCTTCTACGGTGGATCTTTCAGCCACACAACCATCGTTAGATTCCCATGTGCTAGAGGACCTTGAATCTACCCCAGACTTAGAGTTATGTCAATCGCAGGAGACAGAACCAGTCAAGCAGTCTCGTGGGGTCAGGGAGGGTGCTGTTCCAAAACGGGGGAAAGGCAAGAAAAATGCTAGTTTAGCCAGATCTGGCGCCCCTCCTGAGTCTGGGGGGAGAAACCTGTTCAATTCAGCCTGACCGATCCAAATGTTATCAATCCTCCTGCTATTAACTTAGTTGACTTGCCCGATAATCTTCCCATCATGGGCCAGGTGGAGGGTTTCTGTAAGATCTGCAACACCACCCCTCACCTATTAGCCAGTATCAGGGAACTTCTTATCCACCACTTAAAACCATTGGAATCTAGTTTAAGGCTCCTTGAAAAACAGATAGCGAAGCTTTCTGCCACTCCACCCACTCAGTCCAGCTTAGTTCAAACAAAACAGGGGGGGGGAAATCTAAACCTCCAAATATAGTTCCTCAACTGGTTCAACCAGATCCCCGACGTATGCCGACCAAAACTGCTAAGGCTTCTACTACGCAACCTAAGCCAATACACCATCTGCTTCTTCCCAGTTATTCTCTGATGCGGGTTCGGCTTCGTATAGTACGGCCATTGTTCCGTCCCAGGCCCCCTCAGGACAGGTGAAAGGTCTTGTCCAAGTATCTAACAAAAATCAGACATCTTTTACACCCAAAACGCCGGGATTAAAACCCACGGGGGAAGTAAAAAAAAGGGAGCCCTATACATCTCCCACCGGAGGCGTCCCCCTATACGGTCATTCTTACTGGGGTTCCGGAGCTTTCCGATGGTATAGATGAACCTTCTTGGTCTCTCCATAACAAGGTTCTACAGTGGCTTAGCCTAAACAGGCCCCTATAGCCCGTTACTCAAGTAGAATCTCTAGAGTTCGCAGAGTAACATGGATCGGAGACGAACGTAAAACAATACAAGGTGACTGTATTATAGTAAACTGTGATGATCCAACTACAGTTGACTATATTTGTTCATGGCCGTCACTGGAAAAAAAGGGGGGAATTGATGCTCAACGTCTCTCCTTTTTTTATCCCCCAGAGAATAGCTACCAATATTTCCCTACTTTAAATTGGCAACAAGCACAAGAAGGGTCCTGGAATCATGTGGGTAACAGATATAGAAACGGGAGCAGGGAGTGGCAGGCACAGTCTTGGTACCCAAGCAAAATTCACTTTCCTATGGAGGAGTGGCGGGGTTTTCCAACCAGAAATCGATATGATTGTCTGGAAATGGTTGATTGACCGATAGTAAATCCAGTCAGCATAAATCAGGCCCCTAAAGCTTCTGGCGTTCATTTTAGTCCTGGAACACAACTAGACCTGATTGAAGGCCATACTATCTTACAAATAATTCCGACTATACCAAATGCCAACAAGGTCAGAACTACATTAGAAACCTCTCCTGCCTATTCCAAAACAATGGTGGATAGATTTCCGGTGGTTTCTATCTGTATAAACGCCACAAACCTCCATCAGTTCAAGGACACTGTTAACAGGTTAGAGACCGCGGTCTCTTCGGTGTGTTCACATACGCGTGCACCCGACCTCTCGACAGCTGAAATCCTAACTCCTCAGTCAAATGAACTCCTGCTTACTACTAACCTGAGCTTTTCAATCTTGTATTGGAACGTTGCAGGTTTACGTACTAAAATTACCCTGCAGCCGTGGTTAGACACGGTAAATGAACACCAGATAGTCTGCCTTCAAGAAACGTGGTTAACTACCCCCCATCATCTAGTGGGTTACAAAACATTTCACATACCAGCTAGTCAGGGTGTCTTGGGTAGACCAAAGGGTGGATTGGAAGTTTATGTTGCCAATACTCTGCCCCTCACAACGTTGTGTAGGTCTAAAGAAGAGCCGAGTTATCAAATTTTACAATTAACCTTGAATAAAAATAGTACCTATTTTTTGGTTAATTTTTATAATAATCTTGAAACAATGGATTGTAAAAACACCCTTAATGAAATTACCACTTTTTTAATAACTCAGCGCAATAAGCTTTCAACAATCCCAGTATATGTGGTCTGGGGTGGTGATTTTAATCTCCCACTATGCACCAATTATAAAAATGGAAATTGTGGCCTGCTGGATGAGCATGGCAGTCCATTGTCTCACTTTGCACACACTATCTGTGGAAATAGACTAAATGAATGCCTCTTTTCACTAGATCTTGATTTTGCCAATGACCTTGTAGAACATCCAATTGACTTTTCACCAACTTTTTATGGTAGGGGGCTCTCAAGTACCATTGACTACATCATGTCCTCCCAGAGTTTGAAGGGACAAGTGGCGAATTATCAAACTGGGACTGATGTCAGTAGTGACCATTTTCCCATTAGCGTCTCAGTTGTACCTAAAATGTCTCTTTACAATCTAACATCACCAGTCTGTTAACTCAAAATTCTTTAACTATGAATAAGGTGAATGGATACTCTGTTAAATGGGCAAAGATAGATCCAGCTGTAATCACTGGGAGGATTCTTGCAAAAGCGGACCCTCGATTCTTGATTGCTTAGCACTAGATTCCACCCCTCAAACAATCTTGGCTGGTTTCCAGAAGATCCTGGGGGCAGTCAGAGAGGAGCTCATAAGCAAACACAAAAATAAAAAGTGTACAACTGAAAGATGGTTTAACACTAAGTGCCTTAAGGCACTTTCCAATCTAAAGGCAACCCTACGCAGAACTACGAGGGACGCGTTGGAAATTTCCAACTTAAGGAAACTTAACAACTCAGCCAGAGTGGAACGCAGGAGGGAAATCAAGCAAAACCTTTGGTCACAACTACATGACAGCTGCCATAATAAAGACAGTGTCCTTTTTTGGCGCGTTATCAGATCTCCCTTTCTGGCTGACTCAACGACGGGGCAACATTTAGATGTCGCAGTGTCAGCAGCTGAATGGGTCACCCACTTTTCACAAATGTTTGGGAACTGTCAACCAGAGCCTCCCAGAGAAGAAGACCGGCGTGGAGGAAGTAAGAAGGGGAGTAGCAGCTACCCGAATAACATCTACTTCGACCATGCAGAGGTCGCCAAAGCCCTTAAAGCGTCAAAATCCGGCAAGGCACCTGGGCCTGACGGAGTCCCGCTGGACTTTTTTCTGCACAATCCTGAACTATGGTCTCCACTCCTTACCCAGGTCCTGGCGGCAGCAACAACAACTGGGCTGATAGAATCATGGTCAACATCCATTCTAATCCCTATTTTTAAGAAGGGCAATCGTAACGATCCCGCCTGCTACAGGCCTATCTCCCTCTTGGACTCCATGGGTAAAGTTGCGGGTCGGGTGGTATTGGACCGACTTCAAGCCTGGGCCCAAACCAATAACATCATGACCGACCTGCAATATGGTTTCCAGAAGGGTCTTGGGACTGTAGAGCAGGCCCTGAATCTTGCCCTCCTCATTGGGAAGTACGCGGGAGCCAAAAGGGGTAACATCTTTCTCGTGTACGTAGACCACAGCACAGCTTTTGACTGCGTTTTGCACCCCAGACTTTGGGCAATCCTCTGGGACCTCGAAATGGACCCAGCCCTCATTGTTTTCCTTCGAGAACTTTATTCCAATGCAACGGCGTGTGTCAGATTTGGGGTTAACGGCGACCTGTCCCCATCTTTTTCCATCAAAAAAGGGGTCAGGCAGGGCTGCGTACTGGCTCCCTTCTTGTTTAATCTTTATACCAACGGCCTTGAGGTGGCCATGCTAGAAGGGAGCCAGGACCTACCTCAGATTAATCACCGCCCAATTCCAACACTGCTATATGCAGATGACTCGGTCATCTTTGCCAGAACATTGATCTAGCTTCAAAAACAACTTAATAAATATTGTTCCTTCATGGGCTCTCTTGGCCTTAAAGTCAACATAAAAAAGACATTTGTTATGCACATCGGCCCCAAGGTCAAGAACCTCAAACCAATTTTTGTTGAGAAAACAAGGCTGGAAAAAACATCCGTTTACCCTTACCTAGGTATATTGGTGGACGACACTCTAAGTTGGAAGCAGGCCATGGCTAGTAGAAAACTTCTTTTCCAGCGAACAACAATGGAGCCGGTTTCCTTTTCCAGGAAACTCGGTAAACCAGCCCCCACGGCACTGCTTAAGATTTACTACGCAAAGTGTCACAGCGTAGCCACTTATGGCGCGGAAGTTTGGGGATATGGTCCAATAGATTCAATCCAGATGATAAAGAACGGGTTTGTCAAGTATCTGTTGGCGCTCCCACAAAGCGCGCCAACTTACGCTTCCCATAATGAACTAGGTATGGACTATATTATTGACACCATTCGTTGGCAACCTATTCTTCTATGGCATCGTATATGGATAAAAGTCGAGTGCCATCTAATGCGCTCTTTGATCATGGACTGTTTGGATTTAACAAACTGGCAAAGGATTCCATGGCTAGTTTATGTGGGGAATTTCTTTAGAGACCTTGGCCGCAGCTCCTTCTTTGAGGACCCACCTAGTATGGAGGATATCTTGAAAAAGGAGCTAAAGAGGTTATGTTTAGGTCACCTAAGAGAACTTCGTGGCTCAACTGAGATCTTAAAACCCTCAAATTCCCAAATCCGCGCAGTCCAGATTGTTAAAGGCATGCAACCGTACTTATCGTTTCATTTGTCCAACTATGAAAAATATCTTTTGACAAGGTTCCGTTTCAACTCTTTCTTTCGTTTGGTTTCTTTTCCACAAATACAGAACTGGTCGAATGCCATCACGAACTGCCCTTGTGATGGTGTATCCCCCCAGTCAACAATTCAAATTATTTTGTTTTGTAAATTCTACAAGATACCACGAAAGTTCTGGATTTTACCACTTCTCCGTTTAATTGGCCTACGGTCATGCCACCCAGCATTTATGTCCCTACAACTCCTGGACTCAGAATGTTTTGCAAAATGCATAGTTAATTTTTTAAAAGCTTGCATTATGACCCGTCACGCTCTTGGTTAATCTTTTTTAAGCCCACATATTTTATCTTATGTATGTAACCGTTATTTTAAGTCCCACATTTGTTTTTGCAGCATATTTTAGTTAATTTTTTCATCAATTTTAATTAATTCTGATTCTGTTAGTATTATCGTTTTACTCGTTATGTATTGGGAAATCTTATATTTTGTTTTGAATTTTCTTTTTAATTTATTGTCATTTTTATGTACTTTTTATGGTTCCAAAACAAGTGGTAACCGAATAAAAGATTATGAATGAATAAACCTCTAATCCCTGCAATGTAATTCTCCATTTCTTTTTCATTCCCTGGTTCTGTTCCACCTTCTTGCTGGCTCTCCACAGCAGTCCCTCCCCCTCTTGTCCTGCTGTTCTTTTTCTGTTCCTCTTTAATTCTATCAAAACCTTAAGGTCTTAAGACTAATTTTTCTATCCTAAAGAGCACAGCGAGCACAGATACCTCCCTCGTCTCTCATCCCTCGGAGCAGGAATAACCATACAGCTCACTTTAGACACACTCCGGGGTAATTCACTGTGACATGGCTGACAAGGTCATTTGCATTATTTTTTTTACCTTAACAGGTTTGTAAAAAGCCAAAGACTCTGTGGGCCAATTGTTGTCTACTTATTTTTTATAGAAAGACCAAAGGAAATGATGGACGAAGCGTTGACAATACAAGCACTCATCCCCAGTCAACTGGTCTGGGTTTAATCCATCACCGTTCTTTAGCCCACTCTGCCACCCCAGTTCAGACATGGCCATATGCAAATCAGTCTGACCCTGTGCCTCATGGGAACAGTCCAGCCCGAACTGCCAAGCCATGCCTTCCCTGGACCGGAAACAAGCTACCGAGGACCGGTTTCTGGCATTCCAGCCTTCTTCAGCCCGGCTTGCTTGAATCCAGTGGCAAAGTGAGCAAGGGACTCACGTCTGAGCATACCCTGCCAACTTATGGCGAACATAGAAAGACCAAAGGAAATGATGGATGGAGCGTTGATAATACAAGCACTCACCCCCAGTCAACTGATCTGGGTTTAATCCATCACCGTTCTTCAGCCCACTCTGCCACCCCAGTTCAGACATGGCCATATGCAAATCAGTCTGATCCTGTGCCTCATGGGAACAGTCCAGCCCGAACTGCCAAGCCATGCCTTCCCTGGACCGGAAACAAGCTACCGAGGACCGGTTTCTGTCATTCCAGCCTTTTTCAGCCTGGCTTGCTTGAATCCAGTGGCAAAGTGAGCAAGGAACTCACGTCTGAGCATACCCTGCCAACTTATGGCAAACATAGAAAGACCAAAGGAAATGATGGACGTAGCGTTGACAATACAAGCACTCACCCCAGTCAACTGATCTGGGTTTAATTCATCACCGTTCTTTAGCCCACTCTGCCACCCCAGTTCAGACATGGCCATATGCAAATCAGTCTGACCCTGTGCCTCAGTGTTGTGGTGTTTGTGTAGGGTAGTGCTTTAGGGTTTAGTGTAGTATCGGGGGTTTTGCAGGGTAGTGTTTGAGTGTAGAGACCGAACTGGGGTGCGGGGGAGGGTCGTGCTGGGGGTAGTGTTTTAGGGTAGTGTTGGGAGGTCATGCAGGGTAGTGTTTGAGTGTAGGGACCAGTCTGGGGGTTGGGGGAGGGTCGTGCTGGGGGTAGTGTTTTAGGGTTTAGGATAGTGTTGTGTTGTTTGTGTAGTGTAGGGTAGTGTTTAGGGTTTAGGGTAGTGTTTGGGTCGTTCAGGGTAGTGTTGCGTGTAGGGGTTGGACTGGGGGTTGAGCGAGGGGTAGTGTTTTAGGGTTTACAGTAGTGTTGTGATGTTTGTGTAGTGTAGAGTAGTGTTGTAGGGGTTTAGGGTAGTGTCGGAGTCTTGCAGGGCAGTGTTTGAGTTTAGGGACTGGACTGGGGATATGGGAAGGGTCATGCTGGGGGTAGTGCTTTAGTGTTTAGGGTAGTGTTGCGTTGTTTGTGCAGTGTAGGGTAGTGTTTTAGGGTTTAGGGTAGTGTTGGGAGGTCATGCAGGGTAGTGTTTAAGTGTAGGGACCGGAATGGGGGACGTGGGAGTCTCGTGGTGGGGGTAGTGTTTTATGGTTTAGGGTAGTGTTGTGGTGTTTGTGAAGTGTAGGCTACTGTTTTAGGGTTTACGGTAGTGTTGGGAGGTCGTGCAGGGTAGTGTTTGAGTGTAGGGACCGTACTGGGGCTGGGGGAGGGTAGGGCTGGGGGTAGTGTTTTAGGGTTTAGGGTAGTGTTGTGATGTTTGTGTAGTGTAGGCTACTGTTTTAGGGTTTACGGTAGTGTTGTGATGTTTGTGTAGTGTAGAGTAGTGTTGTAGGGGTTTAGGGTAGTGTCGGAGTCTTGCAGGGCAGTGTTTGAGTTTAGGGACTGGACTGGGGATAGGGGAAGGGTCATGCTGGGGGTAGTGCTTTAGTGTTTAGGGTAGTGTTGCGTTGTTTGTGCAGTGTAGGGTAGTGTTTTAGGGTTTAGGGTAGTGTTGGGAGGTCATGCAGGGTAGTGTTTAAGTGTAGGGACCGGAATGGGGGACGTGGGAGTCTCGTGGTGGGGGTAGTGTTTTATGGTTTAGGGTAGTGTTGTGGTGTTTGTGAAGTGTAGGCTACTGTTTTAGGGTTTACGGTAGTGTTGGGAGGTCGTGCAGGGTAGTGTTTGAGTGTAGGGACCGTACTGGGGCTGGGGGAGGGTAGGGCTGGGGGTAGTGCTTTAGGGTTTAGGGTAGTGGTATGGGGTCATGCAGGGTAGTGTAAATGTAAGCAGAGGACTGGAGGTCAGGGGAGGATCGTGCAGGGGTACTAAATTAGGGTTTAGAGTAGGGCAGGGTACAGTCACTTAACTTTCAAACTTTTACCATGAGGATACCTTTACCACGTATGCCTTTGCGTTGTAATGGTATGCTTGGTAAAGGTATAGTCGTGGTAAAAGTTTGCGATAATGGTATGTCGTTGTAATTGACATTGCGTAGTAATACCCGTGTTGTAATGGCATGCGTGGTATTAGTGTGCAATATATAATGAGCCATATTCCTCCAACATGGGCTGCTCACAAAACAAATAATGCATGGGGCTGAAGAAACTCAAATTTTCATTCTCAGGGGTCTCACTAATAGAAGGAAGAACTAGACACAGAAGATGGAACATAAAGAGAACATTTTATTAAACTCAAGTGAGTGAGGCTACGTCACACAGAAGCCTTAGCAACTGAATGAGGCAATCTGAGGAGTACAGAAAACAGAGGCCTTATATATTCTTAAGGTTACAAAACTCAGCATAAAAGTAAGGGGCAGTCCTAGCTTTTGCAAGCATGCAAAATGCCTAACATGGACATGCAAGATCTGCCAAACATTAGCCAATAGGAAAACATTTTCAAACAAAGTATCACATGACAGAAATCTCAGTTTGCAATAGCCCAACCCAAAAGTTAATTATTAGGAATGTCTTAAATACATTTTCCAAAAGCTGAACAAACCCATAATTGAAAGCATGACCCATGTAATTGAAGAAACATAGGAAAGAACAGTTATAGCTGATGAACAAGATAAGGCAGATTGCAAGGAAACTAAAAGTTAACGATGTCCTGAACATTGATTGGCAATTTCAAAACGAGATTGATCAGGAAAATTGGTTTTGCGAGGCCAGTTTCAGGTGAAGAGGTCAGTTTCTATAGTTCACTCCAGTGTCAGAAGGAAACCTAGTTAATGTGTACATGAACCAAGAAGGCCAGGTCACTTTGTTCGTCAGGCTGCCTTCATGAGCCTATGTGAGGGCAACACAATTTGGTGGCACAGTACAAAAAATGGAACCAATATTTTAAAATGGAGTTGTGCAATCTAGTGTACTTGGAAATTACAGAACCTCAGGGCAAGAAAATTACATGAGAGTTCATGATATACCCCTAAAAATAATGAAGTACTGCTAACAGCAAAAGAAAAACGCTCACACGCGGAGCACGCTTCTCTGAGTAAGTATGGGGCTTAAGGTGGTTAAATACAATGTATCCAGCTTCCAGCTTCCCGCTTCAGCCGGGCGAGAACTGCAAGTGAATGGATCTCGTGCCAGGCGGGTTACAATGTAGCAGTATCCTTTGACTACCTGTCCGGAACTGCAAGTGTAACCGTTCCCACCTAAAGCGCAAACAATGTATCAGTAGCCGCGACTCAGCACAGGGTAGGTCAGAGATGAGTCAACCCTCTACAGGCAAGGAACAAAGGGGGCAAGGGAATTCCTAATAGCACGCGGAAACCAAAAATACAAGCGTGCAGGGTTTTCAGAAACTCTAGAGAGAGAGGACAAAGTTGGAACACAAGACGATAGGGATTACTCAAAGGGAGCGTGTAACCAATCAGGAAAAGGAAGCGAAAATGCAGTCTCTCCCACAGGACGCAGAGATAATCTTCTAAGGAAGTGTCTACCAATGCAACTACTATTTTACAGGAGAACAATTAAGGGAGTCTCAATAAAGAGAGACACTCTTTGCACTCGACATGCACTGAGGATTTAGATTATATTCCACATCACTGAACAAGTGGCCTGATTCCTGACAGTTCTCCCTCCCAAAGTTCTATTTATAGGGTATGCTCTTGTAGGATGTAGGGCATGGAATCTGCGTATCAATATGGGAGCATGGATTTTTTCTGCAGGTTCCCAGGATCTGTCTTCAGGAGCAAACCCCACCCAATCTATTAGGTATTGTAGTTTGCCTCTACGTCTACCGAGAATCAAGGATGCATTTAACTTCATACTCCACTTCTCCTTCTATCAAGATGGGAGGGGGTGGTATCTCAGGTTAATGGGAAGGGGAATAGGCTTTCAGCAAAGAAGCGTGGAATACAGGATGTATGCGGAGTTCTTCGGGGAGACTCAATTTAAAGGTAATAGGGGATAAGACCTTGACAACAGGATAAGGTCCTATATACCTAGTTTGCAGTTTTCTATGCCCCATTCTTTGTCAGATTGTTGTTTCATGGTATTCTTGGCTTTTTGTAATTCTTGTGTGACCTTTTGCCATATCTTTTGTAGGGATTCATGGTGGTTCTTAACTAAAGGGATCTCCACTAATTGTGAAGGCAAAGGGCAAGGCAGATTTCTAGGATGATGAGCATGAGAAAAGTAAAAGGGCGAGATACCAGTGGATGAATGTGTGGTATTATTGTAGGCAAATTCCGCCAAAGGAAGAGTCTGTACCCAATCACTTGTAATAGTAGTTAGTAGACAACGTGAGCATTGTTCCAGTGTCTGATTTGTTCTTTCGGTCTGTCCATCTGTTTGAGGATAGTAAGCTGTGGATATTCTGTGATCAATACCAAGAGCTATACAGGTTCCCTGCCAGAATCTAGACTCAAACTGTGTTTCTCTGTCGGAGATAATAACAGAAGGAAGACCATGTAAGCGTACTATTTGTTCTATGAAGATTTTTGCTAGTTCTTTGGAAGATGGGGTCTTTTTCAGAGGCATAAAATGTGCCATCTTAGTGAGTATATCAACTACTACATATATGGTATTGTAACCTTGTGATTTTGGGAGATCAGTTATAAAATCCTGACTAATGGAGTGCCAAGATATCGAAGGAATCGGGGTAGGTCTTAACAAACCGGTAGGTGCAGCGTGAGAGTTTTTTTGTCTAGCGCAGACAGGGCACGACTTGACAAATGCTAGGATATCTTTAGACATTAGATCCCACCAGAACAACCTCTGACAGGTTTGCAGGGTTTTTCCCCTTCTGGATGCCCTGTTAATGAACTACCGTGACACTACCAGATGATCAGCAACTGCAACTCAGCAGTGGGCACCAACAGTTTCTCATCATGGTAATATAGAGTGTCAGATATGGTGTTTAATGGCTTCTTCACCCATTCAGAAGGAGGTGTTGCAGCATAAGACTCAACTAAGAGTTCCAGGAATTAGGGGTTCTCAGTATCACCTACCCCAATAATCTTATGACAGGGTATGATGGGCGGGCAGTTTCCAATTTGTACCATCTTCTCTATGCCTATTCTAGATAGGGCATTGGCTTTACCATGTTGGGGCCAGGGAAGTATAGGATCATGAAATCATATTCACTGAAGAACATAACCTACCTCATTTTGTTGTGTGGCGTTTTAGGCTCCGAGTGAATTTTCCCAATGTAAGCCCTTATATAGGTACAATTCACATTGCCCTAATATAGGCATATAAATCAAGCCGTTATTAAGGCATATTCCATGCAACCCAAATACAGTCATGGCTACTTCCACCCGTACCAAACATCACAACGATTTCTTAGAAAACCGGCTTAAGCAGTTAGGGAACTTCCCCTTGCTTGAATATTGATTTCTCCAAGAACTCAATTACTTTACAATAAACAACTATTCCAAAGGGGTTCATTCATGATGTTCATATGCCCGACTTTACGTCAAACTATGGCATTCCTAAACACCTTTCAAGGTATAACTATACCTTCAATTGTTATAGCAAACCACGGTGGTTCGGAGCAGTTCGACTATCTACTTGCCCGACGGAGCTCGCTACAGCAAGTGCCCAAGGAAGCCGACTCTCCAGCTGACGCACTGATCAGGAAGCTGCCCTTCTCCTGCCGAGAATCGAGCTCCAGTGTTTCCGGCTCCACTTGTGGGGTGTTGGGAAATCGAGTCCCGAGACTGAGATACCAGACCTCCTTCATTCTAAACAAGGTATGGAGCTGATTAGAACCTAGGAAACCTTTGGTAGATTCTTGGAAAAGAAACAAAGACCTATGCTACACATTGGGATAGGCGTATTTTAGAAGCACCAGTCGAGTATTTTAGCCTGTGTATTTATATATGCATTTTTATATGGCTTAGAAACCATACAATGCACTTACAGTATTATTTTATAATACTATTCTCGCTGTACGCATTATGCTTTGCAGTCTGCCTAATGATTGTAGCTGTTCACTTCTCTTGCATGAGAAAGAAGACTGTTCAATAAACCTTCTTATTGAAACCCCCCATCTCACTATTTCTCTGCAAACTCTGTAGAAACGAAGCATGCATGATTGACTGAGTGAAATACTTATCTATTGTTTCCACAACTCTGAAGATACGTTTAATTCCTGGGGAAATAAAGTTGTCATGTTTATGCGGTTGTCAGAAACTAATCTTTTCTTGTGAATTCAAGAAAGTTTCTAGTGACCTCTGAACTAGCTGGCACTCACAGTTAAGTTAAGTATATTCGATAGAGCCCTAGTTGACCAAAGTCCTACGTCAAATCTATAGGATATATTATTCCAATGCACAGAGCCTATTGGGAATATAGGAACTATACTACAATTTGCCGTGGGGTAAGGGCTCTAGCGGAGTTGTAGAACTGAAGGTTCCTGTGATCAGAGTAAATAGTGATCGTGTGCGCTGTACCCAAAAAATAATGTCTCCATTCCTGAAAGGCTAGTTTAATGGCTAGTAATTCGTGCTCCCCAATGGTAGAACTCTGCTCTGCAGGAAAAAGCGTCTTAGAAAAATAAGCAACTAGATGCAAAAAATCAGTCTTTTGAACTTTCTGAGACAGTACCCCATCTGACTGCATATTGAGATGCATTGGCTTCAACATAGTAGGGCTGTGTGTCATCTGCGTGTTTCACTATGGGGACGGTTGCAAATATTTCTTTCAGTTTGACAAAAGCTTCTTCTGCAGCTGTTGACCATGCAATCGTAATCCCGTTGCGGAGCAGTTGAGTAATTGGTGTAATTATCTCAGAAAAGTGATCTATACACCTCCTATAGAAATGAGCAAATCCTATACAGGACTGCACTTCTTTTACGGAACTAGGACTAGACCATTGCAATAGGGCTTCAATTGTCTTGGGGTCCATATGAATACCTTCGGCGACATCACAGAACCCAAAAAGTCTATTGGGTGGCATGAAATATACTCATCTAATTTAGCGAATAACTGATTTTCTTTCAATTTCTTTAGTATCTTTTTAACATGAATCACATGTTCCTGTTCAGATTGAGCGAAGATAAATATATCCTCAAAGTAGACAATAACAAAAAGATCAAAATGTTCCCTTAAAATCTTGTTAACAAAAAATTGAAAGGCTGCTGGGGCGTTTCAGAGACCGAATGGCATTTCACAGTACTCATAGAGACTGAATTTGGTTCTGAATGCGGTCTTCCATTCGTCTCCTTCTTTTATCCGGATTAAATGATAGGCCCCTCGAAGATCCAACTTTGTAAATATCTTAGCTCCATGGATCTGGTCTAAAAAGACTGAAATAAGTGGGAGGGAGTATTTGTTCTTGATTGTCACACGGTTCAGTGTGCAATATTCCAGGCAAGTGTGCAATCTCCCTTCCCACTAAATAACAAGGGAGAAGAAACGGACACGTGGAATGCCTGATAAATCCTTTTCCAGCATTTCAGAGATATACATCTGTAGGTATTCAGTCTCGAGATCAGTTAGGGCATATATTCTGCTCACCGTAAGTTCTGCTCCTGGCATCAAATCGATTCGGCAATCATAACTTCGATGGGGAGGTGAGGCAGTTGCCTTAACCTCATCAAACACCTCTTTATATTCCTCGTAGATCGATGGTACACATAAGCTTCCCACAGTAGTATCAAGGACACAGCAAAGAGTGTCTTTCCAATAGCTGGCTTCTTTGTAGCAATGCAACATACAGTGCAAATATGTCAGTGTAACTTTTCTGGATGCCCAGTCTAATGGGGATTATGAGTTTGCACCCAAGAAACCCCAAGAATGGCTCCAAAGCTAGGTGTGTCAATTAGATCAAATCGAAGGAACTCTGAATGACTGTTGCCACATACCATGATAATATCTGGGGTATGATATGTAATCAATCAAACAGTTCGGCTCCATCCACCGCTCTCACCGGTTCAGGACGGGGTTTTGGTAAAAAAGGTATCCCCAATTCTTGGGCCAATTTGATGTCTAAAAAGTTCCCTGTGGCCCTAGAATCCAACAGAATAGGCAGAGCCTTTCTGCTCTCCGAAGAAATAATTAAGTTCAATGATAAGGTGAAGTGTTTAGGTACCGTAGCCACTGTATTCGAAAGAAACTGAGAGACCTGAGGAAGTAAACAACTTGAAGAGCTGTCTCATGTACCTTCAAGTTCTTCAGTTATTAGACAATCTCCTACTGTAGTCTGTTCCGGCTACAGCTTTAAATGGAGCACAAGGTTTTACAGAACATTCTCATGCGAAATGTCCAATTTTCCTGTGGTATAAACACAAATTGAGCTTGCGTCTTTTTCTCTTTCTCCTCTATAGACAGGGGACCTCTCACACCCCCTATCTGCATGGGTTCACAGCTATCCTTGGTGTCTTTACTCTCCTTTCTGTAACTCTTTACTACTAAGAAGCAAGAGAGCGTGTTTTGGGATTTCTCCCCTTGCCTTTCACTCAACCTATGATTCAGTTTTTTTATTATTATTATTAGGAAGATTTATAGAGCGCCTGGTTACGTGCACCGGCGTGTCCCCGCGCTATGGTAAGTGGAATAGACAGTCCAAGCAGCCCTCACAGTCGCCTACCTCCCATATAAATAAGTCTTAAGTTTACCACAAGATCAATGAAAGTGGGACAATGACAATCTGTTGAAACATGTCATATATGTGAGCAAATCCTTAGAACCCTGTTTCAAATTTAGCAACTTGTTGTTGCTTGCCTGCATTAAGGTATGCTTTGCAAAAAGGCTCCTCATTTTCCTCTATAACAGGGTAAAATCATAAAGCAACAGGTCATTATATTCTACCAGGGGCACCGCCCAGTTAGCCGCATTGCCAGTTAAATACGAGATAATTACACTTACCAATGATTTTCTCCCAGAGCCAATGTAGTTATTGCGTAGAGCTAACACCACTCTATGTCCAAAAGCTGGTAAATAATTCTTTACCAATGCTTGAGCTGATCTTCCCAGGAAGAGTACGTAAAAGTAATGGGAAAGTGGAGCTTTAAACAACCAATGGATATCTATAAGACAAAGCAGTCACAGGAAACTCGTAGAAGGAAGGGAAGATTAAAGCTCCAACACGGGCTGCTCACACAACAAATAATGCATTGGGCAAGAAAATTAAATGAGAGTTCATGATACGCCCCTTAAAACAATGAAGTTCTGCTAGCAGCAAAAATACGCTAACACGCTGGGCACACGTCTGTGAGTATGTATGGGGCTTAAGGTGGCTGAATACAATGTATCCAGCTTCCTGCTTCACCCGGCAAAGAACTGCGGGTGAATGGATCAGGCATCAGGTGCGATACAATGTAACAGCAGGCCCGGCTCCAGGAATATTTATTTGGGTGAGCCAAAGGTACTTTCGGGTGGGCCACTGCTGGCCCGATTTATCGCTTATATATCTAGCCAGGCCTGCTTCTGGGCCCTCCTTTCTCTCCTTAGTCTTACAAGGCACAGTAAAATGCACTATTTTCCAAGTCTCTTTCTAAATGTTATCACTTTCAAAAAGTGCTTTTCTTGCATGTAATATCCCTTTGATGGGAAGTGGAGGTTTCTAAGGTGGGAGTATCAAGCAAGTGACACTACTCGGGCTCCCTCTGTGTGAGCCTTCAGGGAGAAACCCTCTTCATTAGTACCTCCACTCTACCCCTGACTCTGCAGCGCACTCACTTACAGGCTTGATTATCCACTTTTCTACCATCCCCCTCCATTATTCCGGGTTGTTGGCAGCTTCCCGGCGCCATTTGGAGAGAGACATTACACAAGGGCAGACCTCTGAGAATCGCTTTTTAATTTCTATGTACTTGTGTGTATTATTTTACGGCGATACTGAAATTACTGAGTTCAAAGTGGTAATTTTTAAATTGGATTCTCCTAACGCAGCGTTTCTGGAGTGTTTGCATATCAGCGCATTATCCTGAGTCCTGCTTTCGAGGCAGACATATAGCGATCTTCACGCTTGATGTAAACGCACGCAGCGCGACTGACTAATAGCGCCATTTCTTTCTTACCTGCAGATAGCGGCCCCTCTGCCCCGGTCCACCGCGGCTCCTCTGCCGTTAGAGTGGAGGGCGGCTCACCTACCGCGGCTTCCTGTGCCGGTCTGGTGGCGAGAACGGGCGCCATATTGGGAGGAGCCAGAGAGCACTGGGACCTGAGGCAGCGGTCCAGTTGCTCGAGGCTCACTCACATAAAACGCGATGTGTTGGAGGGAACGCAGCGGACGAGCGCAGCGGGCGTGACGGAGGAGCGCCGGAGTTGCGCTTGAGTTAAGCTCGTCTGCGCTCGTCCGCGAGCGTCCGGGGCTAGGGGCTAAGGACTCTGCCAGTTTTCATACTTACACATCTGCAGAGCTACTAGAGTTAAGACCTACCCCTATGATGTGCCCTCCCGTACCTCTCAACACGACGAAACAAACATTTTGTCTCGGTATTAGTAATTCCGCCAACCAGATGGCAGACCCTACTCCTAAGTACGCGGTGCTTGCGACTACACCCGGCGCAACATGTAATTTTAGGTGTGTTTACTTAAACACTCGTTCAATGACCAGACATCAGACGGACATATTCCTGCTATTAAGTAATACAAAACCAGATATGCTGCTGCTGACTGAAACATGGCTCACCCCAGACTCTCTACCGGAAATTCTAGCTGCTTTACCAGCTGATTATTACATCTTATCAGCAATACGTCCAGCAGGGAAAACTGGGGGAGGAGTGGCCATTATTATCAGTAAAAAACATCAACTCAGGCAACTACCATCCTTACCTTTGCCCAACACAGAAAATATAGTTGCCAAACTAGACACTGCCAATGGAACACTTGTATTGGTGCTACTGTATCGTCCACCTCATACAATGGCCACATTTCCCTCTATTTTAGCAGAGCAACTGGCTCTGTTAGCTACAGACCATTCTAAATTACTCCTGGCTGGAGATTTGAATTTTTGGTTTGATAATTGGATTGGAATTGGAATTGGAAATCGATTTATTAAGCGCGATTGCTGCCCGAGGGCGTCCAAGCGCTGGGTGTAAGGATCGCGGGACAGGTGACATGACACATTAGAGCTCTGAGGCTTGGGTGAATAGTAGGGTTTTCAGCTTTTTACGGAATGACAGCAGGTCCTGGTACTACTAGATCCTCAAGCAGCAGAGATGAAGGACCTTCTTAATGATATTAATTTAACACAACATATCAATACCTCGACCCATCAGAAGGGCCACAGTCTCGACCAAATCTGGTCTTCGAACCTACCAGTACACTCCATTGACATAAAACCTTGCAGCTGGTCTGACCATTTTAGCATAGGCTTCTCATTCCATATAGACAAAGTCACCCAATTCAAGCTGCAAATTAGCAGGACCACTCGGAAATGGAATTCTGTGGATATGCCAGCTTTTTTAAACTCTTTAAACACTTCCCTTCTCCCACAGAGTACTGAGTGGAGGTAGCAGACCTTAGGCTTAAAGAATGGCTAAACACAGCCATCAATGTCCATACTCCCCCTATTTGCTTTGGTAGCTCTAGAAGCATGGATGCTCATAAATGGTTTACACCTGAGCTAAAAAAATGAAAACTGGAAGTTAGACAACAGGAGAGAGTATGGCGATCTAACTATTGCCCACAAGCTAGGGAAGCCTACTGTCTAGCTAGGAAAGCATATCAAAAAATCTTACATAATCACAAGACTGTTTACTTCTCAACGAAAATCTTAAGTTCCACCAATAAGTCGAAAGAAATTTTCAGAATTGTGAATGAATTATGTAATGACGACAGAACCTCCCCTCCGGTAGTCCCTACACAAACACTCTGCAATTCCCTAAATAACTTTTTTAGCGAAAAGATACTTGCGATTAAACAGAATATATCCAAACTCCCAGTTTGCGCCCCTTTGGATGACGGCTCTTTCAACCCATCAACACTAAACTCTTTTCCTCTCATCGACTCAAAAGTTTGTTTAGACCTATTGACTAGAGCCAAATCAGGATCTCCTGAGGATGTCTGTCCCCCTCACATCATGAGGGAAATTGGTCGTGCCATCCCCCACAGCATGATACCATTGCTCAACAACTCACTCATGTCCGGGACGGTCCCCCGCAGTTTCAAGCAGGCCTTATTGATTCCCCTTACTAAAAAACCTGGTATAGACCCTCTCGACCTCACTAATTACCGGCCTATATCCCTTCTGCCCTACCTATCAAAGATTTTGGAGGCTCGTGTCACCAATTGCCTTTCAAACTTTGTGGAAGATTCTGGTTATTTGCAACCTAACCAGGCAGGCTTTAGGCCTGGTCATTCCACTAAGGCAGTGATATTGGCCGTCCAAAACACCTTGAGGTCTAATGCCGACAAAAATCTACATCAGGCATTGGTGCTTCTTGACTTGTCTGCAGCATTCAACACTGTTGACTATTCCATCCTGGTCAACCGTGTTGAACAGGCCAGCCTCAGAGACTCTGCCTTGGCCTGGCTGCAATCTTTCATATCTGAACGCACCCAGTCTGTTCAGCTAGGGTCTTTCACAGCTTCCAAAATTAACTCCTTCTGTGGGGTCCCCCAAGGCTCCTCCTTGTCCCCATTATTATTTAATTTATACATGCGGCCCCTCTTGTTTTCCTTGAGAGAGCACAAAGTCACTGCATACAACTATGCAGAAGACTTACAGCTAGTTTTTACATTAAACTCACCTAATGCTGTTGAAGACTTTCAGGCAACTATGATCAAGATTCAGAGGTGGATGTCCCTAAACCATCTCAAACTAAACCCGGGGAAAACAGAATTGATTTTACCCGGGAAGAGCGAGATTAGTTGGGGCCCACACTTCTGGCCTTCAGATATGGGCCTCCCTCCCAAAAAGTCCCAATCAGTAAAGAGTCTGGGAGTGACCATTAATGAGGACCTTGCCTTAAATTCCCAGATCGGAACAGTAGTCTCCTCAGGGTTTTTCCAACTAAAAAAAATAAAAAAAATTGCACACCTTCTTACCCACTCAGCCCTGATTCAAGTAGTTACTGCCCTAGTCCTTTCCCACATCGACTTTTCGAACAGTCTCTACCTAGGTTTGCCTGTAGGCCAACTCAGAAGACTGCAACACCTCCAGAATCAAGCTGCCAGGCTGATCTGTAAGGTACCTAAATGGGAATCGATTAAATTAGGGCTAGAGAAACTGCATTGGCTACCTGTGGCTCAGAGAGCCGCATTCAAAGCCGGATGTATCATCTTCAAGGCTCTAAGAGGCAAGGGTCCCCTGTTCATAAGGCAACTGATAGGGAGATACACCCCCTCGCGCAGTCTGCGATCAGCCCACAAAGACCTACTTGAGGTACCCCGGTTCAAGAGAAAGCGACAGGGAGGCAGTTGTTTCCACTTTCTAGCAGCCTCCCTGTGGAACTCTCTGCCTCTGACCCTTAGAGAGAGTAAGGACCTCCTTACCTTTAGAAAAGCATTTAAAACCTTCCTATTTACACAGGCCTACTTAAAATAGTGACTCCTGCTGGCATCTCTCTTGTTATGTTTTTTATCTCTCCTCAGCGCCAAGAAGCCCATGGGCGTATGCGCGCTTTACAAATTTTAATTAACATTACACCTTATCTCACAGCTGACCTTGGGCCCCAGCCCCATATCAGCCACCATACAGTTCCACTTTCATTATTCCCAGTAAAAAAAATTAGCAAAATCACCTTCAAACTTGAAACATTAAATATAGCAGTAAATGTAATTAGCATGCATGTTAAAGTATGCTCCACAGTTGTCCTAATCGGTCGGCTTTAGTGCTGGTGCAAAAGTCTTTTTGACCTCTTTTTTGACCTCTTTGTCTGTAGATAACTCAACTTCCACAATCCAAAAATGCCCTTCATCTCTCCGTAGCCACTCCCCTTCTTGGCCTCCTCCTCAGACTCCCTAACTTGCACCATCCACCTGTGCCCCTCATCTCTCCGTAGCTCCCTAACACCACAAGACCACCTCCTCAGATTCCTTTACTGACACCCTCCACCAGCTCCCCTCATCGCTCTGTAGTTCTCCCCACCTGTGACCTCCTCCCCAGCTTCCCTCACTGCACCCTCCAAAAGTGCCCCTCAACTCTCTGTAGTTCTCCTCCCCCCATGACCTCCTCCTCTGCTTTCCTCACTGCTACCCTCCACCAGCGCCCCACATCTCTCCGTAGCCCCCCACCCCATGACCTCCTCCTCGGATTCACTCACTACCATCCTCCACCAGTGCCCCTCATCTCTCCATAGCTCCCTCACACCCCAAGACCTCCTCCTCAAATTCCCTCACTGCCACCCTCCACCAGCTCCCTTCATCGCTCTGTAGTTCTCCCCAACCCGTGACCTCCTCCTCGGATTCCCTCACTGCCACCCTCCACCTGTACCCCTCATCTCTCTGTAGTTCCCCCACCCCATGACCTCCTCCTCAAATTCCCTCACTGCTCCCTCCACCAGTGCCCCTCAACTCTCTGTAGTTCCCCATCACCCCGTGACCTCCTCCTCGGCTTCCCTCACTGCTCGCTCGACAAGTGCCCCTCGACTCTCTGTAGTTCTCCTCCCCCATGACCTCCTCCTCTACTTCCCTCACTGCTACCCTCCACCAGCACCCCACATCTCTCCATAGCCCCCCACCCCATGACCTCCTCCTCGGATTCACTCACTACCACCCTCCACCAGTGCTCCTCATCTTGCCGTGGCCCCTCTCTCATATCCATTCCATTTGTTGCATAGCGCTACTCATTTGAGAGTAGAGTGTCACCGTACTTTACATAACAGCACACTTTAAACAGAGACAATAAATCGGTCTACTGGGAATGTCACATAAGCCAATGAGGATTACAAGGTGTAGAAAGCACGTCATCCACACAGGTGGGCAATATATTTTACGAGGGTTTGGTCTGGAGAAGCACACACACAGGATTTAAAGAGTACTCCAGTGGTTGGGGGTTGGCTTTACTGATAAAAAGGTATAACTGCCCAAACAAACTCTTTTTAGTAAAATTAGAATGTTGAAAGAATGGAGAAGTTTAACTATATCACAACACAAAAAAGTGAAGTTTGTATGCAGCTCTTTGATGACAGTTCATTGGTCACTGTCCTATGTTAGGATGGTAACTTCTGAACTGCAAGTAACACAAGGATATCTGTGACAGAGGTAGTAACCCATTGAGCTATTCCCATAAAATTCAGTTTAATCGCATTTAAAAACTACCAACAGACAAATGGTTGCTCTGCAGGATCGTAAATCACCAGTTATCTGAACAGTTTTTATTGATGTTGCAGATCGGTGGCAGATTTACTGCTCGGGCCAAGGATCATGTTTGGGTGGGCCAGGCTCATGTTTGGGTGGGCCTGGCCCACCCGGCCTACCCTCTAGAACCGGGCCTGTGTAGCAGTAGCCTTTGACTGCCGGCCGGGAACTGCTAGTGTAACCGTTCCCACCTAAAGCGTAGACAAAGTATCAATAGCCCGACTCGGCACGGGGAAGGTCAGAGTTAAGTCAGACCTCTACAGGCAAGGAACAAAGGGGGCAAGTGAATTCCTAATACCACACAGTAACCAAATATACAACCATGCAGGGTTTCCAGAAACTCTAGAGAGAGAGGACAACGTTGGAACTCAAGACGATCAGGGGTTATTCAAAGGGGGTGTGGAACCAATCAGGATCAGGAAGCCAAATGCAGTCTCACCCACATGAGGCAAAGATACGCTTCTAAGGAGCGGTCGCTCCTCATGCTCCCTGGTCTCTTGGGTATCGTAGCGCTATATTCCTCACTGCTGCCAAGAACTAATTTGTGCATTGCTCGCATTGCTTTGAAATTAATTTGTGCCTGCTCAGTATCGTAGCACTCTATTGCTCACTGCTGCCTAGAAGTAATTGTGCATTGCTCGCATTGCTTTGAAAATTAGTTGTGCCTGTTTAGTATCGTAGCGCTCTACTGCTCGCATTGATTGGTAATATTAATTAGTGCCTGATTGTGCCGGTGACACTGGCCATAGCGATATACCACATTGTGCCCCAATCTCGTCCTGTTTCGCTTTTGTTGTTGCTGCCATTTTGTTGTTGTGCCTCCTAGCCCATCTCTCCACCCCGCTCCCGCCTCCCAGCTGCTCCTCCCTCCCACTGAGAGTTAAGGATCGTCCCGTCCGGGGAAGCGATGTGACCGTCCTGACTCGCTCAGAAGCGGTCGCTCCTCACGCTCCCTGGTCTCTTGGGTATCGTAGCGCTATATTCCTCACTGCTGCCAAGAACTAATTTGTGCATTGCTCGCATTGCTTTGAAATTAATTTGTGCCTGCTCAGTATCGTAGCGCTCTATTGCTCACTGCTGCCTAGAAGTAATTGTGCATTGCTTTGAAAATTAGTTGTGCCTGTTTAGTATCGTAGCGCTCTACTGCTCGCATTGCTTAGTAATATTAATTAGTGCCTGATTGTGCCGGTGACACTGGCCATAGCGATATACCACATTGTGCCCCAATCTCGTCCTGTTTCGCTTTTGTTGCTGCTGCCATTTTGTTGTTGTGCCTCCTAGCCCGTCTGTCCACCCCGCTCCTGCCTCCTAGCTGCTCCTCCCTCCCACTGAGAGTTAAGGATCGTCCTTGCTTTGAAATTAATTTGTGCCTGCTCAGTATTGTAGCGCTCTATTGCTCACTGCTGCCTAGAAGTAATTGTGCATTGCTCGCATTGCTTTGAAAATTAGTTGTGCCTGTTTAGTATCGTAGCGCTCTACTGCTCGCATTGCTCACATTGCTTGGTAATATTAATTAGTGCCTGATTGTGCCGGTGACACTGGCCATAGCGATATACCACATTGTGCCCCAATTTCGTCCTGTTTCGCTTTTGTTGTTGCTGCCATTTTGTTGTTGTGCCTCCTAGCCCGTCTCTCCACCCCGCTCCCGCCTCCCAGCTACCCCTCCCTTGCTCCGCCCCCCTCCACTATCTACTTATGTCAAAGCAACATACGTGCAGCGTTCACGTGCAGCGGACGCGTCCTATGCGCGCCGAAGGCGCGCCAAATGTAAGCCCGTGTACGCCCCCCTGGTCCCCGCAAAATCCACTCCAGCCGCATAACGTACGACGCCGATACCCTCTCAGCACTCAACTCCCGCCGTCTCCCAGACTGCCACCAAGCTGCCCCAGGACACACCCATGGACCCTTCACCTGCCACTCCTGCAAGTTCGACAGCATCAGGACCCATGCCAAATACACACACGCCAAACAGAGCTCCGACACTAACCACCTGAAGTGCATCCTGCTCAACACCCGCTCGGTCCACAAACACGCCACTGAACTATGGAACCTACTAGACACCACAAAGCCGGACGTCGCCTTTCTTACAGAAACCTGGATGAAGGCCTCATCAGCGCCCAACATCACCATAGCCATCCCGGACGGCTACAAGATCATCCGAAAGGACCGCATCAACCAAGCAGGAGGAGGCATCGCCATTGTCCATAAGAACACCATCCGCATCACCACCAGTTCCGACGACAACCTCGCAGCCGCCGAACACCTTCACTTCCAGATTCACACCGACCCTAAGACCACACTCAGAGGCACCCTCATCTACAGACCACCAGGACCCCGCACACAATTCAGCGAAGACATCACTGACTTTATCAGCCCACATGCCCTCCCCTCCAGGGACTACATTCTACTAGGAGACCTTAACTTCAACCTGGAAAAGAACAACGACAGCAACACCACCACCCTTCTGGACAACCTCGCCAATCTTGGACTCAAACAACTGGTAGACACCACCACCCACTACGCCTGACACACGCTCGACCCAATTTTCTCCTCCAGCAAGCACATCTCCTTCAATCACGCCACAGGACTCCATTGGATGGACCACACCTACGTCTACTTCAACTACAGAAAAACCATGACCCACCACCACCCACAACAAATCCCCCGTAGAAACTGGAACAAAATTACCACCGACCAACTCACCACATCGCTATACCAAAACCCTCCCGCCAAATCATTGGACCCAACTCAAGCAGCCATCAACCTCACACAATGGATCACCCACAGCGCTGACGAATTAGCACCCTTGAAAAACCATCAAAACAAGCCAGGTAGCAAAAAAGCCCCCTGGTTCAATGACGACCTTAAGAAATCCAAAAAGATCTGCCGCACCCTCGAGAAAGCCTGGCGAAAAAAACCCAACCACAGACAACATGACCGCCCTCAAGAACGCCACCCGCAAACACCACCAGCTGATCCGATCCACCAAGAAATCAGCATTCAAGGATCGACTAGACAACTACGCCCACAACAGCAAAGACGTCTTCAACATCATCAAAGATTTTACCAACCCCACCGCCGGCACCAACGACATCACTCCCTCTCAAGACCTCTGCGACTCTCTAGCCTCGTTCTTCCACAGCAAAATCGCTGACATACATAACAGCTTCGGCGACCAGTCCACCCTCCTTACCTCCGAATCGAAGCCCCCCACCACCAACCTCTGCGCCTGGAACCCAATCAGCACTGAAGACACCATCCGCTTGATGAACTCCATCCACTCCGGATCGCCAACCGACCCATGCCCCCACCACATCTTCAACAAAACCAACTCCATCATCGCACCCCAACTCTGAGATATCATCAACTGCTCCCTCAACACCGCTACCTTCCCGGAAAGCTGGAAAAATGCCGAACTCAGCGCCCTCATGAAGAAACCCACAGCAGACCCCACCGAACTTAAGAACTACCCCCCCATTTTGCTCCTCCAATTCCCGCCAACAGTCAGCTCGCCGCCTTCCTCGAGTCTAACGGCTCCCTCGCCCATCACAGTCCGGCTTCTGAGCCAAACACAGCACCGAGACCGCCCTCATCGCAGCCACAGACGACATTCGAACACTACTTGACAATGGAGAAACAGCTGCCCTCATCCTACTGGACCTCTCCCCAGCGTTCGACACGGTCTGTCATAGCACCCTTATACAACGCCTCAGCAACATCGGGATACAAGGAAAAGCATTGGACTGGATCATCTCATTCCTCGCCGGAAGAACCCAGAGAGTCCGCCTCCCTCCTTTCAAATCAGAGGCCACTGAAGTCATCTGCGGCGTACCACAAGGATCATCACTCAGCCCCACCCTCTTCAACGTCTACATGAGCCCCCTCGCATCCATCGCGCGCCAACACAACCTCAACATCATCTCCTACGCAGACGACACCCAGCTGATCCTCTCCCTCACCAAAGACCCAAACACCGCCAAAACCAACCTACACGAAGGGATGAAAGACGTAGCAGAGTGGATGAAGAACAGCCGTCTAAAACTGAACTCAGACAAGACGGAAGAGTCAATCCAGAAGGAAAAAACAGCCTAACTGATAGAATGTCTTGGGGCACTTGGAAAATTCTACACCGAAGAGTTATTTTAACTCAAGTGCACAACCCTCAAGATGACCTACCCTTTAGGTATTTGATTGCATTCACACAGAAAGATGTATACCACTCCTATGGAAGGGGTCTAGGTTCCATTTCTGCTGGAACAAGGAAACATCAAACATTTCAATATAATCACCCCAATCAACTTCCGATAGGATCTTGGATATTCCTGCTCCATTCCACGAAACAATTTTAATGGGAACCTCGGGGGCCGACCCAATAATATCAGCTGCATGGATTAACAGCGGTATTATACACGGCACTGGTGGTGGGGGAATCCGACTCCAAATGGGGTACCTGGTCTGATGGATCTTCACCAATGAGCCCAAAATGACTCCCCCTACACAAAGGCGGGGAGCTAACTAAAAGTCGTATTGGGATTCAGGGTGACAAGAAACCCTCCACAGAGGTTCTAATAAACTTAGCACTGCAAAGAGGGGTCTTGGGCTTCAGTCAGGGAGAAACACCACTAAGCCTACTACTGACTCCACCCGCCCCCTGCCTGACCCCCCTCCCTACTGCAGCCCATGCGGCAAGATCGGGTCACGAAATTCAAGCTGGATGCTGGTCATTGGACTAGAAATAGTACGGGCCTCAACAGCCATAAGGCCCTCCACCAAGTCCTTGTGCGTAAGGGAGACTCGTACAATATCATATAGGCAGTCAACAGTTACAATCCTAACAGGCCCAACATTATCACTCCTGATGACTGAATGGCACTTTCTTACTTTACAAAGCCAGTAAAGTTCTTTGTTAATTATAGAGTCCTTATCTTCCCTTCAGCCAGGGGACAGTTTTGGGGCGTGTCCCTTGAACAAGTAAAGGAGTTTGTGTATTTGGTGGTCTGCTTAACACATAGAATGAGCTGGAACACAAACATTAGCAAGAGTGCAATGAAACTCCTGCAAGAATCCAGTGCCTTGCAGAAAATGCGCAAGAAAGCTTATGCATGTTCCCTTGCTCCAGCAGTAGAGATTTACAACCTAAAAGTGAAAAGCTCAGCTATGCATGGAGCAGAATTTTAGGGTCATGCAAGGGTTGATGGCCTCTGCAAATTAGAAAACAGATTTGTTAGGAGTCAGTCATCTTAATCTCCAGTAGAGTGCCCCAATCTTCCCCAACTCATGAACATTGACATATATATAAACATTCTTAGCATGATGTTCCAACCCATTATGTATTGGAACTTACCTTGTCTTGCCGACACCGCCAAGAGTCCTGAAAGTGCAGCGGAGGAGCCACTACCACGAGGCCAGCAGCACCACCGGCCCACCCGACGCCACCTGAATCAGCGCCACAGTTTACATCTGCGTCGCCGCCCCAGGACTGCAACTCCCGGCTTCCTTAGCGGCGGCGCGCACAGGTGACGTGCCAGGAGGCGCATTAAAACGCCCACACAGGAGAAGCCCGGGCAAAGGGCAGGCCCATTAAAGCCCGTTAAAGACCGGTTAAGGACGGGACGGGCCACCCTCCTTTCATCCGCTACAGTGTAATAAGGTCAATGTAACTCTTTACTGTTTGGCTGTGCTTGAACCCTGTTATAGAGGAGTATATGAGACAGGCTCTAACAGTAAACATGTCAACTGCACCACCTGAAGTAGCGAATGCTAGGAAGTCCACCGGAGGATCACTAATGGGCACCTTGGACAATTTCTCTGTCAGGGTAACGTCAGCACTGGCCAAAGAAATTGAACTTACCGAGCAGAGACTATCCTTGGAAACCCCATTTGACAAGAGATCCTCATTGGGAAGTCTGGCTAGAGTTAGATCACCAATCCATCACCTGGTCGACTCCCAGGACACATCCATCACCTGGTCGACTCCCAGGACACACTGCCCCCTTCGGGAGTTGTGGAGCGAAGTTTCTCGCCACAACCTGTTGTCATCCTTGAAACAAGTTCGAACTCCCCCATTGGGACGGACGCTCATAATGTTGTAAAGATAATCCCATCCCCTAATATCAAAACCCGCTCGGCCTCACATGCAAAAACAGGTCTTGTTTAGCGAGATGCGGGAGTGACCGCTAAAAGGAAGCGCACTGGGGCACAATCGCAGGAGGGATACAAAAACTGGCAAGATGGATGTGCCCAATGAAGATTCAGCTGCCAGACCTCCTCCCAGTCCCGCCCATTCAATAGTAAACCTTACAGAGGGGCTTAGCAGGCTTAATTCTACCATGGGGGGAGATGTACAGCCCGATTTGGGCCCTTTGTTTTGGAAGAGACTGGAAAGTACCTTTAAAAAGCTATGTAACCCAATTTCTGCCCGACTGGACTCAATCGAGAATAGACTGGTCTGCTTCGAACTCTCACTCGCATCAGTCCAGAAGCAGGCGGGAACGAGGGTTAATGATCCAACTCGCAGGCAGGCAAAAACTACAGGTCAAACTCCAGCTGATCCCAATGATGATGTAGTATTAAATAATCGAACTGCCCCCACACAAAAAGCCCCCACCTCGTCCTCTGTTACTAAACAGGTTTCTATTTCGCCAGCGGATGAAAACACAGCCACAAGGGATAAATTACATCAAGCATTGGCCCAGGGGAAAAGGGAGACATACACAGATCTTAAAAATAAGTGCACCTTCTTGATCAATGAGAAACAACCACTCCCAACAAATTTAACAGCAGAAATTTTGTTTGCCAGGAGAGTGAATGGATTGGCAGGAGCACTAAAACTATGGTGGGGGACTGTGTCATAATTAACTTTAGAGACTGGAGGTGTGTCGAATTTATTTGTAACTGGCCCCAAAATGATTTGCTGCCGGAATTCTCACATTGCCCCTGTCCTATTTTTATGAACACCGGCACTCAATCCCAAGAGAAACTTTCCCACTGGGAGAAGCACTGAACCCATGCCCTCTGGGGAACATCATGTTGTTTAATAGATTTGATGCCCTCTCAGGACTGGGGGACTGTGACTGACGGTCTGTGCCCCAAAGCCCAGCCCAGAATAGTATATCTCTAGGTAATGGGGTAGATTTTGAAAAGTGGTCTGGCCAAGCCACTGGCCAGCCTTTACCAGATGATCATGGGAGACCAGGGCAGAAGGGAGTAGAAGGCCTTATTGATCTGTTATTATCCAGTGATGAACCCCCCCCCCCCCTGACAGGGATGTATTGCTGAGAGGATCAGTGGGTAATCCCACCAATAGCTCATACCACTGTACCTATCACTGTACCACCTGCTCAAAGTCCGCTCTTACAATCCTCCCTAGTACAACATGGGCTTAGGAATGTACCTGGTGGCTCGAATAGCCTCGTTAACTGTCGCAACTCGCCACTTAGAAATTCGAATCAAAATACAACCATAAAAATGTTATCCTGGAATATAGCAGGTCTTGCCGCCAATCAAGATATTCCTGACTGGTGTGCCTTTGTAGACCTCCATGGGATATGTTTATTTCAGGAAACATGGGCCCTTAATCCCATACATAGACTGGGCTATATCACCTATATGGAGCCAGCCTTGAAAGGATCCAGAGGCAGACCATCGGGGGGATTGTGTATTTGGGTAGGTGCTTACCTTGGGTTTACCGTGGAAAGAATTGACACCAATAGCCTCGACCTGACCTGCATTTTACTGTCACACATTAAAACACCTAAACTGGCACTTATTAATATTTACTCTAGGCCAGCAGGACCGTGAGGCACCTCCCAGACTCTAGACTCCCTGTCCACTCTTCTTTACTCCCTCCCGGGAAATGTTGCGTTGATGATCGGTGGTGACTTCAATTGTCATTATGAACCGCTTATTGGAGTCCCCCAGATCTCAACAGAAGAGGACGCAATATGGTCAATCCCTTACCCAAACATGTATCCAGCAAAACAATGGTCAGCCCTGAGACTCCAGTTAACTTCTATAACTTATTCTTCTTCCATCAGAGCATGTAATGGACGACTCAAGGGGGATAGCCCAGGGCATTCAACCTATAGTGGAATGGGGCACACTTCTGTAATTGATTATTTTATGATTAGTACGCCCCTCTGGTCTAAGATTCTCAACTTCCACATTCTTAGTCGCACGGAAAGTGACCATAACCCCCTGTCAACTGAGATGAATTTCGATCTGATAACCGAGGGTAAAGAAACTTATGAAAACAGTGACCTCAGAATAATTCAAGGTGGGAGGAGAATCCGATGGGCAAATATGAAGAAGTCCACTGAAGATATGGGCAAATTGTATTTGAGTTGAATTCCTCTCCTAGAAAGGGCAAACTCTATTATGGCTCTCCCATCTGGTAACAGTGCGCAAAGAATCCTGTCAGGATTACATGAGGAACTTACCGCACTATAGGCAAACTCTTTTTATTAAATAGCCCCTACTAAACCTAAGACCCACGCTGCCAAACACCCCTGGTTCAATAAGGGCTGTAGAGAACTGAAGCATGGGTTGCTCAAGGCACTGAAACAAGGCACGCCGGTTGCTGTGACTGAAGCAAGGCGTGCTTACAAATTAAGGATTTTTAACGCAAAAAAAGAGTGGGAAGAAGAACGGTGGCACGCCATCAGATCTGCACTCGAGGCCAAAGATTCACGGACCTTCTGGAATCTCGTACATACGGGGAAACCCGAAGGCAGGACCTCGATTGATCCAAACATTCCCGAGGAATCTTGGTCTCTGCATTTTAAAGAGCTCTATTCTATTCCCCCAATTTTAAAAAGTCCAGCCCCCACAACCCTGTTGGTCATGGATTCTAATTGGCCTACACTGCTCTTTACCTTGGATGAGGTCCATACTGCAGTGCATAGCCTGCAATCAAACATAGCGCCTGGGTTAGATAGGATTCCAGGCGACCTCTTCAAAGAGGAACCAGTATTTTGGACCCCTTATCTTTTACTACTTTATAATGCAATTTTGCAGAGTCTACCTCTCCCAGGTACATGGTTGGGGGCAGAAATAATACCCATTTACAAGAAGGGTTCTCTGCTCGAACCATCAAATTATAGGCCATTTAGCCTTATCGATGTAAGTCAGAAAATCTATGCAAGGCTACTCTTACCACGCTTATTGGACTGGGTCAATGATAACAATATTTTGACCCCCCCTTCAGGCAGCATTTAGGGCCAAAACGTCCACAATCAATCAATTGTTTCGGCTCCAGGTCCTTTACTGAAAGCACGTCGTTCTGGACGAGGGAAGTTCATATCTAACGTTCGTGGACCTAAAGTCAGCATTCGATATGGTGGACCGAAATCAACTTTGGGCTATTTTACTATCCATGGGGGTACCACCATACCTATGCTACCAATTTAAACATCTCCACGACGGCACTTTTGCCAGAGTACGTTTTGGAAAGTACGGTCAATTTACTGGGCCTTTTCCGGTTGAGAAGGGGGTCAGGCAGGGCTGTGTTCTTGCCCCGACCCTCTTTTCCCTCCTTCTCATTGGGCTTATAGAAGATCTACTATCCACTAAAGATATTGACTCCCCGAAAATAGCTTCGCAGAGATTTCCCGCACTAATGTTTGCGGATGATACCCTGCTGCTTTCAAAATCCCCCATGGGCATGCAGAGGGTCCTAAACCAGTTCAGTAAATTTTGTAACCATAGAAATCTGGTAGTCAACATTGATAAGACTAAGTATATGGTATTTAATGCCAATACCACTAACTGTGTCCATCCCATGATGGAAGGTAGGCCACTAGAAAGAGTCCCAACTTTTGACTACTTAGGTTGGACCCTAAATGATAGAATGGGGTGGGGTGCACAAATGGCCAAGGCCAACTTAAAACTAATACAGACAACTGGGGGAATTTTAAAAGCCCAACAAAGCTGTGGCTACAAAATTGTTAGTGCCCCACTGGAAATCTTCAAAGTTCAAGCAAGATCATCTTCCCTTTATGGGGTGGAACTTTGGGGGCACGTTCCTTCTACCGACCTAACCACTACAGAAAATTACTTTATTAGGCAAATTTTAACCTTTCCCAAAACACTCCACTAGTTCCACTGAGGTTAGATTTTGATATTAGTCCTATCGCCGATGCCATTGCCTCACGTCCTCTCCTCTATTGGAGGAGTCTGTGGAGCACCCCTGAGCTGGAAAGCTACAAGAAGGAACGTTTTGTCAGACAGTCCCTTGTTCAAATTGGATACGGAAACTTATGGACAAACCCTGAGGCAACATGCTCAGCTATTTCTAAGAAAACATTGTCCACTACTGTAAAGGACTTTAACCTCAGGAAGACATTTTGTTCAGTTTCACCAACGAGCCTGACTGGTGCCTCCCTGAATCATAAGTCTCTTTACAGCTTTGAACAAGAAATAGACGTAATCCAACCCACCTTAGCGAAGAAGCTGTACTTACAGTTTAGATTTGGAACATTGCCCCTTTACTCTACGACTGATAGGTGGACGGGGGCCCTGTACATCTATGTCCTTAGATTTGGAACATTGCCCCTTTACTCTACGACTGATAGGTGGACGGGGGGCCCTGTACATCTATGTCCTGGCTGTAGAATTGAAAATGAAACAATTCTCCACGTTACTCTTTTTTGTCCAGTCTCCTCACTCATACGGAGAAAGTGGATAATTTAGCTGTGCAATAACCTGGGCATTAGGGACTATCTAGCTTTTTTCAGGATTTTGAAGTCTGACACAAATCCAGTGATAGTGTCCGCCTTAACTAAGTTTTTGCTTTCCTTGTGGTTTCCCCGAAGGAAATTGCTTACCTAGGGATTACACATATGTATTCATTTGTAGTTTAAACATTTAAAAGTATTTACATTTTTACAGTCTTAACATATTGTCTTCTCCCTTCTGAATTTTAGACGATGTATTTTAGTAATTATAATCATCAATGAATTGTTCAAAATTGCTTATGTATTTTTATGTGCTTTGATGGTTAAAACTAACCGAAATAAAGTTTTCTAGATGTTAATTGTATTGGCATAGTCTATGGATCCCAGATGAATTGGAATTCTTTAGAGTCTCAATCAAGCCGCTTCTAAAACCCCCGGGTTGTGAGAAGATCCCTTGGTCTGCCTACATTAAATCCATGCTTTATGAGATAGGCTTTCCCTCCCTTTGGTACACCCCAGATACATCTAAGTTAGTTCCTCGTTCCTTAGTCAAAGACCGCTTAAAGGAACACCTGTAATTGAGGGAACAGAAGTACGTAAAGACTGAGAGTCTAACAGACTCGTTTCTAGATCTCCAAATCATTCCTGCATATAAACTGTTTTTCGACACTCTCCCAGGATGTGCCCCGTTGCAACTTTATTTAAACTGGAGGTATGGGGTTTTGCATGTGAACAGCTCTTGTGCCAAATGGGGTGTGAATTATTGCAGCTCTGACAAGGGCCCTTCATGTAATGTAGCCAATGAAACTTTACATCACTTTGACTTTTTATGCCCTACTAATGCCAGGCCCCAAAACCAATGGTTAAAATCTGCATATAAACTTCTGGGTTTTTGACAATATGAGCCTGCATTACATATCCTACGTTCTGATACAAGAAGTAATTGTCATTATGATGACAACAGGCTTGCAACCATAGTGTTCAATGCTGAATTAATGAGACGCGCTCAATAGCATTTCTTCAACCAACACAAGCTCCTAATTCAGTTTTACTGTACCTGCACTTTTGTCTTTTAGTCGTATGTTGTTTTTACATCATCACCTTTTCCTTGTTTTTATCATGGTCAAGGTTTTTAGAACAGTTCACTGATCCTATTCCATTGGACTCCAACCTCTTCTCATCAGCAATTTTTTTTCCTGTGCGAAGTCCTCACTCTTCATCTGTTAACTGTATCTTTCTACAAATTTCTTGTCCACACACTTATATTATCCTTCTCTGTTCCACTGACCTGCATCATCTTTGCCTCCATTTTTCTAGCCATGCTCTCCCTCTTTCTACACACTTCCCCCTCAGTTCCCCTAAGACCCGCTCAACCAGACCTTCCAACTCCGATAAAAGACTTAAGGATGTAATAAAATTCGAAAAATAGTGGAAAAGCAGTGGCTAATCTATCAGGCTACCTGCGCGAAAAGGTGACTTCTAAGTGGGTCTTCAGATCATGCTGCCAAATGTCCTTGTCCCCATCTCCTACATTATTTGGCGAGAGAAGGACTAGAGAAGTTGACAGCAAGAGTGGTGTCCTACTAGCAGGGCTTTAAGTGGGGGAAAAAACTGGGGGTGCTCTAAAAGGGGTGAGGCAAACCTCGAAGGGGTGGGGCCTAAGTAGGGGCGTGGTCTAAATAAAGTTAACTAGTGTAGCTGTACCCCCTGCTCTGACAAGCCGTCAGCTCTAGGACTCCTCAGAGCCCCCCCCTGCTCTGTGTGGCAGCCCAGGCGGAGACAACTTCCCAGGCGCACACACAGTTGCACCCGAGTACTTCACAGGTCTTTAAAAGACCATTTGCATGTTAATGATTCTTTGACGCTTTTTCACCCCTTCTTAGAGCCCCTGCATCTCCACACTTCCTACTACTGTGCCCACGGGCGTTTTGTTCAACAGTGCAAATGCTCCCTCCTCCCCTTCGTCGCCCTGTGGGTATGCCTGTGGGAGCTTGTCGCCAGGACACTGAATAGGCCTCTCTGTGGCTTTAACACTGGTGGTAAACACCCCGAGAGGCTTGTGGTGTTCCAAACAACTGGGGGATGCTGCAGGCCAGCTTCGCAGTGCACAAAATCAGCTTGCTGTTCTCACACTTGCAAAATAGGGCTGTCACATCCTTGTTATGATGCGGTCACATAAAATTTCCTTCTGTGCAAACACGTTTGTGTTATTTCACGTCTAACTTTTGTTTGACTGGACTTTTTCAAGCAAGTTTCCCATGATCAGAAGTAAAGAAGATATATCAAAATGTAGGCAGTTTCTCACACAAAGTGGTTTAAGCTGCTAAATGATTCCACTTGAGTTACCATTAATCGACACAATGGTGCGATGAAAGCACACTACCAAGGAGTTGTGGGCACTCTAGTTGCGCCTCTGATCGAGCTGGTGTGGGGATGCCAGGGGTACTGGGAGCGCATTAGTTTGATTTGCTTAAGCAGTGCACGTGCATGCTCACCCGAAACACCAACAAAAAATCGGGACGCCTGGTCACCCTACCTTTGACCTTGGAGGCCCGAAAATAGAGCCCCCTAGAGACACCTTTCGAGGCCCCCCCATAAAAAAAAAACTGGGGGTGCTCAGACCCCCTCCCCACTTAAAGCCCTGCCTTCTAGTATACTAGACGCAGTAGAGTAGAAACATTATTATGACAATTGTTGCTTGCTATGGCCAATGTGGATTTGGCCAATGGTAATAGGTACAGGAGTATATGTGTCAAATTTAAAATATTAGCCAGACACCGAAACGTCCATCAGCTACCACAGGCTTCATTGACCCACATCTATTTGTGAAACAAGAAGGCTCTGTTGACCAGCTGGCTGTAGGCTCAGAAGACACACACTTCTATTGCTGCTCGCAATATACTCTATGGGCCTCATTATCTGTTGGCCAGTGCAGTGCAGGGCAGACTTCTTAGAGGACAGAGTTACCAATTTTCATAGGTAATTCCTCCTCTGCCCATATGAGACCAGAGAGGAGAGGAGCCAACGAGAGCTGGGCCAGAAGGCCAAGAGAGCCTCTGAGTCCAATGATGATGGTGGCAGTGAAAGTAAAGTTCCTTTTACAGGAAAAAAGGTTCACATCCCAAAAGACCTGGGGCCTCATTTATGAGGCCTTGCGTCAGTTTTGCGCTGCGGATGCGTCACTTTTTGTGACGCATCGGCGGCGTAAAACATGCGCCTTGTTGAGCCATATTTAAAAAGTGACGCATCTAGGTAGATGCGTCACTTTTTAAACCCCTGCGCCACATTATGCCTGCGTCAGGTATAATGTATGCAAAGGGGGCGTTCCCCCGCAAAAAGCCTCGTAATAGTGACGCAGTGAAATCTATGAGATTTCACTGCGTCACTTTTAGGATGCGGTTGCGTCAAAATCTTGCGCCTGCCTCACAGCAGGCGTAAGACTGACGCAAGCCCTTTCACATGGGGCTTTCCCTATGTGAAAGGACGCATTGCTGGAGTTGCGTCACTTTTGTGACACACTCCAGCAATGCGTCACTTTTGCGCTTACAGATGCGTCAGAAATACTGACGTATCTGTAAGTCCTTGCGACATGATGCGTCATACATTAAATATGACGCATCATTGGTGTCGCAAGGAGTGCGCAGTGAAAAGTGACGCGTCGCTGTTTTCATGCAGCGATGCGTCACTTTTCATAAATGAGGCCCCTGGTGCCTAGTTATGTTGTGAGAGTGACATTGATAAGTGCAATGCAGCATAGGAGATGGCCCCACGTATGCATAGAGTTCCCGAAGGCTCTATGCATATGCCGGGCTACATCCTATGTAGTAGAGAATTTCAAAAATCCCCTCTTGTCAACAGTCAATGCAGTAGTCAGAAAGATGTCAAAAACAGTAGTTTGTATCTTATAAGCTGAAGGGCAGCTCAGTGTAAAACTAGGGGAATTGTAATGTAAGAGTCTGCTGAGAAAACAGACTCTTGTGCCAGATCCTCAAGAAACGAAATAGTATCCTACAGGCAGTGTATTGGGCAGTGTATTACAGACTCTCAGGAGAAAAATGTTCTAACAATTCCATTGTGTTACCGTAGAAAAGAGAGAAAACACTAATCATCCCTCAATAGCACTGGGCTTGCTACAGCACAGCTCATACTGGAGGCAGCCATGTACCACTCGAGGAAAAGGGAAGGAGTAATGCTTGCAAACATGCACTTGGTTCTAGAGGCGAATAGAAAGAGAACCAGGAGACTAGACATTAAAACATTAAAAACTATATTCACCTCTAAACAAGTAGTGGCAGGATAAAACTGAATTATACTCACAATCTAGGGGTAGGAGTAGCGTAGCCACATATCTGTAAATGTCAGAGGTGTTAAGTCTTTAGAAAAGATCAGAAGAGAAGCCAGGGAGTGTATGCTCAATAGTACTAACTGGGTAGATGAATTAAAAATCTAAGAAATCAACTGTCGCAAATGTTTTACCCATTGATCAAGCTTCCATTATTTGCCTAGTTACCTCATCCTGCCTATGTGTCATTGGGAGAGGGGACTTCTCTTTCGACTAAGGGCTGGCACTGTAAAATATGTGCTTTGTTTTCCCTTGGATATAATACAACCCTTGATTCTCTGCCCTGCCCGGGCGACGATCAGAGCGGATAAACACTTTACATTTTTTATTCTTTTGCAAGTTTTATACAAAGTATGCTCAATGGTTGTTAATACCGTTTTTTTTTTAATGTCACCAATCCGCTTATTAGATGCGCTTAGTAGCATACTCAAACTAGAAAATGATGAGTCAGTTTTCGATGTTGGTACTTTTCTGAGACTAGCTGTTTGTGCTCGCAAATCGATGGGTAATCTATGAAGGATGTCTGTGCTGTACTTTTTAATTGTTATGCATTTTTGAGTATGCTATTGTTTTATTGTGGATTTTAACTTATTTTATGTATTGTACTTTCATGGATATGGTGCTATCCGAACAAAGTCTTTTGAACTTTGAATTAAGAATCAATATCTAAGGCCACATAATTAAGTTTCCCATTGTATGATAAAATACATGGTCACACTCTAAACTTACAATTGAATTCAGCGTGTGGGCACTAGCCATGTCTGTAATTATTCATGATCATCTGTGTCTAGGATAAATATAGGCGAGTGCTACATAGATGTCACAGGCTATTAGCTTACAACTGAGGAATTGAGCTGCCATTTAAAGGACAAAGTGTGATCAAAGAGTAATGGTCATCAAAATCAAAAGTTTCAATTTCCAAAAGTGAAACACACTCGTGAAAGATCTAAAACAGACAGTGATAGCTCAAACCGGGTGGATGTGGGCGAGATGCAACCCAATTGGGCTTCAAGAGGTACTAGAGTCTTTTCCATTGTTCTTGCCCCACACCCTTCCCCCTCCAACACCATCCTTTGTGGAGGGCTGAGATTTCAAGTGGTACCAGTGTGAACATGGTTAGTAGAAATCTGTTAGCAAGATTACACTGCTGGGTAATGGGTCTGTGACATTATTTTTTATACTTCTTGACTCAGGTGAGCATAGTAGACATTTCCACTATTTATGTGGTAATCGTAATTTAAAACATTGAAACATGAAACAGATAATGATAACCATTTGAATGAAGAAAAATAACTCATACCTCTACAAATATGTTTGCACTTAGGGAAACTGTAGAAATATTTCAAAGAAACAGTAAAGGTTTCATAAACCTCACTTATAAGTAAAAAGCTGTGATAAAAATTATAAACACTTAATAAAAGGATAAGTAAGTAAGTTGATGCACATTCGGGAACTGGTGATAGATTTGCGTTTTCTTTAGTGATAGACATGCCTCTATAGCAAGAAGAATGACAAAAACAATCACTCAAACTAAACATGTTTCTTAACTCAATGCATTCATTCTGTTCCAGCCTTGAGGAAAGGAATCCATTTATACGTAAAGTATGTGACATAGATGCAGATGTGAGTGGATGAGAAGCAGACTCTTCTATCAGACAACACAGCATGTCAGTCAGCACTTCAAATGGCTCAATAGTCAAGACTGCTACTGTGCATTTACAACAATCACCTTAGTTATTATTATATATTTTTCTGCTTTCTTCATTCTTCCCCAATTTTGCATTATCAGCAAATTTCACCGTAAAACAATTAATTGCCTATTCTAGATCATTATACTCTGCTTCGCCTGGTTTACTGCTGATTTCTCTGATATTAAAACAAACATTGCCTGCAGCAAGCTCAAATCCATGCTGTCTTTCACACCTTGCAAAGTCTTGTACAAGTTCTCTTTACAACAAGTTCAAAACTGTCCCAATTTGCAAACATGGGCCACTTCTTTAGCTATCTGAATCAATTATAGGGACCACTTTCATGTTGGTGCCCGGGCCTATTTTCTTCCCCAGTCCGGACCCGAGAACCAGAGAGCAATGTACCTATCAAGGGAAGTGCAATCTATTGTGTAGTTATTTTGAGGATATGGTGAAGCGTCTTGAGTAGTTAGACAAAGCGAACTACCATCACCCGAGCAGATATACACTCTTTTATAAGGTTCTTGCTACCACATTGCTGCGGCATCATTGCAGAAAACATGGCAGGTGTTACTATTTCCCAACTCATTGTACTGAATTTATCACCTAGAGAAGGATAAGAGGCTGTGTTTTCTCTGGTGGGATTCTAACTGAGGACCTGCAGATTGCACACTGATTTCTACTGTAGATACATGGATCCACTAAGTTGTCTACCACCTCATATCATCTGGTCAGAGACTGAACTACAGCTAATGGAGAATTTGAATGCCTCATATGCCACTTGTATCACACAATGGGTGATGGGGGAATGCTTGCAATAAGTGTAACTTCTGGCAATCACTCGGGGTAGCATTCCAACCCATTGTTCTTTTGCCTACCATGCTACCTCAGTTTGGATGCAGCTATGTGCAAATCAGTATTGACCCAGCTCCAACAGGAATAGTTCAGTCTGAACTGCCACGCCAGTTACTCCCTGAACCTGAACACAAGCACCCCAAGATTGGTTTTGCACTTATTGGGGCTCTTTCATCAGTGATAGTGGCATAGTGAGTATGGGACCAGCATCTGGGCCCACCCTTGCAACTTATGGTGGTACATTAAACACTCAGAAGGTGAAGAGTGGAATGTTTGCAACAAGTCCAACCACTGGTAATTGCTCGGAGAGCATTCAGCCCTGCTCCAATGGGCATAGACCAAGCTGAACTGTCAAGCTAGGTCCTCCCAATTGGAACCGGAACACAAAACCCCAAGTCCGGTTTAGCCCTGATTGGGGCTCACCAGTGGTTGAGATTCATTCAAGCATTCCATCCACCACCTTGTTTTTATATTCTACTTGTAATAATGTTTCACAAAATACTTTGCTTGTTTTTGCAGCACTCCAGTATGACAGTAATGAATGGTCTGTTTGAAGGAACTTGTGTGTAACCCTTGTTGCTTGTAATCTGAAGAGAGGGTGAGCTCAGACAATGATTAGGCAATAACTGTGCAAGTATGCCCAATGTCTCTGAAAAGGAGATGTCAGCAGAGGAACGAAAAAATAAAAATGGACATGGAAACTGCATTACTGTCAGGAAACCCAGGAGAGTCCGAAGATCAGTTTTGAAATTGCGAGGTACCTTTCCTCCCAATTTGCATATGCTTTCAAATTAAGGAACTACCTCACCCACCTTTGACTGAAAAGCAACTCTGTGGCTTTTTCATGGGGGTAGCAATTTATATGGGCCATGACTGTCTTTAAAATGCACCCTGACATATTATCAGTATTGACTTCCTAGCTTGTTCTTAAAAACGCAGTGCTGCTGAGTAAATGTCTAGGTGTGTGCTGTATGACTACATGTTTCTACCTATACCATTCTGTAGTTGTTTGTGCTTATGGTTCACCTGCTCTCCCACCTCCTGCGAGAGCTTCATTTTACTTTATTTGAGTGTCTGATATGTGACCTCCAAAATGGTTAGTGTTTGCTTCTGCTAAGTCACTGTATCTGAGGGTGTTTTCTCTGATTGCATGTCTGCCTACTTATATGTGTCTGTTCTTCATTGCTTGTGTATCTGCAATGTCTCAGGTTGTGTGTCTGCTATGCTACAGCTTATATATGTCTGCTAGTGTGTGTTTGCTTTGTGACTGCTTCTGTGTGTCTGCATTTGGAAGCTCTGCAACAGCTTGTGTCTGCTCTGTGGCTCCACGCTTATCTGCTTCTGTGTTTCTGCTATGAATGTGACAGTGTTCATATATAGCTGTAAGCTGGCCTCACATCATGATGGTAACTTAGAAAGTAATGTATTTGAAATAAACTCCACTATGCTTATAAGGGTAAAGATGACATTACAAATCCCAGCCTCCTTGCTGGTGTTGGTGAAATAACAGAACTGGCTTGACACCCCCTCAAGCCTCGTTGAATACAACCACTGCCCCATCACCCCTCAAACAGTGCACAGAGGCCCAGATTTACTAACATTTTGCTTCAGGGTTGCATTACTTTTTGAATGCAGCCCTGATGCAAAACGTATTCTGGATTTATTAAGCCATGCAAAGCCTAATGATTTGTGTGGCTTTGCATTGCTTAGTAAGAAAAGAGTAACACAAGGCAACACATAGTGTTGCCTTGCATTACTGTCCGGGGTGCATTCCACAAGTGCAACATAGGCATTCCCATACATCTCCTATGAAAATTGATGCAAACCCAGATTTAGTAAAGGCAGTAAATCTGGGGTTGGGACAAAATTGTGTGCCTACCAGAGGCTGGTTAAAGGAAGAGAAATATCTCTATTTTCCTCCTTACTTCCCCGCTCTATGTATGCTGCATTCTACATTACATATGGAAAGATGAATATGCCTCTGAGGATTGCTTTTGTGCAGGAAGGAATCACTTTTTTGCAAAAACAATTCTGTCTGTAAAGCAAAGACCCTTGTACCTTTGTGCAAGGGAGGCTTTGTTGCCACTAGACTTCCTGAAGTGTGCCCGCACTATGAGAGAGCAGAAGTGAGCTATATCTTAGTAGACATGCACATATCTGCTCTCTCCCTTTCATGCAGCACACCGCAGTAAGTAGCCTTGCTGAGTTGCATTGGGTGAAAGATTAGTAGATCTGGCCCCTAGTGACTAATACTGGCTAAGTCTGCTGGATCTATGTGAGCCATAAATTAAACACTACTGTCTTCTCTATCAGACTTCTCTTCTCAAGATCTCTATTCTGTCAGACAAAAAGAGAGAGAAAGTGAGATGAAAATGCCGAAAGGAAGTTGGAGGGCTTCTGTGATGGCCTAGAGGAGATGCCAGTGATGCTATAGCATGGTCATATTTCTTTGATGGGATGTTGCTGGCTGGCAGATTATACCAGCTGAAAAAAAAGATGTGGTGGTGCCCAGCAGCCCATCTCTGGCAAAATGCTGGCTCTCACATATTGGTGGTTGATTCTTTGCACTTTTGGGGGATCCACGGCTTGCCAGTGCTCACTTCTTACAAAATGGTACTCTGGTATATTTTGGCCAACATTATCATGATGCTGTATATCCATAGAATAAAGCTGGCACTGGCATAATGTAGGTAGTTCCTGATCAGTGATGGGCATTCATTGTATTATGTCTGTCGCTGTTAAATGTCTCAACTCAACATAAAAGTAGACATTATTGACATATTGTAGGTATCTATGGCATGAAATTTTGATACTTGGGGATGCACGTCAATGGAACTTTGGAATGACTGATGACAGTGATACATTATTATTATTGCTATTATATTTCAGGATAAAAATGAAAATGATGAGCATCTGTTTACGGGAATGTGTTTATTTTTCCTGAATTAAGTGGTATTTGATAACAACATGTCATGGGGATAAGGGCCCACATTAGGAGGACACCTGAGCTTTCAACATACGCAGAGGCACTCACTGAGATTATTAGGCTTGATACTGGGGGGAAAATAGGCTGGATACGTGATATCAAAAAGATGCTTTCAGCAATTGGGCTCAGTGGTTGCTGGGCCAGCCAGGAACCCCCAAGGAGGGAGGATCTCATACGCCTCTACTGGGAATGGGTGGACCAACGTGATATTTAAAGAACTAACATGAACAAATTGACAACCGAGTTCTACTTACAAAAGCGAGCAGATACTTTGAGCCCTACCTGGACTTAATTAAAGTGCTGGGAGGTAGAATACTCTATATGCACTTCAGGTATAGCTCCCTCCCAGTAGTAGAAGTGACGGTAAAATGGTCCACCAAAAACACAGAAAATATTGCCCTAGTTGTCAGGTCCCTGTGGAAAGCATTGCGCACATCCTGTTTGCCTGTCCGGTGTGCAAACTGCTGTGGGAAAAATGGTTGAGCCTGCTTTGCCGGCAGCTTGGAACACTGGATCACCATGCTGCACTTAGCATTCTTAAAACTGACACCAGACCTCTTATATCTTGTTGTATGGCAAAGTATATGGGCCAAGCGTGGCTGATACGAAGAAAAGCACTTATAAAATAGATGTAGTAGTTTTAACCCCTCAGACAACAGCTAAATCTATAAACTCTTAACATCACTGCTGGAAACACTATAACGCACAAGCACTGTATTTCTTCTTTTTAAACATTGGCAACCTTCCAAGTAACGTGAAACCTTTTTTATGCATTTTAAAGCTATGAATTAATATTAGTTTTTACTCTATTTTATGATGACCAATTGTATTTATGTCACTGCAAATTCTCATGTTATTCTTGTTTTTATGTTGCTTTTATGACTCTTGTGTCGAAATAAAGCTTATGATGATGATGATGATGATGATGATGATGATGATGATAAAAAGGTTGTGTTCCTACATATACATTTTAAACAGATGTTTCAGTGATATTACTACTTCTATCCTAAACGCTAGTCTGTAAGACTGGTGTAACTTGCTTGTGGTCAATCTGCAAGGTCTCCATAAACTGACAGAGCAATGCTCAGACACTGTAAAACATGTCAAAATCTGATGAGCTGCCTTAGTATGCATGCAAGATTCGAGCACTTCTTTATTTTTCTACCTTGTCCCCATTCCACCCCTGTTTAGACCTGGCCATATGCAAATCAGTCTTGACGCTGTGCCTCCTGGGAACAGTCCAGCCCGAACTGCCAAGCCAGCAATCCAGGTCGTCCCTGGACTGGAAACAAGCATCCTACGAGCGGTTTCGGGGTTTCACCCCTCTTCAGCCAGGATAGCTTGATTCCAGTGGCACAGTGAGCCCAGGGCCCACGTCTGGGCATACCTGGCGCACTTAGGGCGAGAAAGCAAAAGACACACAATTGATGGACGGAATGCAGAACAAATCAAAACATTCAGCCCAGTCAAAAGATCTGAGTTAAATCCATCATTCTTTTGCTCACCATGCCACCCCAGTTTAGACCTGACCATATGCAAATCAGTCTTGACCCTGTGCCTCATGGAAACTGTCCAGCCCAAACTGCCGAGCCAGGTCCTCCCTGGAACGGAAACAAGCATCCTAGGACCGGTTTTGGGGTTTTACCCCTCCTCAGCCAGGATAGCTTGATTCCAGTGGCACAGTGAGTCCAGGACCCATGTCTGGGCATACCTTGCGGACTTAGAAAGCAAAAGACAAACAATTGATGGACGGAATGCAGAACAAATCAAAGAATTCACCCCCAGTCAAGAGATCTGGGTTTTTGCATTTATGTATAGCTAATTATGTCCATGGAATAGGCAGCTTTACTTACATTATGAAAACAGTTTTTGAGCAACAGTTTACTGTGAGGGCATGCTAGTCCTAATGTGAACCGTGTAGACTTATAAGTATCACTTTGGGTTTCTTAAGTAATATATAAAAATAGGTTTTTCTTTCCCAGAAGCAATATATTTGTGTCATATATATGGGTGGCATAAATACACACTGCAACCCACCTTTGACATATAACAACACACATTTTCCATGCCAATTTACAATCGCCTTACTACATAGTTAAATACACAAATTGGCTGAAGCCAATTTTATAGTACACTTTTAAGGACAGAATAAAAGGATTGTGGCATTAATTGACCATGCCACAATGCACACAATCACAAGAGCAGCAAAAAAATAGGGTCCATAATAGGACAAAACATCCAGGGGAGATGCAGAAATATTGAATTTCCTATAATTCTCAATTCTCAATTCAGACATGGACACCAACTTCTCTGCAGGCACTCATCTATTCGGTCTCCTACAGACATCATCTCTGACGCCAAATACTGCAGAGCTGCGAATACACCGCCTGTAGGTCCTGATGTCTATGTTCCTCCATTTTTCTGCACACCATCTTGGTACATCCCAAAGCAAGTTACAGACTGGATACTGCTGGAATCCTCACCTTTTTCCAAAACAGAAGATTTTAGCACTGGAGGAAATATGGAGTAAGACACGACAATGAAAATATGAGGCAAGGAAGAAGAAAACAGTTCAAACAATAAAAATCAAGAAAGGAGGCTGAGAAATTATCAAATGCGAGATGAATTGAGGGAGAATTCCTAGTGGAATCATTACAAGTTTTGCAGACAAACCTCTAATGCACTGGTGTATGAAGTAACATCCCCAGCCAAAACAACAGAGGATGGACAACCAATTCAGTGTTCATCATTAGAGAGGCCAGGCTTTTTCCCACAAAGCTGCTACTGAAAACATCGTAGCAACTATTTTTGGGGTAAATTCTCTCTTCTCAGCCTTTTCACCATTTGTGTAGCACATACTCTAAAAATCACAAATGCTTCTCTGCCCTGGAGAAAATGTACTTTTCCAGCACGTCATTTTTTGTAAATAAAAACAGCAGCACTGTCACAAGGTAACCGACAGGATTATTTACATTAAAAGAAATACTTAAACAGTGATTATCTAGTGTGCTGAATGTGTTCTCATCAAGCTGATGGATGAGCCTCGAAATATCCACCTAAGTTTAGTCAGTTCACCCCCCCCATATTGCTGGCAAACTAGATAGGAATGATATCCTCAGGCAATAAAGACAAGGTGTAACATCCAGACCCTCAATATCATGTAGTGGGCCAATGAAAAGCCTCACTGACCACCAGATGCCATCTTGTAGACTTATTCTTTCAGAAGGAGATCTAAAGTCCTCTGTAGTAAGATCTAGAAAATGTTCCCACCATCCTCACTGGCTACCTACAGCATATAACAAAATGTAAAGGCACCTCTGCACATAGCATAGACATTGTCACAGCTCATCATACCCAATTCATAGGAGAAGGAATGTTGTTTATCTGTGCATAACTACCATTAATTGGAAGTTTGAAGTTATTTTTGAAACAAAATTAAAAAAAGAGAGCCATAGCATTACAACTCCACACAAAAGGCCAAATGTATATTAACTTCTGGAGTTGTGGAATAGCTTCTTATACTAGCCAGAAACCGGTCCTAGGAGGCTTGATTCCGGTGCAGGGAAGATATGGCTTGGCAGTTCGGACTGGACTGTTCCCATGTGGCACAGGGTCCAGACTGATTTGCATATCGCCATGTCTGAACTGGGGTGGTGTGGTGAGCAAAATAACGATGGATTAAACCCAGATCTGTGACTGGGGGTGAATGTTTTGCCATTGTGCAACATTCCGTCCTTCATCTTGTGTGTTTCACTAAAAGGCCTACCAGAATAATATCAAATTCCAACCAAAGTAAATTTTAACTGAGGCCTTTGGTGAATAATGTCAGAATAGATCTCAAAACCTAAGCAAATCTCATCAAACAAAGCAAAGATCTGGATGCCAGCTGTTGGCGATTGGTAGAGTAAAGAACTAGGTAAAAATAATATTTTGTTTATCTGTACATTGAATGGACCTTTTAAAGAAAAACTGAAACCTAACCTCAGAACCATTTGGTGAAGAGAAATCATGCAATGAATAAGGAGGGACACAGAGAAAATCCCAGTTACGCTATCCACCTGAACAAGGAAATAGCAACCACAAACTGGGCCTTTATGAAAAGAAACATTCACTTAGAGGATTACAGAAGAACGTTTGGACTACCGGATGAACCAGGAGAAAATCCAGTCGGTACACTAAGGTTATACAGCAGAGAGTGGTTCCAGGAGAGATGAAGAGCAGTCAGTGTCATGTCTGTCTAGAAACCGCCTGACTTACAAAAAGATTGAATAGCAAATCACTTTACCTTAAGTGGAGACAGTGATACCCTTCATATGCGCTTCCTACAAAACCTGGAAAACAAAAGATCTCTCACAGCTCCAACACTGTGGCTCTCTGACAATGCTCATCTCCTAAAATGATGCCCAACAAGCCTGGGAGCTAAGCGTTTTGCTGGCAAGAAAAAATGATTCACAATGTGGAGAAGCTTTCGGAGGAGGCAGCCGTGTGCCCGATGAAGTCTGTCCAATAGTGCTTCAATTATCGTTTGTAATGATCCAAAAGAGATAAAGAGAGACAAAACTTGGGCTTCTATCATTTTGTGATTTCCACTTAAAGATAGCTAGCGTTCTGGAATTTGAGCTATTTTGTGATGGAAGACACAGCTCTGTGAAATCTAGATGAATCAACAATTTGCAGAAACTCACTCTGGTCCAATGTTTCATTTAAACTGTTTTCGCCTAACTCGTTCAAACACATTTTTCTTCATGACTGCCATTAACTAACAGCTCAAATTCATCTTATTAAACATCGTTGTCATGAATCAAAGACAGCATCTAACCTTGTCCCATCATCCCTCACTCTTGTTTTTTCTAGTTTTTTGCCTACCCATCCTCCTGCTCCCTGTTACCTCCATATTTTTCTTGCACGACCAAGAGTGGGGTCCCCTCTTTCCCTCTTCCCCATTGCTCTTTGATCTCTTTGGATCTCTCTGGATCTTCTCTATGCCGACTGCCTTGCTCCCTCCTTCCTGTTCCTCCATTGTATCTCCGTTTTTTCAAGTAGAACATTGTTTTGCAGGGAATATCTTTTGAACTGCAACATCCACATTTCCATCTCCATGCGTCTTAAGTGCTTCTTTTGTGACCCTTTCCTTTATCTTTTTTTGGTTCTTCTTTTGTGCTCCACTACTTGCCTCTCCTTCTCTGGGTAATGGCCAGCGAATTTGAAGGCTCTGCACATGTTTCAGCACTGAGAAGCCTGTAGACTTTATAGGATTGAAGACAGGCACGATGAGAAATATGTGGATGTTTCAGTGCTTGCAGTTCAGTTCATTTTATAGGTCAGAGGAAAAGAGCTTTGTGAGACCATCCAGATGTAACTGCTTTGTAAGCAGATGTGCAGGACACAAAACAGGAATGTTTTGTAAATGTCATGTGGACGCCTCAATCAATAGATGTCTTTGCATTACGTAGGTCGCCAAAGAAGGGTGTTATGAGAGCTCTATTGTAGCCACTGTTTTTTTCAGCCTGCAGAACCCCCATGAGTAATCCTGATACATTGTTTTGTTTTGCAGGGCGTGGTAGTGAAAGAATCAGTATTCACAGACTTTAACTTCCACAAAACAGGAAAGAATGGTAGCAAAGAAATCGCATGCAACAATTTTGTTAATCTTCTATTTTATGATGCTTCACGAATAGCACCTCCACCCCCCCACACACACACAAAAGAATTCAGCACCTTTCCGAAGCATTCAGAAAACCCTTTTTCCAATCTGCCTAGTCCCTTCCACTCATAACCTTTACAGCACACCTCCTGGAGCCTGTTGTGATGGAGCAACAAACAATAGTTTAGCAAACTCATTCTCTCAAAATCAAAACGTGCTACTCACCAGGGGCCTCATTTATGAAAAGTGACGCATTGCTGCGTGAAAACGGCGATGCGTCTCTTTTCACTGCGCTCTCCTTGCGAGACCAATGATGCGTCATATTTACAGTATGACACATCATGGTGCAAGGAGTTACAGATACGTCAGTATTTCTGATGTATCTGTATGGAGAAAAAGTGACGCATTGCTGGAGTGTGTCACAAAAGTGACGCAACTCCAGCAATGTGTCTTTTCACATGGGGCAAGCGCCATGTGAAAGGGCCTGCGTCAGTCTTATGCCTGCTGTGTGGCAGGCGTAAGAAGTTGACGCATTTGTGTCCTAGAAGTGGCGCAGTGAAATCTTATAGATTTCACTGCGTCATTTCTATGACCCTGTCTTCTGTCAGAACGCCCCCCCTGCATACATTATACCTGGCGTAGGTATAATGTAGCGCAGGGGTTTACAAAGTGACGCATCTACCTAGATGCGTCACTTTGTAAATATGGTGCAACTAGGCACATTTTTTACGCTGCTGGTGCGTCACAAAAAGTGACGCTACAGCAGCGTAAAAGTGTCGCACGGCCTCATAAATGAGGCTCCCAGGGTTATAACGTCCTTTGGAAAAGCAGCTGAAAAACACACAGACTATCTAAGAGACAAGACAGCTTTTCAATCCACTGCGATGAAAAAGACAGGTGGCTTGTACATGCCTCCCCTGCTAATCCTCTCAATCGTGCTACTCAGCAGACCTTACTTAACCAACCATTCGTTCCGAAAAATACACCGAATATTTGGGTATAGATTACAGGCCACAGTGTATCATATTATTAAAAGGTATAACTCTGAATCACAGTCCCTGCTCGCAGGTTGAAATATCAATATCAACATATCTGGTCTCGTCAACCAGATTCAATGTCTGCTTTGGCCATCAAAGACAACTTGCCTGCATTTCTCACTATTTTTATAGCATTATCAAAAGTTGCATATGCTGCTGAGCATTGTTCATCCCCTATCCAGTCGTTGATGGACTGTCGCTCTTGATGTGATCAGTGGAGTTTCTCTTCTTCACCCCTTCGCTGGCTGACACCTACTCATGGGTGTACCCATTCACGTCTTGATGGTTCCATTAGAGACTGAGCCAGGTCTCCATTTCTAGACTGAAACCCGGTTATACCATAGCCATACATCACCATGGAAATGTGCTATGCCTCATGAATATTTGCTTGTAAAGACATAGGGCCTTATTATGACTTTGGCGATCCTACTGTAGATTGCCAAAGCTGTTGTACTGCTACTCGCCAGATTAGGACATTAATCCTGGTCTGGTGGGCGGACCTGCAGCAGTTTGACAGCAGCAGTCTGTTAGGCCCATAGAATGATAACTGCACCTTCCTGCTCAGTGTGGAGTCTGAAAATCCTCTAGCTGTGTTATTCTTGCACTGTGCTATATTAGGTTGGCATTATAAGGCTAAGTTAGTAGCCGCTGCCACATTTGTATGTAACCCACTGAGCTGTCCTAATAGAATGCAGGTTAAATTAGCGCCTGTGGCTCCATCTTGTATTTCGCAATCCATATTAGAGTGTGACTGCATGTCTATGTACTGCATTCTTCAGAAGAAAGCAGCTGGGGTACATTTTCTCCTAAGATAGGGCCTCACTGTACTAGTGGCTATATTGTTTATACTTCTGCATACCTATCTCATGAGACGGAGCCTGCTTCCACTGACGGAACAAACAGAATGACCTTGCCAGAGAGAGATAGTGTGTACCCGGCCTCAGACTCTTAGCTCATCCTTGTGTGCCCCTCCTTGTCTCTTGCTGCCTTCTGTGGAAAATTACTGGGTGGGTGTGTCTTGTGCTCCTGCTGAAATGTATAATTATAAATTCTATGCCTGAGAAAGCCAGTCCCTTGGCAGACATCTTAGGGTGCATGTCTTAATGAACTCCTCTGCAGAGTATAGCTAATAAAATGCCTACTGGTAATCTCTACTGTCTGACCGACCTTTAATTCTTGGGAAGGCATAGCAGGTGGTTGTAGATAACCTGCATGGCCCTAGAGGGCCCCTTCCTTCAACCCCGAGGCCCAGAAGGGGCAGGGTTGCCTCACTGCCACCCGTTTCATGGTGGGATCACTACCATAGAAACAGTTTTGGCTTGGTAACTCCTAATATGTTTGGCGGTGCCGCAGTTGCACCTACAGCATATAACTATGTCTGACCTCTGCGCAACCGTGGCAGGATCCTTCATCCCCAGCAGTCGCAGTGGTCCTGTTGCGGTCCGACTCCCACATTCATGATACTTCAGGCAGGCCCGCAGTGTGGCGGTGGTCCGACCACAACCAGAGGTTCTGAAGTCGTATGGACCGCCAAATTAATAATAAGGCCCAAAGTGCTACGCACTTAATGTATACTTCTCAACTATCATGCAGGGAATTGTTAGGAAGGCATTTCTGTGGTCCTTTCTTTCCTAACCTTGTGTCTCTCTTTTTTATCCTCATCCTTCTTGTCATGTTGTAGTAGGACTAAACCCTGCTTTCGGAATCTTGAGTAATGAAAATATGTCAATAAGTTATTTTCTCCAATTTCTCTCTTTAACTGACAGTAGGATGTCTCCTTGATTGTCATGAAAGAGTTGGCTGGTGATGCCCTAAAATAACTGCAAGACAGTGGAACCATTTGCATCAGGTTAGTGTTTCTTGTGGGGACCACCATGCCTAGTTGATGTGTGCTGCGTCTCTGTCCTTGCATTCCAATTAATTGCTCGTATGGGCCTCTGCGTATCTAATTGGCTACTGATTGTCAGTCTGCCCCATGTGGTTGCGAGGTTATGCTTATGTGTATGCCGGCTCCTTGTACCCGAGATAGACAGTCCAGTTGCTTCCCTTGTAGGGGAAGGCCCTGTGACTACAACTGCACATGACTTTGTGGGGCAAAATTTTCTGTGCTTGGCACCCAATGCAGAGACCTAGAGAACTTGGGTCAGGCTGCGTCGGGGTAATTGCCTGGTCTGTTGTGGTATTAACTGTGCCCCCACTGGTCCTCCCAGGTGTCTCGTTCCCACTGTAGTGAGCTGTGCAGCGGCCACTACTTAATTGCCTATGATAGCTTCTGCAGTCTGCATTACCTGGACTGTGAGTTGCACTGCCAGAGGATTCACTTGCACCCCAATGTTGACGGCCTGTGCCAGCTGCATAATGCATCCTGATGCCTGCCCCAACTGCTATAGTAAGTATCCTCACATGACTTGTGGTGCACCTTGCTGCTGCATGCTTCCCCCACGCTGTCTGTGTTGCTGATTGACAAGCCTGAGAGGGTGTTTGAGGAGATATGTAATTCACTGTGGGATCTGGCTATGTTGCCGCTCCTTTATTTATTGAACCACTTGTGTGCCAAAGTTATTGATAACAGGTGCAAGTTCCCAACCTACTCCCCTTCCTGCTTCAGGTTGCATACACCACCATTCTTTACCCTAAGCTACTAAGCTGTGAATAGACTTCAATGTGGTTTACTCAAAACTCATTGGAGGGTGTATGATGCTAACTGCGCCGCTGTGCCCGTGCTCTGACGGGATGGCTTCAGACCCAATGTTTGCACCTTCTCCACCATCCTGCTGTTCTCTCTTCCTTGTATTGGTTACACTTGGAGCCCTCTGCCTCTTCTGTGTGTCAGCTGTACCACCGTCCCCGTGTGCCATCATGGTGGCTTCAGACACTGGTTCCATGTCTTCTCTCCCAGCCTGCAGACCTCTCTTTCTTCTGCTGGCCGCACTTTGAGCCCTCTCTCCCCTGTTTTCGGTGATGCGTCGGAAACAGGTGCGGATGTCTCACGCTTTTTGAAGTTGTGTTACTTTTCCAGCTCCCAGTGGCAAACAGCCTCCAGAGGTCCAGAACAGCAGACACCTCTTAGCAGGTCAGTACTCCCAGCAAGGAAGTTCACGGGAGCTGGTGGTGACGTCCTGGTGTCCCTGAGACTTCAGAACAGGAGGCAAGCTCAGTTTCAAGCCCTTGGAGATCTTCCTCAAGCAGGGGACACAGTAAATAGTATTGTCCTTTTCCCTTTGCTTGGAAGAAAGTAGCCACTGCAGGCCAGCCCCAGACAGCAAAGAGCAAAGGGGCAGTAATACTCCTCAGTTTCTTCAGCTCTTCTCCTTGGCAAGGGTTCCTCTTGATTCTGCTGAGTAAAAGTAAGGAGAGGCGTGCAGCGCTGTATTTTCTTTCACTGTGGCATTTGCATTTTAACTTTGTTTTAAACTGTGTTTGTCCGCCGTTTTAACTTCTCTCACCTCGTTTCCCCGGTCCACCACTGACCTAGTCAGCTTGTTGTGGTGGGAACAGGAGCACAGGAGCCCACCGAAAGTGACTACGACTTCCGCTGTGCATCCTTCACCAGTCAGGGACCCAACGCCTTAAAAGCTGCAGCAGTCTGTGCACTCCCTAGCTGAGTAAAAGTAAGGAGAGGCGCGCAGAGCTGTATTTTCTTTCACTGTGGCATTTGCATTTTAACTTTGTTTTAAACTGGGTTTGTCCGCCATTTTAACTTCTCTCACCTCGTTCTCCTCCGGTCCACCACTTACCTGGTCAGCTTGTTGTGGAGGGAACACGAGCACAGGAGCACACCGGAAGTGACTATGACTTCTGCTGTGCATCCTTCACCAGTCAGGGACCCAACGCCTTAAAAGCTGCAGCAGTCTGTGCACTCCCTAGCTGAGTAAAAGTAAGGAGAGGCGCGCAGAGCTGTATTTTCTTTCACTGTGGCATTTGCATTTTAACTTTGTTTTAAACTGGGTTTGTCCGCCATTTTAACTTCTCTCACCTCGTTCTCCTCCGGTCCACCACTTACCTGGTCAGCTTGTTGTGGAGGGAACACGAGCACAGGAGCACACCGGAAGTGACTATGACTTCTGCTGTGCATCCTTCACCAGTCAGGGACCCAACGCCTTCAAAGCAGCAGCAGTCTGTGCACTCCCTATCTGAGTAAAAGTAAGGAGAGGCGCGCAGCGCTGTATTTTCTTTCACTGTGGCATTTGCATTTTAACTTTGTTTTAAACTGTGTTTGTCCGCCGTTTTAACTTCTCTCACCTCGTTTCCCCGGTCAACCACTGACCTGGTCAGCTTGTTGTGGAGGGAACACGAGCACAGGAGCACACCGGAAGTGACTACGACTTCCGCTGTGCATCCTTCACCAGTTAGACGGGCCCCCACCCGGATATAGTGGATGGCACCACAGGAGCGCAGCGGACGGGCGCAGCGGGCGCTCTCTCAGCACGCCCAAGACACGCCCAAGACAAGCCCCTCTGCTCCTGTCCGCGCCTGTACGCCGCCTCTCGCCAGGGACCTTACTCCGGTAAGGGAGGGATCTGTTGTCTACTCCTCAGGAGATCTTCTAAATCTTAACGCTCCAGACGCTACATGTAAGACATGTTCATTATTACACCAGAAAGGCAGCTTTAAGTGCCCATGTGGCTATAGCCATCCTAGACCTCTGTCACTCCCATCTTTTGTTGACCTTCCTCAGCAGCAAATCATGGTTGCACAACTTAATGTTAGATCCCTACCCAAACATCATCTGGAAATTCAGGATCTAATTAAAAACTACGCCTTAGACATTCTATTCCTTACGGAGACCTGGCTACAAGAAGACATGCACTCCGTTATTAATCTTGCCACTCCATCAGGATACTCTGCATACACGGTAAATAGACATTCAAGGGGGGAGGCATAGCGATGTTGGCCAAATACCAATATGCCTGCCTATTCACCAAAATGGACATCGATGGTAGCGAAAGCGCCCGCTATAGTGTCAAAATGAATCCTCAGTTAACCCTGTCTGGTATCCTGATTTATAGACCCCCGGGACAGGACAGTAGTTTTATTAAGGCCCTCCTTGAAACCGTGTGCTCTTTGGTAACAAGGACAGCCAATTTCATGATTCTTGGGGACCTAAACATCCATTTCGATCTCACCACAGACAAGAGGACTAGCAGTCTGCTTGCAGATCTGGCCGCGTTTCAGCTCTGCCAGTTAGTCAGTGTCTCTACGCATATCGGTGGTCACCTCCTAGACCCCATCTTTTCCAATTTGGAGGACTTGACAGTAGAGGCCCCTTTCCCATGACTTGGACCGACCACCTGTTGGCGATTATGACTATACCTATTAGGGGTACATCCAAATCTAAACCTGCCCAGCGCGTGCTAAAGCGACCATGGAGTAAACTCTGCCTCGAAGAATTTCACATACTCCTCAAAGCTGACCCCCCTAAAATCAACAAAGATGTTGAAGTAGGTTACGAGGGCTTCTGCAACTGGATCACCCAGGCACTAGATGCCCTTATACCAGCTAGCTGGACCAGGGCACGCTCCCAGGAGTCGAGTCCCTGGTACAACGAAGAACTCACTTCCCTCAGGAAAGATTGCAAAATTGCAGAGCGCAAATGGAGAAAGGCCTATAACCCTGTGCTGAAATCACAATATGTCCAACTACAAAAGAACTATCACAGACCTATGTGTAGAACTCGACCGTAGTACTATGCTAAGGAGATTATTTGCTGCCAATGCCCCTCTAAAACTATTTTTAAAATATTAAAAGAGCTAAGTATAAAAAAAAGCAGAGGAATTAAATACCCTCCCGAAAACACTGTGAGAACCTGCCATCCTTCTTTATTGACAAGATTCAGAAGATATATAACGCTTTTCCTGCCAGGTCATGTCTCAAAGCCTCAGCCACCAGGGCCACCCATAAACTCACAGAGATTCCTTCGCTGAACCAAGAGGAGTTACTCAAAGTTTGTGACAAAATCAAAACAGGTTCACCTGCTTACCCCCTGAAACCTGAACTTTTTAGAGCAAAGGACTGGACTGTACTGAGCTCTCTCCGAGACATTATAAATCTATTCTTCTCCACTGCCACTATACCCACCAGATGGAAGCAGGCCTTGGTATCTCCCATCATTAAAAAACCCACATTAGACCCCTCTTTGCCCGAGAACTTCAGACCCATCTCGCTGCTCCCCTGGCCAGCCAAAGTAGCTGAATCCCATGTCAATACTACCCTGACTAAATTCCTTATATCTAATTCCATCTTAGATAATTCCCAACATGGCTTCCGCGCAGGACATAGCACCGAGACGGCACTTTTGAGTGTCACAGAACATCTCCGGTCCATTTTGGATTCCGGTAAGACGGCAGCACTGATATTGTTAGATCTCAGTGCTGCCTTCGACATGGTGTCCCACGAAGTGTTGCTATTCCGGCTGGAGGAGGCAGGTGTATCGTGACAAGCCCTGAACTGGTTTAAGGCATTTTTATCAGACAGGTCATTTCGAGTCTCCACTCACCCGTTCCTGTCCAAAGAGCGCCCTATCAGTCAAGGAGTTCCGCAGGGGTCTGCACTCAGTCTGACCTTATTTAATATTTATGTTCAACCACTGGCTGAGGTGGCCAAGAGATGGGGGTTGTCGTTAGTATCGTATGCTGACGACACCCAGCTAGTGGTAACATTAAGTGAGGAGGATGGACTGAGTGCACAGAACAGGGCCTCACTGACATTACAAGCTGGTTGACCTCAAATTACTTACAGCTTAACGCTGGCAAAACTGAGGTCTTATTGGTGGGTAAAGAGACGGCGGTCTGGGATGACAAATGGTGGCCCGAGGCACTTGGTAATCTGCCGGAGCCTAAAAGCCAGGTGAAAAATCTTAGAGTCTGGATGGACTCTGTCCTCAATTTTACCCACCAGACAAAAAAAGTTGCGGCAACGTGCTTCGGGATCCTTCGGAACCTCAAGCCGATCCTTAAGTTTTTCGACCCCCAGACACGCCAGCTAGTGGTGCAGTCAGCTATTCTCTCACGTCTGGACTACGCAAACTCTCTACTTGTAGGAGAAAATCAGGCCGAAAAATCTAGACTTCAACGAGTCCAGAATGCTGCGGCTAGAGCCCTGACAGGAATCCCTCGTTTTAAATCTGTGAGTAGCCCACTCATTAAACTCCACTGACTCCCGGTAGAGAAGAGGATTCATTTTAAAACCTGATGTCTCGCATTCAAGGTCTTGAAAACTACCTCGACACCTATGCTGAGCCCTCTTTTAACAGCATACACACCCCGTCGTGCTCTTTGTTTGGAAGGCCAAAACTTGTCAGTTGTCCCCCGTTTTAAGCTGGCCCGGATGGGCGGCCGCTCCTTCCGGCACCTTGCAGCTAAGCTCTGGAATGCTTTACCCTCCCAAATTCGCGGTCTTAACAACCTGCTGTCATTCAGAAAGGCCATAAAAACCCACCTTTTCTGCGAAACCTCTAGGTGTGTGAATCCCAGGTTTCCATCCGCTGTAGCTTACTTCCCTTCTTTTTGCAAAGCGCCGGGATGCCCCTTTGCTGGGGCAGCCGTGCGCTATATAGGATCTCATAACATAACATAACATTCCCAGAAGCGATCTAAAAGTCTGGGGTCTGGGCCCCTCTTTGTACACAGTAAATCTCTGTGTTCTCTAGTGCAGAGAAACTCTTTGCCCAGCCAAAACCAGTTCTGTCCTCTCTGGTGAAGCCTCCTGGCAGGAGGTGGAGGCAGCATTGCCCTTGGCAGACCAGGCCCATTCATATGTGAAAGAAATCTCCTGCCTCTACTCTGAAAGCAGCCCAGGTATATTCAGCCCAGCCATGACTCACCCTGGGAAGGTAGGACACATATCAACCCCCCCAAGTGGCTGTCTGAACAGAATGCACATCCCCAGCCCGTGTCACTCCAATAGCCAGACAGTAGATACACAACCTAGCAGAGACACACTGGATGGTTAGGCAAGAAAACACCTACTTTCTAAAGGTGGTATTTTCAAACACAAAATATAAAAATCATCCTCACTAAAAGATGCATCTTAACATTCTGAGTTCAGGTATACCAAACTTTATTTTTATTTTCCTATCTTGTTCCCATTGGCAGTTATGCATATAAGATGTTATAAGCAAACTCCTCATTCTATCCTATGGGGACAGATAGCCTCACAATAGTGAAAAACTTAATTGCCAGTTTTTCACTATCATGACATGCCACACATCAGGGAATGTCCTACCTTTTACATACACTGCACCCTGCCCACAGGGATACCTTGCCCCTACCTTAGGGATGGCTAACGTGTAAGAAAAGGGAAGGTTAGGGTCTTACAAGCGGGTAGACTTGCCAGGTAGACATGGCAGTAACAGACTGCACACAGGCAACGGCAATGGCAGGCCTGAGTTACATTTACAGGCTGCTTATGTGTGTGGCACAATCAGTGCGGCAGGCCCACTAGCAGCACTTGATTTACAGGCCCTCGGCACACACAGTGCACTGTACTAGGGACTGACTAATAAATTAAATATGCCAATCATGGAAACACCAATCCATAACAACAATTTACAAAGGGAGCACTTGCACTTTGGCACTGAACAGCAGTGGTAAATTGCCCAAAGCATCTAGACTAGCAAAACGAAGTCCAACACACAGCAAAAACACAGGAGGTCAAGGCAAAAATTCAGGGAAAGCCCACGCTAATGATGCTCGGTCTAACAGGGGAGTAGACCAGGGTGGGCAGATCCAGTTGCAGGAACTTCTAAATGGGTCCCTTTCAAATGCTCCCTAATTTGACATGTTTCTATTCCACACAAAATTTGGAAGCTATATCGGACAGCAGGTGGCTGCCATTTTACCTCCTTGTTGTCCTTAGATTCCCTGTAACACTTCTCCATGCTACTGACTGTACCATCTATTTCTTTCCGCTTGTGTTACCCAGCACAATGGGAGCTAGTAAGTCCAATGTCCAGTATCAAATCAGCTCAGCTCTTATATCAGTTGCAACGCAAGATTGTAGGAGGGATTATAAGCAGAACCTGGGGAGCACACAGAGAGAGGCAAGCCACACCGGAACTTAGTCCAGCTGCTTTTGAGCCCTTCCGGCTCTACACTCGGAGAGGTGATAGCACCATCTCCAAGCCGCCGTGCCACTGTACCGAAAATAGTGTATTTTGTAATCTAAAAGGAATGGTTTTATCATTCTCTTTTGTAACTCAGAATATGCAATTCTTTTATTATACATGACAAACCCCTCTAGTTTTGGTCATGCTCAATTGCTCTGCTGGCTCTCTACAAGCAGTATGAGGGCTGGTCTGACAACATTTTCCAGGGTGGTTCCCAGGCTGGCCCCGATTGCTTGAAATCCACCACCCCTATTGCTGAACAATTTCTCCAGGTCCCCAATCTTTTCTCGTTCTCTGGACCAGATGGTAATCTTCTATGACTCATCCTTGTCTCTATGTCCCCCACCCGCTGCTGTTTGCTAGATCACTTTATTGTTACCTTAAGCATTCAAATATGTTCTGCATGTTGCCATGGATGTGCTTCAGGAATGGGCGTGTTGATCCATAATTTTGTTCTATTTTTCTTTATAAATGTATCTTTCGATGTAATTTGGCAGCGCTACTACAACTTTACTTTCTCCTAACCTACTAGTCTTTTCCTCACCTGGACCCAGCAGTGCTCTGGAAGCCCTTCCCTTTCATTGTACCTGGTCTGTCACTCCTCTTTATATCAATCCATCCTTCTCCATACCTTTTAAAGGGCCATTCACTTGCACAGTGAATGTGACAACACAAACATCTTGGAAGTACCTTAGTTTCAGCTTTACTATTGCTCCTACAACAAAGCTGCACATGAAAACATTTGTTTCCAGTGGTTATTATTCCACCTTGTTTCATGTGAAGTAAATTTGCTATGTCCTAACCCAAGAAGATGAGTCTGTTGACTTTGTGGGGCGCGAGGGGACCGCGCAGTTCGTAAGGATGGCTGATCCCATCTCCATTGCACGAGTAAGTGCACTATACAACACAGCTCCGCATGAAAAAATTGCAGCACTGCGTGGCACTAACAGGGAGACATTGTGCAGTGCTAAACGTACAAAGAGATGTACAAATGTTGGCACTAAACTCCAATAAATGAGGGTCTTAATGTTGTTGTTCCTATTTGCCTCCACAAACACTTCCTGAAGCAAACACAGGCCTGATAGGTCGACATTTTACAGTGTGGGGAGAAAAGGACATGCTCGCATATTGACAGTAACACGGTCAGCATCCCCTTTGCCCATCCAGAGTGTTACTTGAGGAGAGTGAGCTTGCCTCCTGACTGACGAAGGGCCTCCTTCTACTCTGCGAATGCATTGAGTATACACTGTATAATATACCTTCTTTTGAGGCAAGAGGAGACTTTTTATAATATACCTTCTTTTGAGGCAAGAAGAGACTTTTTATAATATACCTTCTTTTGAGGCAAGAGGAGACTTTTTAAAAAAAATTAGAGCAGGCTACATTCTCTGAAGAAACTGAGCACCCATTCTTAGGGCCCCAAGTAAATGATACATAGTGCAGAACATAAAATATACTTGCTTAGGAACTTATTTGATCTATTCTTTGAAAATATGTATAAACGTTTTTTGTACAGAGGTTTTTTGTTACTGTTTAAACATGATTGCGCCTTTTAAGTGGTCAGAGGAAAGCAACAAAGAGAGTAAGCCAGTTTTTCTGAGAAGTTGGTCAATGATGGTACTTCTTGTGGTTTACGCCTCACACTCGGCTTACGCAAGATATCTGGGGGCCATTTTCCTTTTGCGTCATGTTTTCCTGCTCTAGCAGGTGTGATATATTTCAGAGTATTTCCTTGCTCTGGTTAGAATGAAGCAGAGCTGAGGTGCCCACAGTTCTCATCCTGTTAACTGGTCACTTGCCAGAGTCAAGCCTGCAGATCCACTGCTGGTCTTGTTCCACACATAGAAGGCACCAACCAGACGATACATTTTGAATTGGTTTGTACTGAATTCCTCCTGTGCTGTACTGTTGAAAAGTATGGCGTTCTGACTGCCATGGTGGATTTAATAAATTAATGTATGTCGTGTTTGCAATTTTCTGTAAATGATAAGACCCCTAAGCAAGCTGCATCCATTCGCACTCAGATTTACAAAAAAACATTCTGCCCCATGCTACAGGAAAATGAGCAATAATAAAAGGGAACACATTCCCTAGTCGGCCGTACATCAATGCATGCCATTGGCGCGTGGATGTAACATTTGCGCTAACATTGTATTTAAAAAAAAAAAAAATTCTCATTATTACATACATCTGCACAATCGTTCTTTTTTTACTGCACACCATCAAAAAAGCAATCTAAAACAGGAATTGCTTAAACTCGTATACCCAAAACCAAGTTCCACCAATAAAACTGCTGTTAACGACACATATTGTTTTCAGACAGAATTATTAGATAATTTTCAAAAGGTTAAAAATGAGGACCATTTAATGCACGTTATATATTACTTTGTTGTTTATGTGACCTGTTGTCTAACTCTGTTTTTCATTACCATCTGAGGGTGTTAGAGATCACAGTCAGTATATTTAGTCCATTATTTACTGGTGGATATGAATCACTTTCTCCACAGTTCATACACTCATCAGTTTGATTTCATGCTACGACTTTTGACCTCAGGACTAGGGAAAATATTCAAGGAGAGCTTCATCAGGACTTTGATACTCTCTAGTTCAACTTCCTATTATATTTATAAAAAATGAAAAGGGTTACAATTGACTTCTTAAGGTCTATGAGTCCACTAGACAGAACCACATGTAAGTTGAAACATTTAGGATGTCATTAAGATACGGGGCGGATCGCAACCGCTTGTATGGCTGTGGCGATCCGTCCGCCACAAACAACCGCCCGCATATAACTTCCCCCCGCCACATTACCATGGGGGGGACCCCGGCGGAAGGAAATACCGTCACCAGATTTCCGCCCGGTTGAAGAGTCGACCGGGCGGAAAAGCTGTTAACATGATGGCGGTGTCTGGGAGACACCGCTATCGATATTAGCATAAACACAGGGACATGCCTTTTCATAGCTGCAACGCCGCAACGGAAAGGCATGCGGTACCAAGCATTGGGGGCCTGTAGCGGGCCCCCAGGGTTTCTGGGGGGTGGGGAGTCCACATGATAATGATAATTACGCACTTGTAAAGCGCACGACTACCCGGTGGCATCTCAGTACTTGTACGAATACCGCTGAGGAACCCTTCCTAGCCTTTCCCTGTGAGGTGCCCACTCCTGGACAGCCCCAAGGTGAAGCCAGGCATCCTAGCGTTGTTGGGGCCGTTGTGGAGATTAAGCAAGCTATTGCCCAGAGTTGCAGAGTGGGACTCATGATTAGAATAGGCACCGAGGCGAGAATTATCAGGTCCGTGGAAATTGAGCCCGAGACCCGCCGAGGCGGGAATTGAACCCTGGTCCCGGGCCAGACTTCTGCATCAGCGTCTGCCGCTCTAACCATTGAGCCACACTTCAGTCACAATGTAGGGTACCCCCCTACATTTGAAAGTACAATGTGGCAGGCACCGCGCGGTGCCTGTTTCGTTGTACTGTCAAATGCACAACTTGCATTTCTGGAATTGTAGCGTGCGGTACTGAACGCAATGTCAGAAATGCGGGATGACCCCGCCAGTGTGGCGGGCGCTTCCTAATGGGATGTGCCGGACCGCCGGAAGCATTGCGGGCGGTTCCATTTCCCGCGGGTCCCCCCGTCACACTAATGGACCCCTTAGTATTGAATCAAACTGAGGAGTTGTAAGGATTGTGTTGCAAGTAATGCATAACAGCTTCTAAGTAGTGGACTAAATAGAATGACTAAAAAAGCGATTAAAAAACTATATTGGGATCATGTAGCTGCAAGAGTCTGGAGTAAAACTAGATCTGACTCCATGACGGGGCGTTTTGTGGTAGCCAAACTGTATCCAGTCCTGGAGCCCTACTGGGATAGCATAACCAACCCTGGGGACAGGAAGCTTTTCTTCCAGTTAAGATCAGGTGCCCTTCCATTGAGATCACTGACAGGTAGGTGGAGGTGCTCCTCAACCCGATATTGTCCAGCTTGTGGTGCATCAAATGAAAGTATAGGCCACTTCTTATTCTCTTGTAAAGCCTATGCCACCCCGAGGAAAGTGGGTTAGTCCCTGTTTGTAAAAATCTAGGGACATCTAGGGGTGTAGAGGCCTTACGAATCATTTGTACTTCCACCCATATGCCTGTAGTTCTAGCAACAGCTAAGTATTTGGGTTGGGCATGGTCTATTAGACGGAGGGCTGTTCCCTAGAGTCCACTGATTGGGGCATCTTTCCTGGCACCTGTGTAATTATGTATCAAAGTTTTATATTTATTTGCTCTTGATCAATCGTGTATGTTTGTCTAATCTTTTTTAAACTACTGCATTTAACGAGGAAACAATTGTTTTATGATGTATTTTAAATGTATGCTTGTGCTTTTATGAGTCTAATCCTCGAATAAAGCCTTTTGAACTTGAACTTGAACTATATATTTAAATATATAAAACCACAAACACATTGCCCACCCACCAACCTACGTACATACCCGCCGCCCGCCCCCTACCACACACACACACACACACACACACAGTAACTAAAAGTACCTAACAATGCACAAACAAGTGAACTCTAATCCATGTTCTCACACCAAAACATTATCCTCCCATTACCTTTCCAATCTTCCATTCATCATTAATGCAAAACCAGTGGTCGAAGTGGGCGGGATCAGAGTGGCACGACATGCCCATACTTTTCTATTCTAAAAAAAGCAGTTCCCCAACTTTTTGTGAAAAGATAACTGTCCAGGGATGTTTAATTCTGAGAGCTCAAATGCTTTCAGCAGAAATGCAAGGCAGGGAGTCTCATTTGCTGTTAAACGGAGGAACAGGTAGATAGCTAAACAAGCTTCCTTGCTAGGGTATTTATGACAGTGCATTTCCCACTGATTAACCTAACTTGCATTTAGTTTTCATTTAAGCTGTGCTTTATTTTATATGTACTTCCTGGAAGGTGAAAGATTGAAAAAAGGTAGAGTATAGTTTGTTTTTTCAGTCATGCCTTTGACTCCACCCCTATACTCAATCTCACTGCCCCCTTAGCGCACTGCAATTGCCGCCATAAGTGCGCTGGGGATGCCCAGACGTGGGTCCCAGGCACTCCACACCACTGGAGTCAAGCTAGCCGGGCTGATGAGAGGTGTTACCTCAAAACCGGTCCGGTCCTCGGATGCTTGATTCCGTTCTGGGAAGGAAATGGCTTTTGTAGTTCGTACTGGACTGTTCCCATGGGGCACAGGGTCAGACCTGATTTGCATATCGCCATTGTCTAACCCAGGGTGGTGTGGAGTGCAAAAAAACGATGGATTTGTGCCCAGATCTTTGGGCTGGGGTGAATGTGTGACATCGATCCAAATTCGGTCCATCACCTGTTTTGTTTGCAATTGCCGCCATAAGTGCGCTGGGGATGCCCAGACGTGGGTCCCAGGCACTCCACACCACTGGAGTCAAGCTAGCCGGGCTGATGAGAGGTGTTACCTCAAAACTGGTCCGGTCCTCGGATGCTTGATTCCGTTCTGGGAAGGAAATGGCTTTTGTAGTTCGTACTGGACTGTTCCCATGGGGCACAGGGTCAGAGCTGATTTGCATATCGCCATTGTCTAACCCAGGGTGGTGTGGAGTGCAAAAAAACGATGGATTTGTGCCCAGATCTTTGGGCTGGGGTGAATGTGTGACATCGATCCACATTCGGTCCATCACCTGTTTTGTTTGCAATTGCCGCCATAAGTGCGCTGGGGATGCCCAGACGTGGGTCCCAGGCACTCCACACCACTGGAGTCAAGCTAGCCGGGCTGATGAGAGGTGTTACCTCGAAACCGGTCCGGCCCTCGGATGCTTGATTCCGTTCTGGAAAGGACATGGCTTTTGTAGTTCGGACTGGACTGTTCCCATGGGACACAGGGTCAGAGCTGATTTGCATATCGCCATTGTCTAACCCAGGGTGGTGTGGAGTGCAAATAAACGATGGATTTGGGCCCAGATCTTTGGACTGGGGTGAATGTGTGACATCGATCCACATTCGGTCCTTCACCTGTTTTGTTTGCAATTGCCGCCATAAGTGCGCTGGGGATGCCCAGACGTGGGTCCCAGGCACTCCACACCACTGGAGTCAAGCTAGCCGGGCTGATGAGAGGTGTTACCTCGAAACCGGTCCGGTCCTCGGATGCTTGATTCCGTTCTGGGAAGGACATGGCTTTTGTAGTTCGGACTGGACTGTTCCCATGGGGCACAGGGTCAGAGCTGATTTGCATATCGCCATTGTCTAACCCAGGGTGGTGTGGAGTGCAAAAAAACGATGGATTTGGGCCCAGATCTTTGGACTGGGGGGAATGTGTGACATCGATCCACATTCGGTCCATCACCTGTTTTGTTTGCAATTGCCGCCCTTAGCGCACAGCATCACAGTTCCATACTTTTTTGATGCACTTTAACCACTGCGCAGAACACTTCTTACTGTTATGCCAAATAAAATCTCACTCCTTAAGTCTAAATCTCAATTTGTTGGCTCACCAACCTGCTTTCATAAGGGCCAGGCTATCTCAGCTTTTCTTCTTGTTGATGTTTTATCCCCCTATTTTTCAGGTCCTTATCATTCCTTACTCTCTCCTCTCCTTGTATAAACTAGGACTCTCTCCTCCATGGACTTCCAGTGACACACAAATACATTCAACGTACACACTTATTCCACCAGTCTTACCTGCTTTCAACTTGGTTGTTGGACCCGGCCCTATTTGCAAGGTTATCCCAGAACTTTTTGCCTTCCTCCTGCATTTGTTCTGACCTGCTTTTGTTGGTTTTATGACTCTGGGCACTTTAACACTGCTAATCAGTGGTAATGTGTATGTGCTCTCTCTTGTAAACTTGGTAAGATTAGTCTACATCCGTTTGGCATATTTAATAAACATGCAAGTCCCTTGTAAACTGGTATCCCAGATACCCAGGGCCTGTAAATTAAATGCTACTAGTAGGCCTGCAGTGCTGCTTGCGTCATCCACAGAAGTAGCCTTTAAAACCTGTCTGAGGCCTCTGCCACTGCAGGGCCTGCCTACGCAGTTTGCTGTTGCAGTGATGTGGCAATTAAAGTGATGGCCTCATCTGACACTCCACTTTTACTACATATAAGTCACCCCTAAGGCAGACTCTAGGACATTTGCCATAGCTGTGTAGCATGTCCTGGTATTAGACTATTTGGTTTCTCACTGCTTGTATAGCTTGTCTCCTGCAGTCACACAAAGGGCTTGTTTTACCCCTTCTGATGACTGGAGCCTGTGCAGGAGTGAAGGAATGTCCTGGGCCTGACCCCATCTTGCTGGAACCTTCTCCCACCTTCTAGAAGCAAGCTACCAGAGTATAAGTACAGAGGCTCAGACCCCACGTTTTGAGTTTACTACTGGACTTTGAAGAAGCTCTGCTGGAGTAAAGACTGCTGCACTGAAAGGATTGCCCCATTGTTATGTGCCTAGGAACTGCTGCCATGCTTTGTTGTGCTTCCCTGATGACTGTTGACCTTTGCCCTGCCAAGAAGCGCTACAGATTGCAACCAGAGTGACTCAGACACTGCGTGGGACTGGTCACCAGATGCTGTTGGCTCTACTTGCTGCACCAGAAGATTGCTGTACTGCCAGGGGACCAGGGGAATCCACTGCGATAAAAAAGACAGGTGGCTTGTACATGCCTCCCCTGCTAATCCCCTCAATCGTGCTACTCAGCAAACCTTACTTAATCAACCATTCGTTCCGAAAAATACACCGAATATTTGGGTATAGATTACAGGCCACAGTGTATCATATTATTAAAAGGTATAACTCTGAATCACAGTCCCTGCTCGCAGGTTGAAATATCAATATCAACATATCTGGTCTCGTCAACCAGATTCAATGTCTGCTTTGGCCATCAAAGACAACTTGCCTGCATTTCTCACTATTTTTTATAGCATTATCAAAAGTTGCATATGCTGCTGAGCATTCTTCATCCCCTATCCAGTCGTTGATGGACTGTCGCTCTTGATGTGATCAGTGGAGTTTCTCTTCTTCACCCCTTCGCTGGCTGACACCTACTCATGGGTGTACCCATTCACGTCCTGATGGCTCCATTAGAGACTGAGCCAGGTCTCCATTTCTAGACTGAAACCCGGTTATACCATAGCCAGACATCACCATGGAAATGTGCTATGCCTCATGAATATTTGCTTGTAAAGACATAGGGCCTTATTATGACTTTGGCGATCCTACTGCAGATTGCCAAAGCCGTTGTACTGCTACTCGCCAGATTAGGACATTAATCCTGGTCTGGTGGGCGGACCTGCAGCAGTTTGACAGCAGCAGTCTGTTAGGCCCTATAGAATGATAACTGCACCTTCCTGCTCAGTGTGGAGTCTGAAAATCCTCTAGCTGTGTTATTCTTGCACTGTGCTATATTAGGTTGGCATTATAAGGCTAAGTTAGTAGCCGCTGCCACATTTGTATGTAACCCACTGAGCTGTCCTAATAGAATGCAGGTTAAGTTAGCGCCTGTGGCTCCATCTTGTATTTCGCAATCCATATAAGAGTATGACTGAATGTCTATGTACTGTATTCTTCAGCAGAAAGCAGCTGGGGTACATTTTCTCCTAAGGTAGGGCCTCACTGTACTAGTGGCTATATTGTTTATACTTCTGCATACCTATCTCATGAGACGGAGCCTGCTTCCACTGGCGGAACAAACAGAATGACCTTGCCAGAGAGAGATAGTGTGTACCCGGCCTCAGACTCTTAGCTCATCCTTGTGTGCCCCTCCTTGTCTCTTGCTGCCTTCTGTGGAAAATTACTGGGTGGGTGTGTCTTGTGCTCCTGCTGAAATGTATAATTATCAATTCTATGCCTGAGAAAGCCAGTCCCTTGGCAGACATCTTAGGGTGCATGTCTTAATGAACTCCTCTGCAGAGTATAGCTAATAAAATGCCTACTGGTAATCTCTACTGTCTGACCGACTTTTAATTCTTGGGAAGGCATAGCAGGTGGTTGTATATAACCTGCATGGCCCTAGCGGGCCCCGTCCTTCAACCCAGAGGCCCAGAAGGGGCAGGGTTGCCTCACTGCCACCCTTTTCATGGTGGGATCACCACCATAGAAACAGTTTTGGCTTGGTAACTCCTAATATGTTTGGCGGTGCCGCAGTAGCACCTACAGCATATAACTATGTCTGACCTCTGGGCAACTGCGGCAGGATCCTTGATCCCCAGCAGTTGCAGTGGTCCTGTGGCGGTCCGACCCCCACATTCGTGATACTTCAGGCAGGCCCGCAGTGTGGCGGTGGTCCGACCACAACCAGAGGTTCTGAAGTCGTATGGACCGCCAAATTCATAATAAGGCCTATAGTGCTACGCACTTAATGTAAACTTCTCAACTATCATGCAAGGAATTGTTAGGAAGGCATTTCTGTGGTCCTTTCTTTCCTAACCTTGTGTCTCTCTTTCTTATCCTCATCCTTCTTGTCATGGTGTAGTAGTACTAAACCCTGCTTTCGGAATCTTGAGTAATGAAAATATGTCAATAAGTTATTTTCTCCAATTTCTCTCTTTGACTGACAGTAGGATGATTCCTTGATTGTCATGGAAGAGTTGGCTGGTGATGCCCTAAAATAACTGCAAGACTGTGGAACCATTTGCATCAGGTTAGTGTTTCTTGTGGGGACCACCATGCCTAGTTGATGTGTGCTGCGTCTCTGTCCTTGCATTCCAATTAATTGCTCGTATGGGCCTCTGCATGTCTAATTGGCTACTGATTGGCAGTCTGCCCCTTGTGGTTGCAAGGTTATGCTTATGTGTTGGTCGACTCCTTGTACCTGAGACAGACGGTCCCTTTGCGCCCCTTGTAGGGGAAGGCCCTGTGACTACAACTGCACATGACTTTAGGGTGCTAAATTTTATGTGCTTGGCACCCAATGCCAGAGACCTAGAGAACTTGGGTCACGCTGCTTCGGGCTAATTGCCTGGTCTGTTGTGGTATTAACTGTGCCCCACTGGTCTTTCCAGATGTCTCGTTTCCACTGTAATGACCTGTGCAGTGGCCACTACTTAATTGCCTATGATAGTTTCTGCAGTCTGCATTACCTGGACTGTGAGTTGAACTGCCGGAGGATTCACTTGCACCCCAATGTTGACGGCCTGTGCCAGCTGCATAATGCATCCTGATGCCTGCCCCAACTGCTACAGTAAGTATCCTCACATGACTTGTGGTGCACCTTGCTGCTGCACGCTTTCCCCCGCTGTCTGTGTTGCTGATTGACAAGCCTGAGCTGGTGTTTGAGGAAATATGAGAAGTGTGGCTCAATGATTAGAGTGGCAGACCCTGATGCAGAGGTCTAACCCGGGACCAGGGTTCAATTCCCCGACTCGGCGGGTCTTGGGCTCAAAATTCCATGGACCTGATAATTCTCGCCTTGGTGCCTATTCCAATCATAGAGTCCCACTCTGCAACTCTGGGCAATAGCTTGCTTAATCTCCACAACGGCCCCCACAACGCTAAGGATGTCTGGCCTCCACCTTGGGGGTGCCCAGGAGTGGACGCCTCACTGGGAAAGCCAGGATGGGTTCCACAGCGGTATTCGTACAAGCGCCTTGAGACCCTTGCGGGTGAGTAGTGCGCTATACAAGTATCAATTTACAATTTCTTATGTCATTCACTGTGGGATCTGGCTACGTTGCGGCTCCTTTATTTATTGAACCACTTGTGTGCCAAAGTTATTGATACCAGGTGCAAGTTCCCAACCTGCTCCCCTTCCTGCTTCAGGTTGCATACACCACCATTCAATACCCTAAGCTACTAAGCTGTGAATAGACTCCAATGTGGTTTACTCAGAACTCATTGGAGGGTGTATTATGCTGACTGTCCCGCTGTGCCCATGCTCCGACGGGATGGCTTCAGACCCAACGTTTGTGCCTTCTCCACCATCCTGCTGTTCTCTCTTCCTTATATTGGCCACACTTGGAGTCCTCTGCCTCTTCTGTGTGTCAGCTGTACCACCGCCCCTGTGTGCCATCATGGTGGCTTCAGACAATAGGTCCATGTCTTCACTCCCAGCCTGCAGACCTCTCTTTCTTCTGCTGCCCGCACTTTGAGCCCTCTCTCCCCTGTTTTCAGTGGTGCGTCGGAAACAGGTGCGGATGTCTCACGCTTTTTTAAGTTGCGTTACTTTTCCAGCTCCCAGTGGCAAACAGCCTCCAGAGGTCCAAAACAACAGCAGACACCTCTTAGCAGGTCAGAAGTCCCAGCAAGGAAGTTCAGGGGAGTTGGTGGTGACGTCTTTGTGTCCCTGAGACTTCAGAACAGGAGGCAAGCTCAGTTTCAAGCCCTTGGAGATCTTCCTCAGGCAGGGGACACAGTAAATAGCAATGTCCTTTTCCCTTTGCTTGAAAGAAAGTAGCCACTGCAGGCCAGCCCCAGACCGCAAACAGCAAAGGGGCAGTATTAATCCTCAGTTTCTTCAGCTCTTCTCCTTGGCAAGGGTTCCTCTTGATTCCCAGAAGTGATCTAAAAGTCTGGGGTCTGGGCTCCTTTTTGTACACAGTAAATCTCTTTGTTCTATAGTGCAGAGAAACTCTTTGCCCAGACAAAACCAGTACTGTCCTCTCTGGTGCATCTTCCTGACAGGAGGTGGAGGCAGCATTGCCCTTGGCAGACGAGGCCCATTCAGATGTGAAAGAAATCTCCTCCCTCTACTCTGAAAGCAGCCCAGGTCTATTCAGCCCAGCCATGACTCACTCTGGAAAGGTAGGACACATCTCACCCCCCAACTGGCTGTCTGAACAGAATGCACATTCCCAGCCCCTGTCACTCCAAAAGCCAGACAGTCAATACACAACCTAGCAGAGGCACACTGGATGGTTAGGCAAGAAAACACCTACTTTCTAAAAGTGGTATTTTCAAACACAAAATATGAAAATCATCCTCACTAAAGGATACATCTTAACATTCTGAGTTCTGGCACACCAAACTTTATTTTCATATCTTGTTCCCATGGGCAGTTATGCATATAGGATGTTATAAGCTAACTCCCCATTCTATTCTGCGGGGACAGATAGCCTCACAATAGTGAAAAACGTAATTGGCAGTTTTTCACTATCATGACATGCCACCCACATCAGGGCATGTCCTACCTTTTACATACACTGCACCCTGCCCACAGGGATACATTGCACTTACCTTAGGGATTGCTAACGTGTAAGAAAAGGGAAGGTTAGGGCCTTACAAGTGGGTGCACTTGCCAGGTAGACATGCCAGTACTAGACTGCACACAGGAAACGGCAATGGCAGGCCTGAGTTACATATACAGGCTGCTTATGTGTGTGGCACAATCAGTGCGGCAGGCCCACCAGAAACATTTGATTTACAGGCCCTCAGCACACACAGTGCACTGTACTAAGGACTGACTAATAAATTAAATATGCGAATCATGGAAACACCAATCCATAACAACAAATTACAAAGGGAGCACTCGCACTTTGGCACTGAACAGCAGTGGTAAATTGCCCAAAGCATCTAGACTAGCAAAACGAAGTCCAACACACAGCAAAAACACAGGACGTCAATGCAAAAATTCAGGGAAAGCCCACGCCAATGATGCCCGGTCTAACAGGGGAGTAGACCAGGGTGGGCATATCTAGTTGCAGAAACTTCTAAATGGGTCTCCTTCAAATGCTCCCTAATTTGACATGGTTCTATTCCACACAAAATGTGGAAGCTATATCAGACAGCAGGTGGCTGCCATCTTACCTTCTTGTTGTCCTTAGATTCCCTGTAACACTTCTCCATGCTACTGACTGTATAGTCTATTTTTTTCCGCTTGTGTTACCCAGCACAATGGGAGCCAGCAAGTCCAATGTCCAGTATCACAGCTCAGCTCTTATATCAGTTGCAATGCAAGATTGTAGGAGGGATTGTAAGCAGAACCTGGGGAGCACACAGAGAGAGGCAAGCCACACCGGAACTTAGTCCAGCTGCTTTTGAGCCCTTCCGGCTCTACCCTCGGAGAGGTGATAGCACCACCTCCATGCCGCCGTGCCACTGTACAGAAAATGGTGTATTTTGTCATCCGAAAAGGAATGGTTTTATCGTTCTCTTTTGTAACTCAGAATATGCAATCCTTTTATTATACATGACAAACCCCTCTTGCATTTGAGCTTTAGTCATACTCAAATGCTCTGCTGGCTCTCTACAAGCAGTATGAGGGGTGGTCTGACAACATTTTCCAGGGTGGTTCCCAGTCTGGCCCTGATTGCTTTAAATCCACCACCCCTATTGCTGAACAATTTCTCCAGGTCCACAATCTTTTCTCGTTCTCTGCATCAGATGGTAATCTTCCACGACTCTTCCTTGTCTCTATGCCCCCCGCCCGCTGCTGTTTGCTAGATCATTTTATTGTTGCCTTAAGCATTCAAATATGTTCTGCATGTTGCCATGGATGTGCTTCAGGAATGGGCGTGTTGATCCATAATTTTGTTCTATTTGACTTCATAAATGTATCTTTCGATGTAATTTGTCAGCGCTACTACAACTTTACTTTCTCCTAACCTACTAGTCTTTTCCTCACCTGGACCCAGCAGTGCTCTGGAAGCCCTTCCCTTTCATTGTACCTGGTCTGTCACTCCTCTTTATATCAATCCATCCTTCTCCATACCTTTTAAAGGGCCATTCACTTGCACAGTGAATGTGACAACACAAACATCTTGGAAGTACCTTAGTTTCAGCTTTACTATTGCTCCTACAACAAAGCTGCACATGAAAACATTTGTTTCCAGAGGTTATTATTCCACCTTGTTTCATGTGAAGTAAATTTGCTATGTCCTAACCCAAGAAGATGAGTCTGTTGACTTTGTGGGGCGCGAGGGGACCGCGCAGTTCGTAAGGGTGGTTGACCCCATCTCCTATGCGCGAGTAAGCGCACTATACAACACAGCTCCGCATGAAAAAATTGCAGCACTGCATGGCACTAACAGAGAGACATTGTGCAGTGCTAAACGTACAAAGAGACGTACAAATGTTGGCACTAAACTCCAATAAATGAGGGTCTTAATGTTGTTGTTCCTATTTGCCTCCACAAACACTTCCTGAAGCAAACGCAGGCATGATAGGTCGACTTTTTACAGTGTGGGGAGAAAAGGACATGCTCGCATATTGACAGTAACACGGTCAGCATCCCCTTTGCCCATCCAGAGTGTTACTTGAGGAGAGTGAGCTTGCCTCCTGACTGACGAAGGGCCTCCTTCTACTCTGCGAATGCATTGAGTATACACTGTATAATATACCTTCTTTTGAGGCAAGAGGAGACTTTTTATAATATACCTTCTTTTGAGTCAAGAGGAGACTTTTTATAAAATACCTTCTTTTGAGGCAAGAAGAGACTTTTTATAATATACCTTCTTTTGAGGCAAGAGGAGACTTTTTATAATATACCTTCTTTTGAGGCAAGAGGAGACTTATAATATACCTTCTTTTGAGGCAATAGGAGCCTTTTTTTTAAAATTAGAGCAGGTTACACTATCTGAAGGAACTGAGCACCCATTCTTAAGGCCCCAAGTAAATGATACATAGTGCAGAAAATAAAATCTACTTGCTTAGGAACTTATTTGATCTATTCTTTGAAAATATGTATAAACGTTTTTTGTACAGCTGTTTTTTGTTAATGTTTAAACATGATTGTGTCTTTTTAAGTGGTCAGAGGAAAGCAACAAAGAGAGTAAGCCAGTTTTTCTGAGAAGTTGGTCAATGATGGTACTTCTTGTGGTTTACGCCTCACACTCGGCTTACGCAGGATATCTGGGGGCCATTTCCCTTTTACGTCATGTTTTCCTGCTCTAGCAGGTGTGATATATTTCAGAGTATTTTCTTGCTCTGGTTAGAATGAAGCAGAGCGTAGGGTGCCCACAGTTCTCATCCTGTTAACTGGTCACTTGCCAGAGTCAAGCCTGCAGATCCACTACTGGTCTTGTTCCACACATAGACGGCACCAACCAGACGATACATTTTGAATTGGTTTGTACTGAATTCCTCCTGTGCTGTACTGTTGAAAAGTATGGCGTTCTGTCTGCCATGGTGGATTTAATAAATTAAGCATAATGGATGTCGTGTTTGCAATGTTCTGTAAATGATAAGACCCCTAAGCAAGCTGCATCCATTCGCACTCAGATTTACAAAAAATCATTCTGCCCCATGCTACAGGAAAATGAGCAATGATAAAAGGAAACACATTCCCCAATCGGCCGTACATCAATGCATGCCATTGGCGCGTGGATGTAACATTTGCGCTAACATTGTATTTCATGCATCTGCATAATCGTTCTTTTTGTACTCCACACAATCAAAAAAGCAATCTAAGACAGAAATTGCTTAAACTCGTATACCCAAAACCAAGTGCCACCAAATTAGTGTTCTGTTACAATAAAACTGCTGTTTACGACACATATTGTTTTCAGACAGAATTATTAGATAATTTTCAAAATGTTAAAAATGAGGACCATTTAATGCACGTTATATATTACTTTGTTGTTTATGTGACATGTCGTCTAACTCTGTTTTTCAGTCCCATCTGAGGGTGTCAGAGACCACAGTCAGTATATTTAGCCCATTATTTACTGGTTATTATGAATCACTTTCACCACAGTTCATACACTCATCAGTTTGATGAGGAGAGCTTCATTAGGACTTTGATCCTCTCTAGTTCAACTTCCTATTATACTTATTAAAAATGAAAAGGGTTACAATTGACTTCTTAAGGTCTATGAGTCCACTAGACAGAACCACATGTAAGTTGAAACATTTAGGGTGTCATTAAGGTAGCAAGCGGATCGCCACCGCCTGTATGGCGGTGGCGATCCACCCGCCACAAACCAACGCCCGCATATAGCTTCACCCTGCCACATTACCACGGCAGGGGACCCCGGCGGACGGAAATACCGTCGCCGGATTTCCGCCCGGTTGAAGAGTCGACCGGACGGAAAAGCTTTTAACATGGGGTCGGTGTCTGGGAGACACCGCCATCCATATTAGCATATACACGGGGACATGCTTTTTTGTGGCGGCAACGCCGCAACGGAAAGACATGTGGTTCCAAGCATTGGGGGCCTGTAGCGGGCCCCCAGGGTTTTTGGGGGTGGGGGTGCACATGGAGGGTACCCCCCCCTGCATTTGAAAGAACAATGTGGCAGGCACCGCGCAGTGCCTGTTACGTTGTACTGTCAAATGCACAACTTGCATTTCTGGCATTGTGGCGGGCAGTGCTGAGCGCAATGTCAGAAATGCGGGATGAGCCCGCCAGTGTGGCAGGCGCATCCTAATGGGATGTGCGGGCGGTCCCATTTCCCGTAGGTCCGCCCGCCATACTAATGGACCCCTTAGTGTTGAATCAAACTGAGGAGTTGTTAGGATTGTGTTGCAAGTAATGCATAGCAGCTTCTAAGTAATTAACTAAATAGAATGACTATATATTTAAATATATAGAACCACAAACACATTGCCCACCCACCAACCTACGTACATAACCGCCGCCCGCCCCCCACCACAAACACACACACACACACACATACACGCACACACACAGTAACTAAAAGTTCCTAACAATGTACAAACAAGTGAACGCTAATCCATGTTCTCACACCAAAACATTATCCTCCCATTACCTTTACAATCTTCCATTCGACATTAACGCAAAACCAGTGGTCGAAGTGGGCGGGATCAGAGTGGCATGACATGCCCATACTTTTCTTTTCTAAGAAAAGCAGTTCCCCAACTTTTTGTGAAAAGATAACTGTCCCGGGATGTTTAATTCCGAGAGCTGAAATACTTTCAGCAGAAATGCAAGGCAGGGAGTGTCATTTGCTGTTAAACGGAGGAACAGGTAGACTGCTAAACAAGCCTTCTTGCTAGGGTATTTATGACAGTGCATTTCCCACTGATTAACTTAACTTGCTTTTAGTTTTCATTTAAGCTATGCCTTATTTTATGTGTACTTACCTGAAGGTGAAAGATTGAAAAAAGGTAGAGTACAGTTTGTTTTTTCAGTCATGCCTTTGACTCCACCACTATACTCAATCTCACTGCCCCCTTAGCGCACAGCATCACAGTTCCATACTTTTTTGATGCACTTCAACCACTGCGCAGAACACTTCTTACTGTTATGCCAAATAAAATCTCACTCCTTAAGTCTAAATCTCAATTTGTTGGCTCACCTACCTGCTTTCAAAAGGGCCAGGCTATCTCAGCTTTTCTTCTTGTTGATGTTGTATCCCCCTATTTTTCAGGTCCTTATCATTCCTTACTCTCTCCTCTCCTTGTATTAACTAGGACTCTCTCCTCTATGGACTTCCAGAGATACCCAAATATATCCAACGTACACACTTATTCCACCAGTCTTACCTGCTTCTAACTTAGTTGTTGGACCCAGCCCTATTTGCAGGGTTATCCCAGAACTTTTTGCCTTCCTCCTGCATTGGTTCTGACCTGCTTTTGTTGGTTTTATGATTCTGGGCACTTTAACACTGCTGATCAGTGACAATGTGCATGTGCTCCCTCTTGTAAACTTGGTAAAATTAGTCTACATCCATTTGGCATATTTAATAAACATGTCCCTTTTACACTGGTATCCCCGATACCCAGGGCCTGTAAATTAAATGTTACTAGTGGGCCTGCAGTGCTGCATGCGTCCCCCACGGAAGTACAACAGTGTAAAAAAATATACTTTTCAATCAAATATAATAACTGTAGGGAGACAATGGTAAGTATGAAGCACACAAAATACTTTTTTTTAAAAATTAGCAAAATGTCATATTTATTATGTATATATACTCAAGTTAAAAAACACATTAATTTTTAATGTGTTTTTTAACTTGAGTATATATACATAATAAATATGACATTTTGCTAATTTTTAAAAAAAAGTATTTTGTGTGCTTCATACTTACCATTGTCTCCCTACAGTTATTATATTTGATTGAAAAGTATATTTTTTTACACTGTTGTTTTTCCCTGTCAAACATATTCTGTTACCTTAGCAGGGGGTCCTTGTTATTTACGTCAATTTTCCCCCACGGAAGTAGCCTTTGAAAACCTGTCTCAAGCCTCTGTGTGGGAGCGCGGGCTTAATAAACAGGCGAGGAGGCTGTATATAGGATCCAAAAGGAAGGGGTTTATTTGTAGAAATGGGGATATTCAGTGATTCAGAGGGTCTATTGTCCTGGTCATCTTCTTCTGCACTGCTGGATGATGTGTGGTCAATCCTCGATGTTTCCAGTTCCTCCTCTTCGGATGCGATGGGGTCTCCACGGAGGCTCATAGAAGATAAAGACAAATGGAGCCGTCAGTCTATATCGATTGTGGGGCAAACTAAACCGGTCACCAGACCGCAAGTGAAGGAAGGCTAAGTCAAGGGAAGAATGTGTTCGGATGTGGGAGGGTAGGAAGTAATAGAAATAATAAGGAAGGATGCTATCAGTTTCAGTGGTTGGATCAACAGAAAAGAAAAGGAATTCAGATCGCCAAGTATATATTACTTTCATGTAGCGTTCTAGGGTTGTTATCTGATACTCAAGTATTTGAATCGGTCTAAGGCACTGTAAGGCTTTAAAGCAGCACTCCGGTATTTAAGCGGTCCACTACCCACCCTCCAGACTCGGCAATGAACCTCTACCCGCTGCCCTCCTCTGTAAACCTCCCGACTCCCAATTTCCCCAGGTACTCCCCACTCACTGGCTCCGCCGCAACTCTCTCCGTGAGTTGCGGCCGCTCTCCAGCCTCCTCCAGCGGGTACCACCACTCCTCGGTCCACCGGTCTCCCGATTCGTCGTCGTCCTGGTCCACGGCAGACTCCGTCTTCTTCTGAAACTCTACGGCATCTTCCCCAGGCTCTCTCCGACATTCGGCGTCTCTTCCTCCTCGTCCGTCCTCGCTCTCGCTGTTCGGAGATCCCGCCTCTTGGCTGATGTCCATTTTCATTGGTGTGTCCGGTTTCCTTCCTGGGTCCTCTATAGGCACATCCGGGTCAGACCGCTGCGGAGATAGAGCATAGGGGAAAGTCAGCCGGCCCGACCCTATTTCCTTCAAGTCCCAGGATGCGTTGGGCGTTGAGGGTGTTGCAGGCTCATTCCGATTATGAATTCCAGGGGTAAGGCCGCCCCCCTTCTCACACTCTGCAACTGCAGGGCCTGCCTACACAGTTTACTGTTGCAGTGATGTGGCAATTAAAGTGATAGCCACGTCTGACACTCCGCTTTTACTACATATAAGTTACCCCTAAGGCAGCCTCTAGGACATGTGCCTTAGCTGTGTAGCATGTCCTGGTATTAGCCTATTTGGTTTCTCACTGCTGTGAGGCCTGATCCTCTCATAGGTTTGCATTGGGAATTCCCTGATATGTTTTTCAGTGGTAATTTCTGATCTGACAAGAGTAGTGCTGCCGTGTTTAGTATGTTTGGAATAGTAGTGAAAAAACACTCTTACTGGTGTTGGTGGATTTTTATTACTATTTTAGAAATGCCACTTTTTGAAGGAGGGAATTTCTTATGTGCTTTGAAGCCTGACTCCAAACCATGTCTACGGCATAGTGACAGCTCAGCTTGTGCATACTTTCCAGACAGCCATCACACAGGTAGGGCTGGGTAAAACAGGGTTGTATCTACATTCATCTCTGTGTTGAATGCTCTTCCCAGGATGGGAGAGTGAGAGTAATTGACACTTTACATTTGTATAGGTTGTCTCATACAAAGGGCTTGTTTTACCCCTGCTGATTACTGGAGCCAGTGCAGGAGAGAAGGAAACTCCTGGGCCTCACCCCATCTTGCTGGAACCGTCTCTCACCTTCTAGAAGCAAGCTACCAGAGTATAAGTACAGAGTCTCTGACCCCACATTTTGAGTTTACTACTGGACCTTGAAGAAGCTCTGCTGGAGTCAAGACTGCTGCGCTGAAAGGATTGCCCCATTGCTATGACTGAATGTGCCTAGAAACTGCTGCCCTGATTTGTTGTGCTTCCCTGGTGCCTGTTGACCTTTGCCCTTCCAAGAAGCGCTACAGATTGCAACCAGAGTGACTCAGACACTATGTGGGACTGGTCATCAGATGCTGTTGGCTCTACATGCTGCACCAGAAGATTGCTGTACTGCCAGGGAACCACCACTTTGACTGTGCATTGTGGTGCTGACCTACTGGAAGGACTGCATCTTTGCCCTAAGGATTCTGTGTGCTGTCCTACTGCTAGCTTTCAGGAACGTGCGTGCCCCAGTGCTTTCAAAAGGAGCTCAGAACGAGGTTAGTGCTTTGGACCGCTCCTGATTGTTTCCCTCTAGTTGGGGCTTCATAACTTTGCTGTAAATGGAGAGATTTGAGAAGAGCTGTGGCAGGAAAAGTGCTGGTGGAGCACTTTCCCCTCTGTGAGACGCTGCCGGTGGGGTTCTCCCGGAGCACTTGACTAGCGCTTTCTACTTTGTCCACAGTCAGAGGGTATGAGCGCTACATTGTGACTATGAGCGTATGGATTGCTTCCTTATTCTCCCCTGGTGGTAGCTTGACCGGTGAGCCACCAGTGACGTTGGTGCCACCTTCTTGCATCGAAGACACGTTGCCTGGTAACCAGAGGTGGGCCAGCCCCTCAAGGCCCAGTTATTCCAGTCCTGCCCACAGAGCATTGATGTAGGAATCTGGCCCGGTGCTCCACTAGCTGCAAGAGTGGGTCCCCGTGTATCGGAGGACCGCTCTTGTTATTTCAGGAGCCAAGCGGGTGAGTCAGGCCCTTTGGAGTGATAGCTATCCTTCGAGGGAGGCTATGAAATTGTCAAGGAGGCCAGTCCGCCCCAGAGAAAGATGGAGGCTTCCCCCTGCTCTGCATCTCAGCCTTCTTGTACTGGCCCACTACTTCAGTAATAGCTACACCACACGTTCGCAGGTAGCTACTGTTGATTAAAGCCAAGACAGACCCTGTTGGGCCATACCTAGGCACATTTGCTTTACGTGGGGGGGCATCACAGGTGGGAACCCCAATGGAGGCCCCCAAGATGGTGGTAATCGGCCATACTTTGCAAAACAGAGGAAGATACCGTAGTCATGCAGGAGGTGACCAGCGACTTCTGCGCCCTACATAGTGTACTGATTACCGTTGGGAGCTGACTATGAGCACAGGTGATCTGTGCCCTTTGTACTCCAGGTGACTTATGTGTTTTACCCCCAGTTGACTTCCTTACCTGCACTGAAGTAATCACGGATGCTGGCCGGAGTCTTGCCATGCCAGGAAGTGCCAATGCTTGCACCGCATTGGAGATTCAGGGATCCGTGCTGTATAATCTGTTACAGCTCAAGTCCAGATATTGGGATATATGGTGTTTTGCTTTGCCTTAACAGGATAATGATTATTAGTTCAGAAAGTTGCACTGAGGTGCACAGTGATAGGGTGTGGTGTTGTCTTTCATGATGTTAAGAAGTATGCAACATATAAGTATTTACTTTATGCACTAATTATGTTGTTATGATAATTGCCTGATTGGCAAAGTGGTTTTATAATCTATGTGAAGTCATGACAAGTGCCTAGTGGCACTGTGATTTATGGGATTATGGTCTAAAGTGTTTTATGTGCAATACAAAGGATATTTTTATATAACCTGGTGTGGAGTGTCTTTTGTGGTGTATTCCTTGGTGTGAGTGGGTTTCTCAAATGCTTTACACATTGACTCTGGGGATAAGCCTAACTGCTCTGTGCCAAGCTACTGGGGGTGAGCACAGGTTATCTTTGGTGTGTAGCTTACTCGCCCTAACAAGAATTTTGAGTTCTGTCTGGCTTAGGTGTATACCCTAGCCAACCAGAAACCTCATTTCTAACAATGGTCCTTCCTTTTCTCCAAAGGTAGGCGGGTTGGCTTTCACATGTGATGAGGGATTGAATCAATCCTTTTTACAATCACGGAGTTTGAGCTGTGACGCTTTGGCCATATCACCCGTTTACTACCACAATATCCCCACAGAGGGAGGGAGTTCATCCCTGCCACTTGGGGCTATCCTTTGAAAATAATTACTTCCAAAGCTGTTAATTGTTGTGGAAAGAAGCAAACATAGCTCACAATGCCACATCCTTCAATTAAACCATAAATTCCAAAGGTCCCCAACATTGTACTGACAAGTGAACTCTTACTCATTCCCTCTAAACGTTACCCTCACAGTAAATGTCTGACCCCCCCACCTTTGTTCACCACAAACACCTATTATTGCTGTGCCTAATGAAGTCTTATTCCTTAAGCCTCAATCTCAATCAGCTTCCTTGCCAGCCTGCTGCACCAGGACCAAGATATCTGTTCTTTCTCCTTTTTTATGCTCTTTTACACTGCTTCTCGGGCCCTTAACCTTCCCTGTTCTCTCGTTGCAATAACCAGAGCTTTGGCTTACAACTATAGAAAACCCTCTCTCCGCCATCTTCTTAGACCATCTTTCCCAACAAACTTTTCAGCACCTCCATCACCTTTATTATGTGCATCCTGTATCCCAGGAGGGACAAGAGCACCCTATCCTGAGTGAACAGCCTCGGCCATTTGTGCTGTATGCACTCATAACAGACCACACCAATATTCCTGGCCTTACAAAATCTGGATATCTTCCTTTTTTCTGTTTAGGCGTCATGTTTATGTTCGCTGGCTTACAAGCCCTTCTCCAGACCCTCCTTGGCCCAAATTTTGACAAAATATTTCAGTGTACCACTCCTTGTCTTTTACAACCGTCAACTCCTTTTTCATCAACTTTAAAAACTGCAACCCCATTAGCTGCCCCAGGTCATTCACCCCATATAAATTAATACCATTTGTGGTCTGGCCCCTTCTTTTCTAGCTCCTATAACATAGACAACAGCTGTTCTCAATGTATGCCCCTTAATCCATGCCACACTACTGACTCCTTTTCATCATTCATACCAGCTGCTGGCCCTATGATTAGCATTTCATATGCTGTCTTATCCGTTCACTATGGAGTCGCTGCAAATCCAGATCACCTTCCTCTGCTGTCTAACAGTTCCCCTTCCTGCCAATAAAACAAAGTCAATTAGGAACACCCTCACTTTTGTGGCTTGGCTATACATGCCCTATATTTTAGCTGACATCTGCTCAATTGTCTCACTTCATCCTAGTCCTTGTTTCTGATTCATGCCACTATCAGAATAATTGCATCCCAGCCAATGTTGATGGTCATTCCTTGCCTCGCAAGGATTCCTCTAATACCCTGGTTCTTTCCTACTCGTTATCCTTTTCCTATCTTCATTCCTAGAAACTCTCCTTGCCACCATGCCTCTCACTTCCTCATATTGAGCCTGATTCCCAAAGGTAAACTTACATATTTGTGTATATTATACCCTGCTATGATTGTTGCTATTTACAAAGGTATTTTACAAAAAGCATTTTTACTATTGCCAAGTCTCAGCACATATAAATATACGACTATCCTATATTTTAATGTGCTGAGACTGCACAGTCATAAAGACACTGCTCATAAAATACCTTTGTAAACAGCAAACAATCTTAAATGTACACAAACGTGTATGTTAACCTTTCTGAATCAGGCCCATTGTGTTTACTTTTCCACTGGACACATTTTTCTCCTGCCTGACCACCCCAAGTTTACTTGCATCCCCTTGTCTTTATTGCTGTTCTGTGCCTTAATCCACAAACATGTCCCTTCCATCACTACATCACCTACTCTCATATCCTTGCAGTTCCCCGACCCTACAGTTTCAGATACTTTCAAGGCTCCGAAAAATAGGAATGCAAGAATGGCTCAGAATAGCCTACTGTCCCAGGGCGGTGCTGACATGATTCTCATCTGTAGCATGATGCTGTCCAATGGCCCCCATAACTTGTCAGCAGTACTCTCTTATATTGTCATCAGATGTCTGCATTCACCTTGACTGCGTCACCTGCATACCTACAAAAGTAATTCAGGTAGTGGAGCATTTGTCTGACCTCCACATCCACTTTCAGCACCCATTCCAAAAAGGTACCCAAGTGTAGGAAGGTGGCTACCTGACTATGGTTACCCCAGATTTTTTTGCCTTGTGTTTAGCTGGTTTTCGACTTAGTTGGCCTGGTTCCCTGCTAATCAGGGCCCCAGGCTATCTGCTCTCTCTGTAAAATGGATTCCATGTACCCTAGGTGCATAACTAGATTGGCTTGGGTCACCTTATCAGCCCCTGTACAGAGCACTATAGGTGCCCAGGGCATAGGTGCATCCAAGGCCTACCAGGGGCTGCAGCATATCTTTTGCCACCCCTGGCTGGCTATCTAAAATTGACACAACTGGCTGATCACTCAGCTGGGGCAAGGTGGTGTAATCACCCCTTGCTCAGATATAGTATGCCTATATCTACACCTATCTGGACACATATAAACCTGTGAGCCACTCCTATGGCAGGCCTTAACAATCCTGAAGGCAGAGTGCGTGGTTTAATGTGAGATGGTGCTCTAGCATGAGCTGAGCCTGTCTGCAGCTGTCGGGACCAATTCCCTTAGCTGTTCCGGGATAATGCCAAACCATATACTATTAAGTGCATTATAATCCTTGCGGTTATATGTCAACTTTGGTTTGGCTTTATCAAAACATGTCGTGTAAGGTGTCATACGATTTGGAATACTACCCCCTCGCCAGTCCTGGCGACGGGGGTAGCATTCCACCCCTCTAGAGGGGACGACATGTTACTTTTGCTGAAACGCGGTTGATTTAAAATGAGCCTCAGATCCACAAAATGGATGCCCCTGCCACAGACACGGGTCTGGCCTCCTGCTGCTGACCGAAACTCGGCAGAGGAGGCCTGGACAAAGAGTTTCCTGTCACAGGGAGGTGTCAAACCACCCCAGACAGGAGATAGTGGATTGGAGTAGGGAGGTTTCAAAGAAACCAGACACTGCCTGGGGAGCACAAGGCTGCCCCTTGCATAATCCGGCCAAACCGGTTCTGGGGCCTCCCAGCCCCTGTCCCAGCGTGGCCAGGATCAAAGGAGAGGGGTGTAACCACCCCCTTCCTGGGTCCCACCCATAGGAGGGGACCTAGCAGGATGTCCAACCCCCCAGATTCGAATAAGAGGGGGAGCAGTGCCAATGCAACTCAGATCATCCTGAAGAAACATAAGAAACGAATTCTGGACCCTTCGACTTTCTGCACGACGTTAGAAGACTGAAGAATCTCCCTTGTGGTCAAGGAGTGACCACCCTGTGCAAACAGGTACCAACCAGCCCTCGACCCTTGCTTTGTTGCAGTTCCCGCCGGAACTCGAGCGACAGAGATCGACGAGATCAAGCTTGCCTGCCTTCTCCCTGCCCGATCCACAGTCCCTGCAGAGCTGAGACCAGTGGAGGCGACCGGAAGCGTGGGGCACGCCATCTTGAAAAGACCACGAGACGCTGACCGTGCAGCCCACGAGTGACCCTCGAAGCTGTACACCGGGGTTTGAGAAGCCCCAACCCCGAGCTCCACTTGCACCAAAGCTTACCCCTTCACACTTGACGAGTGCTGCGTGGGGCCCTTCTGCTTATGTGGGCTCGACGCGTTGGCCCGGTCACTTGCCAGCTGGCTTGTGGCCCCCGTGCCAACGAAACTTGAAATACGACTTGCTTTTCTGGTTGCTCCAGATCTGCACCAGCTCCTGTGAAAAGGAGCCCCCACTCTGACCCTCCTGGTCCGAGTGATAAGCAATCTCCCGGTTCCGCGTGGATTGCTTTTGCCAAGTGCTGTTTACTGCAATCTTGAAGCCGACGGTGCTGACGGCGAGAGCCTACGTGGGACAGATCGTGACCTGCTCCTGGACGTCGCAGATGCCCCAGAGCCCACGTGACAGCGGAGAGAAGCCTATTGACAACCACCTGATTGCGCCCGACATTGCCTGGTTCCGTCCTGGTTCCACCCTGGTCACTGCTGAGTGACCCAGACTCTGTCCCCTCTGCTTTCAGGTACTTTTCTACTTCGATCCACCCTTGGATCGCACCGGACACTTCTGCTTCACAGCGCCTGCAGCTGCAACAGCTTCAAGCACCAAGAACCTGCGTGACAGAACCCGACGCCACTTCGACCCTGTGCACCCACGGCCTGTGGGTGAGGTAACATTGCAACGCCGGTGTTCCTACACTGGTACACACCTCTAGGGTCTGTGTCTAAAGTTTTGTTCCTCTAGGTTCAGCGGAAGTATCTTTTAATTCACTTTATCCAACTTTTACGCACCATTGACATTGCATTGGTGCGAGCCGCACTTTCCGTGCTGCACCCGTCTCCTGTGGGCTACTCCCGACTTCAGCATTGCTAGTCCTGACTGCTCCCAGCGAATCTCTATGCCCTAGGCCTAACCATTATTCGATAAGTGTTCCTTATACCACTTTTTTAGTATATGGTTTGAGTGGCCACCCGCCCTCATCCATAATTGTGCAACTTTATATGCTTTACTGTGCTTTTGATTTAACGCTTGTGCCCCTTTCCTCATAAAGAGTACTGGGGAGTAATTTAGAAATAAATACATATATTTTTACAATATATACTTGTGTGGTGTCCTTTCATTTGATTACAGGATTGTATGTGGTAAAACAGCTCGCTTAACACGACCTCTTAAGTTAAGCCTTTAAGGCTGCTTAGTCCATGCTACCTCTAGGATAGCTTGTCTAACAAGGTTGACTTACAACCAGACATCTTTGGGGCTTGTTTGGACTGATACCCAGTGGTTCCAGAATTGGAAACACTACATATCAGGCCAACTTCTCACACCAAGGTTTTAAGGACTACACACGTGACAAAGCAGGCCCCCTGCATTGGCTTGTCCACAAATAACTGGTCTTAGAGCTGAATCCCAAAAGGAGAAAATTATCAGAATGAACTAGTAACTGGAACCCAAACTTTGCATCTGCTAAGCCAATCTCCGCACTAACACTACCTTTTCTCACAAGGTCAATCGCCTCATTAGTGCTAGAGCAAAACACTCAGCATTTGCTCTGGTCAATATAGTAGTTTGTGAACTCACCTTCTGGGCAAAATAGGTGGTGAAAGGACACATTGAGCAGTGTCAATCCACTTGTACTCTGCACTGATGCACTGATGGGGTGGGCCTCATTGGCATTATACACTGGAGCCCATCTACATGATTTAGATGGTTCTAGACCCCTCCTCGCCCTGAATTCCACATCGCGCTTTAACTATGCTAGTCCCCCAAAGCAGATGATGGCTACCTCATTTCCAGATATTGGAAGAGTGCCACACAGCTCTTTTTTTGTTTTTCACAAAAAAATGGTCATGAATAGAAAGCAATGTGTAGTAAGTACTGCTGGAGCCGGATGAGTAAGTATTGAAACTTTATTCATCAAGAACTTCACTGACGACGAACAGCAACTGGAACGGTTCAGATCCCAGAGGCAACTGACTCAGTCAGCTGGAATCTTCCTCCACCTTTCCCTGACAGCACGCAGGCCTTACTTTAGCAATGCCATATTTTAAACTTTAACATTATTTGAACATAAACAGGCCGTAGAGTGGCTGGGCCCATGAGTCTACAAGCGCACGACACACTGCAAGCCACACAGCTATACACTACACACTGCTGTCTACATTTCAATGTTAGTTTGCTTCCTTGGTTGTTAGGTCTACTCCCTTTCCTCCGTGTGGTACTGTGGTGGAATGTTTGGAGGTAGAACATGGAATGTGGATTAGCGTGGGTGGTTCTAGGGTGGTGGTTGTAAGGGACAGTTGCTCATTTGATGTTCAGGTTGCACGCTGGTGTCGCTCCTTATGTGCCCTCGGCCTGGTCTCCCCCACACCTCCCGCCTGCTCCTCCTTACTTGCCTGAGCCTCGCACCCAGCGACGCCCCAGCCGCCACAGGACCACCCAGCGACGCCCCAGCCGCCACAGGGCCGCCCAGCGACGCCCCAGCCGCCACAGGGCCGCCCAGCGACGCCCCAGCCGCCACAGGACCACCCAGCGACGCCCCAGCCGCCACAGGGCCGCCCAGCGACGCCCCAGCCGCCACAGGGCCGCCCAGCGACGCCCCAGCCACCACAGGACCACCCAGCGACGCCCCATCCGCCACAGGGCCGCCCAGCGACGCCCCAGCCGCCACAGGGCCGCCCAGCGACGCCCCAGCCGCCACAGGACCACCCAGCGACGCCCCAGCCACCACAGGGCGTCCAGCGAAGCTCCAGCCGCCACAGGGCCGCCGCCGAGCCCCAAGGCTTCCCGCCGGTTCACACGAGACCCCGCCCCCCGGCCGCCGATTGGTTCCCGCGCTCCCCGCCTCCCCGCAGACCCTCCCTCCCGGCTCCCCTCTTATGACGCCCCCGGAGCGACCGCGCAGCGGACACGCGCAGCGGGAGCACCGATTGAGCGCCGAAGGTGCGCCAAAGGTAAGCCCGTCTGCGCCCGTCCGCGCCTGGACCGCGCCCAGTGCCAGGACCCCTGGACCCCGCAGACACCAGCCCACCCGCCGGACATACACCGCCGCCACCCTCAACGCGGTCAACACAGGTCGAGTCCCGGGATGCTACTGAGCCACCCCGAGACGCACCCACGGACCCTTCAGCTGCCATGCCTGCAAGTTCACCTGCATCCGGACCTGCCCCGCACCAGCACCCGCCAAGCCAAACACCGGCAGCAACCACCTCAAGTGCATCCTGCTCAACACCCGCTCCGTCCACAGACACGCCATCGAACTCTGGAACCTCCTCGACACCACAGCTCCTGACGTTGCCTTCCTCACGGAAACCTGGATGAACGACTCCTCAGCGCCCGACATCGCCATCGCCATCCCAGAGGGCTACAAGATCACCCGGAGGGACCGCACCGCCAACCAGATGGGAGGAGGCATCGCCATCATCCACAGGGACACCATCCACATCACGACCAACACCGACGACACCGTGACTACCGCCGAACACCTACACTTCCAGATCCACACCGACCCGAAGACCACCCTCAGAGGCACCCTGATCTACCGACCCCCGGGACCACGCACACAATTCAGCGAGGACATCGCCGACTTCGTCAGCCCGCATGCCCTCCCCTCCGCTGACTATATCCTCCTGGGGGACATCAACTTCCACCTGGAGAACAACAACGACCGCAACACCATCACCCTGCTCGACAACCTCGCCAACCTCGGACTCAAGCAGCTGGTGTCCACCCCCACCCACCTCGCCGGACACACACTCGACGCCGTCTTCTCATCCAGCAAAGACATCGCCTTCAGCCACGCCACAGGACTCCACTGGACGGACCACAGCTGTGTCCACTTCACCTTCAGATGAACGACGATCCACCACCACCAGCAACAGGTTGCCAGAAGAAGCTGGAACAAGATCACAGCCGACCAGCTCGCCGCTTCCCTGGGCCAGCACCCTCCCGCGAGCTCAGCGAACCCCAGCCAGGCCGCCGACAACCTCACGAAGTGGATCAGCAACTGCGCGGACGAACTCGACCGACTGAGGACCCCGCCCAGCAGACCCGGCAGCAAGAAGGTCCCATGGTTCACCGACGAACTCAAGAGCTCCAAGAAGAACTGCCGAGCCCTCGAGAAAGTCTGGAGAAGGGAACCAACACCGGACAACATGACCACCCTCAAGCTTGCCACCCGGAAGCACCACCAACTGATCCGCGCCACCAAGAAAACTGCATTCAAGGACCGGCTGGACAACAACGCACACAACTGCAAGGAACTCTTCAACATCGTGAAAGAGATCTCCAACCCCAACGCCGGAAACAACGACATCACCCCATCGCAAGACCTCTGCAACTCCCTCGCCTCCTACTTCCACAACACGATCGCGGACATACACAACAGCTTCAGCACTCAACCAACGCACGCCACGACCGCACCAACGCCCCCCACCACCACCCTCCGCGCCTGGACTCCGATCACCACCGAAGACACCGTCCGCATGATGAACTCCATCCACTCCGGATCTCCGACCGACCCCTGCCCTCACCACATCTTCAACAAGGCTGACGCTGTCATTGCACCCCACCTGCGGGACATCATCAACACCTCCTTCGACACCGCCACCTTCCCGGAAAGCTGGAAGCACGCCAAACTCAGCGCTCTACTAACGAAACCAACAGCGGACCCCACCGAACTCAAGAATTACCGCCCCATCTCGCTCCTCCCGTTTCCAGCCAAAGTCATCGAGAAGACCGTCAACAAACAACTGGCCACCTTCCTCGAGATGAATGGATCCCTCGACCCCTCACAGTCTGGCTTCCGAGCCAACCACAGCACCGAGACCGCCCTCATCGCTGCCACCGATGACATCCGAGCCCTGATGGACAACGGAGAAACAGCGGCCCTCATCCTCCTAGACCTCTCCGCGGCATTCGACACTGTCTGCCACCGCACCCTAGTGCAGCGCCTCAGCAACGTCGGAATCCAGGAGAATGCACTGGAATGGATCATCTCCTTCCTCGACAGAAGAACACAGAGAGTCCGGCTACCACCGTACAAGTCAGAGGCCACCGAAGTCATCTGCGGCGTCCCTCAAGGATCCTTGCTGAGCCCCACCCTCTTCAACGTCTACATGAGCCCCCTCGCGGCCATCGCACGCCAACACAACCTCAACATCATCTCCTACGCCGACGACACCCAGCTGATCCTCTCCCTGACCAACGACCCCGCCGCCGCCAGAGCCAACCTTCACGAAGGGATGAAAGACGTAGCCGAGTGGATGACGACCAGCCGCCTGAAACTGAACTCAGACAAGACGGAAGTCCTCATCCTGGGCTCCTCGCCCTCCGCCTGGGATGACTCCTGGTGGCCCCCCGCCCGGGGCACCGCACCCAAACCGACAGACCACGCACGCAACCTGGGCTTCATCCTGGACTCCTCCCTCTCCATGACCAGACAAGTCAACGCCGTCTCCTCGTCGTGCTTCAACATCCTGCGCATGCTACGGAAGATCTTCCGGTGGATCCCCACCGAGACCAGGAAGACGGTCACCCAGGCCCTCTACGCCGGAACCACCGCCAAGCTCCAGAAGAGACTCCAGCGGATCCAGAACACCTCAGCCAGACTCATCCTCGACATCCCACGACACAGCCACATCTCCGGACATCTGAGAGACCTGCATTGGCTCCCCGTCAACAAAAGAATCACCTTCCGTCTCCTCACCCACGCACACAAAGCCCTACACAATCAAGGCCCGAGCTACCTCAACAACCGCATCAACTTCTACGCTCCCAAACGCCACCTTCGATCAGCCAGTCACGCCCTCGCCGCCGTCCCCCGCATCCGAAGAACGACAAGAGAGGAAGGTCCTTCTCCTACCTGGCCACCAAGACCTGGAACTCCCTCCCTCCCGACCTGCGCCTGACCCAAGACCACCTCTCCTTTAGGAAGAAGCTCAAGACCTGGCTGTTCGAGCAGTAGCAGCTGATATTGAATGTGGTTCTAGGACATGTCATGGGAAAGTGTACGTTGCTAATAAGGGTGTCATGATTCTTGGATGCCGTACAAAAGGGGTTGGTGATGGAGGGAGCATCTGAACCAATCAAACACTCACACCCAGTCAACAGATCTGGGTTTAATGATGGATTAAACCCAGATCTGTTGACTGGGTGTGAGTGTTTGATTGGTTCAGATGCTCCGTCCATAACCACCCGCTTTTGTACCGCCATGATTCTTGGATGGCCACATATTATAGAACTTGGAATGAAACTGTACCCCAAAGTCAATCCTGCAGTGTATGTTGTGCAGAAGGAGGAAAAGTGTTGTGTGGAAAATAGTAATAATTAGAGCGAATATGGAAATTTGGAGAGTGGTTGTCCGGATGTTTTTCTGTGGTCAACTGGGAAGAATGAAGAAATTCAAACATAAAATCATTATTCGTGTGGATGCTATACCTATTAGACAGAAATTAAGGAATGTGCCGGTAAATTACCAGTGGAAGTTGTAAGGTATTGTGCAGGATTTGTTTGAAAAGGGGATAATTGAGCCAGGTAAAATGCTATGATTGGGCTTTACAGGTTGTAATTTCCCTTAAGGCTAATGGGGATTAACACGTATTTGTGGACTTGCAGTGTTTAAATGAGGTAATATGGATGATACATTCCCTTTGCCGAACTTGCAAGAACTGATTTCGTAAATAGGAAATGCTACTTGATTTAAAAAAAAATCAATGTAACCAGTGCTTACCATTAAATCGAATTAAAAGAGTAGTCCAAGCATTGTACGGCCTTTATTGCACCTGAAGGGTTGTACCAGTACTGCAGGGTGCTATTTGGACTAGCAAGTGCATCTGCTGTTTTTCAAAGAGAAATGAACAGAATTCTCAATAGAATACAGGTAGCTAAAGTATTCCAGGACGATATTTGGATTTTTGGTAAAGACAGGTGCTCCCGCAATAAGGAATTACACGAGGTTTTGTTGGCGCTCAGAGAAAATGGTTTATCTATGAAAGTGAGAAGTGTGAGTTTGGGAAGCAACAAGTGGATTACCTTGGTCATGTGATTTCGAAGGATGGGATTCGACCAAAAATTAGTCATGTAGAAGCACCAAAGCCCAAGAACAAAAAACAGGTAATGTCCTTTTTGTGTTTCACAGACGTTTTTTCGAGATTAGTGGAAAACTATGCATTTAAGGTGGACCCTTTATGAAAATTATTGAAAACAAAAGCAAAATATATTTGGTCTGGTGAGCAGACTGAGTGTTTTGTTGTGGTTAAGGAAGAAATGGCTGTGGCACCATGTTTGAAGTCGTTTGAAAGGGAGGCTGATTGCATATTATCTGTGGATGGGGGTGGGTACTGCATTAGGGCTGTTTTTTCACAGAACTATAAAAGTGCCTCATGGATTGTGGCGTATGTTTGTCACACCCTATCACAATCTGACCACAATTATTCAGTCATAAAAAAAGAATTACTTTCAGCTGTGTGGTCAGCTGAACTATTCCGCATGTATGTGTGAGGAAAGAAATTTAAAATTTGTACTGATCACAAACCGTTGGTGAATATTTTGAAACCAGAAGGTGGGAAGAACTTGACACCAAGACTGGCTAGGCTAGCATAAAAACTGCAAACGTTTCATTATGATACTGTGTACATTCCAGCGAAAAGCAATGCCATTGCTGATGGGTTATCAAGGTTACCAAAGAATTGTATGGTTGAGCAGGAGTGATGGAGGGTGAGTGTGAGGTGGCATTTACATATGAGGATGTTATGAAGGGCAGAGATGAGATTAAGGAAGGTGAACAGATACTGACTGAACGTATGTGGGTACAGGAAATGGAGAAAGATGTGGCTCTAGAGGGTGTGGGAAGGTATGTGGTGAGTGGTTGGCCAAGAGAAGGCGCAATTCGAGGAGAGTGCAGCGCATTATGGAAGGTGAATGATGAGTTATCTGTGTCAAAGGGGGTGATACCGAGAGGGGACAGAATTGTATACCTCCAATGCGAGTACGGGAATGTATTGTAAGCATTGGTCACAAGGGGCATGGTGGTATGTTGATTACTAAAAGAAGAATCAAGGAAAACCTTTTGTGGCCTGGATGGGATGCCATGGTGGACCACTGGGTTAGGAATTGCAAGCCTTGTAGTTTGAGTGGCAAGGTGGCTAAACCATAGAACATTCCTTTGATGAAGGTAGAGTTACCTGAGGGTCCGTGACAGAAACTGGCTGTTGATTTTCTGGATTCCTTTTCTACCTTGTTATCTAAGGAAAATTATGCTATTGTACCAGTGTATTATTGCTCTAAATGGCCAGAAGTAAGAATGGTGGAGAATGTGATGACAGACGTTGTGATTGAGTACTTGGAGGTTGTATTTGCACGTGTCAGATAATGGGATACAACTGACCTCCACTAAAATGCAGAGATTCCTAGCGGAGTCTGGAATCAAACATATGAAAACTGCACCATATCATCCAGAAAGTAATGGACAGGTTTAGCAGTGTAATGGGTTGATAAGAGAGGCCATCTACTTAGCTCTTGTTGTTGGGTCCATGGAAAAAGGCTTTACAGGATAGATTATTTTCCTATAGGGTTACCCCGCATTCAGTGACATTGGAGATGCCATTCGAATTGTTGAGAGGAAAGAAACCGTCTACAAAATTGGTACCTTGGTGGGTGCTAAAGAGGAATGGGAGAATAAGGAGCAGACTTGTGACCAAAGTATGAGGAGCTAGAGGTGTTGAAGCTACAAGATAGCACTGTACAGGAACAGACTTCTACAAACTGGTGGCCTGAGGTTAAGGCAGGCCAATTTGCACGTGTGAGAAAGCCCAGATTTGCTGTGAAGGGTGTCGCAAGTTGGTCAGAACTGTTTAGGGTGAGGAGAGTGTTGGGAAGTGCAGTGGAGTTGAAGGGTGGTAAACGATGGAATCTATATCAAGTGAGTTTATGCAATGCTAAGGGTGGTGGTGTCACATTGTGTAAGGGCGTGGAAGGTGGGTCGGTGAGGAAAATAGTTATACGTTGGGAAAGGAGTTTGCAGTGGTTTCTTGGAGAAGTGGGGGTGAGGTAGAAGGGGGTGGTTGTGATGTGAGTAGAAGGGATGTGGAGGCTAGGAGTGATCTTGGAGTAATACTGGGGCAAGGATGAGGAAACTTCCTGTTCGTCTTGGGGATTACCAGTTGGGATAACCTGGCACAGTGAATATTGACTTACCGTCGCTGTCTGGTGAATAATGACACTCTGATGTATTGTAAGTGCTAAATTTTAGGTTTTTTTTTGGAAAACCTTTATTTATAAATCAAAGTACACCGCTATTCAGCCATACATCCCGGAGGCTAGGCAGCATTATAAAGCACTCTGGAGGTGTGCACAAAACAGTAAAAGGAGCAATCAGGTTTAATTTTATAGATTTTGAAAATAAACTCGATGAACCAAAAAAAACCAGAGAGGGACAAGAAAAAGAAGGAAAAGGGGAGAAAGAAGGGGGAGAAGAAGAAGAAGATGGCAAGGCAAAGGAGCATAGAGAATCGGTAAGGCACATATCCAGGGGGAGAGGCAGGAACACTAGCACCATGAAATAACCATTTCAAATAAGCAAACATGTGTAAGGGGAGCAAAAACAGGATTACTTCACGTGAAACCTGGGTTGAGGGGGTGACTATGGTGAGAGACGAATTTCCGGTTGGACTTCCTCTGGGGTACACAGATGTCACCTCTATACGAATTCCAGGCACCCCAGACCAGCCCCCACATCTTGGGCTTACCCCGGGCTAAGTAGACAGTTTTCTCCCGGAGCATGCACCAGTCCATATTGGTTTTCCAAAGGCTCACGGTGGGGGGGGTCGGAGCGCCCCATCTCTGGGCTCTGTCCCTCTTGGCCACCATATTACCCAGGGTGACCCAGCGGGTCTGAGCGGTATTATAGTCGGTCGGGCCCCACACATTCAGCAAGCAGCGTCGAGCCTCCGCAGGCAAAGTCACACCAGTCACGACCAGCATAACCGCATGCACTCGCTCCCAATAAGAGGCTATGACATGGCACTCCCAAATAGTATGCATGAAAGTGGCCATCGCACCACACCCTCTCCTGCAAAGGCCATCCTGGGAAAGCCCCATACGAATCAGCCTGGGGCCAGTGACATACACCCTGTGGAGCACTTTCAGCTGGACCAAGCGCAGCCTGGCCGAAATAGCCACCTCCTTAGGGGAGGAAACCGCTGACTGCCAGTCCTCATCATCCATCTCAATCCCATCATTCATCGATGAGGTCTCGTACTTTCACCAACAGGTCCGCCCGTACATTAATAAGTTTTTTGTAGGTCAGGGAGATGGCACTGTCCGGCATGTGGCCGTCCAGCACTCTGTCCTCTAGCGGGGATGACTCGGGGACTTTTTCACCCACAGGCAAGGAGGACGTAAGGGCATGTCTCAATTGCGCGTACCGAAAATACTCCGTGGCCCCCAGTTGAAATTCCGCCTGTAGAACAGCATATGATTTAATTTCCCCCCTGGCCATCACGTCCCCCACTTTGGAAATACCAATGAGGTCCCACCGGTCAAACCCTTTAGAATGCCACAATTTCCCCAGCAAGTCAGAATCATAAAGGGAGTAGCCATGGTGAGCCTATCCTTCCACCCCAGAGCCTTTGTAACCGCCCTCCACAAGTGCACCGCAGTCCTGGTGGGACCAGTCAATTTTCGGTCCAGAGATCTAGAGTACAGCGCTCTGTAGTACATGCCGTCATACATGAGCCAGCGATCCATGGCGTACCCCGGATTGGCCACCGGCCCATAGAAGCCATGATTGATGGCCGCCAACTGAGAAGCCCAGTAGTACCGGCGCACATCAGGCAAAGCAATACCACCGTCATACCACGGAATGGTCAGTTTGACTACGGCAATGCGCGGCCTACCATCCCACAAAAGGGTACGTTGCAGGCTCTCAATTTCCCTGAAATATTTAGACGGTACTGGGTCCTGCGTGTTTTGAAGCGCATAGAGGAATCTCGGCAGGGACATCATTTTGAACAACGCCGCTCGGCCCAACAGGGACAGCGGCAATCGTTTCCAGCCCTCCACGTCACGCCGAAGGCGTGCCAGAGGAGGGAGCAAGTTGTTCGCGTATCGTGCCCGGGCATCCGTTGAAATATAGATGCCCAGGTACTTGAAGCCCTGTTGTGAGACCTGTATGGCACAGCCCCTAGGGAGACGCGGAGTGTCTCCGCGCAGCACGTAGAGGTAGGACTTAGACCAGTTAATGAGCAGGCCCGAGTATCTACCAAAGGTACCCAGTACGTCAAATGCCACAATTAAGGACCGACAGGGGGAGGTGAGGTAAAGAAGAATATCGTCCGCATATAGCGAAACGCGATCTTCAAACCCCGGTGACCACTTGATACCAGTAATATCAGGGTGAGTGCGGATCCAAGCAGCCAGTGGTTCCAGCGCAAGGGCAAAAAGGAGCGGCGATAACGGGCAACCCTGTCTGGTACCTCTGCGCAAAGCAAAGGAAGCTGACACACGGCCATTGACCGCTACGTTGGCCATCGGGGAGGAATAGAGGAGCCGAACCCAACTGATGAAGTCGGGGCCGAACCCAAACTTAGAAAGCACCGCCCAGAGATAGTTCCATTCGAGCGAGTCGAGCGCCATCGTCGCGTCGAGCGAGGCCAGGACTGTTGGTTCACAGAGCATGTGCGCCCGCGCCATGACAGCGTGAAGCCTTCTAAGATTAAGGGCTGTGTTACGATGAGGTATGAAACTAGACTGGTCTGGGTGGACCAAGTCCGCGATCACGCCCACGAGCCGACTGGCCAGCAACTTAGCCAGGATTTTGGGTTCGGCGTTTAGCAAGGAAATAGGACGATACGACCTGCAAAGGTCTCTAGGCTTCCCCTCCTTGTGGATGACCACAATTGTAGCCAGACGTTGATCCAGTGGGAGTTCGCCGGCGTCTCGGGCTTCCAAGAACATATTCCGCAGGGGCGCGGCGATAGTGTCCGCTTTGATTTTGTACAGCACAACTGGGAGACCATTGGGTCCCGGAGCCTTACCGGAGTGCAAAGACTTTATCGCCAACGCCACCTCGTCAACCGTTATGCCGCGGTCCATGTCATCACGCTCAGTATCAGACAGGCAAGGGAGCTCAACCGCCTCTAAGAAGGAGGCCGAGTCTGATTCAGTCAGAGCGGAGACCGATGTATAAACCGTCTCAAAGTAGTCGGCAAACTCCGCGGCAATAGCAGTGGGGTCAGTAACAACCAGACCATCGTCGCCCAGGATCTCAGGCACCACACGAGAGGCCAAGTCCTTCTGGTCCAGCCAGGCAAGAAGCTTGCCCGCCTTGTCTCCTGCGTCGTAAATCCTCCCTTGCTGTTCCCTGCCCATCGCCTTGGCCGCGTCCGTGGCAGTGGCACTGTATTCCGACTGCTTCAAGGAGAGAGCATGGAGCAGCTCAGGTGTCGGTCCCAGCGCTAACTGGGAATCAAGGTCTGCAATATCCAACTCCAACCGCACCATGTCCTCATCCCGTCGTCTGCGCACCTCGGCTATCAAGGAGAAAGCCTCCCCCCTAAGGACAGTCTTAAAGGCCTCCCAGAGGGAAAGGGCCGATGTTACTGAGCCTGTATTCTCCGTGAAATACAGATCGATAGCTTTAGCGAGGAGGTCTCGAGTTTTGGGGTTGCGGAAATACCAGGGATTGACCGGCGCCACCCTAGTCGCCGCCGCGGTGCCATAGTCAAAAGACACCCAAACCGGAGAGTGGTCCGATATACCCCTGGCCATGAGGCAAGCCCCAGAGACAGTCTGTGCCTGAGCCGAGGGCGTCAGAATGTAATCAATGCGGGAGAGACTACCGTGAGCCCCCGAATGGAAAGTGTACTGTCGCTGGGCGGGATGTAAAAGTCGCCAACAATCAGTGCCCATGAAGTCCGGGAGCCATGATTGTGCGCTGCGTAGATCTCTGGACGGAAAACGATCCAAGGAGCCCGAAACCACCGAGTTAAGGTCCCCACCCAGTATTAACAGCCCCTCCGGGAGGCCCAAAATGGCGCCTCCAAGATCTTGGAAGGTAGCCGCTTGCAACCCCGGGGGGACATAAACCGAAACCAAAACCAGGGTGCGCCCCTCCCATCTGCTCACCACAGCTACATAGCGGCCCCTATCATCAACCAATGTGGACTCCACCTCCAGGGGAAGAGACATGCTCACCATTACCCCCACCCCTCGGGATCCCGTAGAGAACCCGGAATGGGCCACCATTTTGAACCCCTTTCTATTCAGAGCCTTACAAGTGTTGCCAACGAGATGAGTTTCTTGCAGGAGAATAACATCTGGAACACAACGTTTAAACATTTGTATCACAACACCACGTTTAATACGATCCCCCAACCCATTCACGTTCCAACTGAGTACATTTAAGGCCTTACCCCCCATCATCAAAGATGCCCCGTCCCAGCCATCCCCCCCAGAAAGCAGCCACCGAAACGATGTAGTCAAAACAGTAGTTTCCTCGCCATGAGAAAAGTAGGAAAAGAAGAGCAAAAGAAGAGCACACAACCCAACTAACCCCCACCCTGCACCCCTGCATTAGACTAAAAGCCACCCCAACTAGCAGTGTGCCTGTCGCCCCTTAGAAACTAACCTACAGAAAGCCCCCAGAGGAGAAAGGAGACATCCTATCACCCCCCGTTACCCTCCAAAGTTGAGAAAACAGGAAAAATAAAAAGAAAAGGAAACAAAAGTCAATGAATGATGCCGCCCGCAGAACCCTTCACAGAAAGAAGGCCAACATTTTAAAGTTTATTCCTGGGAATCTGGACCTCCTGACGCCCCCTCCGACAGATCCTCCGGTGTAGTCCGACGCTGAGGCAAAGTGTCCAACCAGTCCCCTGCAGCATCCGGCAAATCAAAAAACAGCGTCCTACCACCATGTTCTATATGCAGTTTCGCAGGGTAAAGCATGGAGTATCTCAACCCCAGGCGCAGCGAACCTTGGCTGCGACGATGAAGGATGCCCTATCCCGAATTGAGACCCTGGAACGGAGGGCGGAGGATGCGGAAGGCCGCAACAGGAGGAACAACATCCGAGTGGTGGGCCTGCCGGAGAAGATCGAGGATGGCGACATGGTGCAATACTTGGAGACCTGGCTCCGAGACACGGTGGTCCCGGAGGGACTGTCCTCCTTCTACACTCTGGAACGGGCCCACAGAGTCCCAGCACGGCCCCTACAGCAAGGACGCACCCCGAGGCCGGTGGTGGCGCGGTTGCTGCATTTCCGAGACAGGGACTTAATCCTCAATGCCGCCAGGCACAATGGCCCGTTCAAAGTAGCGAACGGTCAGGTGAACATTTTCCCAGATTACACCTACGAGACGCAGCGCAAGCGGTTCTCCTTCCTGGCGGTCAAGAGCGAGGGCATTCAGTATTCACTCCTATATCCTGCAAGGCTCCGCATCATTGTCGATGACAAAACCCAGTTCTTTGACACCCCGGAGGATGTCTGTGTCTGGCTCGACCTGTACAGGACAGGGAAAGATGGCTTTGGCTCCTCGTCCCAACAAGCAGACGAGCCGGAACAAAGGCGGCGATCCAAGAGGGTCAGGAATCGCCGCGGCCGCACGGGAGGGCCCTCGACTGCGGAGACATCATCGGAACGGAGGGGAGTGCTGGAAGTATTGTCGGAGTTGTCGGGAGCAAGGGAGGAAGTCATCGAGGAGGAAGAAAACCCGGGTGATGAGGGAGCACCATCGGACTCGGAGGGTTCAGTAGCAGATAGTGCCCATACACCGGTGATCACACCGAAATCGGTGGAGGACCTTTTGGATGGACAAGGGTAACGGGGTATACTGCTTTGTTTTGGGTGGGGGCCCGGCAGGGGGGAGGCGGTTGCCGTTCCTTACTGATGACAACGAGGGGGAGAGGGTTGGGGGGCCTCTGCTTTTGCCCCGGGAGGTCTTGGCACTGTTTGGGGCTTGTTATAGTCCTGGTGGCCTGGGCGACGAGGGCCCACTGCCTCCGCCCAGCCCGCACCTGGCCCATAAGGCCTTCCTACGGTGGCGACCGTAGGATTAGAGGGGGTTCTGGGGTTGATGGAGGACGAGGTTTGGATGGGATCTAGATGGTGCAGTTTGGGTCCTGTTCTGGGGTGGGTGGGGGGGAGTTTGGTTGGTTTTTGGGTTGCTTGGTTTGGGTTGGGGAAAATGGCCGCCATCAGCGCTGGGAGGATTGATGTCTTTTCTTTGACGGGACCCGGATGGGGGGACTGTGCAAGAACAGTCTGGGACAATGGCTGATGTTGCTAACTTGAAATGTGTTACTTGGAACGTAAGGGGGCTTCACACTATGTCCAGGCGCCACAAGGTCCACGCTTATTTAGTGCGTAGGGGAGTGCAAATGGCGCTGCTACAGGAAACTCATCTGAACAAGGCGGAAGGGGCGGCGCTTCAGCGTAGGTGGCGGGGGCAGGTCTTCTCCACGTCGTACTCTGCTTATGCCAGGGGGGCGCTAATATGGATCAGGGCAGGGGTCCCCTTCCAAGTCACGAGGACAGTACTGGATCCAGAGGGGCGGTTCGTGGCCATCTCGGGCACTCTAGGGGGGAGGGACCTGAACGTTTGCTGTGTATACGCTCCTAATGTAGACCAGACTGCCTTCCTTTCCAGGTTATCGGGCTCGTTGGCCCACTTTTTCGCCGGGCCCCTCCTGCTGGGGGGAGACTTTAACTCCGTAGTGGATGTGGACATAGACCGCTCGCATCCCCCGCTTCCCGATTCCCCGGTCCGTCGCACGGCTAAGGGTCGTCAGGATTGGCAGACCCGCTGGGGTTTGACGGACATTTGGAGGGCGCATCACCCCGCAACTAGGGATTATTCATATTTCTCGAGCCTCCATGAGTTGCATGTCAGACTAGATGGATTTCTTGGATCGCCCGAACTGGTTTCGGCAGCGGTCCGATCGGAGTACTTATCGAGGACCATCTCGGACCATAACCCCCTCCTACTGGACCTTCGCTGGTTTCCGGGGACGCCGGCGGTGCCCACCTGGAAATTGCGACCCGAGATCCTCGAGGACAGTGTCTTCAAGGCGGACTTGGGGGAGAGGATATCGGATTATTTTGCGTCCAACGGCGGCTCCGCGAGTACTAGGGCGTTAGAATGGGACGCTTTTAAGGTAGTGGTGAGGGGCTACTGTATCTCCAAGAAGGTGGGCATGAGGCGCGTCATCCTGGCTGATCTAGACACAGCGGACCGGGAACTCCGCGAGTTTGAGATTCGGCGCCCCGGACACCCGGAATTGCAAGCACAAACGGCGGAGGCGAGGGAGAAGGTGGCAGTGGAGGTCGAACGGCTCCGCTGTTTTGATTATAAGGCCTATACGGTCCGGTCTATCGCGGAGGGGGACAGGGCGAGTGCGTTGTTAGCGTGGTTGGCCAACCCTACGCGCCAGTCCAAAACGACGACAAATATGCGTGGGGCAGACGGAACCGAGGTATGCACCCAACCGGAGATTCTTAGTTGTTTCCGGCATTATTATGAAGGTTTATACCGCAGTCGCTCCGCACGTGACCCAGACCGGCTTGATAATTACCTTCGCCCACTGGAGCTCCGCACGGTGGAGCAGGAAGTGGCGAAAACTCTGGGTTCCGACATTGAATTGGGGGAGATCCGCGGGGCCATTAAACGGATGGCGAGAAACAAGACCCCGGGCCTAGATGGCCTACCAGTGGAGTTTTATGCAGCTTACGCTGACCTACTAGCCCCTCGATTACTGGTGGTCTACAGGGAGGCGAAGAGGCTGGGGCGACTCCCGAGCTCGATGTGTGAGGCGCTGGTGGTTCCTCTCCTCAAACCGGGCCGAGACTCATCCGACCCGGGGTCCTACCGTCCCCTATCGATGTTGACGGTGGACTACAAAATACTGAGCAGCATCTTGGCCTCGAGGCTGCTGGGACACATGAGTTCTCTGGTGCATGAGGACCAGGCCGGTTTCATCCCACGGCGGAACACGACTATGAATATTCGTAGGTTGTTCCGTTTGCTAGGGGAACCATTTGTGGATGCTCCGTCCCCGGTAGTCTTATCGGTGGACCTGGAGAAGGCTTTTGATAGCCTAGAGTGGGACTACCTCTGCACGGTGTTACGGAGACTCGGCCTAGGGGAGGGATTTGTCCGATGGACCACGGTTCTTTATGCTTCTGCTTCGGCCAGGGTCCGAGCGGGCCCATTGATTTCATCACGGTATCCGGTGGAACGAGGCACGCGGCAAGGGTGCTCCTTGTCCCCGCTTCTTTTTGCGCTGGCGGTGGAGCCACTGGCGCTGCACCTTTGCTCGGGAGCCCACTATACGGGCTTATGGACGTCTGCGGGCCCGCATTATGTTTCGCTTTATGCGGACGACCTGTTGCTCTTCCTAGAGGACCCGGTCGACGCTTTACGGGGAGCGGAATTGGCGCTCACGGAGTTCGGAGAGGTCTCGGGCCTCCGAGTGAATTGGTCTAAGACCTGTCTTTTTCCGGTACGCAGGGGTACCCCCGCCCCTGCGCTGAGTAGGGAGATTAGATGGGAGCCCGACTGCTTTAAGTACCTTGGGGTAATCGTTTACCACGAACAACCCGACCTCCTAGATGGAAATATTGCCCGCTGCATTCGAGCACTCCGAGGTTGCATGGACTTTTGGGCCACGCTGCCGCTCTCAGTGGCGGGACGTATCGCCCTGCTCAAAATGGTGGCGCTTCCCCGGTTGTTATATTACTTCCGGACTTTGCCGATCTGGGTCCCACGGCCACGTTCCGTCGATTACGCTCTATGGTGGTCGGATTCCTCTGGGGAACGGGCCGGCGGCGGGTGGCCCTCAATACCTTGATGAGGCCGAAAGACGAGGGGGGGCTCGCTGTGCCGGACTTCGAAAAGTATTATCTGGCGGCACAGCTCCAGACCTTTACCCAGGAGATCGCCAGGGAATTCCGGGGCCCGGAAGACGGAAGAGGGACAGGTATGGCCAGGCATGTTCTCTCCTTTATAGCGCTGCGACAACGCTTAGTCCTGCGGGACTTGTCGATGGAGGAGCGGACTGTCCGCCTGTGTTGGAATCGGGCCCACGCCCGAGGCCAACTGAGAACACCATATGCGCCTGAAATACCGTTGGGGATGCTGACGGCCCTCCCCCACGGAGGGGATTGGTCACGCTTGGCGGCCTGGGAGGATTCCGGTTTACAGCTCGTTGGTGATATGTACGAGGACGGCGCGCTCTTGTCCTTTCAGGATCTCATTGACCGCTTCGGGATCTCCCGAGGTGACTTTCTGCTGCACTCGGCCATTGTACGAGCGATCCAGGCACACTGGAAGAATGGGCAGGAGGAACCCCACTTATCTCAGGTGTGCCAGTACGTAATGATGTCGGCGGGCACGGTGAAGGCGGTCACTTGCCTATACGGCAGGTTGATTACCGAGGGATTGGCTCCTCTCACCACTTTGAGGACCCGCTGGGAGGAGGACATTGGTAGGGGGATCCCGGAAACGACCTGGTCCCAGTTGGTGAGACGGGCCTGGAAGGGCACACGCAACGCCCGTTTCCAACTGGTCCACTATTATGTTCTCCATAGAGCGTACCTGACCCCGGTGAAAATCAGGCGTTATTTTGCCACGGCCTCGGCGGAATGCCCTAGATGCCCGGCTCAGGAGGCGGACCTCCTACACATGTTATGGGCCTGTCCAGGACTGACATCCTACTGGCAGGAGGTAGCGACGACCCTGGAGGAGGTGACAGGGAGACTCTTATCATTGGATGCGGCGGTGGGGCTCCTACACTGGTTTCCCCATACCCCCAGGAATAAAATTTCTAGTAAGTTTATCGACCTGGGGCTCCTCCTTGCTAAACGAGAGGTGACTAGGAACTGGAAGGCACGAGCTGGTCCGGCGGGCAGCAGATGGCACAGTGAGCTTGTGAAGTGGGCGGCGGGAGAGAGCGCACTGAGATATCAACTGGCTTGGAGGCAGGGTAATGAGAAGGCGCAGGAGGCCGCGTTGGAGTGGGAGATATTGGTGCAGGCCCTCAGGGATTATAGTGCCCCTAGCGACTCTGAAAGTGAAGAAGCGACTCACCCCGAGTCCCGGTGAACGTTAGTACTGACAGTCCTATTGCCTTCCCCATGGGTCCGATAGCAGATCCTATGTTGATAGCTCCCCGGCGCTGGTGGTGGGGGGGGTTTCTCTTAGTTAATAGACATTTATGGGGAGGGGGTTTATTTTGGGGGTTTTAGGCTTGTTTGGAAAAGCAGATGAAGGACAGTGCATTATCCGGACCAGCTCCAGCATCCTACTGACCCCCATTGCAATTCGCCGCCCGACCCCAGGGTTGTGGGCTGGTTGGCTGTGTACAGACTTTATGGAGAGGGGCCAGAGGGCTTTATTCTGTTACTATTGCTTATGATACCATGCTGGTCGTTACTGTACTGATTTACTGATTCCTGCAATAAAAATATATTTAAAAAAAAAAAAATGGAGTATCTCAACCCCATCTCCCTCAGCCTCCGTTTCACACCCATAAAACTTTGGCGGCGTTTCTGGACGGCCTGAGTGAAATCGGGGAAGAAATTAATGTCCGCATTCTGAAACCGCAGCGGGCCGCCACTTCTCGACGCTTGAAGGATTGCGTCTCGGTCCCGGTAGTTGAATAGTCTGGCAATGATGGGGCGCGGGGACGCACCCAACTTCGGTTGGCCACCAGGCAGTCTGTGAGCTCTCTCAACTGAAAAGAATTTACTCAGGCCTCCAGGCGCCAAGTGCTTCACCACCAAGTCCTCCACGAACAAGTCCGTGGCATCCTCCTCCGCACCCTCCGGCACACCTGTAATACGGACGTTCTGGCGCCGTGCCCGTCCCTCAAAATCGTCAAGCCGGCGAGCAAGCATAACATTAGCTGCCTTCAAGTCCCGTACCTCAGTCTGCATGTCCGAAACATCAGAAGTCAAACTCGACGTCTTAATGTCAAGTGACTTAACTCTGTCGTTAGTTTTACCGAGGTCGGCCCTGATGAGATTAAGCTCGATCTTGAGGGTATCAACCTTGGTGGACAGCGCTTCGTGTTGGCTGTGCATCTCGGCCTTCACGCCAGCAATGGCTCCCATCACGTCCCGGAGGGTGGGTTCGGTATCTTCTGGGGACACGTCCCGCTGCGGGTCTTTGGTATGACCCAATGCACCCGGCAAACCTCTGGATTGAGAGAATCGTTCAGAGATGGTGGATTGTGAATGGAGGGGTTTTCTGCTGACCCTCGGGGGCTTCCCTTTGTCTGGATCTCCTCTGCCCACCATGTTGGGCGACGGGAATCGTACGATCCAAGAGAGGGCAAGCCGATAACACCACCTCCACTCGATCAAAGCCAACAAGTCACTCCACTGTCCCCAGGAAATAGCAAGCCTCCAGGGAGATCAGCAGGGCCGCCGGACCCAGCAATTCAGTTAATCCCACTCGAAGTGTCACCGAAGCGGGGCCCCGTCACAGCCCCAACAATGCCAGGCAACTATGGCGTCGTCGTCATCAGGCTTCACGACGGCGTAACTCGGTCCAGGAAACTTGGATCTTCAATCTGAGACCAGGCGCCACGTCAGCATCAACACCGCAATTGATTCCCACCGTCGTGGGACAGGATAGTTGGCAGGATCAATACGGAGGATCGGAGGGTCTTCGGAGCTCCGAGCTTACGCGGCCATCTTGGTTGCCCGCGAAGCTCCTCCCCTACATTTTAGTTTTATATAGTTAATTTTGTTGTTGTATGAAGAGGGAAGATGTGTGGTATTGTGATGGAATGTTGGGGGTAAAACATGGAATGTGGGTTAGCGTGGGTAGTTTTAGGGTGGCGGTTGAAAGGGACAGTTGCTCGTTCAGGTTGCATGATGATGCCACCCTTAATGTGGAACCTCTTGCTCTTAAATAAACCATTTTCCTACTGGACGTGTGGATCAATCTTTCCAATACTCTGCCTCCAACCCCTTTTTGCTGAGCGTTTCTAAGAGCAACAGCTTGAATATGTACACTATACCCAAGTAGGTCAGCTTCATGCCAGTGTTGGCAGTGACCCTTGGCTGTTCGCTGTCCCTTACATCCCCTTTATCATTTGTTTTCCCAGTTTGAAGCTCTGTCACTTTTCATTAATCTTTTTCCATGTCCTTTCCTCCATTCCTTACCCTTAGCTAATTTTCTTGATTTGACCCCTTCTCTATCGTCCAGTCCACTCTACCATCTTTTTTCTTGCAGCCTCCTTTGGCCTCACCTGCACTCTACAATCTTTCTGGTTTAAAATCTTGCCCCATGAATCCCAGCACATTTTTTTAGAATGCCTTAATCATGCAACTGTCACTAAACCTTCCACACCCAGGATCCCTTGCCCAATTCTCCCACCTCATTGTCCTCAGCACTCGTTGTCCTTAAATGTTCCACCAATCGCCCTCATACTCACTCTGCCAGTGGCCCATGCATATGTCTGCTCCAGCCTTGCAACAGAAGACTCTTCTTTCTCCCATGCTCTTTGTTTGTCTCGGTGGGCTGTAGCCGACCCCTTTCCACCAGGTACCACCACCAAGTAGCCACTGATGACTGCTCATCAGAATGGTTCCAGTCATGTTCAGCACCTTCAGCACCAAACTTTCCTCGATAACTTCAAACTCACCAGGCATGCAGCCTTGTGCTTCCCCTATGACTGGCCTTCCATGAACACGCCTAACCCCTCTGGCATCTCTGGCCCATTTCATGTCCATGTGCCTCTGGTCCTCTCCTCTGTCTGTGCCCATGGCTCTGTTGTGTATCACCAACTGTATTCCGATAAGATTTGGCAGAACTTTCAAAGAATTTGTTTTGTTTCTTAGGTTAAGTGTTATGTTGCTTCATCAAGTGGTTTCAAAGTTAAGGGAGGGCAATAACATTTCATTTACTCATAGTTTTGGTGCTGTTTCATGAATCTGCATGAAATGCGGCAGACTGTTAGCTTCATGGGTGGGGATGGGGGAAAATTTAAAGTTGGGTTAAAACATTTTTGATTTGTTAATAGTGTTTGTGCTTTTTGACGAATCTCTTCAAAATTTGCCAGAGACTAAATATGTTAATTTGCACTTTATGCGTATATACACACCAAGGTCCACTAAGGGGGAGGCAATTGAAAAGTGTTCATTTACTAGTACATTTTGCATGCTTTTTTTGAAGCTGCACAATAGTTGGTGGACACTTACTAAGTTTGGATTTGGTATGTTAAATTTTAGAATTATACATTTTTCTGTTGTTAGGGTGATATAAGGTCAAGCGGTAACAAAGTCAATATCAACAGAAGAGTTTCCTGTTGTTCATTTATAGAGCAGTATTTCAGTGATGATTATAAATCAAACAGTTTAAAGAAAACTCCTAGGTAAAGATTGCTATGGTCATACATTCTTCAATCTCAATCACCATTTTCTTTGTAACCATCCATATTTTCACAGATCCCACTCAGATGCTCGGATGTAGTTGAGTACTACCTGCTTAAAGTATCCTTACAACACACACAGGCATACTACTTCTCTAAAGTCTGGTAACAGGTATTTTAAGAATCCAACATAGTTTGACTGGAATGCCTCAGGAGAACCATCTGTGGCCCTTGCAGTTTTTCCATGCTTAGAGTGTTTGACAGGTGTTACAATCACTTCTCACACCAGGAGTCCTAGTATTCCCCCATGGAAAGGTGATGGCATATCTGGCCGTGCACTAGGCCAAATACATCTGCCAAATCCCCAATAATGCATACGCATTTAACCTAGGTATAGTTTATGAAACATCTGTTGCATCCAAAACATGAATGTGATCTGTTCATATCCAAGAATATGTTACGTTTTGAGCAGCTCCATCAAGGGAGAGGGTATAGGTAAAAGGGGGCCATAAAAGTTTAGTTCACTAAAAACTTTGGTGCTGTTTGTTGAATCAGTATGAAATTTGGCAGCCAGCAGTATAAGCTGTGTTCTAAACATTAGGCTTTGTGCAGGTCAGAAATGGGGGGAAAGTTAAAGTGTGGGGGCAAAAAAGATTTCATGAGGTGATTGTTTTGGTGCTCTTTAATGAATCTGCGTTTAATTTACAGTTTTTTAGCAAGTTAAGAACAGTACAGGAATGGCAGGTTTCATGAAGACCCAACAAGGGGAAGTGGTGGGGGGGCACACATTTATAGGAGTTTGTTGTGGACTGATTACTCGCAACCACCACAAGCAATATTTTTCAGATACAAATCAATAAGAACACCAAGTAGAAACATATGTAGCTGATTTAATATACCTTTAATGAGAACAATACAATCAGGTTTATTAGCAATGCTGGCTCATAACAGTTCCAATGCAGAACATCAAAAGATAACAATTACTTTACAATTACCGCATTGATTTACCCAACTCTCCACCTCGGCAATATCCCAGGCTTGACGGATGATACCTTTTATGCACTTTTGGACATCCCACCTAGAGTTGAGAATGCATGCCTTCTTGTATATTGTATCGACTTGTATTCATTTTTATATCATATGTAGCCTGGACTTTAACACCATCACTGCGGCAGCAATTCCCCCTCTGTGCTGAGAGGCTTTGAAACCCATTGTTCATGACGAGCTCAGCTCGTCATAAGCACAGCTCCACTGTGCCTCATGACGAGCTGAGCTCGTCATGAGCATCGAAGGGGTTAAACGTGCAGTGTGCTTTTCTTGTATAATGCACCCCCTACATTTCCCAATTTATCCCCCTGTCCCTGTGCTTGTATACTACCCCTTAATCCTGTAAAGCGCTCTGATACCCTCGATCGTCTAGTTTACGCTCTATTAAACTATAAAATAAATAAATAAATAAAATCCTACTAAGTCAAGATAAACTAAGAGAAAAAGCCATATGTCCCTGGTTAACTTTGCTTTGACAGCCAGCACTGGGAAGCCTACACATCTGTCTATGAGCTTCCCCGAGTGGCATGCACCATTCCATTTCATATAATAAAAGTTGCCTTACAATTTGCTTTGTTCCATTCATGTGCCAGCTGTTTTTCTTGTTCTACTAGTGACCCCTTTTCGCATGCGTCTGTGGATTCAAAATATCATTTTGTACAGGGTTATTCAATACAGCTTTACACTCGTTCCTCCAATGTCCCATCTTTCCGCGCCATTGACAAGGAAAGTTCTTCTTGGCCTCCTCTCTGTTCATTCTACCCTTTGGTTTACCCCCATTTCAATCTCCTTGATTCTGATTTTTTTAATTGATTTAACTGAAGTTCCTGTTACTCTGCTAATTTTACTTGTGCCCACATTACCTTTTCTTCAAACATTTTTCGTTTATTGTCAATTTCATCCCCACAATATTTTGCATACTTAAGTATTTCATCTATTGGCTTGGCCTGCCAACAGATTTTATGATCTTTAATCATTTGCGAAATTTCTGGCTTCATCCCTGACGCAAATCAATAATAAAATGTGTCATGTCTTTTGTGTCCATACTTTCCAACCCACTGTACTGCTTGAATACCTGTAAAAAGCGTTCATAAGATGCTTGTACTGATTCATCTTTATTTTGGGTAGTTCTGTCTATTCTTGCCCAGTCAGTTTGCTTTGGGGGTACCTTTCCTTTCAAGTATAGTATTACTTGATTATATTTCTTCATAACCTTATCTGATGGGGCTCCTGTCTTCGGGTCTCTAGGGTACTCATCATTAGGCCAATCAACCACTATCTTACATTCTGTCCATAGATCCACAGGAACCACAATGTCAAATAACCCATCTAAATCTTTTAGCAGTACTTTTGAAACTTTTACAAATCTCTAGACTTGTCTGTACCACTCTACAGGTTTCTCTCTGAGTTTCGGGAAATCATTCGTAAATGATCAAATATCCTGTCGGGACCATGGGACAAGCACATAACCTCCTCCTGGTACTTTTCTCATCGGGTACAACCTTTCCACTTTTTCTGGTTCTTTTAATAAATATTCATTTCGCAGTATTTTTTGCTTGGACCTCCTCTTTTTTCTTTGCCCATCTAGCTTTCCAATTGTCTAAATCACCCCACTTCTGCAATAATGATAGTAACTCCTTGATCTGCACTTTACGTCCTGACATATTTATGTTTTCTAAATCTTTGTCAGAAAACTTAGCTTTGTAAGGTTTCTGTAAGACTTTAGATTTTCCAATATCAATTCCCATTTCAGAAGCCAAACTCATACATTTTTCATGAAATATTTTAGTATTGCGAGTGATACTGCGACATGTAAGCAACAATTCATCCTCATTGAGAGTGTGTGACCTGTCTAATCCCACATTTCCAGCCATAATTTCTTCCAATTTAACTCTTAATTTAAAAATATCCAATACCTTTGGCTGTGATTTTGGTTTTTCTATTTCTTTGGACAATCTCTCTATTTCTTCTGGGGTTAATCCAGTAGCACTTCTTGTACCTGAGGATGTTTCCATACGTACCTCTCTAGAAGTTCCAGGAGTGTTTTTCGTGACAGAATCCCCCACTGGTTCCCTTACATCAGGGAAATGACTGACTCGCATTCACTTGCGTGATCATCAATTATCAAGGGTTCTTTACTAGGTTGCACTACAGGTGTAGTTAAAACAGGATGTTTAGGACAGGACTGTTTCTCTCCATATAACGGAACAACAGAACCTATAGTCAAGGCTTCAGGACTCATATTCAGCTGTGAAATTTTCTGAATTAATTCACTTCTATGTTTATTTATGGCCTCTCGTTCGCTTTCCTGTAATACTTTTTCTAACGAGGTTTCATGTACTTCTTGCGGAACCAAAGGTGGGTTTAAGAATGGGGCGCTAGGGTTAACTCTATTTGCTTCTTCATGGAAAGGTGGCGGACTTTTCATTAGCAAATCCTCCAACTAGTCATCATCTGATTCACCACTAATCATAAAATTTTTCATTTTCTCTGTGCATTTGCTTCCTGATGTTTCCTCTAAAGTCCGTACGGGATACAATCCTTCTACTAATATAGACTGTCTCCATTTCTTCATTTGTTTATCTCTTGTCTCTTTTGGAAATCTGGGATAAAATGTACTCCAATTTCTGTCGCTTCTGGGTCTATATCGCTTGAAAGCCTCAGTCTCCCATTCCTCTAATGCTTCGTACTGAGTTAATCTAGGTCTAGGATCTAATTCATTCATGCGTGTTCTCAGATTGAACGATGCGGGAGTATTTGGTGGAAGAATAATAATCCCTTCTCTAGTTTTAATCATTTTGTCCTTTTTAAAGAATTCTTAATCTTTTTAAATATCGACAATTTCCTTTCTCCTTTGTACATGATATGAGGTCTTCCCCTTATGTCTTGCTCGTACGCAGAACCTAAGTACCTCCTATCGGGTCTATTTCCTATAACTCTTGGATCTAAACGCCACATATACTTTACTTCCAATAACTTCAATATGCAGCCACACTCAATTGTTTACTAAATGCTTCACCAATACCAGCATGTTTCTTATTATTAAGAACCAATCAGTGATTTGAATTCAAATTACTTTCGACCAATGATTGCGCGGCTTTTCTTGTGAGACAAGTTCCCACACTCCTGCACTCACCCCTCCTTTACAATTATTACCTCAGCTACACACCCGCTGTCTCATCCAATAACAGCACAGCTCTGAGTGACATCAGCGCAGCTCTGCAACTGACTCCCTCTTTTGGAAGGTAATACGAGAATTTATTTATTTCCACTTTCAAATGCAACATTTATTAATTTACAACGTAAAAACATTCGCAACTGTGCCTAAGTGAATATATTCAAAGGAAAGAATAATATCTCTTACTGCGAGTAGATCCATTCCGCCTACTCTTCATACAAGCATTAGAGAACCTGTTACTCCCTCAGGCTTACCCTTTCTAGGTGTTATAAGGCCAAAGTTTCACCAGCGAAATCCTTTGCTATCATTTATTCACACATTTATATGGAAATTCCCTAATCAGTGCTTCTAGTTTTACCTAACCATGCACTTACTTCCTTAGGCAAGTGACCTCATTGCAAAGTGGCTTCCATTTACCATCCGTTATTCTGCCCCCGGGGATTCCAAAACAAACATAAAACAATACAAACGGGATTTGGAATACATAAAATCATTGCAATTTCAAAATAATCAATACGCGACTAACTACCTATCTTAACTAAACCCTTACCATCCTCTGCTACCAAAAATACTATTAGAGCGCTGGTTCACCTGCCCAGAATTTTACAATACTCCCCTGGGCCCATAAACATACATACCTTGAACAGGTAAACCTACGCTTTAAACCAGTAGTATTTAATGTAGGACCCATACCATTTGACTTACCAATCCTTGTCACCGATACCTAGAGTCCTAAGGGATCAAGGAGTTAGAATAATAGGCAGTATATAATCATTTGCACTCATTTAAAATAACCATAGACTCTGGAAAGATTTTATCGCTTTATCTAAATAATCAGAGCTTGGTCAATCAAGAATAATATCAAAGCAAGATAATGCGAGAATATCATGAAACGTTCTTTAAGCATTGAAACATGGGAAGGTTAAGAAAAGGGAAACAGCACAATGACGTACCCTTACAACTTTTATATTTACCTAGAATGGTGTGAAGACTAACCCTGGCCACGGGCTGGGATAAAGGATAGGACCCCCGATAATGCAGGTGCCAGCAGGATAGAACAGGTATAGACCTGAAATCAGGATAAGTACAGACCAAATTGGATCAGGACAGGACAACAACAGGTCAGGACCGGCACCCACAGCTAAAGTGCAACACCTGCGTCACACCCCTCTCTGCAGCTAACAGTCGGACCCCGATTGGGTTATCGAATCTTTTCCCTCAGGAACCCCGATCGGGTTATCGAACTCCTCTCCAGAACCCCGATTGGGTTATCAAATCTTCTGACAGAGTACTCCGCCAGCACCTCTGCTCTTGATCGCCTAATGAGTGCATTGGGTCAGTGATAGGTCAGCCATTCGGACAAGTAGGACAATCTAACTAGCTAAGCCAACCTTAGTTATACCATTTTCAAGGGCAGTGTACCACCCCCCAATGTTGCAAATGTGTGAATTCCTTCAATTTTATTGGTCAAACGACGAGGAGAGGTTATCACACCATACCAGTTATGAGGTCATGCTCTTCAATATTCAGATTTATGTTCCCGCCCAATATTTTATTTTCCCATGCACTTTTATTCCACCCAGCAGTGAATGTATCATTAAGGACTACAATTTAATATAACAATGCGGTTCAGCTTCCTCTCCAAAGTTCAAGAGGAAAGGTTCCCAGGAACATCTACTAGCAATCCGGAGTTGGCCGGGTTCAATGTCAGTGCTTCAGGAATTTGAGCTTCTCTGCTCAGGCAGTTCCTCCAAAGATGGAGTTCAGAAGTACATGTCAGGCCTGAAGTAGGATACATGCAAAGTAGAAAAGAAACAGTTTTAGAACAAGAAATAAATGAATGCACTGTATACCACTTATCTCTACTCTATTCCCATTACTTTATTTTAACTACAGCATTAGGGGTTATGCAGAGCAAACAACTTAGTAAAAGCACAAGTGCAAGCATTAGCACGTTAACACACAGAGTAGCCATCTTAGTTCTAGTGCGCCGAAGCAAGAAATTCCCACCAAGCAGAGAGAATACGCCATGTCACGTGAGTGTGACAGACGCATGCGCAGAAAGGTTCCCGCGTTGCGGTGGCCATTTTGGGTTACTCGAGTTACAGTTCGTAAGAAGCACATAGGAAAGCTTCCTCTAGATACTAGAAATGTTGTGTGGTGCATTGTTAGTAAGATGAAACATGTTTATTAGTGTATTACAGTTTATTTCGAGAGGGCTGAGTTTAAGCAAATCGCTTTACGTGCAGAAGCTTGCTCCATCACCTCCTGACTTCCTTATGCTAGCAGATGCTTCTCTGTTCAGTTGGTGTACATCTCCCTTGGTCCACAGACCTTGACAAAATACAATGCAGCCTCTTGTTTGAAAATATAGGTTTGTTGATACGACGAAATATATCTAGGTATCAGAATTAGCGTAAACAAGATCATCCAACCTCTCCGTGCAGTACATTGGCTTTTGCATGCATTTTCAGTCACGAAAACTGCCTCAGCAAATCACCCCTTTCGCGTCACAATGTCTTACGCACACTAATTCCTATATATGGCACCCTCCACCCATTTACTTGCAAAGACTAGATTATTTGAGCATTTCTACATATATCCAACTGTCTCGTGAGTACATTTGAACAGCATGTGCATGGATGTTACTTTAGACTGCTTTTGCATGCATGCTACTGTGGAGTCCGGTAAACATTGCGTTGAGTATTTTTGCCTCGACATAAAGCTGTTTAGTGCATACATTTAGGTTATGAATTATGATAGCTAATACAGTAAAAGCAATGAGCAACTAAATCAGGGAGTGAAACACCAAGTTAAGAATTTTTGTAGATCCTGACACTCAGCCGAGGAATCAGTCATACCAGTGGTTCTCTGTTAACCCTTGTCTATGCAAAGTGGTGTATATTAATTGCTTAGCAACATTAGTCATGCAATGAGCTGTGTCTTATGTGCATTTTTCACCTTTGTCAAATTTAGTAAAAGCATTCTGTACATACTGTTTTATAGCTTATAATATAGGTAGCGTAATATCACATGGGACCTCTCATCGTACCTACAATAAGCATTGTGTGAACAAAATAATGTGTCAAGAATATTGACCATAGAAAAATTGTGCTGGTAAGTTTCTATGGGTAAGCAAAGTTTTACTATGCTTAACTCCACATATATGTATCTTGATGATATATCTCTACAATGTATGTAGCTGTGGAGTAAAGAATAGTAAATCTATATTTAGTTATTAACACTTACCATCTCAATATTTTGGTCCTTCATATTTTTGACAAGATATTCCGTCCACACAATAGTTTTAGCATCAACATTCTATCAGATAAAACACTGTGGCTGTCGCCACTCAGCTTTGAATTTTGCAAATTGTTGATTTACAATATTCTGCCATAATACACATTGTATGCCTTTGGATATTCTATGAGTACTTCTGAAAGTTTCTTCAAATTGCTCATATGTAAAACAGTGCCATTGCCATTCTCAGTATAATCCCTGTAAAACCTTCCATTTTTACTTTGAATACAGGGGGTCCCACTGTGACATAACCTTGATATCTGCACCTGTACTGTCTTCTGTGGATGATAATGTGTTCCTAATGGGTTCAGTACCGTATGAGTTAAGGGTTGCTACCCTTATTCCAGTTGCCACAGCCACTAGGGACTCTACATCTCTCCTAATCCATAATATTGATAAGGGCTACAATTGCTGTACCCATTAGGTGCATAGTGGGTCATACATTGTAACATTCCCTTTTCTAGCATTGATTTTTAATTTGTCTTAATCAATACAACTTGCCTGGAGAGCTTTTTTGCATCTTATATCTAACAATGGACAAATTACCTAAATTGCTAGCCATGTGCTTCTATGCTACATAAAGCATAAATGTTAGAGGCTTAAACTTTGTGCCCTCATTGTTTCATTTGGCTTGGAGACTTCTACCATATGACCTGGTAGATGTGCGTGAACCTGTGAGCATTCATGTTGCTTACATCCGTATGATGAAGATGCCACAAAATGCAAAATTTCACTACAATACTTGCATGTCATGTTCATGATAGATTATAGTGGTTACACCATTACTGGCGTTCCTTGTAGCTTGCTCAGTCCATTGGTATGACAAACTAGTTCTCCAGTTAATTTTCTAGGTCATCACTTTGTCAACCATCCATTTCATCCAGGCACGTGCACGCTGCAGAGTGAAACAGCCCCTTTAATTTCAGCGATGTTGGTTTATTGCACTGCAAAAACGACATGGAGAAACCAGGTGGCATTCTGTACCCACAGGGCTCCTGCAGTTGCGAACACCAGGGTGAAATGGAACCACACAGATCCTCCCTATGAGTCAGTTGGGTGAGCATCATTACTGGTATAAATACAGGCACACTAAAATATTTCAAAAGCACGATGTTAGATATGTCAGACATAGGTGGTCTTCCCCCAAACACTTTGCCTTCTCTCCTCCTGTTTTGCTGCATTCAATGTTGTGGACCTTAGGACTGTGTGCACTGTGCCATTGCCAACCAGTGCTAAAGTACAAGTGCTCAATCTCTAAACATGGTAAAATTGGCTTACACCTGATGATTGACTTATTTAATTTACTTATATGTCACTTGTAAAGTGGTATACCATATACTCAGAGCTGGTAAATTAAATGCTACTAGTGGGTCTGCAGCACCCATTGAATGTGCCATCCAATTAACTAGCATCTAGCATGTCCTAGGCCTGCCATTGCAGCATGGAAGCAGTTTTAAACTGACAATTCGACTAGGTACATAAACCCCTTGCCAGGCCTAAAACTCCCTTTTTAATACATATGTCACCCCTAAGGTAGGCCATAAGTAGCCCATAGGGCTGAGTGTATTGTATTTTACAAATTGGACATGTTTTTTTTTTCACAACAAATTTTATTGATTGATCAGGTATAGGCATAGATACAGTTCTCCACAATCAGGAGGTCACTGCAACATATCAGCACATGTATATCAAGGTAGCCCAATCAATGCAAGAAACATTTCTCCCCAACCCCCCACCTCCCACAACCACCCAGGAACCCCACTACCCACCCCTTATCCCTCCCTAGCCTAGTACACGCGATCACATTAAGCCTCCTGTAAGTGCTGTCCGTATGCCAGGCGCCATGTGCCACTCTAGGCCTAGTGCCCATCACCCAGATCTAGATCGTCGTCTGGTTCTGCTGGGGGATCCAGAGTCAAACCCCTGTAATCTGCCCACCGTTTGCAGATTTTGTAATGTTTCCGGGGGCAACCTCTGGCCTCGAACACCGGGCGCTCTAGCCCCATAAGATAATCCAGTCCAGACTTCCATGCACTCAGGGGGGGGGTCGCTCATTCTTCCACGCTCGTGCTAAGTCCCGCTTGGCCACCACTAGGTCCAACAGCAAAAGGTAACGTTTGTAACCACCCACGCCCTCTAGCACATGAAGGAGACCCAGACGATGAGTACGGGGGAGATCCCAGTCCAGCACCTCCGACAAGCAACTCCACACACCATTCCAGAACCTAGTCAATCCAGCACAAGACCACACAGCATGTAGCAGGGAACCTTTATCAGCCCCACAGCGCAGGCACTCCGGGGACTCAATCAGGCCCACCTTCCACAGCTGCTCCAGTGTATAGTAAGCCCCATGCAGATATTTGAATTGGATTAGTCGGAGTCGTACCGCAATAGCTGTCCCACGTGGGGACTCCAATGCCTCCCTCCAGTCATCCTCATCCAGGGGCCTTACGTCCTTTTCCCAGGCGTCTTTCAAGGGAAGCAGGGACGAGGAGCAGTGGGTGACCAGCGTCTGATAAATGCGGGACACCTTTTTATCCCCAAGATCTCCCATGAAAACCTTCGCTTCCACAGGGCTGAACTCCGGCAGCGACACAACCCAACCAGGCTAGGTGCCAGTGCGTGACGAAATTGTAGGCATCTGAAGAATTGAGTCTTAGGCATGTGGAATTCATCCCGTAATTCCTGGAACGACTTGAGAGGTACACCGGACATAACGTCTCCAAGCAAGGAAATCTCTATAGAGTCCCAACCGCCAAACCCCGCCAGCGAGGCCAGCGCGGGAAGCCGCCCATTATGGGGTCTCCGCCGTCAACCTACCCCACCAACCCATGCGGCGCAGCGCTTGTCGCCAAACCGCAAAGACCACCTGTGTGGCAGATGGCAGCCACCTCCAAAGCCCGGCCGAGTACAAGATAGTATGCAACATGTTGTTCCCCATGAGCGAGCGCTCCAGAGCATATGCCGGGTCTCCTCCATCCCCATACCACCATTCATTTAAGACTAACAGATGAGAGGCCTGGTAATATGAGAGGATGTCTGATGTAGCCAGGCCACCACAATATGTGGATATAAAGCATGTATGCAGCGCCACTCTGGCGGCGCCCCCGGCCCACAAGGAGCGGCCCAGGACGGAATTGACCTGCCGGAACCATTGATGTGCGATTGGGTGCCGATGGTTCTGCAATTGATAGAGGAGGCGCGGAAGGGTGACCATTTTAAAGATCGCAGACCTGCCATATATGGTAAGGGGCATCCAAGACCATGTTTTAACGTCCGTTTGGACCCTCTCCCACACCGGTAGCACGTTACGCTCCCACTAAATCGTCGCGGACTCGGACAAGAACACTCCAAGATACAATATGCCCCCGGCCGCCACCTGCAAGGCAGACGCCCACGAGCCTGCACCCGCCCCATCTCCCAGCACCCACAGGGTGGACTTACGCGGGTTAAGGTAGAGGCCCAATACTTCGCCAAAGATACGCATTATCTCCAACACTCGGGGGCCCGATCTCTGTAAGTCAGTGAGGAAAAAGAGGACGTCGTCCGCATAGAGGGCGATTCTATCAGTAAGGCCCCCATCCCATACAAAGCCCCGTAGCTGCGCATCAATGCGTACCCAAGAGGCGAGGGGCTCCATAATCAACGCAAATAAATATGGGGACAGCGAGCAACCCTGACGGGTCCCCCGGCCGATGGTAAACCTTTCCGAAATCGCTCCGGAGACACGTACGGATGCCGTGATGTCAGTGTTTAGAAATTTGACATAGGAGATAAACACCGGGCCTAGATTAAAATGGGGCAGGAGCGTGAACAGATAGGTCCAACTCACCGAGTCAAAAGCCATGTCTATATCCACCAAGAGCAGGGCCACCCGCTCACCAGTGGCCATCATCGCGTCCACGGCCGCCTGCGCCCGGCGAACATTGTGTCGCATCGCCCTGTGTGGCATACAGCCCGCCTGATCCGGGTGAACTAGATTGGCTACGTATCGGAGGAGACAGTTCGCCAACGCCTTAGCCAACAGTTTAGCCTCGATATTGAGCAAATATATAGGGCGATACAAGTCGTGATGGTCAGGGGGCCTGCCCGGTTTCTGAAACACCACCACCTCGGCGTGGCGCCAGTCAGCTGGCAGCCTACCCAATTCTCCTGCCGCCTCCAGCGCAGCCCTGCAATGGGACCCCAATTGGAGATGGAATTCACACTGGAAGCCGCTCGGCCCGGGTGCCTTCCCTGTGTTGAGCTGCCCCAGTGCATCACTCAGTTCCTCCGCCATGAGGGGAAGGTCCAATGCCTCTTGCGTCTCAGCGGAGACTGCCCTCAAGGGTAGGTCGGCAATAAATTTATCAATGGTCTCAGCCGGAAGGCAATCTTGCGGCGCATACTGCTCCGCATAGTAACGGGCAAAGCTAGCTGCTAGTTCCGCTGGGTCTGTTATGGTGACACCGTCCCCATCTGTAAGACCAGGCAGGGCAGGTGGCTGCAGGGTGCGCTGGCACAGCCTGTGGAGCATAGTACAGGACTTGTCCCCCCATTGATATACCCTACTCCGCGTGGCGAACCATGCCTGTCGGGCCTCGTCTAGCAACACCGATGCATAGGACTGCTGCGCTTGCAGGAGCAGCCGCACCGCCACAGCGTCCCCCTCCCTCCGACACCGTTTCTCCAGAGCTTCCACCCGAGCTGCCGCCGCCACTATGGCTTCCCGACGCCTGCGACGTGCCGCAGCACACCACGCAATGTCAATTCTCCGCAAAGTAGGTTTCATGGCTTCCCAGATGACCGTTACAGCTGTATCTTCCACCAGATTCCAGTAATTAGCAATCGCACCCCGCATGTGTTGTACATAATCAGCTTGCTGAAGGTGCCACAGAGACATCCTCCACCGGAATGGCTGTCTCGTCTTATGTAGGTCAACCACCACGGCCACAGGGGAGTGGTCAGACAGCCCCCTAGGTAGGATATTAGCCTCTTGCACTCTACTAAGGAACCCACAAGGCACAAATATATAGTCCAGCCGGGAAAAGGAGCCATGAACAGCAGAGACATATGTATACTCATGGGCCCTAGCATGCATGTGTCGCCAAACATCCACCCAGCCCAGTCCCTCCACCATCGAACTCAGCCGGGTAGGGGTGGCAGCAGCAAGCGTCTCCTGCAACTTCCGACGGTCCCCCTGCACATCCATCACGTCATTCCAATCTCCACCCAGCACTTCTAGGGATTCCGGGATTTCCGCCCATACTACAAACAAACGCTCAGCCAGGGACCACTGCAAGGGGGGGCATAAATACTGCCAAACACAACTGATTTCGTACCCACCATCCCCTGAACAAACACATATCGGCCCTGCGGGTCTATCCACTGTCTCTCGTGAGTGTAAGCCAGTTTCCGATGGACCAGGATGGCGACGCCCCTGGAGCCCCTGGAAAACCCAGCATGAAAGACCTGTTGGTATCCAAACCGCTGCAGGCTAAGCACTTTCGTCCCCATCATGTGAGTCTCTTGTAACAACAAGACATCTGCCGCTTCCCTCTTTCCCCACCGCAATATCGCCCCCTCTTGATCTTATCCAGCATCCCCCTAACATTCCAACTCATTATGCATATTGACTCCCTGGGGAGCCCCGGGTGGATGCCTCAGCCATAATCCCACAGGACCCAACACAAGAATACCCAGCACCAGGCCCAGGCGCACAGCACAAATCGTAACAAGGCAACAGAATGCGCGTGTACCCCCCACCAACCAACCCAGACCCCTCCCCCCACCTGCCCCCCAAACACACCCCTAAACTCCCCACCCCCTGTCCCTTGCCCCCCACCCCTATACCTCATAAAACACTGAAGTATCTGTCGCGGCATGGGCAACCTCGGGCCCAAAACAGAGCGCCCAAGGCCAACCATACCAATGGATCCCAACTACCCACTGAACAGAAGAACCCCCCCCAGTCAACTCCCACTCACGTAGGAGGCAAATAGCCCCTATAAAGGAGCACCCCGAACCCCACCCCACAACCCCACACAGTGTCATGAAAGTAAACTAGCTGTGACAATATACTCAGTGTTCAAATATCAGCACAATAGAACACAGCTGTGCAGCTCCTCTCAGCTGGAGCCTGTGGCATCCGCAGAAAGACTCAGTTCCCTGAATTCTCTCAATGGCCCTTTCCAGAGTGATCAGAGTCAGTAGGCGCAGCAGTTTGAGATCCACTGCGAGAAGCAGAGCGTTTCTGAGATCTAGACCTCCTGTTCCTTTTGCCCCGGGCATTTTGGTCCCCCCGGTCCTGTGACGGGTCTCCCGAGTGGCCCGGGTGCAGACCCGGTTGAGAATGTGGCCTGACTCTCAACGTTTCATCAGTCCATTTGAAGACGTCCTCCGGCGTATCGAAGAAGTGAGTTTGCGATTGGAAGACCACCCGTAGGCGGGCCGGGTAGAGCAAGGAGTATTGAATCTTCAGACCTCGCAGTTTCGCCTTGGCGGCAATAAAGGAGTGCCGCTGCTGTTGTACGATTCTGGTATAGTCGGGGAAGATCATGATCTTCTGGTTCTCGAACAGAAGGGAGTCTTTGGCCCTCGCTTCCCGTAATATAGTGTCTCTATCATGGAAATTTAGGATTCTAGCTATCACCGGTCTGGGCCGCTCTCCCACTGGCAGCTTCTGTGTCAGGGCCCTATGGGCGCGCTCTATCACAAAACAACGAGATAGGACATCCGGGGGGAGCCAGCTCTCCAACCATTGGGACAAGAATTGTTCCATATTGCCCTTCTCGCATCCCTTCGGAAAACCCACAAAACGAAGGTTGTTCCTGCGCGCCCGCCCTTCGGCATCTTCCACACGAAGCGCAAGGCCCCTTTGAATGTTTTCCATCGCCGCAATTTTCTGCTTCATGGTCCCAACATTGTCCTCCACCACAGAAATTCTGGATTCCGCCTCCGTAATACGTGCCACCGCATTTCGCAGGTCTTGACGCAGCAGGGTCACGTCCGCCCCAACTGCCCCTATCTTGGCATCCAGCATGTCCCTGGACTGGGTAATTGCCGCCACGAGCGCTGCATTGTCCGGCCCGATCCCTGGCCACCTCCTGTCGCTCCGGGCCCCCCACTTGGTCCCGTGAATTTGTCGATGGGTCCCTGTTTGGCGGGCCCACTGCCCCCTCTGGTCATGGCTGCGGCTCACCCAGGGGCTGCTGACTTCGGAGCGTTCACAGATCGTCTCAGCGGGGGCCCCTCGCACCACCAGTAATGGCCAAGGGTAGTCCACACGAATGTCCTCTCTACCCCCAGGCACACAGTTCTCTCACTCTGCTGCCGTCTGTTACTGGGGGGGAGGGACACTGGGAGGTACAGGGTCACCCCCTGTCGTAGGTTCGGAGCGCGGTTCCGGCCGGGCCCCATCCTGCTGCTCTTGGTCTGGCCTCCCACACAGTCTAAATGCGCCGGGCCTCCACAGGTACCGCAGTCGCTGGCCCCGGTCCCCCCTCGCCCTTCGATAACACTCATACAGGGCCCCCAGAAAGTCACTCATTCCGTCACTGCGTCACCTCCGACTCCTTCGCAGGGCCTCTCCAGGTCTGGGCGTGATACCTGCCGGACCGTTCGTAGATCAAGGAAGCACAGCAACGCTATGCCCGGCTTGTCGGGTGGGGTCTTGTACCAGGGGTCACAGCTCCGCCGGATTCTCCACTTCACTGCCGGGAACCACCAAACTCGAGCTTCCTCCGGGCATTTCCGATGCACTGGCCGTCTCAGCCTTCCTGGTGAATAATATTTACAACAAGGGGTGGTGAGGGACAGAGTCTCTGAATGAAGCAGAAAGCTCTCACCCAGTCAAGAGATCAGGGCTAGATCCAACACCGTTTTTTAGCTCATTGCACCATCCCAGTTTCAGAACCTGGCTGTATGCAAATTAGTCTGTTCCTGTCCCAGTGCATGATGGGAACAGGGCAAACCAAACTACAAAAGCCAATTCTTACACTGGGAAGGAAACAAGCTCCCGGGGACCGGTTTCTGGCATTACAGCCGTCTTCGGCCCGGTTTGCTTGAATCCTGATGGTGCAATGAGCAAGGGTCTCACATCTGAGAATACCCTTCCACGCTAAGGGTGGACAAAAATATTTACAACAAGGGGTGGTGAGGGACAGAGTCTCTGAATTAAGCAGAAAGCTCTCACCCAGTCAAGAGATCAGGGCTAGTTCCAACACCGTTTTTTAGCTCACTGCACCATCCCAGTTTCAGAACCTGGCTGTATGCAAATTAGTCTGTTCCTGTCCCAGTGCATGATGGGAACAGGGCAAACCAAACTACAAAAGCCAATTCTTACACTGGGAAGGAAACAAGCTCCCGGGGACTGGTTTCTGGCATTACAGCCGTCTTCGGCCCGGTTTGCTTGAATCCTGATGGTGCAATGAGCAAGGGTCTCACATCTGAGAATACCCTTCCACGCTTAGGGTGGACAAAAATATTTACAACAAGGGGTGGTGAGGGACAGAGTCTCTGAATTAAGCAGAAAGCTCTCACCCAGTCAAGAGATCAGGGCTAGATCCAACACCGTTTTTTAGCTCACTGCACCATCCCAGTTTCAGAACCTGGCTGTATGCAAATTAGTCTGTTCCTGTCCCAGTGCATGATGGGAACAGGGCAAACCAAACTACAAAAGCCAATTCTTACACTGGGAAGGAAACAAGCTCCCGGGGACCGGTTTCTGGCATTACAGCCGTCTTCGGCCCGGTTTGCTTGAATCCTGATGGTGCAATGAGCAAGGGTCTCACATCTGAGAATACCCTTCCACGCTTAGGGTGGACAAAAATATTTACAACAAGGGGTGGTGAGGGACAGAGTCTCTGAATTAAGCAGAAAGCTCTCACCCAGTCAAGAGATCAGGGCTAGATCCAACACCGTTTTTTAGCTCACTGCACCATCCCAGTTTCAGAACCTGGCTGTATGCAAATTAGTCTGTTCCTGTCCCAGTGCATGATGGGAACAGGGCAAACCAAACTACAAAAGCCAATTCTTACACTGGGAAGGAAACAAGCTCCCGGGGACCGGTTTCTGGCATTACAGCCGTCTTCGGCCCGGTTTGCTTGAATCCTGATGGTGCAATGAGCAAGGGTCTCACATCTGAGAATACCCTTCCACGCTTAGGGTGGACAAAAATATTTACAACAAGGGGTGGTGAGGGACAGAGTCTCTGAATTAAGCAGAAAGCTCTCACCCAGTCAAGAGATCAGGGCTAGATCCAACACCGTTTTTTAGCTCACTGCACCATCCCAGTTTCAGAACCTGGCTGTATGCAAATTAGTCTGTTCCTGTCCCAGTGCATGATGGGAACAGGGCAAACCAAACTACAAAAGCCAATTCTTACACTGGGAAGGAAACAAGCTCCCGGGGACCGGTTTCTGGCATTACAGCCGTCTTCGGCCCGGTTTGCTTGAATCCTGATGGTGCAATGAGCAAGGGTCTCACATCTGAGAATACCCTTCCACGCTTAGGGTGGACAAAAATATTTACAACAAGGGGTGGTGAGGGACAGAGTCTCTGAATTAAGCAGAAAGCTCTCACCCAGTCAAGAGATCAGGGCTAGATCCAACACCGTTTTTTAGCTCACTGCACCATCCCAGTTTCAGAACCTGGCTGTATGCAAATTAGTCTGTTCCTGTCCCAGTGCATGATGGGAACAGGGCAAACCAAACTACAAAAGCCAATTCTTACACTGGGAAGGAAACAAGCTCCCGGGGACCGGTTTCTGGCATTACAGCCGTCTTCGGCCCGGTTTGCTTGAATCCTGATGGTGCAATGAGCAAGGGTCTCACATCTGAGAATACCCTTCCACGCTTAGGGTGGACAAAAATATTTACAACAAGGGGTGGTGAGGGACAGAGTCTCTGAATTAAGCAGAAAGCTCTCACCCAGTCAAGAGATCAGGGCTAGATCCAACACCGTTTTTTAGCTCACTGCACCATCCCAGTTTCAGAACCTGGCTGTATGCAAATTAGTCTGTTCCTGTCCCAGTGCATGATGGGAACAGGGCAAACCAAACTACAAAAGCCAATTCTTACACTGGGAAGGAAACAAGCTCCCGGGGACCGGTTTCTGGCATTACAGCCGTCTTCGGCCCGGTTTGCTTGAATCCTGATGGTGCAATGAGCAAGGGTCTCACATCTGAGAATACCCTTCCACGCTTAGGGTGGACAAAAATAGACGGCTGAAATGCCAGAAACCGGTCCCCGGTAGCTTGTTTCCTTTCTGGTGAAGAATTGGCTTGGTAGTTTAGTCTGCCCTGTTCCCATGATGCACTGGGCCAGGGACAGACTGATTTGCATATAGCCAGGTTCTGAGCTGGGATGGGGCAGTGAGATAAATAACGGTGATGGATCAAGCCCTGATCTTTGGACTGGGTAAGAGTGGTCTGCTCAATTCAGACACTCTGTTCATCACCACCCCCTTTTCTGAATCGTTCCTGGTGAATAAGGCAGAAGACTCGCCCATAGTTCCGCTGACAATGAGAGGCGCCGGGCCCAGGATGAATGATGGCGCGGCCCGCCCGCACGGAACCTTCTCGACTGGGAGGTGCCAAAATCGAGGCCCCAGCTGCACCTCCCGGATCAGGCCGCAGGGCGCCCCTGCCGCAAGTCTGCGTCGGAGGGACCGGGAACACCGCACCCGGCACCAGGTGACTCTTCACACCTTCCGCCACAAGTGCCCTAAGTGTGGGCTGCAGATCAGGTCCGGGGGCCAGGATAAATCGACGGATAAGTGTCGGGCTGGCGGGAGCTCTAGAAGGCTGCGTCCACCATCTTCGCCCGCGAAGCCACGCCCCCCGGACATGTACTTTTAAGTTTTAAATGCCCTGGTAGTGAAAAAAGCACATATTTTGTTTTCCACTATTGTGAGTCTTACACTCCCATAATAGTGGGTAAAGTCTGATTTTTAGTCACAATACTAAAAATGCCACTTTTAGAAAGGTGGCATATTCTTGTCCTAGGCCATGAGGTCCAGTAGTAGAAGACGCTAGGTGCTGAACGGGTGACAGGCGTTGCGGGCGGTGTGCCATTGTTGCCTCCACCCCCTCCCGAGACCTATGGGGTGTGGATCTTTTAAATCACAAACTATACAGGTACCTCCTAATTGAGGATAACTCACTACTTGATGGTTTGTGTTTTTTGCACCAATTTTTCCACACTTGCTTTTAACTTTCACGTCCTCTGGTAAGAGTGGGCCTTAGCGCGCCCATACCGCCGAGGTACACAATCCTACGGTCCTGACGAAAGCCCTGTAAACAACACATATATGGGCAGAAACATGTTGACCCCAGTTTAAGTGGAAACAACCAAACCATTATTTGGTAGATTTCCCACACATATTTTATCCATGTCGAACTGACCATTGAATAAACTTTTTGTATGGTACAGTTTTGACATTTTTAAATCACATTTCTTTTTGACACCCCTGCCACGAAGAACCAGCTACGCAGGAATCTGGTGTTGTAGCACACCAGGGAGGCATTCGGCTTCTCCTGGTGGGTCCAATGATGAAGCATGCCACCACCCAGGGTGGTGAGTGAGGGCTTCCTGAAAAAATCCCGACTGATTTCCAATGTGACTTTTGTAGGTTATTTTTCCTTCTCTGCGTCCAGTGCTTATACACACTTTTTCCTTTTTTGACACTCTTCTGTTGTTTAGTAATATTCTTGTCCTACCCATTTTGTGCCTGCTACCTGTTTTCACATTCACGGGAACAGGTGTAGTTGACAGATTGCTTTGTGTATTCCTCCCAGGAAGCCACTGTAGGAAGGTGGATATCTGACTATGGTTGCCCCCAACTTTTTGCCTGGTGTTTAGCTGTTTTTTCGACTTAGTTGACCTGAGGCCCTGCTATTCAGGACCCCATGCCCACTGCTCTCTCTGTAAAATGGATTCCATGTACTATAGGTACGTATCTAATTGGATACTGAGTCACCTTATCAGCCCCTGTACAGTGTACCTTAGGTACCCAGGGCATAGGTGCACCCAGGGCCTACCAGGGGCTGCAGCATGTATTATGCCACCCCTGGTGGGCCATCCACATCTGACACAACTGGCAGATCAATCAGCTGGGGCAAGGTGGTGTAATCACCCTTTGCTTTAGATATAGTATCCCTATATCTAACCCTAAAATGGACACATATCCTCCTATCAGTCACTCCTATGACAGGCCTTATCAATCCTGAAGGCAGAGTGCTTGGAATTATGTGAGATGGTGCTCTAGCATGAGCTGAGCCTGTCTGCAGCTTTCGGAACCAAGTCCTTTAGCTGTTTCCATGATAACGCTATACCATATACTCTTAAGTGCATTATAATCCTCGCGGTTATTGCCAACTTTGATATAGCATTATCAAAACATGTCGAGTAAGGTGTCATACAAATTGGAATACTACCCCCTCGCCAATTCTGGCGACAGGGGTAGCATTCCACCCTTCTAGAGGGACACGACATGTATGTAACTGTGAACCCCGGTTAAAGTTAACTCGAGCCTCAGCATCACAAAATGGATGCTGCCACCACAGACACAAGTCTGACCTCCTGCTGCTGGGAATCCTTCCAGCGAGGGAGGTTTGGACAAAGGGTTTCCTGCCTTGGGAGGTGCTAGCACCACCCCAGACAGGATTTTGTGTATTAGGTAGGACAGGGCTGAAAGGACTGAGACATGCCTGGGGCACACAAGGTGTCCCTGTGCATACTCCGGTCTAAACCAGTTCCTGGGGCACTCCAGCCCCAGAGCTGGCGCAAGACCGGACAAAGGATAGAGGGTGAAACCACCCCCCTTCATGGTCCCACCCAGAGGAGGGACCTAGTCGTAGTACAGCCCCCTTTAGCTGGATAAAGGTAGGAGCTGGTATCATTCCAAATTAGATTATCCTGAACAACTTTACAAGAAGAAACTCTGGACTTCGACGTTCTGCTCCACAGAAGACTGAAGAAATCTCCCTTGTGGGCAAGGAGTGTCCACCCTGCAGAAGCAGGCACCATCAGCGTACAGCGGCTTCCCTTTGTCGTCTTCCTTCCCGGATCCAGACTTCAGAGCCTGACGAGACCCGGATTCCCAGACCTCTCCGACCTCTACCTACATCTGGAGCACAGCTGAAATCTGTGGGTGCGACGAGACACGTGGGACCACCCATCTTGAAAGAAGCAGCACTTCGCTCCAGCACAACTTCAGAGGTATCCTCGTCCAAGTGCTTTGGGGACTGAGAAGCCCTGACCCCGAGCAACTCTGGCACCGAAGACCAGCCCTTAAGCATCCACGAGATCTGCGTGGGGCCCTTCTGCCTGTTTGCTGCTCAATGCGTTATCTGGTCACTTGCCGGCTGGCTGGTGACCTCCTAGACGACGAACTGCAAAATCTTCACTGCTGGTCTGGTTGCTCCAGACTGGCCCTTGCTCCCTTCCAAAAGAGGAGCACCCAGGACCCTCCTGGTCCACTCCAGACGCCGTTTCCACTCACAGCGTGGGTTGCCTTTGCCAAGGCCTGTTGACTCCGAATCCGAAGCGGACACCGCCGACAGTGAGAGCCTGCGTGGGACAGCTCGTGCCTCCATCTTGGTCATTGAAGACACCACCTGGTCCACGTGGCTGCAGAGACAAGCGTCCACCTTCACCTGATCGTGACGACGACATCTGGTTCATCTCCTGATTCCACTCCAGTCACTGGCTAGTGACTTTGAACATTGTCCCCTCTGCTTTCAGGTTCTTCTCTTCACTGATCCACCCTTGGATCACACCGGACATCTTCCTCCTGACCGCCTGCAGCATCTTTTCCTCCAGGCTCCATAGACTTGAGCGCCGGAACCCGACACGACTTGGCACCTATGCACCCGCAGCCTGTGGGTGAGGTAACACGAGCATTTCGGTGTCAAGGGTAGCTTGACTCTCCTAGTGTCCAGTTCCACAGTCATTTTAGTCCTATCTAGTCAGGGACATCCGTACTCACCTTTTTCTTAAACTGTACTGTCCATAGACGTTTGTATGCATCTCGCGTGTGAGTTCACACTCTGCACACGCGCTCCGTGGGCCTCCTATTACTTACCTCAAGATAGTATAGCGTGGTCCCAGCGATCCTACAGCCTCTGGACAGCTCCATTCCTATTATTGACTTTCACATTCCACTTACTTAGTATATGGTTTGTCGTGCCCCTAGGGCACCATTGTAAATCGTGCAACTTAAACGTATTTTTCCTAAGAGTTTGTCATGTGCATAGCCCTCTGACCTCATAAAGAGTTCAGAGGTGTATGTTAGTTAATAAATACTTGTTTATTTTCATAACAACCTGTGTGGTGTCCTTTCACTTTGTATTCACAGGGTTATATGTGGTAAAACAGCTGGCTTCACATGCCAAAAGAGTTTAGCCTAAGACTGCTTTGTCCATGCTACCACTAGGATAGCTGGTCTATAAGGTTGACTTACAACCAATCACCATAAGGGTTGTTTGGACTGATACAAGGTGATCACTAGAACTAGTGAACATCATATATCAGGCCAACTTCTCACAGCCACACAATAGAGGGACTGGATGTTGGCCAGATGAGCCATCCTAGCTGGATTAGGGGCGTCGCTCTGCATAACCCTACTTGAACCTCTAAGATCCTGCCTCAGCTCACACACAAAGAGCTTCACACTAGCCTATTGTGACTGCAGACAGTCAGGGGTCAGAGCAGGGAGGCAGGACACTCCAGACACTTCTGTGGGGGGAATCCCCGGAAGTCTCTTCCGCTTGAATACAGGTTCCAGCTATACAATTAGGACTGTTAGACCCATTCTTCAGTTCACTTCTGACTCTGCGGTAGGACTCTCAGAGGACTGCCCTGCTGCCAGTGGCCTACATTGTACTTCAGAGAACTGCCCTGCTGCACCAAGAGAACTGCCCGCTTCCTGTCCATTGCCCTCAGAGGACTGCTCTGCTGCTTGAGAACCGCTTCTCTGCTTAAACCCAAGCCTTCCAGAGTGACTCCAAGAGCTGTGCCCCATCTCGGTCAGCCATAGCGTTTGACTTTGCCCTGGTCTCACATGGCTAAATGTCTGTGATCTTTTAGGTGCTATTTTTCACTTTAAACTTTTAAAATGTATAACTCTGGTACTACTGATTGGATTTTTGTCGTCTTGGTGTTAGATAATGTATTAAAATGTCCTTGATTGTTCTAAATTGGTGTGGGATTTTTCTTGTGCTGTGTTTTCACTTTATTTCTGTTTAAGTGCTGCATAAATACTTTACACATTATCTCTAAGCAAAACCTGACTGTGTTTGTGCCAAGTTACGAGAGGGTTAAGAACAGGTTATTTTAGTGATCTTTTTTGTGGTTCACCCAGACAAGTATTGTGGCTATTGAGTAGGGTTTCACCCCCACAACCAACAACCCAATTTCTCACATAAAACACATCTACTTCCTATTCCTTGACCTAATATTTCATCAGTTTTTGCTTTCTTTCCTACATGGTGTGCCCACACTTTCTTTCCAGTTCTCCCAAATGCACCTTCCCCTCTTTGGGTAGTTTCTGGGGATCCAGACCTTTCCTCTATTTGTGGGATGTGTGCTTTCTCGCAAATCAGTTGTGCAATTCGATCATGTGTTTTGTATGATACAGCACTTTCTCCATGGTTCAGTGATATCACTATGATCTCCCCTCTGTAGTCTGGATCAATCCCTTCTCCCAGTACTGATATTCCTTTGATAGCTAGTTTTGACCATGGGACAATCTAGTCAGGTGTTTCCACCAGCAGTTTCACCCCTATCCCCAAGGGAATTAGCTTTGCCTACCCTATCTCAATCTCTCTATCGTCCAGGGCAAATAAGTCTAAAACTTATCTGCCAGGTGTAGCCTGTAATGGAAGTCTAGCTAGGGGATCTGTTTTCCATTCATAAGATCATTGTGGGTGTAGCCCCAGTGTCCTGTCCTGTCATTCAAATAAATGGAGTCTGTTGTCCTACTGGCCTATTGGTTACCTCAAACAGTGCTTTTTAGTTTGCTACTCCACCCGTATAAGTTCTGTCATGCTGATAGCTTTCTTAACTCTCCTTTCAGCAAGCCATTGTATCTTTCTATCATTCCTGCAGCTTGTTGTTAATATGTAATGTGCAGCACGACCCAAACCCAGAGTTCCTAAGCCCAATCTTGTACTGCTTTCCCCGAAAATGGGTATGTCTGTCTGTCTGGATTTCTTCTGGTACCTCCTGATGCCTCCTAGCGCCGAGACACCGGAAGGTATTTGTGCGCTCTAGAAATTTTATAAATAAATAAATAAAATAAATAAATGCATAATTAGGGAATCTAACCCCCCTCAAAGTGGATTTGTGGTCTGCAGATTCGCAAAGCAAGCCTAGAATGAGTCCAGAATAAGTGTGTCCACTTTAGTCAGCACATAACCATTGACTACTTCCTTAGGTAGTGGTTGAATACAGTCCATTGGCCACCCTGTGACCACTGCAGCTCCTCTTTTTGATATGCCCACTTGGTTTCTTGTGGAAGGGCATATGTATGATCTAGGTGCATGTAGGGCACTCCTCACTGCTTCTGCAATTGATCTTTGGAGTCTGGGATTTGTTGTTGTTGTGCCCATGCACAAGTTCCATTTGCTTCCAGATGCCCTGATGTTGCGTAAGCCCAGTTTGCTAAGGCCACTTCAGCTTCTTCATTGATACCCCTGGTCATGCTTTAGTCATTTGATATGCTTCAAAACAAACAATGGGCAACGACATAGATTTCACACTACTGCCCTTTCTTTGACATCTCTGTCCATAGTCCTTGATAATTGGCCAGGCTTTCAGTGTACCCAAAGGTTTTTTTCTCCAACAGGGAACTGCTCAATCACTTATACTACCTCTTTTAATTCAGAAAACTGGCTCAAATTGCTCTCCTCTTCTCAGCAGCTCCATTTCTGTGGCAGGTTGGAATGTTCCTGCTTGCCATTGCATGTTGTCCTTCTGATACTGGGCAGTCGCATCAGTAAACAATACATTTTGCTGCTCTTCCTCAGTGAGTTGTTCGAAAGGGAGGTCAGTGAGTTGTTCGAAAGAGAGGGCAGTTTTGAATGTAGGGTACTCCATTTCAGTCACTTATGATGGATGGTCTTTTGTCTGTAAGGCCTCTGCCACCAGCGTACCTTCTTCTAGCCTGGACACCCCAGTGAGACTGGGCTTTGCTCTCTGCTGCTGATACTATTTCCACTTTATGGTGGAGGATTCCTGTGCCCTAACTACTCTAATATCTGCTCCTCCTTCTGTTAGCCAGCCCAACAAACAGAACTTTTGTTTTCAAACAGACTGGTCAGTCACTGGTATTGTGCCCAGTATGCCCCTGATAACTCCTTCTCTAAAGGGGTATTATTGCTCATTGAGGGTGTCAAATTCCTGGACTAATGCTTCAGCCACTTTCTTTCTTTCCTGCCTCTACCACGGACTAAGTATGGGCGAATTTTGCGAATCTCGCGTTCGTGAAGTTTGCGGATTTGCGAACTCGCAATCTGCAAAATCTGCGAATTCTCACGAATTTGCGGATTTTTTTTTTTGTGTTCGCAAGGATTTCTGCCAGTTCGCGAGGGTTTTGTACCAGTTCGCAATTGCGAACTTACATTTCGGCTCGCAACGGTCGCGATTATGTTGTTTCTACGTCTGGTTCATCATCACAGGTTCCCAGCACCCTCTGTTTCACCACTGCCACCCTCTGTTACATCAATGCCACCCTCTGGTTCATCATCACTGTAGATTATGGGGGGGAAAAGCAAGCACACCAGCCCTGTTTCAACTGACATGAATTAATTTGGGGTTAGTTTATTAATGTGTCACTGTTTTAAAATTCCAGTCTGGCACCTGCTTCCTTATCTGTAATTTGCTTTCTGTTGCAGTGCATTTTTTTTTCCAGGACCTTTGTGGACTACTTGTAGCTATTCTATGAGCCTGCTGTGAGGGTCAGAGCAGGGTCATACAATTGTTGCAACTAGCAACTGAACTCTGGAGGGGCCCCAGTCAGGAAGCACTACAGGGAATTGTTACTAATGATGAGTTTGAACTCTTGCACCTGCCGAGTGCTTTCAGTTTAGCAAAACTCGCTTTACTGCAATTTCGCGGGATTTGCGGGGCGCGAACACTCGCGAGATCGGATTCGGAAGCCGCGAATTCGTGTGAATATGCGACTTGTTTTTTAGCGGCGTGTTAGGTTTTGTGCGTTTTCGCGAGCCGCTCGTAGCGCAAGGCGCGAAGTTACCCTCGCAGTCGTTCAAGGGCGCGGCCATCTTGTTTGCCTGACGTATTTCCGTTTCCGGGCGCGAAGTGTAATCTCGCAAAGTGTGCGGCTTGCCAGTACAGTTTCGCGAGTGTTCGCGAGGAAAATCTCGCGCGAACTTACCCGCGCGGTCGTGAACGGGCGCGGCCATCTTGTTTCTCATTCATTGCTATGGTTCTGGGCATGGTCTTTGTATCCTCTCTAAATCTCTGCCATCCTTTGCTTGTTTGAAGTTTTTTTTAATCTATTTTACTTATTATCTATCCCTCTATTTTTGTAGCCCTATATTTTTGTGTTTACTGCTACTTTTGGTTAATTTTAAACTACTTTTTTAAACTCTTTTCTTTTCTTCTCTTCCCTATTCTATTTTCTTTATTCCTTTCCGCCCAGACCATGGTGAAGGGAGCCGGGAAGAATCCCGAGAAGGGGAAGGGTCCCGCACCCCGTGTCCGGCTCCCGTGCGGGCGTTTGAGGGGGGAGGAGGTCGTACCCAGGGAGATCTTTAGCCCGGAGGAGGTGGGCCAACTCATTTTTATGTTCAGCGCCGCCTCCCCAGGACCATCATGGGAGGCGGCAAGATCAGTGCCAGGTACGGGATCCGGGAGCGCCGGAAGCGGTGGGAGAAGGTGTGCCAGGCCATTTACCACCACTCTCGGGTCTGGCGCACCGCTGGACGGATGTCCTGACCCGTGAGCGAGATCTGCTCGACCTCCTTGGCCTTGAGATCCCTGGGCTTGGTGAGTAGTAGTAGCTATTTCTTTACTACTCTGTTTTCTCCTGCTGTGTTATTATATTGCAAAGTTTTGTTTTTTACCAAGAGCAATAATGCTGCTCATTACATTGTAGGTAAATTACATTTCAAAATCTTCTGTGCATTTCAGGTACACTGCTCTCCTTCTTCTCAGTAGTGTTGCTACTATGCTTATTTGTTTTAGATTTTGTGTTCATTTCATAGGCCTGTGAAATTATGTATGAGTGTAGTTTAAAGAACTGCGTAATGCTACACACTAAGGTTCAGATTTTTAATTACCGGCGCATCCCTGCAAAGTAGCAGGGATGGGCCAGTAATTGTGCGTCACGCCACCATCACCCATGGTGCGCCGTATTTACAATGCGGCGCACCATGGGCCCAAAACCTCACCAAAGCGTTACGCATCTGTGCCGTAAAGGCGGCGCATTGCTGGAGTTGCGTCGCAATGATGGTTCAGCTCCATCAATGCTCTGGGGTGCCCTATCTCTCCAATGCTGCGTCAAGCCGTACGTCTGCTTCAAGCAGGCGCAGGGTTTGAGTCACGCATCATTGTCCTCAAAGTGACTGATTGAAATCTTGTATATTTCCCTCAGCCACTTTTAGGATGCGTTCCTGCGCAGGAACGCCCTCCCTTGCGCCGGAACACCCCCTATTGGCGCAGGGCTTTACAACGTGATGCATCTTCCATATGCGTCACGTTGTTAATATACGCCGCACCATTGTGCCTCTTTTGTGCTGCCGCTGCGTCACAAAGGTCACGCAACAATGGAGCAAAAGAGCCGCAAGGGGCTTCTAAATCAGCCCCTACAGACTCAAGTCCAGTCCTTCCTTTGTACACATGGCGATAAGAAGAAATAGTGGTGGTGGATTGATAGTTTGAGTATTTTAATGACTGGTTAATGTAGTAAGAAACTTTAGTGTTGTCGCTGATCTTCAATCACGATGGATTTTGGCTGTCACTTCGCGTGCTGCGGACTGCTGCCTGCCAATCCTAGGCAAACCTTTTTAGTACTTTGTTTAGTGAATTACATAAGGTAATTTCCAATTCGACGGTCCGCAAATCAAGCAATACTAAAGTAATAACGTAGTCGACCACATGAGATTGGTCAATAATATATCCCGTGGAGTAGTTGTCTATTTGCTATTTCGCAAAAATATTTTGTTAGTTCTTTTGAAATGTTTGATTTGGTTGACAAATATCATCCATGTTTTCTGTTTTTCTTTCTTTCATCTTGTACATCAGCTTCCCCCAGGGGCAAGAGGAGGACACAGGAGGAGGAGGAGGAGGGTGCTGTTGATGATGCAGGCCAGGACCGGGCAGGCGAGGGCTCCTTTGCTGGCCCCAGTAAGTTTTAATTTTAATATAGAGTACTTATTTTTTCCTAGCGTTCCTCATTCGATTTTTTCTAAATCGTCTTTGATCTTCTTGTAGACAGGATCTAAATTCTTATCCTGCCTCGACTATGACTCCGTGTGGTATTACTAGATTATTCTTATTAGTCTGTCTGTGTAGCTAACTAAGATTGCACATTTGGCATTTCCATTGGACTCCCATTCTAGTCAGCAATAGCTCTATGCACTGAGTGCAGTCCTCTGGGATTGTCCATAATGTCTTTTCAAGTATTCTAAATGTTTATGCTTTGACAATTGCCAACAATAAAAAGGTGAATGACCACCAAGAAAGAATAAGATACTACTTTACTTTTGGTTTGGATAGGAGGACAATCCATTCTACTACTGTTGCAGGGACAAATCTGCACAAACAGAACTATGGACACTAAATAATACATTGCTTAGCTTATCAATTATAATAGGTGCTGTTAGACTTTCCACATACCTCAGTGATAACAGACTTTATAGTTGAACCCCCAATCTCCTTACTGACTAGATAGTGTGGCAGAGTCATTTAGCTCCCAAAGTCACCGATGGCAGAGGCACAGACTTATGCTTGCAAAAATTCCAAAACCTTTAGCTCATCCACTCTAGTCTGGAGGACCAAAAACCACAGAGTCTATTTAAGTTTAAAAACTTTATTAAAAGTAAACACATTTATTAAAATCAAGTTTGTCATAAAAGTAAGCGTTTAACTGGAAATGGAAAAGTGCTTAGTGCTGACGATTAATTAGACACATTTCTTGTGGTCGAGCTGAGCTCTCACCTGGTTTGAACTTGATCCTGCTCGTGTTCTTAGAAGTCAAGCTTCTGTCTGTTAGGAGAAAAAGTGGTGCGTGTTAAAAATAAAAAGCAAGCATTCATCAATTGTGCCAAAAAGTGCAGCAAGACAACAGCCTTCCCTGGAAAAAGGGACATTTTTACTTTAGAGTAGACAGTCACTAATTTAAAATTGTATACTGTGTTTTTCACATTTCTTTCTTCCTCCTAGACCAAATATTATATAGTAGTGAGTGGTGTATTCTAACATTATTAAATGTACTTTGTAGGTGGAACATCTGGAGGCGGGGCCAGCGTCGAGGTGGTGGTGGCATTGGACGAGGACAACTCTGGGGAGGAGGCGGTGGAAGTGCCGGACAAATCTGTGGGGGATGACACGGTGGTGGCGGGCAGAGGTAAGCTATACATTCCTTACTCATTTGAGATTGAAGACTGCAGAGTGTGCTTTCTGCACGGGTGTATTATAAATAAACCAGGTAGTAGCCTCCTCTAAATGTACTTCAACTTAGCTGTGAAGTTTTTGGCGAGAAGAATCCCAATCAGATCTGAGGTGAACTTGATGGAAGGGATGAACGAAAAGCGAAAGAAGGGTGTAAGTAAGTGTGGAAGGACGAGAAATGTAATGATGACTGGCAAAGAAGAATGATATGTGTTTGCTTGGTCCCCGAGGTGGCTGGGAAGGAAATAATATGGTATGGTGCATGGCTGGGTGAATGACGAAGCAAGGATGGGTGGAAGGAGAACAGCCTGGGTGGGTGAAACAGAAACTGTATGTGTGCATATACTTTGAATGGATGGATGCCTGGATCATTCATGGTACTATCTGACTCTTAGATAGCATATGTGTATCTAGAGAGAGTAGACGGTCACTGGATGAACTAAGTGTTACTTTGAAGAGCATGTAACACCGCACCCGCACGTCCGTTCCAGTGTAGGAAAGGCAAGGAAAAGAAGTTGTAATTTTGTCCAAATACTACCATGAATAGTAGCAGTAGTTTGTATTGCAACTGCAAGCACAGCATATATCCGGTTATTACGGTGGACACTCCCTACCTCTCTTAATAACTTTAGTTTAGTAGTAGTACGTCATTCATGTGTGGGGGTATCACTGTTCACTCAATAATAAGCAAAGCACCTAAAGTCATCCCATATGTCATCAAATACATCCCATGTGAAGTGATAGATAATCAGATTATTTAGCTTCTTTATTTTCCTTTTCTAATACTCATTTGCACTGTAGGGTGAAAGCTAAATTAATTAAGCAGTAGCCCTTTTAACAGAGTATTCTCAGTGCCACCCGTAATAGAAAAGTAAGAGCTTCACCACCTGCATGTACTGGACCGGTACAGTAACGCAAGTCTGTCTCACTCACCATGGTGTGCGTCTGTTTTTCTCGGGTGCAAGTTCACTGCGCTGGCATTATGCCGGCTTGCATAAGATAACGTACCAATTTTCCGAAACAAGAGAGAAGAAGAAGAATAAGACCGGTGTACTGTCATAGTCGACTGTAATGGAAGTCCATAGTGCTTGTAGAATTTGTTCCTTAAACTCCCACTAATGTTAGAGCAAGGATGAAGAAGTCGGAGGTTACATAGATACTGTCCTCAATAGTTATGTACTGTGCTTTCAATTTGCTACTTGTACTGTGACAACTTTCTGCTCAATAGTTTTGTGTTAATCTTAAGGAGCATTGGTTACAGACTATCCGCCTGATTCATCATGCTCCCGTTTTGCGAGGCCCTAATAGCGATTCATAGCGAATCGCTATTAAGGACTCGCAAAACGGGATTCATGTAGGAATATGCAATAAAAATGCGATTCCTTACAATTCCTTATTTGCGATTAGCTAATTGCTAATCGCAAATAAGGAATAACTCGCCATTCATTCCTATGGGCCAAAAGGCCCATAGGAATGAATGGGGAGTATTCCTTATTTGCGATTAGCAATTAGCTAATCGCAAATAAGATTGCGATTTGAAGGGTGCCAGGGGTGTCCACAGGACACCCTGTAGCACCCCTCAAATGAAATTTCACACAGGTGTTGCACACACACATGTCCAAAGGACATGTGTGTGTGCAACATGCAACTTAGAAAAATGCTTTTAAAAGCATTTTTCTAAGTTTTTGCTATTTACCGAGAGGTCTGACCTCTCGGTAAATAGCGGCCCGAAATTGCGAATTAGCAATTTAAAAATGTTTGATGAATTGCATTTAAGGAATCTCAAATAGAGATTCCTTAAATGTAATTCCTCGCAATTTAGCGAATTAGCAATTACCGATTTTTGCATTTGGGATGATGAATCCCAAATGCAAAAATAGCGCTCGCAAAGGGCCAGATTCTCAGAATCTGACCCTTTGCGAGCCGATTTCAGCTTGATGAATCAGGCTGTAAGTCTTTCTTTCTTCATGTAGTTGCTCCTTCCAAATCCAAGAGACCATCAAGGAGGAAGGAGCTGGCTCGAATGGCCCAGCAACGGAGGCTGGATGCCACTGTCACTGAATATCGGCGGCTGGTGGCCCTGGAGGAGGAGGAGACGCAGTCTGGTACAACAACAATGCCCACGGGGACAGCTGCATCCTCCTCCGTGCGGGCTGCCAGCCAGCGCAGTGCTCCAGCGGTACGGAGCCGGGCTACCAAAGCCAAACGCCACCGCCGAGCAGCAAAGACAGCAGCTGCCCCCCACAGGATTTGCAAGGCACACCGGCGCCGCTTATCCCTCAGACTGTCCTACCTGGAGCAGGAGGTCCTGTTTTCCTGAATAGTCCTAGGACTTTAGTAGTACTACCGTCAATCTCTTGTCTCTCCTAATACTCCATTATACTACCTCCATCCAAACGCCTATCTTACCTGTAATTTCTGTTTGCAAGTAGGGCTAGGCCCAGGGCTGGCTCCACGGGAAACAGCGAATAAGGTTGGCAATCCTGGGCGGATAACATTTCTTCATAGCGTTGGTACTAGTGGTGTGACACAGTGGCAGTTGCATGCCTATGAAAAAAAAGAAAATGAAATCTGGTTTGTCCTCCTGAGCAATACAACGGTACAATAGAGAATATAGCAGGTGACAGTACACTAGAACAGTGCCACATTGTAGCCTAACGAATGGTAAAGTATAACTACTAATTCGGTTGAAGTTCTTTGACATTAGCCATGGGTCTTTGTCATGCAGAGTAAGAATATATCCTCGGATTTCTTCACCAGCCTGTTGGTATCACCTTATCCTCCCCAGCAAGTGTGTGGATTTATTGCTGTAATTTAGTCACACATCAATCAAAACCACACAGCCCGGGGGAAGAGGGTTAGGGTTTGAAAAATGGATGGGTACGGGGGTTTTTGGGAAAGGTTTTGGGAGACAAGAAAAAATAGCACAGCATGGACAAACAATTGTGAACATAAACAAATCTTTGGGTACAAACCTATCCATCAATCTTTGAAAGTGCATGCACTACTGCATGCATGTCAGTGAAAAGTAAGTAGTACTTTCGACAACTGTGGAAGAAAGAATGCGACAGTACAGGGCGTGTGTGGAAATATTGATAACTATATTCAAGATAAGGTCTCTGTTGCCAGATACCTGAGAGCCTTGCTGGTCACTATAAATCCATTCACAACACTCAATGGGGTTGGTCTGGAAGGTATAGTAGATAGAAAAGGAGAAATTGCTCTTTTTCTAGGTGTCCCCTCACTCACCAGAGTTGCCCCTTGGTGACATGCTTCATCATTGGGGCCATCCCAGTCCTCTACGGGCTGGGGCGTGCTGCGACTTGCGAATTACGTAGGAGCACTTACAAATGACTATGTGTGGTGCAGATGTGATAGTGGAGTGGACTAAGTGATGTGTTAAAGGATCAATTTAGAAGCAGAGAGAGATCCAAGAAATGCAGTCACAGTCATAAAAAGAAACAATGGATACTGTATCTGTATGTTGTTGTAGTTGTCCTGTTGAAATTGGTAAGTAAGTTGCATGCAGAAAAAAATTCCTCTTATTAGCGGCACTCCTCCATTGCAGCTGACGCTTCGTCCATCGATGTTGGTCACCAGAAGACACCCTGTAAAAAAAGCACAGCATGGACAAACAATTGTGAACATAAACAAATCTTTGGGTACAAACCTATCCATCAATCTTTGAAAGTGCATGCACTACTGCATGCATGTCAGTGAAAAGTAAGTAGTACTTTCGACAACTGTGGAAGAAAGAATGCGACAGTACAGGGCGTGTGTGGAAATATTGATAACTATATTCAAGATAAGGTCTCTGTTGCCAGATACCTGAGAGCCTTGCTGGTCACTATAAATCCATTCACAACACTCAATGGGGTTGGTCTGGAAGGTATAGTAGATAGAAACAGAGAAATTGCTCTTTTTCTAGGTGTCCCCTCACTCACCAGGGTTGCCCCTTGGTGACATTCTTCATTATTGGGGCCAGCCCAGTCCTCTACGGGCTGGGGCGTGCTGCGACTTGCGAATTACGTAGGAGCACTTACAAATGACTATGTGTGGTGCAGATGTGATAGTGGAGTGGACTAAGTGATGTGTTAAGGGATCAATTTAGAAGCAGAGAGAGATCCAAGAAATGCAGTCACAGTCATAGAAAGAAACAATGGATACTGTATCTGTATGATGTTGTAGTTGTCCTGTTGAAATTGGTAAGTAAGTTGCATGCAGAAAAAAATTCCTCTTATTAGCGGCACTCCTCCATTGCAGCTGACGCTTCGTCCATCGATGTTGGTCACCAGAAGACACCCTGTAAAAAAAGCACAGCATGGACAAACAATTGTGAACATAAACAAATCTTTGGGTACAAACCTATCCATCAATCTTTGAAAGTGCATGCACTACTGCATGCATGTCAGTGAAAAGTAAGTAGTACTTTCGACAACTGTGGAAGAAAGAATGCGACAGTACAGGGCGTGTGTGGAAATATTGATAACTATATTCAAGATAAGGTCTCTGTTGCCAGATACCTGAGAGCCTTGCTGGTCACTATAAATCCATTCACAACACTCAATGGGGCTGGTCTGGAAGGTATAGTAGATAGAAACGGAGAAATTGCTCTTTTTCTAGGTGTCCCCTCACTCACCAGGGTTGCCCCTTGGTGACATGCTTCATCATTGGGGCCATCCCAGTCCTCTACGGGCTGGGGCATGCTGCGACTTGCGAATTACGTAGGAGCACTTACAAATGACTATGTGTGGTGCAGATGTGATAGTGGAGTGGACTAAGTGATGTGTTAAGGGATCAATTTAGAAGCAGAGAGAGATCCAAGAAATGCAGTCACAGTCATAGAAAAACACAATGGATACTGTATCTGTATGTTGTTGTAGTTGTCCTGTTGAATTTGGTAAGTAAGTTGCATGCAGAAAAAAATTCCTCTTATTAGCGACACTCCTCCATTCCATCTGACGCTTCGTCCATCAATGTTGGTGACCAGAAGACACCCTATCCACTGCCTGCCTGGCGGATGCTGAATTGCGGCTCGCTAATGTGAAGCCTGACTCCATCCTTTTTTCCCCATTGCACAGACTGAAACCCGGCCTGTAATTATTCAACGAAAAACAGGAAGTGATATAATATTACAACACCACTGATAAATAAATATAAGGTATGTAGGCTGTGGAGTGCAAAAAGTCACACTTTGATTTTCCTAGTAGACAGTACAATATTTTTGAAAGTGCGTACTCTGCCTGAGTCACCTTTTGAAGGATAAATAAGCATGGGCAAATTAATGTAGCGGATCTTTCCCCTCAAGCTAGGTGTACTGTAAACTGTGTTTTAGAACAAAATTAGATCTTCCCAGCAGTGCTCCCACCCAGACCCTTACTAAAGCCAGTCGCAAAAATGTAGAAGACCCCCAATCAAATCTCAAAAAACGAGGCCTAGCAGAAAACTGGTGACAAAACGTACTTTGAAAGTAAAAGTAGGCCCAAATACCCCGTTACCCACCGTGGATTGCATTCAAACCACTTGCAAGCAACCAAGCAAAAGTATCCATAGCCAGCATCGCTCCAAGACTCGAAAACCCCCCCACCCAAACACATGCAATAGAAATACTGCTAACCCTAACGAACCCTAAGTTAAGAATAGTGGCAAAGGCTTTCTTTAACTATGCCAAATCCCCCCTTTCCCACCATGGATTTTCTTCAAATGACTTGCAACCAAAATTACACATTCTCACGAGTGCTCTAAGACCCCAGAACTCAGTTGCAAAAATCTAGAACACCCCGAAACACATGCAATCCTGCTGCTAGGGCTAACCCTAACGAACCCTAAGTTACAAAAAGTGCCAAAAGGCTTTTCCGCGTGGATTTTGTCCCAACCACTTCTATCCGGTATCAGACCTTCCCAGGAATGCCCCAAGACCCGCCAACCCACCCGCCAAAAAGCATAACACCCCCAAACAGGCCAAAAGCAAAATCTCATACTTACAATATTTCTCGGCCTTCGGTCCAAACGCGCTGTGTAGCTAGGCCATAAGTCCGGTTTACCACCACGGATTTCCTGAAAAGCAAATGCAATCAAGATTAGAGTGTCCCAGCAGTGCTCCCAGACCCCGAAACTCACCCACAAACAGCCGGAACCCCCTCAAAGAGCACCTCAAAGGCAAGCAAGTCAGCAAAAAAAACAAAAAATTTCCGCCTCGGATTTGGTCCAAACCACTTTTATCCGGTATTAGAGCTTCCCAGCAATGGCCCCAGAGCCGTCAACCCAGGAGAAAACGAGTAGAAGACCCCCAAACAGCCAAAGAGCAAAAGTACAAAAATGGGGACTTAGTCATTTTTTGGCAAATTTCCCAAATCACTCTGCCGCGCTCTTCAGCTAGGCCCTAACTCCCCTCTGCCACCATGGATTTGCTTCAAACCTCTTGCAAAGTAAAGTATCCATAGCCAGCAGTGCTCCCAGACCCCGAAACCCACCCACAAACACCAGGGAGCCCCCCAAACAGGCCCCCAAAAACGCTACATTGAGCAAAATGTCAGAAATAGCCACAAAAAAAACGGCGTGGATTTTGTCCCAACCACTTCTATCCGGTATCAGACCTTCCCAGGAATGCCCCAAGACCCGCCAACCCACCCGCCAAAAAGCATAACACCCCCAAACAGGCCAAAAGCAAAATCTCATACTCACAATGTTTCTCGGCCTTCGGTCCAAACGCGCTGTGTAGCTAGGCCATAAGTCCGGTTTACCACCACGGATTTCCTGAAAAGCAAAAGCAATCAAGATTAGAGTGTCCCAGCAGTGCTCCCAGACCCCGAAATTCACCCACAAACAGCTTGAACCCCCTCAAAGAGCACATCAACGGCAAACAAGTCAGCAAAAACACCCAATAATTTCCGCCTCGGATTTGGCCCAAACCACTTTTATCCTGTATTAGAGCTTCCCAGCAATGGCCCCAGAGCCGTCAACTCACCTGCAAAGAGGTAGAACAACACCCCCACAAGTGCTGAGTCTTTCTTCATTGGGCGTAAACCAGCCCTCTGCTTTGATGGAAATAGGAGTCTGGAGGAGGAGGATAGAGGAGCATGTTCTTCTGAACTTGTGAACATGAGGAATGCAGACTGCGGCACCTTCAAATCAATTAGCAAACAAGTGAAGACAGTTCTGCTGATGGGCTTGTTTTTGTGATTATCTGATTAAAGTTTGAATTATATTAACTGTGCACAACAAAGAAAGACAGACACACAGGAATAAAAGTGAATAAGGACGAAAAAGAAAGTTATTGATTTGTTGTCTCATTTTCAGGGCTCGGTATCACGGTCCATGAATGAGAATAAGGCTTCGTCATCATACTCTGCGAATTCAGGCAGGGTGAGTTCAGTGTCACCTGACGGAGAAGAAATTCCCTCATCTATGTTGCTGTCCACCTCGTCTTCATCCGGCGAGCTTTCTCGTACTCTGAAATCTGGTGGTATGAGGTGCTGATTCATCTTGATCATTGTTAACCTCTCCACATTTTTGGGCGAGAGGCGGCTCCGTTTGGAAGTTACAATGCCACCAGCAGCACTGAAAACTCATTCAGAAGACACGCTTGCGAGTGGGCAAGACAAGTAGTTTAAAGCCAGGTTGGTGAGCTGTGGCCACAATTCTTTTTTCCCATGCCAATACGCCAATGGGTCAGCATTAACATAGACCTCTTTTGAGTCATTCAGATAGTCCTTCACCATCGACTCAAGGTTCTCCTCCAAGGTTCCTCCACTTTGCTTAGCTGTTGCTGTGACCTTTTGAGAACCAAACCCAAGCCGAGCTAGCCAATCCTCTTCAGCCTCCAATGTTACTGTTGTGTCTGGTGGTGCAGATGATCCGGTTGCCGGTCTCTTTAACGGCTGAGAGGTCACTTGTGCCGCATCCACAGGTGCAGAAGTGGATTGCCGTGACTGGGGATGGCCTGCTGATGCTGATGTACTGCCTTTTCCTTCAATTTGCTGCCGTTCTCTTTCAAACCTCTTGGCTTAGGAGGCTATCCACTGTTTGTACTTTGTAACATCTTCATCAGCAAAAGGAAAGAATGCTTGGCCTGCCAGCGCCTTTTTGTAGCGTGGATCCAGAATAGTGGCACAAATGTAATGCTGGTTTGAGTGGATCATTTTAAGACGTTCATCACCTTGTAGGTGCTCTAATAATTTCTCAGCCAGAACAAAAGGGACTTGTTTTTCTTCATCTTTTTCAAACACAGAACACACCTCCTTCAGTTGGTGCTCCAGCATGTACAACAATGGGATAGCTTTTCCCAAATTACAGTCCTCCTTGCTGACTGCACGCGTGAAGAACTCAAAAGGACGAAGCATGCGTGTCAGGCTTTTAACTATGTTCCATTGCGCCGCACCCATCCTCAGGTCCTCCTTCTGAGCTGTACCCTGTGTTAAGAAATAGTGATTGAGTACCGTATACTGCTCATACAGATGCTCAAGCATGTAGAAGGTTGAGTTCCAACGTGTTACCACCTCCTGGATGAGTGCTTTCACTGGCATTTGACGTTCATCAGATGCTTCCGGGCCTTAAAAGAATGGCTGAAATGGTTGAACATTTTTCGGCAGGTGTCCACTACTCTGTACGCTGCACTGTCTTTATCACCCAAGAATTTTTTGACAACCAGGTTTATACAGTGCGCCAAACACGGCACTCTGAAATAGTCACCCAGCTGCATGGCCTTAACTATATTGGCGCCATTGTCCATGGAAACATAACCAACCTGGCGTTTTTTGGGGACAGCCAGTCAAGGACCTTTGTGTTAAAGACATCCAAAATGTTTTGTGCTGTGTGACGTTTCTCCAAACTAAACATGGCTAGTGTTGCATGTTTCCGAGCAGCTTTAAAAACAATGTCCGGGTCAACACCTGCGTTTAGCTTTGCTTTAGCCCCTGAAAAAGAGACCCAGTGTGCAGTGATGCACATGTAATCAGCGCCTGCGCCACTGGTCCACATGTCTGTTGTCAGATGTATAGTGTGAACAGCACTCTTCTGCAAAGCTGCCCCAATCACCTCCAGAAAATCTTCATGTAGTGCTGGAACCGCAACTCGGGCAAAATAGAACCGGCTAGGAACCTTCCATTTAGGGCAGAGCGCTGCCACTAATTCTAGAAAACCAACCCCTTCTACAAAAGAAAAAGGGAGAAGGTCCAGAGCTAGCATTTTAGCCAGCTTAGTGTTATACAGACGCGTCAGTGGGTGGTTGCGTTCATATTGCGCTTCTGTAAACAACATCTTTTTAATGTTGCCCTGGACCAAGGATTTACGGGATGATGATGATGATATCTTCGACCCAGTTACGCTCGCTGATGAACTTTTTCGCATTGGTGTCTCACTCTCTCCCACACTCTTAGTGTGGCTCACATGGGGTGTGCTGCTGACAGGGGTACTGGGTGTAAGTGAAGTGTTTGAATCGTCTTCTTCCTCCTCGTCATCATCAGATGAAAAATCAACGTTTTCATTACGTGCAATTCGGGCTTCCTTGATCGCCTCTAGGTGCGCAAACCATTGGACAGTGTGCGTTCTCCTAAGATGACCTCTCTGGCCTCCAGTACCATAGTTGGTGCCAAACTTACCACGGCTAACTCGAAGCTTACAAATGCTACAAATGGCTACGTTTTCCTTTTTTGGGCAAACACTAAAGAAGTCCCAAACTGGAGACTTGAAATGTCTTTGGGGGCCGGAGGAGGCGGCGATACTGGTGGTGGTGGTCCTGCTGCTAATGCCAGATGATGTGGAGGATGTGGATTGCCGAACTTCAGTACGTTTTGCACTTTCACCACCACTAATTGAGGTCGAGGTGGATGGAGTTCCCTTCTTGCGAGGAAGAAATATGGAAGCGGTAGGTGTTGGTGTACTAGTTAACTCCAAATCTAATGATTGTTGTGTTTCCATTTCCATTGCCTCCTCGTCGACATCATCATCACGCTCAGCAGCTTCTCGGGATAGGGTCAAAATGTCTCTTTGCTGCATGCCCGCTGGGGCTGCAGTGACCTTTATGATGACTGGCTCGTCGTCATCGTGAGAGGCTTCATCAGCAGCAGTATCCGTCACTTCTTGTTGAGCCTCATCACAGTCCATAGCTATGAGTTTTTCAACGACCTTCCTTTTACGCTTAGGTATCTTTGTCAGATCATGGTGTGCCTCACTCTCAGACTGCCGTGATGATGGTTCCCAATCTTCATCCAGAATGGGATCATCAGAAGGAGGTGGGCTTGAAGAAGATGTAGACACCCCCTTGATCTTTTCCTTGCTAGGGATGTGGAAGACAATGAATGATCATCAGGAGGAGTGGCTTCCTCAAATGATACCTCAGTTTGATTGTCAATTTCCTGATGTGCCCCTACTTCGGGAGGAACAACTATTGTGGGCACTTGTGACCCTCCATGCACCTCTGCTTGCGCATCTCCTTGCGCTGCCTCTCCTTCCACATGTACTTGGGCTTGTACTTGCACATGGTGTTGTTGTTGCGGCTGTGGTTGTTCACCACTTGTCAGATGAGTTACAACAACCTGTGTTGATTCAGGGACATTGCTGCTACTTTCTTGCGATGAGCCAACATCACTGGTCGATGGTGATTGAAGAAGTACACTGACTGCCTCTGAAGCACTCAAGGGCTTTGACTTAAGTTGGCGTGGTGGTGGAGGCACTGAACCCAATGGAGCTGGGTGCTGCTCCCAGCTTGGTCCCCAGCAGATCCTGCTGCTGCTGCAGGCGTAATTTTTTTTTTGCTCCCAAAAAACGCGGCGGGCGGCACACCAGCCTCCTTGGTAACTTGCTTCTTCTGCTCCTTACTAGCAACTTTCTTGCTAGAGGAGCTATGGAGACCTTTTTTTGGGGCCATCTTCTTCAGAGCAGGTCAGACAGCAGGCCGTAGTTGCACGAATTGTAGAGTTGTCTGAGGCCAGACGTGACGTCGCGTGACGTTATGCTGCACACACACACCGCTGCATGACTTCTTCCTGGCACTGGTGGTTCTCTTGAGTCTTGTGCACCTAAAAGCAATGGAAGACAGAGGAACATCAGTTCAGTTATACACCCCAAAAAAATCGAAAAAAAACAGAAAAATCAGCACAATCACATGCCCTCCATGATGCTTAAATTCAAGACACACCACAGAAAGACTAGGCACATGCAACACTCACTAGCCACTACCCCTGGTGAAAAGGCCACAACAACAGGCCAAAAAAACGAAAATCACAGAAAAATCAGCACAATCCCAAGCCATCCAGCCCCTCCATGATGTTTAAATTCAAGACAACCCACAGAAAGACTAGGCACATGCACCACTCACTACTTCCTGGTGAAAAGGCCACAACAGGCCAAAAAAACGAAACTCGCAGAAAAATCAGCACAATCCCAAGCCACCCAGCCCCCCCATGATGTTTAAATTCAAGACAACCCACAGAAAGACTAGGCCCATGCACCACTCACTACCCCTGGGCATAATGGATGAAAGCTAGGCAAAATGGGTGCAGGCCTGAGAACAGTGCCTGCATTCAAAATGGCCCCCTCCATCACGGCACATGGCCAGGGCCTGTAGCAGCACTCAAAATGGCCCCCAACCACATGGCCTGTCCACAACAGGCCAAAAAAACGAAAATCACAGAAAAATCAGCACAATCCCATGCCATCCAGCCCCTCCATGATGTTTAAATTCAAGACAACCCACAGAAAAACTAGGCCCATGCACCACTCACTACCCCTGGGCATAATGGATGAAAGCTAGGCAAAATGGGTGCAGGCCTGAGAACACTGCCTGCATTCAAAATGGCCCCCTCCATCACAGCACATGGCCAGGGCCTGTAGCAGCACTCAAAATGGCCCCCAACCACATGGCCTGTCCACAACAGGCCAAAAAAACGAAAATCACAGAAAAATCAGCACAATCCCATGCCATCCAGCCCCTCCATGATGTTTAAATTCAAGACAACCCACAGAAAGACTAGGCCCATGCACCACTCACTACCCAGGGTGAAAAGGCCACAACAGGCCAAAAAAACGAAAATCACAGAAAAATCAGCACAATCCCAAGCCATCCAGCCCCTCCATGATGTTTAAATTCAAAACACCCCACACAAAGACTCAGTGCACCAACCACTGAGTACCCCTGTGCAAAAGGCCCCAAAACAGCCCAAAAATCGAAAATTCCAAAATTGTAGTTGCAGCAACTGTAATGCCCCAAACAAACTTACTTGTGAAATTTCTAATCCAAAAGTGATCCAAAGAAAGTCAAAAAGGCCTCAAATCCAAATATCCAGCAGCATCCACAAAAAGTAATCCTTCCAGCTCCAGATCCAAATGAAAAGTGACCAGGAGATGGACAATGCACTGGGAGGAGCCTGCTGGACAGGAACAGGAAGTTGAAGACTGTGGGGCACTTCCTTCCTCCCACCCCACCCCCCTCCCCAAAATGGACTCCTCGCAAAAAAAGTGCAGGCAAATGTCAACCTGAGGAGTTATTCAGATAAAAATCATCATTTCCAGAAGGTTTATGCTGCTTGCTGGTGGATTTCTTGTGCAGAATTGCACATTTTATATTTTCGCGAGTGCGAGATTGTTGCTGCTCGCCGCATCTCCAAGCTCGCAATTGCGAAGTCCCGCGATACGTGATCACGGCGTAATCGCGTTGACAAACTCTCGCTGTGCAAGTTGGCAAGCCGCGATTACGTAATCGCGCTCGCCAAATTCTCGCGGGATCCCAGGGCAAGATCCAAAATGGCGCAGCACTCGCAAAATATCAAGAAAAACAACTCGGCAAACGGTGAATGACGGCAAGTAAACGCCGCGCACCGCAAAATTGTATCACCAAGAAAAAAAAAATCCGCTGCGTGCGAATTTGCGTATTTTGCGGGAAATTCGCGAATCTTGCGGATTGCGAATTTACCGAAAATCCACAAAATCCGCGAGCGGAACGGATTTTACGCCCATGCTTACCACGGACTCTATACTGCCACATCCTCCTGTATTGCTACCTCTTGCTCAAAAGAATCCTCCTCGGTGATCGGACCTAGTGAAACATACTTCTGGAATGCATCTTTTTCTACTGCAAAGCTTCCTGTTATTTGGAACCCCACTGAATGGTGTGTTTCTTCCTGGTTACTTGGTACAATAGTTTCAGTATTAATCCTAAATGAGGAATGTGATGTCTCCAAAACCCCATTAGCCCAATATATTTATGCACTTCTACTTTTTCTGTAGGGCCCTTCAACTGCTACACCTTATTAGTCACTTTGTGTAGTATTCTCTTCACTGTTTACGCCCAGATAGTACCCAAAATGTTACTTCTTGGGTGGAACCCTGCACCTTTTGGTGTTACTGACCCACTACCTTTGCTGCAAGTTGTCAATCAGCATCTCTAGTGTCTCAGTGTCCTAATCCTCTGTGTCCCCAGTTATCATGATGTCATCAATTTAATGTGTCAGTCGGAAGTCACCTGCTGAAAAGTTGGCCGGATCCCTGGCTATCAATCCATGACACGAAGTATGATTATGCATATACTCTATTGGCCATTTCCAAAATGTGCACAGTTTACTACCCTACATAAAGTCAAATTGATCCTGACTCAACTCACCATTATCAATGGAGAAGAAAGCATTCCCTAAAACAATAACTGCATGCCATTCCCCCACTTCTTTGCTCAAATTTCCAACTAGTGTTATAATGTCTGGAACATCTGCTGTCAAATGAGTGGGTACCTTAACTGGTGGTAATCAACAGTCATTCAGTAGGAACTGTCTATTTTTTTCTTTGCCATATAGGGAAGTTGACAAGGCTCACAGCTGGTCTGTGGACACTCACCTCCAACAATCTCTGAATAGTTTCTGAAATCTCTGTGTGCCCCTCAGGTATGAGGTACTGCTTAATACAAACTGGCTCAGGCTGCAGGGGCAAATGCAAGGGGCTGCATTTGGCACACCAAAGAGAAATATTCTCAGGGCTCACACCTCCATCACACCAAAGGTAAACTTCCCAACTCTGTCTCAACAGCTTTGCCCAGTAGTAAGTCCATGCCAATAATATACTATGGCACCTCAACTATTAACATGTGAGCTGCAAATGGTTGTCCTTTGTCTATTGACAGTTTCATCTTGGCAGGTTTAGCTTCAGTTTCAACACCCCTATAACTGTTAATAATGAAACCTTTCCAAGGTCATTCATGGGGGTTTTTATTTATTAATGTTACTTCTGCTCCTGAATCAAGCAGTGCCATCAGAAGTACTCTTGTTTTGATGATAAAGAGTGAGAGGTACATATGGTATCCTGTCCCCGGAGCTTATCTCTCACACTGCTCTCACTACTGGGATTTGGCATGACCCTCATCATAGCTCTGGGACATCTCAGCCATCGCTGGAAAAGTCTTTGTACAATTTTGAAATGGTTGCCTTCCACCCTTTGCTGTGTGATCCGGCCTTCCTCTCCTCCCTCTCCTCCGAGGGAGGTGCAGAGGGCTGTTCCCAACAGGGAGTAGTCTTACTATTTTTTCCGTGGTCTAGTGCTCTCAATTTAACGAATAACAAAACTAGTTGGTTTCAGATCTATTTGCTCCTGATTCACTCAGGCATTTGGGAGATCTATTCAGATCTGATGGTAGGTAAGTTTTATGGTGGGCTTCACCCCCTTCTCTGTACTGTCAAGCTTCACCACTCAGGGTGGTTTCTGCCTGTGAAACCCTTCCAGCTGTGACATCAATAATACCACTTCTCCCATAGCCTGTCCCTGAGTGGGTCCTAGAAGGGTGACCAAAGCTCCTTTCATGTGTGGGGGAGCATTTCTAATCAATCACACTCTTATTCCAGCAGTCATTAGCTCCATATCAGACCCAGCAAATTGTTGAGAATAAATTGCAGTCTGCATTCACATCTCTTTCAATTGCTGGTTTGCTTTGTGGTGAAGTGCTAGTGTTCCCACTTTTCATCAATATCCATTGTAGTCGGATACAGCTGTCTTACTCCCTCTGTTAACTATCCCATCAATAAATATGCTTGCTGCCCTTGCTCAACTTGTAACCATTGCCCCAACATGACATGAGTTGTAAATGATCCTTTTTTTAACAGTTCTTCAGGTGTTAAGAATGTTCCCTGTGCCCCCGTATCTCAAAATCGAGCTAGTCATTGAAAACAAGCCTTCTGCCTGAACATATGTGCTGTTTCCAGCAATTCACTTTGTGTATAATCTCTTACTAAGTGAGTATTCTGCACTTGTCTTCTACCTACTCCTTTTGACTTGTTTGGAACAAGAGGGTGAGTCTCTATTGCCTCTTCCTCACCACCCACATCCCTTCTTACCGCTGCTAAACGTGGAGAAGAGAGCCCACAGAGCAGCGAACTGCGTGTCAGGCTATGTAAAAATTGGAAATTTGTACTTTGCACATTGACTATTTGCACGAACTTTTAAAAACCTTTTAATTTGAAAATCAGTTCTCCTTTGTGTGTCACCTGTTGGGGGACGGAGTTGTGTTCAATACTCCGGGGGCAGCAGACGTCTTGTGAGAAGAGGGTTAGCGGCATAGTTGCCTGGGGAATTCTCACGCAAAAGCTTAAAAGGGGCGGATGACGCGACCGCGCGCCAGAAGAGAGCACACAGAGCAGTGAACTGAGTGTCTGGCTATGTAAAAATTGGAAATTTGTACTTTGCACATTGACTATTTGCACGAACTTTTAAAAACCTTTTAATTTGAAAATCAATTCTCCTTTGTGTGTTACCTGTTGGGGGACGGAGTTGTGTTCCATACTCCGGGGCCGGCGGACATCTTGGGAGAAGAGGGTCAGCGGCATAGTTGCCTGGGGAATCCTCGCGCCAAAGCTTAAAAGGGGCGGATGACGCGACCGCGCAGTGGACGCGCTCAGCGGGCGTGCCACTGGCGCGCCAGAGGCAAGCCCGTCTGCGCCGTCCGCGCCCATCCGGGACCTGGGGCAAGAACCCCTGGTACATCCGAGGCAGGATCTTGTGTTTACACGGCCTCACAGTTGCGACAGCTGCGCAGCACACATGAATGCAACGTCTGTCTGGGACCCCCATTTACCTACAAAAAGTGCCCACGATGTCCTTTAGTCTTGGATATTGGCAGTTTGGTGGGTAAAAACCTTCCCCCAGCTACCAAATATAAAATGTACTTGCTTAACTGTCGTTCACTTTCTAAACATGCGTTTGAAATACGGCTAATCCTGGAAAATTATAGCCCTGATGTTATGTATCTTATGGAAACATGGCTCACGGACTGCTCTAATCCAGCTGTGGTCCAGGGACTTCCAGCAGGATACTACATTCAAAGGCAAGACCGATTAGAGAGCAAAGGCGGGGGGCTTGCTATCATTTACAAAGAGCCTTTTGGCTGTCGAATTAAAGATGGGCTGATCCGCGATTGTGAAAGCTGCTCCTTCGCCATAAGTTTTACCTCAACATGTACTTTCTCGGGAATGCTAATTTATAGGCCGCCTGGTGCTATTGGCTCTTTTATTATGGATTTAACTGAAAATATTGCGATTTCAGCAAACACCTTACTAAATTTCTCAGTTCTAGGCGACCTAAATCTGCACCTAGATGAGAGAACGGCACCTCATGTGGAAGAATTAGTCGACACTCTAACTGCATTTTTGCTAACCCAGAAAGTCAAAGAACCGACCCATATTAAGGCTCACCTTCTAGATCCTATTTTTACCAACTCGGACATAGCAGTGGGAAATCCTTCTCCGTTTCTCTGGAGCGACCACTATCTGATCCACTTCTCTTGGTCTCCTCCGGTAAAGGAGGTGTTAGAAAACCATCTTAAGAAGTTTAGTCGGAATTGGTCAAAAATCCCCCTGGAAACCTGGGCAGCCATCCTTGCAGATACTGGCCCAATACTGCATGATGACCCAGAGGTAGCAAATGGACAATTTGATAGCTGGATCGAAGCTTCCTTGGACCAGCTAGCTCCAAAAAGCTGCAAAAATATAAAACAGGGTCCCAAGAGGGTAGCGTGGTATACCCTTGAGCTAAAAGATATAAAACGCAAATGCAAACAGCTAGAGAGGCAGTGGAGGAAAGAGTTCTCACTAGAAAAAAAACAAGCCTACCGTGCAGCTGTAAAACTTTACAAATTAGAAATCTACACTGCACAATCTAAATTTTACGAGGCAAAAATTATATCAGCTGCAAATACCCCTCGAGAAATTTTTAAAATATTTAAATCTCTTACCACTCCTCCACCCATTATAGTTAACCCTAGTGACTCACTGGGAAGATGTAATGCTATCGCTGAGTTTTTCCATGCCAAAATTGAGCGGATCTACTCAGTCTTTTCAACATCTGATAATCTACAAAATGAACAACAACCGGAAGGAAACAAACCTAGTCTTGAATACTTGCCGCGTCTGACGCTGGAGGGCGCTATATCCCTGCTGGCCAAGCTCAAATCAGGCTCTCCAAGAGACAGGGCTCCCCCTACTATTCTGAATAAAGTAGCTTCAACAGTAGTTCCTACTATTGTCACACTTATTAACCTGTCGCTGGAAGCTGGAAAAGTACCTGCTCAGTGGAAAAAAGCCATGGTGAAAGCCCTGTTAAAAAAGGCCGGATCTGAGCCTGAGGTGTGGGCAAACTATCGCTCTATCTCATTACTACCAGGAATAGCAAAAATGGCTGAGAAATATGTGAACTCCACTTTGTCCACCTTCCTTGAGGACAATGGACGCCTGCATCCAACACAGACGGGTTTCAGACCTCATCAGGGCACTGAAACCGCTATGATGGTAGTAATTGAGGAAGCGCGAGAAATCATGGATGCAGGAGGAGGAGTAGCAATAATCCTCCTAGACCTCAGTGCGGCTTTTGATACCGTCAACCATCAACTTCTTATCTCCAGGTGTCAAGATTTGGGGGTGACATGAACCGCACTGAGGTGGCTAACATCCTTCCTGGAAAATCGATCATTCCAGGTGTTCGAAGAGGATACGACTTCAAAGGACATGCCATTGAATTGCGAAGTGCCACAGAGCTCTTCATTAAGCCCTACTCTTTTTAATGTTTATATGCATCCTTTGGCAACAATTGTGGAATCATTTGGTATACAAATTGTAACTTACGCCGATGATACCCAACTAATTGTATCCCTTAATCAATTAGGAGAAGGCGTAAACAATCTTTCAAGATGCCTTGAGGAAGTCTCAGCCTGAATGAAATGTTCGTTCTTACAATTGAACGGAGAAAAAAACGGACCTCATGATACTGGGCAAAACTCTGTAATCTAGCACTATGATTAGATGGTCCAACTGTATGGGGAGTTTGCCCACCCCCAAAGACCATATAAAGAGCCTAGGAGTTTGGCTTGATGACAAACTCAATATGAAGTTTCAGGCAAGGAAAGTTGCAGGGTGCTGCTTCGGAGTGCTAAGAATGGTTAGGAAAATCTTAACCCTACTTTCATTCCATGCAAAGAAGCTGCTCCTCCAGGCCCTGTTATTATCACGCCTGGACTACGCAAACGCGCTTTATCTTGGAGTACCTCAATCCACGATAAATATTCTTCAGAAAGTACAGAACTGTGCCGCACGTATGCTTCTTCATATTCCACAGAGAGAATCAGCAAGAGGTGCGTTAAATTATCTTCTTTGGTTACCAATTGCTGAGAGAGTTCAGTTTAAATCCCTCTGCATTACGCACAAAATCCTGACTTTCAAGGGGCCGCCAATACTGCAGCTGATGGTTTGCCCATATTGTCCCAAAAGAGCTCTTCGCTCTGGGAGTAAACGCAAGGCTATGGTACCAAAAATCAAGAAGGCCAGGAGTGGAGGCCGACGTTTTTCTTATGTTGCCTCCAAAAAATGGAATGAACTCCCTGAACATATTCGTCTGGAAGAAGATAATTTCGCCTTTCGGAAAAAGCTGAAGACCCACCTATTTCCAGCCAGATAATCAGTTTATATTTGTTTGCTCTCTTCCTAGCGCTGGGAGGCCTTTGGGTAGCCATGCGCTTTACAAATGTCTTTTTCATTTAATTTCATTTCAAACGTACTTCTACCCTCTAATCCCAGGCCCACTTATTGCTGTCAGAGACTGATTCACTCCTTGTACCGGGACACCAATCTTCTTTGCACACCAGCACCCTTACTTGCACTGGCGAGGGTGCCCTAGCGATGCAACTTTTCTTCTGAGCTACCAGCACTGCTAAGGCAGTGCATCTTGCCTCCACCTGATCTCCTCTGGAGACTGCACTTTTCACATCTTCAACCATGATAAACTTTTTTCCTGCGAGGTAGCTATCTCATCCTGCGACTTCCTTATTTCAGCATCTTGGATTAATGTTTGCCTGTTCACTGTACAGAGAGGAGACACGAAAAGCCATCCCACTGCCCAGCTGCTTTCTGCTCCAGTTTCCCCCATTTTAGCTTTATTCCTGCAAATGCATTTTACACTATCTGACTCACTCCTTTAACTAACTCTTCCCATAGAACCGGGCCACCCATCAATTCTGGATTCGTCCTACCCCAGATAACAGGTCTATGGAAAACCACATGGGAACAGTTCTGGAGTCTGTCTTCCTCAGCCCATTCTCCATCGGCTGTATCTAATTTGCATCCACACAACCCAAAAAGGATTGGCAAAGGGACAAATAAAGCAGCTGTATGGGTGGGCCAGGATGGCACAAAGGGGACAGGAGGGCAGAAATACACATAGCGGCTTTAGGATTTAATTTAATTTTTATTTTTACAAAGTGGGTAAATACGGCGTATCCTAGTGCTACATAGAACTACGGGCCATATCATCAAGAATGGCGATAACATTATCGCCACTTTAGCAGCAGGAAACTGTCGCTAAAGCTGCGATAATGGGCCTAATAATATGCCCTTGTGAATTCCCATAGAATCCCAGGTTCTGGTGTGAAGGACATCAAACCTGGGCTTCTATGGGAATCCACAAGGGCATATTATCAAGCCCATTTTCGCAGCTCTAGCTGCAGTTTCCTTGCCGCTAAAGCGGCGATAATTTTATCGCTGTTCTTGATAATATGGCCCTACATTGCATAAAGATCTTCGGTGGAAAATGTGTGGGTTTTGTGAGACCACACCTTTTAGTGCAGAGTTACAAAGAGAGCATTCATGCTTGAGAGGAGACCACTGAAAATAAATGGCCACAGATGCAAGCTTTCTTGAAATTCGGAATGTTGACATAGCAACATGTTTTGGAGCTAAGGCATCTCCCAGGAGCATAGAAAATAAAAAGAGGGTGCATGCAGCTATTAGAAGGCACAGTATCTAAACCTTATGACAGAAATAAAGGGCTTTGAAAAAACTGAATGTGTGTATGGGCAGCCATTGAAGAGCAGAGAGAAGAACTGTGATGCTTACTTTTCTGCTTAAACCCAGGATGAGGTGGGCCGCCATATTTTGCATAGGCTGAAATCTGTAGTGACGGTACCTGAGCAAACTTATGAACAAAAGGTTGCAATAGTCCAGCTTAGAAATGATAAGGGCTTGGGCCAACAAATTCCTGGAGGAGCTGGGAGGCAACAGAGTGATTTTCTTGCTTAGAGGTAAGCTTGTTGTTGTGGGACTCAAAAGTAAGTTTATCTCAAAGGTTACCCAAGATTATGAGCTCTGCAGGAGGGTGTAAGATGGGTGCCAATGGTGTCTGGCTACTGATTGGCTTACCAAATTGAGATCTTGCCAAGAACAAGGACCTCAGTCTGATCCATATTGAGCCTGACAGAGTTCGAGGACATCCAGTCAGCTACTGAGCATAGGCATCCTTTAAACTGGTTCTGGAGATGATCACAATCTCCCTCAAGGTGAAGGATCAACTGGGAATCACCTACAAATGTGTAGAATCTACGGCCAAAAGAAGAGATAAGCAACGGAAAGGGGGTCATGAAGATGTTGAAAAGTGTGGGGCACGGAACAGAGCCCAGTGGGACTCCACAGGTGATGGCATTGAATGAAGAATGAAAAAGTGACAGTGCTAGGAGGCTAGGGGGAAAATGAAGGCAATCGGGGGTATACTGAAGGGCTGCAGGTGTGTGGAGGCACATAGAAGAGCTGCAAAGGGAGTGAGAGGGCACTCAGAGGGTGTCTTCTACCTCTGAGGTGCAGGACACGAGTGATGTGGGATATGTTGCACATATACAGAGGGACTGCAGATGATAGGGACATACCCACCATCAAATAACAAAATAAACACAAACACAGACCACCACATACCAAATCACCTACCATCATAGGTGGACACAATCAATATTCTTCATGCAAGCACACAGCCAACATCATATATTAACACAAGCAACATCACACTTATTTAAAAAAAATGTGCACACCTCACAATATAAAGTATCATATTCTAAAGCATTTGCCATTATCTATACATCAACAGAATCAATATGATATGTAAACAAACTTACCATAGAATACCAACATACCCACCTTGATGTGTGCATCCACCAGCATCATACGACAATACACCCATCACATATGGCCATTCACCTAACATTAAACGACAATACACCCACCACTATGTGTTACACAACTACCAGTTTACACTTGCCTGCACCTCATCTCTCTGCCCCATAGCTATCTTAAGATGTCTGCACACACCAACATATATACATTCACCTGCCGGTGCATGCTCACATAGCCACCATCACACACCCACACAAGAAGCATCATATGCTAGTACACCTAGCTTCATACATCTAAACATCTAATCATCCACCATAGTACACATTTACAGCTACCATTGCTCAACCACATACCACATGCCAAAACATCACCCATTGCTCACTCACACAGTCACCATTTACCAATGCTCTATAGTGTCATTCAAATATTGCAGTCACACCATCACATAACCCTTTACACACATATACACATAAGTATTCAGTCTCTGAAATACATCCCATTTCAAACTATCTTCAGTACTAAGAAAGGTGTGAGGTAAGGTTGACACCGTACAGTGGGAATAGGACATAAGGTGAAAGCACCTAAACCTTAATGATTTTTTAAATACACCAAAACCTCTTTTTTTTCGAAACTTTCTTCAGTAAAATACAAAAGAAACAAGTTGTTATTAATAGCCTGGATGCTCTTTGCAAAAGTGTGGGTAAGCGCAGACATGGGCAGATAGGACTACTGGGTACCAATTATAGTGTTTGAGGTTGATTGCCACAGCTGTTTTTGTGCCTGCCCTACTATGATTCTGCAAACTGGGTCAAGTGCACCCCTCTGCGCTTGAGTTCCAGGGTAGCAAGGATGAGTAGTGAAAGGCTTCTCACAGAGATAGTGCAGTTGAAGAGCTCAGAATTCAAAAGTCAATTAATATACACAATAACATACTGTCTAGACCTGTGCTTATCTTTTAGACAAAAGAAAATAATCACACCAGTAAACATAATACTAAACAACTCAATTAATGGAATGCTTCACATGTTTGAAATCCTTTGTATGATCTTTAAATGCTGCACACTTCTGTACCTGTACCTGCTAATGGAGTTTCCCGGCATCTAAAATGTATGATGCCTAATCTGGGATACTGTGCGGATCAAGCACTATTGCAGTTCACTCTCTCATCCCCAAGGTGAATATGCGCTCAACAGTTCAAGATTCACTTCTTGTGGTTAGTCTCAAAACGTCGTAGTCCATCCTGCAGACCTCAGTCTGTTACTCATAGGGTAAAAGTTCTCAACCCTGGTGCTTACATGCACCTCGGAGTTGCAATTATAGGTGGTGGGGATGGACATGCATCATTATCTTGCCCCTGTAGTGTGGTTTCAGGGCTGTCAGGCCCCTGTGACAACCTCGCTGTGAACTTGAAGACTTTAAATATTTCAGAGTAGCAGCTACCGATGGATGTTCCCAAATTTGGCAATGATGGCATCCCCGAACTGAGTGGAGAAGGGCTCCTGTTGCAGACGTGGCCTCTGGGCCCATCTCACACTATTTGAGAACTTTGGCAGTTGGTGCATGGCTCACCAGTACACTCCCTTCAGCATTGACATAGTGGTCGGCTCTGATGCTGGTGATGAAGCAGAAATTTAACTTCAATTGTAGGGGTGCATCATAACCACACGTAGAGCCCACCCGCATAAAATCACTTGTTGGATTAACGTGAAGTGTTAGAATTGTGAAATGTATTAACATGGAAATGTGATGTATTTTAGGGCATTGAAAAGTAAAATGGAGATTCAACATAGAATATGAATGTAACTAGCAGAAAACATTAACGTGAAGAACTTGTGTTGTCAAATGACAATTATACATGCACTAGATGTGCTCATTAATTATGTCATTCCATACATGGGTAGATGCATTCATTGAATTACATCAATGTTATGTGAACTCGTAAAAGTTTATATGATGCTTTCTCATCTTAGCTGAAATTCGTAGGCCTGAAATGCAAGTCCCTGAAAACTCTTAACAGTTGGAATTTTATGTGTGCTGTAGAACTTGTTGTTTCTCACGTTTTGTGTTGCAGGTGAAAGAAGCGCTCTCACTAGATAGAATAATGTCTTTGCTTAACTAGTTAGGCCAGGAGAGAAGAAGTTACAATTGTGTGGCTTGAGTCGATAAAGGAATGTTCTTGTGCTTCACACAGGAGAAAGTCTGGGAACCAAGGACAAACTGTATCGAAGAAGGTACACCATCGACATTGTGGTTCCAGGGTGGATGGCGTGATCCAAAGTGCAGCGTGGGAGTGCCACCTGAGAATAATTGTATGCTGAAGTTAGGGATAGTGTGCCACTTCTTTCTTGCCTTAAGAGAGGGAGCATCCTAGAATTAGCTCTGCCTTTGGTAGCGTTATGCTACATGACCCATTGATGTCGAGATACATCTTAGGGAGACTCCACGTACTGACACCTTTTATCCTCCCTCCTGAAAATGCTTAGTTAGGGATGTCACCTTAGTGCTACAGTAGGGACATATTAAGGCTTTTTACATACCAACCCTCGATGTGGGGAAACTTGGACTCATGCTACCTGATTTTTTGTATTCTACTTCTTGAATTAATTGTATTACTGATGTTACATCATTTAAACTGGATGTGCAGATTTGGCTTCATTCTGGTTCCTTTGTACTTTTATACTCTCGTGTTGAGGTTTCTTTATGTTCAGCTGTTTTTGGCCTTATGATAAATTAACTAACCTTGAGTAGTTGTCCCTGAATTATTATGTATCAATGGAAATTGTTAACAAGTTGATTGTTTAGTTAACAACTCTTCTCCCCTTTACACTTTCATGCTGTGGAAAATAACCAATGAATTGTAATTCTAGAACAGGTCTAGAACCTATGGGCCTGGCCCTCTCACTGGCAGCACCAGACTCAGCCATGGAGAGCTGTCAGATGTTACTCTATACTTGACTAGTGCAGAAGGTTTGGTGTTATACATGACCTGAACCATTTAGGAAGACCATGGTGGGTGTCGAATGGTGGAGCGGGTGGAGGAGACGCCTTCCACACAGATCACTCCTGGCTATTCTCGCTTTCAGTTCCTAAATCTCTTTGGTCATTTTTCATGCTGGGAACATGCTGAGCTTCTCCTCCTCTACAATATCTCTTTCTGCAGGGCCAGGCACACTCATTCATTCTCCCAACAGTCAGGTAAGCTTCTAGGCTCTACACAGACCCTCAGATCCTCCAGCACAAAGGTCAGACTGCAAATGACACCCCCTCACCTCTAGGAAACTCGCTGTCATCATATCTAATCAGACAGCAGTCCTTCCAATATTCCGCGGAGAACTCCTCCCTTGGCCCTGAAGAACCAGGAACTGGAACAAAGTGGGGTGGTATGGATTTCACATTTTCGTACCAGGTATGAGAATTCACTGTCTAAGGTTTCAGAAACAGTTTGGGGTGGGTCTTTATCAAAAGTAATTTTGCTGGTGTTCTTTGTGCTATGTGATGTCTCTTGCAGCAGGTAGCAATGATGTTGATTCGAAGCAGGAAATCAGGAGTCACCAAAACAAGGGCACAATGAAGCATGAGATCTTTGCACCTGGCAGTCATAGGCCTTCTTGAAGCAGTAATCAGGGGTATCAAAATGACAGACCTAGATTCCCGTGCACTCCCTAGTTTTGTGTGATACCAGAGAGAAATAAGGAGAGATATCAGACTCACGTGAAGGCAGCCTCCCCACCACGCAGGGAACATTCCCGCCCCATTATCCTAACATAATACTCAGTACTGAGCTCTATCTAGAGTCAGACTTTGCACTGGACAGTTTGCTTGCCTTATTCTATGCCTATACCCAAATTGTGCTGCAATTTCTCTTTAGAACTCAATGCTTGTGCAGTTGTATTTGTAATTAAATGCTGAAATAGTTGATTTTTTACTTTATTTCATTTTCCAAGTAGCGTTTCAGGCTCTATTCTGTGTGACGGGCACTAATTTTATAAAACTCGTAAAAATAAAGAAATGTAATAAAATATTTTTATTTACTTTAAAAAGAATGATAGCATGAAAACTGAGATATAAACAATACATACTGAAATATCAATAACAAACTCGAAGCAGTACGTTTTCCCTAGCACTAGTTTGTGGTTAATTATAAACAAGATAAATACACAACAATTGATTTATTAAATGCTGAAATATAGGAAGAATTTGGAAAATGAATGTAGTATAGTATGCAGTTTCTAACTGATTCACAATTATTGGGGAGACACTGTTAAAGTAACACTGGTCAGTCAAGGATGCTCAATTCTAAAATAATTTAATAATTAAAAAAAAAACCTTGCACAGAAAGCGGCAAAGTATGATACCACGGGTTACCCAGCAGCACACTGATTTTTTTTTTTGTTGCCATTGAAAGACTTGAATACGCTTCCACCAGTGACAATTTCATTCTGATTTTAACACAATTCTATTGGTAAAGTGTGTGGTGATTTTCTTTTTTTACACACTTGCAATAGGCAATTCAAAGGACATATTAATTTGCAGAAATTCGATGGCCCACTTTGCGTGATGCTTCAGGGCACAAGTCCTAAAAAAAGAAATGGGGGCACTAACCAGGTTAGGCAGTATGTAAGTGAACCGTGACATTGCACGTGCCATAAAAGGAAGTGACATCACTGGATGTGACATTACAAGAAGTGACATCAGATATTAACACATCGTACATGTTTATCGGGTATATCATGAGTACATTTAAGCACATTAAGAGATTTAACAAATGAAATTTGGCATTGGATTGTGCCAAAAAAGCTGGCGCAATCCAGAAAGAAATTGGCAACAAGGAGAAGCATGGCAGTAGTTCTGTCTGCTTAATTGGTTTCAAAGTCTGCATTTTAAAATATTTAATGGGCTAAGGCATGTGCTGCAGAAGTGCCCAGTAAATCTCCGGGAATAAAAATAATGGTGATATAACTCTGGAGGTTAATGTGTTTGTTGGAGAGATCTGTGTTTTGTGAAGTCCCAGATTTGAATCAAAGTAGCATAGCAGGTTAATGTGTCTCCTGCAAAATACACCATGCAACATGCAGATGACAGATTTTTATTTTATGTAGATAGTAAAGTGGATTACTGACTTTAACACAGAGATATTTTTATTACCTGCAGTTCATATAAACTGTAATCCTTGTAATATAACACAGTGAGCTGTTGAGGACATGCAACTTTGACACCTTGTAACCCTGTCTCATGTAACTCATCTTGTACATTGATTTACACATGTATATGATTTATTGTCAATGTATAATGTGTATGTTACATAAAGAGCTCCGACCCACTGCATTGGGTTGCACAGAGCTATAAAAGAAATAAAATCATGGTATTTAAATTGTTATTTGTATAAATACTGGGACAGACTGACACACCAGACATTATTACAGTGCATGCATCTCTTATATACAAGGACTGAACAACGGCAAAAGCACGCCTCTCTTAAGCACCTGTGAAGAGAGAACAAGCTGTGTGCCTTTGCACTGCATTTCTTCACAAAACTTTTGTTGTGTTTCTTGGACACATTTTCCTTTCGAGCTTGATGGCACCGATGATGAGAACAGGGCAATCCTGGCAAGTACCTGCCAGGTTTCCGTAGGTGGTGCGCCCGTGAGGTGCCATCTCGCTCTCACACACTTTTCTTAGGTTTCTGATATTATCACTTGACACTGAGTGTGTATATTTGTGTTGTCTCGTAACTGGATGTTTACTGTCAGGGAATGGGCGTTTCTTAAAGGGAGGCACATCATTAGGATACACTGGCTACCCTGGTAATTGATGGATGGGGAGTAAGCGTTGCAAATACTATGCAACACACAGTATATCCTTAAAAGAGATGAATGTATTAATGCCTACCAGGTCTAGGTCTTTTGTGTATTAGACCTTTTCAGGGTGCCAAATCAGTTTGTGCTGTTTTGTGTGAGGTTTTGCTTTAAGTGAGTTGAGTTACTGTGGAGTGAGTTGAACAAACTGTCAAAGGTTTTGATATGAATTCAAATCAACTAAGATAGTCTGACTGGACTTTTTGTCAAAAATTAACGTCTAGAGAAAGCGGTATTAATGAGTAGAAATGCATTGATTCACCCCAGAGCTAATGGATTGCACGTGTGCGTCACTACACAGCATACTTCCAATGCATTTGACACTTCTTCAGTTGTTTACACATAGGAATTTGTACAGCCTGGACATGCCTTCAGTACAAATCCAACATGGAACATATCCTGATGTCTTTTATTGGATGCCAACGGTGTATGTATCACATTAATAAATGTTCCTTCATTAGTAGAAAGGGCTGTCAGCAAAATAGGGCCTCAAATTCCCACCAGCCAATGAGTGGCTGTGGGAGTGGCTTGGAAAGTCACACACCTGAGTTAGCAAGGTATCTGCTTGACTCAAGATCAGATGCTTTTTTTGGTGAGGTTCAGACAAAAAAAAACGGATTCATGTTTATCTAGGGGCATTTTGAACGTTTCATTGATGTTCTGATATGAATTTCCTTGTAGGCTTTCATTTAAGTGCAAAGTAATGTCCTCGATTTGGCAAAAGACTCAAATACTTAAAAACAAGGAACATTTTGAAATTGCCCATAAAGTTAAGACAAGTTCAAGTTGCTTTAAAATGATAGGAAAGGTCAGTAGCTAGTCATCCTGACACCATCACTGACAGCACAAATATCAGGGTGTGACTGGTTGAGAACAGAAAAGTCACAGTTCTTTGGAGAAATATTCTTTACACAAGCAGATCATCTTCTTGGCCCATTACTTTTCTGTTTTCTGTTCCTATGGGGAAAATAGAGCAAATATTAGAAATGGTATAGCTCAGTACAAAGGAATAGTGCTAGTCATTAAATCAATTTAGGAAATACATAAGTCAATTAAAACGTTATTTGATTTCAAAAAGCAAATCAGAAAAGTACATATTTCATTAAAAAAGACATTTCATATCACTCTAAGAATCATAAATTAACATGATACACACCAACTAAGAAACATGTAATATAATAACATACATTAAGATTCTCTAAAAACTGCAAATGTAATAATGCTGGCTTATCTTGTTTAAAATTCAAGGGTAAAAGAAGGGGACGAATATACTTGTGTTGTAAACTTGCCCACCTTGGACAGATAAGAGTAATATGTAAGGTGTCTAATGCAGCACCCATATCACATGAACAGTTTGGGGAACCAGAGGGACTATGCCACCCCTCTAGGAGTAAGGAAACATGTTAAACAGAAAATATGTTTAAAATCTTCTACGCAAAACTTGCATGTCTATCGTAAGATACAGTTCTAGTTTACTCGGGGAGGACACCATCCCATGATGGATACATGCACTTTTAATCAAAACACCTTTATCCCTTTCCCCCTTCCTATGTGCCACAAAAGCCGACTTGACCCAGGCTACATCTGCCTTTTTAATCACTACACAATTGAGATTTACCCAGCGCCTCAAGAAAATACATAATTTGCAGTTAGATTGAATAGTAAAACTCTACCGCAAAAACAGTATGTCCGGGTGTCATTGTGACAAAGAGCAAGAGTCATATGACGCTCAACCAGTCTAAGGGGTCCATTAGGATGGCGGACGGATCGCCACCGCCATGCAGGCGGTGGCGATCCGTCCGCCATCCTTGCCCATCCGCCACCTTTCTTCCCCCCGCCATATTACAATGGCGGGGGGACCGTGGCAGAGGGGAAGACCGTCTGCCGCTTTTCCACCACGGTCGCCTTGCCACCCGCTGCGGAAAAGGCCTGATATGGTGGCGGTGTCTATCAGACACCGCCAGCCATATTAGGATGGCCTGGGAGGAATGCCTTTCCGTGGTGGCAATGCTGCCACGAAAATGCATACAGTTCCTGCTTTGGGGGCCCATTGCGGGCACCCAGGGTGAAGGGGGGGTGGGGGTGCACATGAGGGGGAACCTATGCTTTAAGCACCGTCCGCCACAATGTTAAAAATGCGGGATGCACCCGCCACTGGGGCGGGTGCATCCTAATTGGGGGCACGGTTCCTCCGCCCTTGTGGCGGATGGTACCGGCCCCCGACAGGATGGCGGACGGACTTTGTCCGTCCGCCATCCTAATGGACCCCAATGTTAGGTTCCTTGCAAACATGTGCATGTGACAACTTTTCTGAGCAAGACCTATTGCACTTTGGTTTTTTGTGGTTTTTATACTGAGCTGCGAGTTAAATATATCCTACCACTTTCAAGAGATTGCCAATTTGCACAAGTTAGGCCAGCATTGATTTACTAACAAATGCTTTCCTCCCCACTTGTTTGTTATGGGGTTGCACATTTCTTATCAAGGGCAATTTGTAAAAGAAACAATATGGGGGGCTAATAATTATGACTGGGTTGTTAGAACATGTCTTTTATCATGACATTATTTTAATCTTTTGTATTTAATTAAAAATGTACGTGCTTTTATGTAAAATGTACTTTTATGACCAGAACTTGGTCGAATAAAGATTCTATTGACTTGAATTGACTCAGCCAGTCAACAATTGAATTAATTTTTTTAAGTGCTTGCATATCAAAAAGTCTTCAAGGTTCTGTATGATATAAAAATGACTGCTACAACTAGAGGTGAAAACATAGGAGGAAGAGAAGGAAGAAAAGCAATTTTGCAAAATGAAATCCCCCATGATGAAATAAAAAGCAAAAATAAATTACAAATTGGGACTCTGCTATTTAATATCAGGCAGGCAGGGCCCGAAGAAGTACAAGGGAATGTCTTGCCAAATCTTGCACAGAGACCCAAAAATTTGAATACTACATCTGACATCGATTTGATATTGATCACTGTCAGATCCTTATTGGGGAAAATGGTGGAGATGACAAGTTCAATGTATCAAATCAATGTCACCCTTGCAAATCCTATGTTGTTATAAAGTGACAGTCCTTGAAAGGGTGTTAAAGTAAAACGCAATGTATCTAAGTGATACTGTGAATTGCAAATGCCCTTGATCCAGAGCATGGAAAGAGCGAGACAAAAGGTCATTCAATGCTACATGAAACACACAAGAAGATGTATCAATGGATTGCAACTGGTCTTCTGGTCGTTAAGAATTGAGGGGCTTATTTACAAGCCCCCGTGCCGCCGGTGCGTCACTTTTAACATGGGACAAAGTGACTTGTAAATAAGCCCCTGAAAGTTTACCAACTTCCTGTGTTAGTACACATTTAGAAATTAACCCCTTCCATGCCCCTGGTGCTGCGAACGGTCGTTGGCCGACGCAGCTCCGCCCACCCTTTAGAACGCCCGCACCGCAGCGGAATTGCAGCTGCGATTAAGGCTTCAAAACCTGTTTGTGCAGTACATTGTCCACTGTAGAAAGCAGAAAACAAACTTAATGACCGCTGCATGCTCCCCCAATGTTCTTTCACAACGCAAAACTATTTTTTGTAGTTGGTTCTTTCATTTCAGATGGTACAGCTCAGAAACTGTGAGTAAGGTTTGCCTCTTTCTGAGTTGTGTTGGGCTGTCTAGAGACAAAGCACTAAGGGCCTAAATATGAATGGCACATCATTTTTAACATGGGAAAGTGACATAAATAAACCCCTGGGTGTGGGAATACCATTAGATTCTATGGAGCAGCAGTTTTTTTTAATGATGTTATCTGTAAGAGGTCCTCCTGCCACTGCAAGGGGCCAAACAATAATCCAGATGCTACCAATCACTGGGAAATGTACAGCTTCAGCAGTCAAAAAAGAGAAATTAGGGTGCAACACAAGTGAGTTTTTATTTTGAACTCCGAAAATTGAAATACATTCTTCTTGGAAATTGTTTCCTTCTTTTCTAATTGTGCTTCTATTTTATGTTTGCTCTGTTTCTTCTCTTTCATTTCTTTGTCTTTTTTTTGTCTTTTCATTCTTAAAGCAACTCGTGAATGGAAAGAATAATTTTCAGTTAGTGCAAAGTCCACTCCTCTCTCAGATCTCACAGCAAATCACACCCCTGTCTCCAATAATTCTCTTGATTCGCTTATCATGTTTAGTGACTCATATATACATCACCCCAACTCATGTATCACCACCTCTCTCTATTCGGCTTCACACCTTCTACCCTCCAGTTTATTCTTTTTCTGTCCCACAGTTTTCCCCATATTTTTCTTCCTCGCCCTGCTCTTTTCATGTCACTTACTTGAGATTTTGAATGGCCTTTTCTGCCCAAGGGGCTTTTGGATGTGTGCAGAAGGCTCCATTTCTTTCTGTGACGAATCTACAAGGAAACACATTTTACAGATTCAAGATTTCAGAAACGTTTTATGGGGCATTTTTTAGATAACAAAATGTTTGCAAACACAAATGTCTCTCATCTTAGCTTGGTAGGTTGCCCTGTGTCATTGATAATAATAATAAAAACAATCCAGTGGCTTGCCACAGTCAAGACAGTATAAGACTGAAGATGAAGAAGAGACAAAAAGAAAAAACACAAGACAACAGGCCATATCTATCTGTGCTCTCAAAGTCTGGAACAACACCCCTGTTTCTATCACGACCGCCCGAACCCTGCTCCAAGTTAGGAAAGCGCTAAAGACCCTCCTCTCTAAAGGACACTACATCACCACAAAGTAACAATCCACTTCCGCTCTCAAAACTCAGCTACCCCTTAAATCCTGTTGCCTGTATCTTTGCTTTTTGACTCTGCAGCATTCTGTTTCCATTTACGGTACACACATTTAAAAAAAAAATAAAAGCATATTTCGTTGGGGTTTGTAGTAACATACAGCCAGATGTATCAATGTCCCGATTTGCGAGTCCTTAATAGCGATCATTAAGGAATCGCAATTAAGGACTTGAAAATCGGGATTCATGAAGAAATCGCAAAATAAAATGCGATTCCTACAGCCTCCTTATTTGCGATTAGCAAATTGCTAATCGCAAATAAGGAATAACTCCCCATTCATTCATATGGGCCTAAAGGCCCATAGGAATGAATAGGGAGTTATTCCTTATTTGCGATTAGCAGTTTGCTAATCGCAAATAAGGATGCGATTTCAAGGGTGCCAGGGGTGTCCAAAGGACACCCTGTAGCACCCCTGAAATGTCAATGTAGACTGATGTTGTGCACACACATGTCCAAAGGACATGTGTGTGTGTAACATCCAACTTAGAAAAATGCACTAAAATGCATTTTTCTAAGTTTTCGCTATTTACCACGAAGTCTGACTAGCATCCTTGAAGCGATACGAAGCATCATCTGACATGCATTGGTCCACTGCAAATAAGACAAGGAGAGCAACTATTGCCTAGTCTGTTGCAGATTGACAGCCAGCACAGGTACACTGAAGAGCAATGATCAGCAAACAAGTAGAACTGTCAGTAGAGAAATGATCAGATAGCAAACACATCTGTGCTACACAAATACTACCTACATGTGGAGTAGTGTGGCTCACTGGTTAGAGGCAGCAGAGGTCGGCCCGAGAGGGTTCAATTCCCAATGCGGCACGGTGTTGGGCCAATGCCAGCAGGCTCGATAAATCTCGCTTTCGGTGCTACTCTAATCATGGGTCCTACTCAGCAACTCTGGGCAATAGCTTGCTTAATCTCCACAAACGGCCCCATCAACGCCGGGGATGCCTCGCTTCACCTTAGGGGTGCCCAATAGGGACCATCTCACAGGGAAAGCCAGGACAGGTTCCCCAGCGTTACACAGCGCCAGGATACCTACGGGTAGCAGTGAGCTTTACAAGATCAAATACACATTTTTTACATACATAAATAGTGAAACAAACACAGATGTACAAGCCCTGGCGGTGCCATTAAGTTGAGCTATTTTAAACGTGAGTGGTTCTTTATTCATTGGTGAATTTGTGTATGTTGGTGTGTGGATAAGTAATCGAGGAATGTGATAAACCAGGAGTTCCCAATCTGTGCGCCGCAGCACCCCTGTGCGCCATCGAAACTAGCCTGGGGAGCCGCGCACCAAGCAAACAGTTTGTGAACCACTGCATGGATCTCGCTGCAAAAAATAAAAGCTTAGCTGTGGAAAAAATAGTTTCGCTCAAAAAGGCAATCATATAGATTCATCAAAGTAAAATCGGCTCGCAAAGGGCCAGATTCTGAGAATCCGCCCCTTTGCGAGCACTATTTTTGCATTTGGGATTCATCATCCCAAATGCAAAAATCGCAATTACAGAACTCGCTAAATTGCGAACAATCGTATTTAAGGAATCTCAATTAGAGATTCCTTAAATGCTATTCATGAACCTTTTAAAAATTGCGAATTCGCAATATGGGGCCGCTATTTACCGCGAAGTGTAACTTTGTGGTAAATAGCGAAAACTTAGAAAAATGCACTTTAGTGCATTTTTCTAAGTTGTATGTTACACACACACATGTCCTTTGGACATGTGTGTGCGCAACACCTGTGTACATTTGCATTTCAGGGGTGCTACAGGGTGTCCTTTGGAAACCCTGGCACCCTTGAAATCGCATCCTTATTTGCGATTCGCTAATTGCTAATCGCAAATAAGGATTGACTCCCCATTCATTCCTATGGGCCTTTAGGCCCATAGGAATGAATAGGAAATTGCATCCTTATTTGCGATTAGCAATTTGCGAATCGCAAATAAGGAAGCAGTAGAAATCGCAAAAATATTGCGATTTCTACATGCATCCCGTTTTGCGAGTCTGTAATAGCGATTCCTTAATGATCGCTAATACAGACTCGCAAAAGGGGACTTTGATGCATTTTTCTAAGTTGTATGTTACACACACACATGTCCTTTGGACATGTGTGTGCGCAACACCTGTGTACATTTGCATTTCAGGGGTGCTACAGGGTGTCCTTTGGAAACCCTGGCACCCTTGAAATCGCATCCTTATTTGCGATTCGCTAATTGCTAATCGCAAATAAGGATTGACTCCCCATTCATTCCTATGGGCCAGGCCCATAGGAATGAATAGGAAATTGCATCCTTATTTGCGATTAGCAATTTGCGAATCTCAAATAAGGAAGCAGTAGAAATCGCAAAAATATTGCGATTTCTACATGCATCCCGTTTTGCGAGTCTGTAATAGCGATTCCTTAATGATCGCTAATACAGACTCGCAAAAGGGGACTTTGATGAATCTATATGAATGTCTTTGAACAAAGCGCAGGCAGCTTCGACTTCACTTCAGACACTTGCTGAACCAGGAAGCGTTTACTTCCAGCGTGATGTGCATAACCAGCGCCAAGTCCACGTTCACTACACTCCTCACTGAGGTATGCAGTATGTTTATTCTCTCTCTGTCTGCCAGAGCTGTTTACCTCGTGCCGAGGTGTGCTATGGGGGACAAGGTAGAGGGGAATGCAGGTTTTGGAATCTGCTAAAACCACTATGTTCTTAGGAAATGTGTGTTTTTTTAAATCTTCTGTTTCTTTTCCACTGAACAGCAGGTGGAACCGCTTGTTAATCTGACTATAAAATTCACTTCCATACATGCCAATATCTGCGAAGAGATAAGAGGGAGGTTTCGATAAAATCCCGGGAAGGTATTGTCTCTGTTGGGCTTTTATTGAACAGGGGGATCTTTTTGGTCGGGGGAAATTAAAAACAGTGTGATTGTTGGGTTAAACAGTGTCCCACCATAATCAGGAGTGCTGGAAAGAATGGTGGTTCTGTTATTTTACTTCTGGCCTTTAACATTAAAATAAATGTTTAAATTGCCTGCATATGCTCAGTGGGTGTATCATGTTTGTTGCTGAGGATTGGCAGGGATTTGCATTCAATTTCATTCCGTGATATGCAGAGTATGATGCAAGATGCTGCCATTGAAGAAGATGCTTTCATAGCGTAATCGCATGGGGTAAGGCTTCAAGGCCTGGAGTTTAAAAGTAGAAGAGGTTAGGTGAGTATTTGTTGCTGATAAAGGAAGTGCTTGATTACTGCACCAGTACGGTGACACAATAAATGCTACACAGGGCATTTAAAGGTGTTTGGCATTTGTTTTTTGTGGCTGGCCTTCCTACATATCATGGTAAATAAGTAGCATGTTAAAACGCATCGGCTGCAAGCTATTTCCTTAGCTGTTGTATTGGGATATAATGGGATGAAAGTGACAGTGACTTTGTATGGGTGGGTTTTCTGAGTGTATTGCACAGTGACAGGGCACAGTGACAGGATAAGCCACAGGAGGGGCGTGGGGAGGAGTGAAAACTAAATCTTTAACCCCTTCGCCGCTGGGCTAATTCCCCCACGGTGCGGGGTGAGGGGGGCCGCGCACGGCGCCGTGGTGCTGAGGACGAGCCCAGGCTCGTCATGCAGCACGGTGCTCGTGTTCTCATGACGAGCCTGGGCTCGTCATGAACCCGTCCACGCAAAGGAACGCTCAGCACAGCGGGGGAATTAGCCCCGCGTGTGAGCCTTCCATGGCTCATGACGAGCCCAGGCTCATCATGAGCACACGAGCACCGTGCTGCATGACGAGCCTGGGCTCGTCATCGGCACGGAAGGGGTTAAAGGAGAGCAGCTCTAAAACCACTCCTATGGAAAGGCAGACTCGATAATTTCACTCAAAAACATTTGCATAAACATCCTTCCATGATTCCAGCATCTGGCACACAAAACAGTTTACCAGCAGCCATAACATGTAGCACCCAAGCATATACCTTTTAGAATTAAGTATTGTTAAGGGTGGGGCCTAGCATCAAGCATTCCTTCACAGCTCCCTTATCTAAGAACCCGGTATCCCTCCAATAAGTCAGTGACACTCCATGGGGCTCTGCAGTGGATAAGATAGGATTACATTTGTGAATATAATAGCATCATCCCAATTATTTTCAGGAAGAAAAACTGAAGTACCCCTGAGGCCAGGCTTACATTTCTTCACACGCCAAGAAAAGAGACATAACGGGGAGCCGCAGCTAACAGCCAATAGGTCAAAGGAGCAATGGGTCGAAAAAGTTTGGGAACCACTGTATCAGCAATTAACAGTTAAATGGATGAGAGACTACTGATAAACTGTTGAGTGCATGAATGGATTCATGACTGAGTGAATGGATGGGTAAAGAGAGCTACACCAATTCTAATGGCGGAAGTTCTTACAACAGTAGTGCAACTGTAGAAACAGTTTTATAAAAACACAAAGAAGTACAATAATATGCCACTGCAAGCTCTGCAGCAGGGCTTGACAGCAGCATACCAAGAACACTCCATTAAAAGCATTATACCCGTGCAAGCATAACCACAACAGCGGGCACAATTCTACCATGATTGCCTGCAATAAGACAAGATTTACTGCTATGGCACTAGTAAATGCATAATCATGAGTGGGAATCACTGTGCCATGAATGCACACCATATGAAAGAATTACCACCATTGTGCATATTCAGATTTTAATCATCATTCAGTAATCTTTAGTGCATGTTTAGACCAACAAAATCAGACATTAATCTTAACTGCATGTTTTGTTTTGCCTTTTCAATCAGTAAGCCTTAGAACATTTAGAAATGTGCACTGTTATTCACTTATACTTAGTGCTGATGGAAGCAGCAAAAGAAACTAAGTCATCTTTATTCTTCTCGTTCATCGACTATACTGCTGCATTTGATCACGTGGACCATAACAAACTTTGGCTGAAACTGGACAATTGGGGAATACCTAAATGCTTATTAGACGTCCTAATACTGCTCCACTCAAACACCTGGATTAAAATCAAACTTGGGACTGGAACACACCTCTCAAAGCCCAACAGGACAACAAAAGGATTAAAACAGGGGTGCCTACCCGCGCCCATTTTATTCAACTTCTTCCTAGCGATCTACCTGGGCAACTCGATAAATGTCCCAATCATGCAACGAAATTAGGGAAAATTACCCTTTCCAACCTGTTATATGCGGATGACCTGTTTCTGACAAGTCGGACCCCAACGGGCCTCCAAAACCTCCTGAACACAATTCATGCTTTTTCAGCAAAGAATGCACTACAAATAAACTTCAATAAGTCAAAGGTTATGGCTGTGAATTACAGGAAAAAAAAGAATCCCCGCTGGCACTTGAATGGCCAAAAAGTTGACCGGGTTACCACATATAAGTACCTGGGAGTAATCCTGGGAGTAATCCTGGACTCAAGTAATACCTCTAGGGTGCAGCTCAACTCCTTGCGAGGGTAGGCCACAATGACCTATTTGGCACTAAAATCACTAAAGGCCAAACTACCTGACCTTACACTCAAACCTCTCCTTGAAATTTTGCGTGCCAAACTACAACCGACTCTTACCTATGGGAGCGAATCACACCATGGTAAGGATGCAGCATTGCTGGACACACTCATAGCTAACTCATACAGGGCTATTTTGAATCTTCCCAAATATGTCTCCCCTGCTCAGATTTGACTAGAATTCAGTATCCTGAAACAAACTTTAGAAAGGCGGAGTGTGTATACAACAAGCTGGCATAAGATTCGCAATGCAGAGGCTGGATCTTTATGTGCAAATGTATGGGAAGAGTTACTTCGGCATCGCAACTCCCCGCCGAGAGCCTACTTATATGAATCCCTTAAAGTTCTAGGCTTGACCGAATCTGGGAAACATCAATAGATCTCTTGTCTTTTAAAAAAGTATCCCAAAAATCGGCACATATCATTTCAGCGATTGTAGACAAGAAGGACCCAGCAAATAGAGCGCATGGATGGCTAACGCTGGGTGATTATGGAAAAATGCAGTCACAAGCATACCTCAACATTGGCATGAACATAAAAGTTAAAGAAAAATTCTTAAAACTACACCTTGGCGTAATTCCCATACTCCCACATCTTCCCCCTTGGGAGAGAAACAACCCTTCACAACAGTGTTGCCTGTGCAAAACTGGCAAGGAGGACATTGTTCATGTGATTTGCATCTGTCCTAGCTTAAAGGACTTGAGCTACAACCTCCTACATCCATCTTTCAATCTACTTGCCGTTCGGACCTGTAGGCAGGCAGTCAAATTGTGCTTTTCCACCAGCAACACTAAATTGAACTGCCAAGTCGTGAAGTTCTTCGACTTAACAAGAAAGAGACTCAACAACGCCGGATGAACTTTTAAATCCCTTGAGGATAATCATGAACTGTTTCCAACAAATCTGTAATTTTATGTATTCCAATTTGTCAAGTTCAAGTACAAATGGCTTCTTTTAACAATGATTTTATCAGAGGTTTTACAATTTTGTAAAGATTTTAATTAATCATGTACAAATAAAAACATTACTTACTTACTTACTTACTTAGTGCATATTCAGCTTTTCAACACTACTCATTCATCTTGAATATTTGTTTATGTCCTTGCTATCTACCTGTTAATCGATATTTTCATCATTACTTAGAAGACTCGGCAGAGTGGGTATATATATACCATTACTCATTAAACTAGTGCATGCTCATATTCTCACCATCATGCAGTAATCGTTAGTACACGCTGAGATTTTAACCTCCACTCATTATTCCTCAGTACATGCCCATATTTGGACCAGTACTCAATAATACTACCACTTTCAATTTGCAAACATTTAAACAAAAACAATAGATTTGCTAATAATATCATGCCATTTTCATATGCAAATGACAAAGGGTCTCATTTAGAGTTGTAATTAACTGAAAATCCTCACATTTCTGGAGGAAAATCTAAATAAGGAGTAGAATCCACCTGCTGGATTTCCTCCTGCATTTGCACAGTACTGTGGAGTCAATGTGGGCGTTGGCTTCCTTTGTATTTAGAGCTTGCTGAAGAATTTGGACTACTTTAAGTTTCTGCTAAACACTAAATGAGGCTTATAGTGTTTATTCTGATGGCACTACACCCCTCCTTCTCCAAAATGGATTATTTCTTAATTAAGGTTCCTCTGAAGTCAGCAGAAAGGGTGCAGTACTTCAGGTCATCAGTAGTGGATCTGCTGAAATCAACAACAAGGATGCAGCACTGAAGGTCTATTGGCATCTTATGTTTTGAAATGGTGGGAACTCCCAGCACCTGGCTTTGTGGGACATCGACTGCCCCCTCCTGTTGATATTATGAATCCGTATTTGTGCCTGTGTACTGGACTGATGTGTCTACTCCTCCCTGTGTGTGCTGCATCCTCCATACTACCTAGCATCTGTCCTGTATGTCTCCCCTCTGCTAGTCTCAGTATATCCCACAATGGAATATTTCCTTCGCAGATCATTGGCAGATGTACATTTTTGTACTACAATTAATTGTTGTGCTTTATTAACAGCGCAGTGGTGCCAGTGACGTTTAGGAAGCCATCAAGCACTGAACCAGTATTTGTAATTCCGACAGCTGTAGCTGGCCTACATTCAAGTTTTATCTCAAGCAGCCCAAATGTCTCTATGAAGGGAAATGTAGTATCTGTATTTTTTTGTCTGAAATTTGCCTTAGGGTGTCTACAGCATTCTAGTTGCCTGTGTTTCAAGTCATTCGGCTGTTTCAGGCAGTGTACTTGGTTTTACAATGTGTGTTTTTTTTTCTTTGCTTCAAGTTGGTATTCCAAGGAAAATGCACAGCTATTATCAACCACCTCGTTGCGAAAGAATCGTTGGGAGCCGGTATGAAATAGGAGACCTACATACTTGCCATTCATTGCACGTTTTGATGTTGAGCGAAAGAAAGGTCTTTTATTCAGATTATTGTGTAGGACTTTTATTACGTTTATTGGGCATGGACTTTAATTCAGTTTATTGGGTATGGACAGACTGTTTTTGACCATCAGCCAAAATGCAGACCTTCACCAGGTTCTACAGTGGGAATTCAAATGGATTTGTAGAAGCTTTGGAACATCTCAAATGACACTTCACTGAAGAATCTCTTATTGCCATGGAAAGAAGCACATTTTATATAAGATATCGAGAGCAAATGGAGTACTATGTTGTTTCTCTTCGAATTCTGAATTTGATAGTACTATTAATCAATATGTTAGAAATCAAATAGCTCATCGTTGCTACTTGAAGGAAATTGGAGATTGAGTTTCAAGCCACAGACATCCTTCTGTCAAGGAGACTATAGATATTGTGAAAAGTGTGGAATGATCAGTATGATCTGTCAAGAAGTGGTCTAAGGGAAGACAATTGTCTGTTTGCTTGGTTAGAAACAAGCAAGTTCAAAAAGAAGGTGATGCAAATGGTAAAGAGAAAGAAAAAATTGTATTGACGACTTCCGGAAAGGTGGAATGTTTCTCTTGTGGTTTGAAGGAATTCCATCTGTGATAATAAGAACGATGCAGCTGTAGGGAAATAGTGCTTTAAATGGAACAAACGTGTTCATTTCTTGAACGTGTGTGAGAGCGGTCAGAAGAAAGTCAAAGAGAATCAAGATATTGAGAATGATATGATGACAAAATAAATTTAGTTGTGAGTTTTTCTGAATATAAAGTAGTTAAGAAGTTGAATGGAGAGAAATCAAATTGTGCTGATGAGGAACTGTTCATTCCGCAAGAAATGTTCCATTTGTGTTGATAGAAGGTGGTTCAATTGTCAGCAGATTCAGGTTCACCTTTTACCATAATTTGGTATACCTTTTTTTGAGGAAAATCTCACTCTGTCTGTGTATTAGAAGCTCCTCCCCTTTCCCCTTCCCAGACAGTGCCTTTCTCTTGTCTTTTGGGAGCTATCTGAAGGTGATGAATGGGGAGAAGGGAGAGGACCTTTCTTCTCTTCCTTTTTTCTTGTCTGCTCATGTCCTCTTCTCTTTGATGCTAGGCTCCTCAGCTGGAGCAGGTGCAGAGATGCACCAGAACACTGGAATGAGATCAGGTGGTATTCTGTTTCCACCGTGAAGGCCGGAACTAGACAGTTGAGATTTGGCTAATGGTCTTCAGTTTGTGAGTGTGAGCATCAGAGTGGAAGCGGTGGCTTCAAACCTTTCTCCCTCTTCTTTGAAGCTGGTCCACATGTAATATGGTGACCGCTGTCAGTATTTGGGACTGGCCTCTTGTACTCAAGTGGGATTTGTGAGTTATAGGGGGAGTTCAACAGAATGTCATTCTATCATTCAAGCCTCTTTGTATGGGCTTAATTGAATGACAGCCCTAGGCACTGTTCTGCATTTCTTCAGATGTCACTCCTTGACTCTATGAAACTGGGTGGTTTGTAGTTAGAGAGCCTTGTAAGAGGAGCCGGACAGTTGCGGGACAGGGCGGATCTGGTTGTTGAACAGCATTTGGGTGTCTGAAGTGATGCCGGTGAATGACTGTTCCTGGCAATGTGCTCTATTTCTTGCCACTTTAAGCCTTTACCGGACTCGTTGGAAGCCTTCTCTGATGCGGTCACATTGAAAACTCAAAAAATTTACAAGTGTATTGGAAATCGATTTAATCTGGATTCCATGGCGGAAATCATAGAGAGCATTCCTATGTAGATCAAGAGACTTTCGCTCTTCTTCATTTAATACAGTGATATTGTGGCATATAAGAATCATTCTTTGCCCCCAATCAACGCCACGATTTAAAGTGTTGCGGTCGTCTCAAATCCAAATAGATGTACATTCAAGAAATCTAAAGGGTCATCAATTGTATATAGAACTTTTCTGTCCTGATGATGGTCTTGTGAAAACCTTCAAAACGACCGAAACGTCGACTACTTCAGTCCATCTCTGCATATTTTGAGCTTTTGCCATACTTTGATTTTCTTCTGATTATTGGGTTGAAATCATTGTTTATATGTTTGAGCAGTCTGGACTTAATGTTTAGATATGTTAAAGGAAGATACTACCAGTACCTTGAATATCTAAATAATATCCATGTATGTACCCTGCTTGATTTGAATAATAACTTTCAGATAACACAAAATCCTGTTTTTTTCGTTTTTTCATTCATTGTACATAATGTGTTAGTGTGGTAACACTTTTTGTTCTGATTTTACTGGACTTCTTCTCCAAGAAATAAATAAATCTAAGACAGCCACTGATCGATCTCAGACTTAGGTACCCTGATGATTTAATACAGGTCCTAATGGTGCTGTAAAATAGTTAATAAACAAAACCCCTTGCTGGCCAACTCTTTTTTAATTAACCTTGCCCTAGCACGCAAGGGTATATTGGGTTGCTCACCTATATATTCAATCAACTTTAAGGTGGGGTGGGGTTACTGCTTTCTTTTCTTCAGACTGGGCATTGCATGTCAGAGTGGGCTTTGGGCCTTGCATTGCAGAATACCTAGTAGTAGCAGTTGCAAACTGGTGGTCAGTTTGCAAGGCCAGGTTTTGTTCTGTTTTCCTTTCACCAACTAGGCTGGGCAGCATTGCTTTGGGTGGTGGCCCTCCGTCTCAGAGCAGAAACACCAGAGCGGGAAGGTGAGTAGGGCCAGTCTCTTTGAACGGGGAGGTACCTGCTTGCTTGTACCTCTTCCTTTCTGTTACCCAGACTCATGCTGCCTCTCTTTTGGCGGGCTTCTTCTACTTGCTTCTCTCCCTCCGCCATGCAAGAACTCACTCCTGTACCCTTCCCCTCAAACCCCCAGGAAATCCCCCTTACTCCCTATACTCTGGCACTTCCACTCACTTCCTTCCAAAAGCCTCCCAGGGCACACCCGTCCCTCACTTGTTCCTCTCAGTGGTGCCAATCAGGAGAAGAAGCCATCAATCATGGGAGAGGAGTGACAGAAGCAGAACTTTTGGAAGGCAGCCGTGAGAGGAAAGTATTTTTTAAAAATTAATGTTGATGCTGTGTGTGTGCGTGTGTGTGTCACTCAGTCAGTCAAATATTCTTTATTTGGGTTTCCACAACCATAAAAGAAGACATTGAATTCACATATTAATAGACGATATAGAAATTCCTTATAAACATTTGGATTTAGCTAAATATATTCAACGAAGCAGATCACGGATCTGCAATACTAAATATGAATACATATCTGATACATTAAAACTGGATAAACAGTCAGCAAAGGATAAGCAAAATACTGTATGTATCTAAAACAAATCACATTAAAATTAATAGAATTAAAAAGAAGAAAGTGTGTGTGTATGTGCATGCATAGTGCAGGTATAGAGTGTGTGCGCGCACTTGTGTGCACATGTGCATGTCTGTCTGTGGGCATGTGTGAATGTATGAGGCGCATGTAACTTTGATGCCATTGCTCAGCCTGGTAACATGCTACATGCTGGCCTTGGCACAATGGTGGTAAGCATTGGGTAGTTATGAGCATTCGTTCAATGGTAACCACCCAGAGTAAAAAAAAAATCCTGAGTTGATGAATGTAATTCCTTGTATGTCTCTCTGGTATTATGATGCTTATCTCTGACCTAATGCCTATTCTGACAGACCATTCTGTGTATCGTTGGCACGAAGGTGCCCGCCAAGGGCATTAAGGCAATCCCGGCAGTATTGTGGTCATTCTTGACATTTAGCTGACACCCACTGCACAATGACCTCCAACTGTGGCACAATATCCACATAGGCACAATGCTGGTAATTCCCACAATCCAATGGACATCTATGGCATTGTTATGGTTCTGACGGTAGGGTGACCATACTTGCCATATCATGGGAATGCCCTGCACAATCCTGGTAATTCTTGAAATGGGCAACTATGGCACCCACACCTTCTATAATGCTCGCCCTTGCATTATGGTGGTGATTTATGACATCATGTGGCCACCCACGACATGTTAGTGACACCGAAGCATAATGCTGGTTGTGGCTTAATGGTGTACATTCCTGCCATATTATGGGCAGCCATGGCATGAAGGTACCATGGAACAAATGTAATCATTGTGAATACATTAAAGTTCAAGCACCCTCATAGAAGAGGGGAGCCAATCCTACTGTCCACGCGTAAAGTATATGCTATTCTACCTACTTATCAAACCTCCATAAAATGTAGGATAGGTGGGTTTTTCCAAGTGCTGAAATGTGGGGAAGAGGGCTTAGCAAGGCGAGACATATTGCGTTTGTAAGTTGAGTGGAGAAGTGTGGCTCAATGATTAGAGCGGCAGACCCTGATGCAGAGGTCTAGCCTGGGACCAGGGTTCAATTCCCTGCCTCGGTGGGTCTTGGGCTCAAATTCCACGGACCTGATAATTCTCGCCTCGGTGCCTATTCCAATCATGGAGTCCCACTCGGCAACTCTGGGTAATAGCTTGCTTAATCACCACAACGGCCCCCACAACGCTAAGGATGCCTGGCCTCCACCTTGGGGGTGCCCAGGAATGGATGCCTCACAGGTAAAGCCAGGATGGGTTCCACAGCGGTATTCGTACAAGCGCCTTGAGACCCTTGCGGGTGAGTAGTGCGCTATACAAGTATCAGTTTACATTTACATTACATAAGTTGTGTCTTCTACCCATTTCCAGACCCAATCAGATAAGCTCTGAGAGACGCGAGAGACTTTAGGAACTTCCATGTTAACTTTTAGCAGCAGGGAGCCAGGGGGGGGGGGTCTGGTGGCAGCAAAGATGTGGGCTGTCCACAGCAGGTAACATTCTGATGCACTCTGCAGATTCTAGAATTCTACAGACGGAGACACTGTGAAAAAATCCTACCTGGGGCCCTTTTTAAGTTGGGTTGAATCTTAAAAGTAGAACCCAGGACTTTAGGCCTGATCAATTGTATGAGCGTTGTTTTGAGAAAGAGGTGTTTGAAAGCAGGAGTTTTAGATCTGGATAACATTAGCTGAATTTACAATCGAAACTGCATTTCATGCGGGTTTTTTTGTTCAAAGTATGTGACATTTTTGTAAGAATGCAGAATTGGTGAAACATTGTAAGCTTGTTTTGGTTTCATTCTGTAATTTTAAGTACAATTCGAACTGCATATCGATAAAGGTAAGTTAGTGTAGCTGCTGTCCAGTTTCACTTGCACAACACAGATTGAAGACCTTTTTTTGAGCGATGTGGAACACTCTACAAGCAAAAGTTTTTCTGGCATCTACTTTGAGGATTGAAGTCAAAACTTTCTGCATCGTAGACTCAATGAGACAAACTACTTTTTACGGTTTTTCCTAAATGATATTGCGAATACTTACATGTAGGCCGCAATACATGGCCCCAAGTGGCTTTGCCTTTTGTAGTCTGTAATGGTATAAGGAATCCTGGACTTGGAAACAGACTTGCAGCAGCTAGTGGTCACTTTAGTAGGTCTGCGATCTGTGAATGGAAAGAGAACACATCACCATGTAACCTTATCCATGTGCACCCCAAGCTGAGAGAAGATCAAATTATGTGGCAGAGTTGACTCAGTTATGCGGCAAGAAAAGGCAAATTATGCAGGGTAGTGCTGCACAGTTTGTGACGCTTTTACTTCACTATTTTGTCATTTCTTTCACTGTTTAAACTGCCTTAGCAAAGGTTTCACCTCGCTAGTATCAGGTTAACACTCAAATAGAGCTATGAGATGCTGAGTGGTGCCCATTCAACCATCGAGAAAACCTTCCCCTGCGATGCAACACATTTTCGGCATTTTAGCAAGTTTTTGATTTTTTTGAGTCAGAAGCAATTTTTATGATAAAATCTGCAAATCACGCAACAAATGATGGATTGTGTGGCAAATGTGGCAAATCCACAACTGAGCTTTAAAAATGGTGATTCACACACTATTGAACTGAGCTGCTGTGAATCATTCAGTAACTTAAGTGCCTGTCAATTTTCTCTATGATGCCCTGCCTTCTAGGATCGTGCTTTTATGTTCATCCGTTACAGATTGCACCATGTATGACTGTAAACTATAACAAAGGGCACTGGAATTAAGATAATGTAATTCTACAAGTGTAGATTTTTTTTATGTTCAAAGAATTTGAATTAATTTTTGCAGACAGAGTGTGGATTTACTGTGCATAACACACGAACTACAATTTGCAGATCTCGACAAATTCAAGCAATTTCTAACTCAAAAAATGAAAAGTTATTTTTAAAGAGTGCAGCTTTCTCTACCGCTCTATCTCATTCTACAACCTTGAGTAGAAGTCCTGTGCACACATATAAACATTCTCGGTCCTTCTGTTGGAACCAGATGAGTAAGACAAAAAAAAGTAACTGAGGTCGAAATCCAGCGACTTTAAATGTTAGTTTATAGTTCAATCTTGATCAGTACAAATGACATACAACTAGCCGACACGTGTTTCGTCACATCGTGTGTAGGATGTGACTCTTCAGGGCTGTTGGATTCTACGGGTAGAAAAATGGCGCGCAGGTCACATGCTCATTTCACATACATTCACCACTGCACACACTCACTGCTGCAAGCACTCAATGTACCAGTCAATCTCTCGCTCACAGCTCCCAGCACTCACTGTGTCAGTCAGTCTTTCACTCACAGCTGCGTGCACACTCACTGTCAGCCAGTCTCTCACTCACTGTTGCCAGCACTCACTGTGTCAGTCTCTCAGTCATGATCATAATCATAATAGATTGTACTCAATCTATCAAAATAGACCGTAAAAGTACAAAAAAAGGACAAATATTACAATAAAATAAATACCAATATAATTTCCAGTATATTATTAAAATGCTTCATAAAATAATGATATTAAATCTTCCATCGCACCCCTGTCGAAGACATCCTAGTAATAGTTTTACATTTCGAGCTAAGGTCTGAAGGGAGGGGGAAAAACAAACACCTCAACTAGGGGTCTCCTATACAGACATAACTATTACAATTCTCTTAAAATCATCAATAGTCATTTGAAACGATGTACAGTATCTCAGTCACTGTTGCCAGCACTCACTGTGTCAGTCAATTTACCGGTCACTGCTGCAAGCACCGCCTGTGTCAGTCAGTCTCTCAGTGACTGTTGCATGCACTCACTGTGTCAGTCAGTCTCTCACTCGCTGTTGCCAGCACTCACTGTGTCAGACAGTCTCTCACTTACTGCTGCCCGGACTCACTGTGCCAGTCTCTCACTCACTGTTGCCAGCACTCACTGTGTCAGTCAATTTACCGGTCACTGCTGCAAGCACCGCCTGAGTCAGTCAGTCTCTCAGTGACTGTTGCATGCACTCACTGTGTCAGTCAGTCTTTCACTCGCTGTTGCCAGCACTCACTGTGTCAGTCTCTCACTTACTGCTGCCCGCACTCACTGTGCCAGTCTCTCACTCACTGTTGCCAGCACTCACTGGGTTAGTCAATTTACTGGTCACTGCTGCAAGCACCGCCTGTATCAGTCAGTCTCCCTGTAACTGTTGCATGCACTCACTGTGTCAGTCAGTCTCTCACTCACTGTTGCCAGCACTCACTGTGTCAGACAGTCTCTCACTTACTGCTGCCCGCACTCACTGTGCCAGTCTCTCACTCACTGTTGCCAGCACTCACTGGGTCAGTCAATTTACTGGTCACTGCTGCAAGCACCGCCTGTGTCAGTCAGTCTCTCTGTAACTGTTGCATGCACTCACTGTGTCAGTCAGTCTCTCACTCGCTGTTTCCAGCACTCACTGTGTCAGACAGCCTCTCACTTACTGCTGCCCGCACTCACTGTGCCAGTCTCTCACTCACTGTTGCCAGCACTCACTGGGTCAGTCAATTTACTGGTCACTGCTGCAAGCACCGCCTGTATCAGTCAGTCTCCCTGTAACTGTTGCATGCACTCACTGTGTCAGTCAGTCTCTCACTTACTGCTGCCCGCACTCACTGTGCCAGTCTCTCACTCACTGTTGCCAGCACTCACTGGGTCAGTCAATTTACTGGTCACTGCTGCAAGCACCGCCTGTGTCAGTCAGTCTCTCTGTAACTGTTGCATGCACTCACTGTGTCAGTCAGTCTCTCACTCGCTGTTTCCAGCACTCACTGTGTCAGACAGCCTCTCACTTACTGCTGCCCGCACTCACTGTGCCAGTCTCTCACTCACTGTTGCCTGCACTCACTGTGTCAGTCAATTTACTGGTCACTGCTGCAAGCACCGCCTGTGTCAGTCAGTCTCTCAGTGACTGTTGCATGCACTCACTGTGTCAGTCAGTCTCTCACTCGCTGTTGCCAGCACTCACTGTGTCAGACAGTCTCTCACTTACTGCTGCCTGCACTCACTGTGCCAGTCTCTCACTCACTGTTGCCAGCACTCACTGGGTCAGTCAATTTACCGGTCACTGCTGCAAGCACCGCCTGTGTCAGTCAGTCTCTCTGTAACTGTTGCATGCACTCACTGTGTCAGTCAGTCTCTCACTCACTGTTGCCAGCACTCACTGTGTCAGTCTCTCACTTACTGCTGTCAGCACTCGCTGTGTCAGTCTCTCACTTACTGCTGCCAGCACCTACTGTGTCAGTCTCTCACTTACAGCTGCATGCACCCTCTGCTGTAGTCATTTCCTCACTACTGCTAACTCTGTAACATCCATTCACTATTCATTCATATAATCCTCTACTCACACATCAGTACCGCAGACATTCTCTTCTTTACACTCACAGCTTTAGTGGCCTTCCACTTCTTCCAGTCTGTACTCATTTACTCTTGTACTCTAACTCATTCTTATACTTAGTAATTCATTCACTTCTCCGCTCATTCACTCCTGTACTCTGATGCATTATTTCTCCTGCTCACTTGTTCAGGGCTACACTCATTTAAATCTGTACTTCAATGCAGTCTTCCCGGTATTCACGCACTTACTGAAAAACTCATTTACTCCTTTATGCCCAAGATTTTATTTGTGAACCCGGTGCTGTTTCATTAACTATTGCGCGCATTCACTTCATTCTTTCCTGCACTCATACACTCAGTGCTGCACTCATTCTCTCAAGTAAGTTCACTCCTTCCTTCCTGTACTGTGTAACAGTATACAAGCACAAACTCTCCCATACACGTGTTCTTGTCATCAGGAGCTGCGCTACTATCTGCATAGGTGGATCACAGTCACAAATGAGTGAGCACATTTATCCATCTGTGCCCTCACTCACCCATCCATCCACCAATTGACTCATATTCACACCCACCCAAAAAGACACACTACAATCACTAGTTAATGCAGAAACACTTATAGATTTAAAAGGCCAAACCTATTGGCTTTACCAATGTTTGTTGCTTAAAGTTTCAGCCTGGCCAAAGCCTTTCCCCTCCGGAGTGCAAACACACACATCCAATGCACCCGCGATTCAGTAACATTTTTCTATACCCCCTTTCTCATTAGAATTGGCCATCACTACAGGGACATCTTAAAAATGTTGGGGGCCCTGGGCCAAAGATATTTTGGGGGTCCCTGTTCAGAACAGCTTCGAACTTACAGTACAAGTTAGGCTCTATCACGCCCTCTTTAGCCAGGTCACTGACACTGCACAGACACATTCCCCCAAATATTAAATGTGTTTACAGACTGTGAGATTTGTTTTCAATATTGTACCACAGCAGCCATTCACTAATATTAATGCAAATATTCTGTTACACCCTCCCGTTTTTCATATGTGAGGTACTTTGTATCTAAGAGATCTTTTTTTATGGCTGTTGTATGAAACATGAACACAACATTTCTCTGCAAAATGTCAGTAATAGACTCTACACATCACACACATTAAAAATAAATTAAATAAAAACTGTATTTGGAACACTGTTTAAGAATTATTCAAGGCCATCAGGGCAAGACTCGCTGCAGAACAGAGCCTGAAAGGCTGAGGCCCTGAGTCAGAGCAAACTTTGCGAATGCGTTAAAACGTCTCTGCATCACTGGCAAACACCAGCTCAAATTAAGCATTGCACTGTGCACATCAAATTACTTACAATCGTCGGCCGTTGCAGTCATCAGACAAAACAGCAGCACTGCGCACACCCCCAGCGTGGTCCTGTTCAGCAGCATTGTCCGCGGTCCGTCCGTCCAGCAAGAAAGCGGGCAGGGGAGCATGCAGGCTATATAAGACTGCTCACCTGTGCGCTGGCCGCGACACCTCCTCCTCCTCTCTCGGCAATAGGGGTGGAAACACACTACGTCTTCCTGTCGCACACAGACCACCGACAAAGGAAACTACTCGGAATGGAAATAAAAATCCGGACTTAAAATAGTTGAATGGCTGCTCAGTTTCCTTATCGCGGCCTGCGCGCTCACACCTCCTCTCCCTTCCACCCATGGAGTGTGAACTGCGTGGCACTGCCGTTAGTACAGTAACGTGCAATGAGCAGAGGTAATAATATATAAGTGTGCAGGGCAAAGAGAGGATGTGGCTCAACGACTAGAGCGGCCCCCTTTGAAGCTGGGGAAACGGTTCGGGTCTGCATGGAGGCTAAAACGTCCTGTGATTCTGGGCAAATCACTTACAGCTAGATTCATCAAGCATTTTTGCGGGCGCAAACGGGGCGAATCGCTGAATTCGGCCGTTTGCGCCCGCAAAAATGGCATTTGGAATTCATCAAGTGTCATGAACTCGCAATTTGAAAAATCGCAAAAAATTGCGATTTTTCAAATTGCGATCGCATTTAAGGAATCTCAATTTGAGATTCCTTAAATGCTATTCATGAACCATTAAAAACTTGCGATTTCGCTATTTTTTGCCGCTATTTACAGCAAAGTCTGACTTCGTGGTAAACAGCGAAAACTGAGAAAATGCACTTTTGTGCATTTTTCTCAGTTGTATGTTACACACACACATGTCCTTTGGACATGTGTGCGCGCAACATAAGTCTAAATTTACATTTCAGGGGTGCTACAGGGTGTCCTTTGGACACCCCTGGCACCCTTGAAATCGCATCCTTATTTGCGATTAGCAAATTGATAATCGCAAATAAGGAATAACTCCCCATTCATTGAATGGGGAGTTATTCCTTATTTGCGATTAGCAATTTTCTAATCGCAAATAAGGAATGTGTAGGAATCTCAATTTATTTAGCGATTCCTATATGAATCCCGTTTTGCAAGTCCTTAATAGCGATTCCTTAATAATCGCTATTAAGGACTCGCAAAACGGGACAATGATGAATCTAGCTGTTTTTCTCCCAGGGCCTCATTTATGAAAAGTGACGCATCGCTGCGAGAAAACAGCGATGCGTCACTTTTCATTGCGCCCTCCTTGCGACCCCAATGATGCGTCATATTTTCAATATGACGCATCATTGCGCAAGGACTTACAGACACGTCAGTATTTCTGACGTATCTGTAAGCGCAAAAGTGACGCATTGCTGGTGTGTCACAAAAGTGACGCAACTCCAGCAATGCGTCCTTTCACATGGGGCAAGCCCCTTGTGAAAGGGCCTGCATCAGTCTTACGCCTGCTGTGAGGCAGGCGCAAGATTTTGACGCAACGGCGTCCTAGAAGTGACGCAGTGAAATCTTATAGATTTCACTGCGTCACTTCTACGACCTTTCTTGCGTCAATACGCCCCCCTTGCATACATTATACCTGGCGCAGGTATAATGTGGCGCAGGGGTTTACAAAGTGACGTATCAACCTAGATGCTTCACTTTGTAAATGTGGCGCAACAAGGCGCATTTTTTACGCCACTGGTGCGTCACAAAAAATGACGCACCGGCGGCGTAAAAGTGACGCACAGCCTCATAAATGAGGCCCCCAGTGTCTATAAATGAATTTGTCTGACTGTAACGCAACTGGTGCTCATGTAAAGCGCTCTGATACCTTCGGGGTTGAGTTGGTGCTATAAAAACTACAAAAAAAGCGCAAAACCACATGACCTTTTGCAATTAATTGTGTTGGGTATATTTTTAGCACAGCTTCGCCAATTTGTGTAGCGCCAGCTGATAAACGCTACCAATTCCAAACTCATGAGCACTCATTTTATTTAAAGTGAGCTCTTACCCTAATATACTAATTTACCACCTTGTCAATGGCTTCGTTTATTAAAAGAAAATAATTGTAGGAGCCCAAACTTTTTTTAGGAACCCGCCTCCAGCGATGTGGAATGCAGGAGTTGCCAAATACCAATGCTGAATCGTTCAGATTTCATCTCATGTCTTTTTCTTCTACCATCTTCCTGTTTCTTTATCTCACTTTGACATGCACTTTTTCTCTCTTGCTTTCTTCCTTGGTCACTGTTTCCGATCACTCTCTTGCTTCTTCTACCTCATTTTCTGTCTTCCCCTCTCTTTGCTCTGAGTCTGATGATAAAAAATAACTCCCAGTTTCCGAAATGAGTGAATGAATGAATAAATATATCTTTATTGTTTAAATTATTTAAAACCATAACAATGTCATAATACAAATATGGTATCCATGTAAAATGATTAGAAGTATTTAAAAAAAAAGAAAAAAAAACAAAAAAAACATGTTAATTGTGAGAAGTTCGCCTGATATATGATGTCTTCAATTCTGGGGGCACCTTGTATCAGTCCAAACAATCCCTTATGGTGGTGGTTGTAAGTCAACCTTATAGACAAGTTATCCTAGGGATAGCATGGACTAAGCAGCCTTCATGCTAAACTCAAGAGGGCATGTGAAGCCAGCTGTTTTACCAATCACAATCCTGTAATATCAAATGAAAGGACACCACACAAGTTATATATTATAAAAATATGTGTATTTATTCTCAGAATAATCCTCTATACTCTTTATGAGTCTAGAAGCACAAGCGTTTAAACAAAAGCACAGTAAAACATATGAAAGTTGCACAATTATGGATGAGGCCCAGGGGCCAATCAAACCATATACTAAAATAGTGGTATAGGTATCACTAATCGAACAGTGGTAAGGCCTGAGGCCTTGGGAATCGCTGGGGCTATTCGGGACTAGCAGTGGTGAAGTCGGGAAAAGCCCGCGGGACTCGGGTGCAGCGCTTAAAGCACACGCATGCACCAAAGCAAAGTCAATGGTGCGTAAAAGTTACAAAGTTACTGTTTTAGGAAGTTCCGACTGGACTAGAATTACCAAACTTTAGACTTAGACACTAGAGGTGTATACCAATGCAGGAGCACCGGCGTTCACGAGTTACCGCACTCACAGGAAGCGGGTGCATAGGTGCCAAAGTGTGTCGGGTTTCGTCACGCAGTCTGATGGTGCCTGGAGATGAAGATGCTGCAGGCGTCCAGAAGAGAAGTGTCCGGTTGGATCCAAGGGTGGATCGAAGATGTAGAGTACCTGAACGCAGAGGGGACAGAGTCTGGGTCACTCAGCAGTGACCAGCGTGGAACCAGGAAGGAACCAGGCAATGTCGGACGCAATCAGGTGGTTGTTGTGAAGCTTGTTTCTGCTGCCATGTGGGCTCTGGGGTACCGAGGATGTCCAGGAGTGGACCACAAGCTGTCCCACAAAAGCTCTCGCTGTCGGCGGTGTCGGCTTCCGGATTGGAGCAAACAAACCTTGGCAAGCGCAACCCACGCAGGATTCGAAGATCGCTTCTTACTCGGACCAGCAAGGTCAGAGCGGGTGCTCCTTTTCAGGGGGACGAGGGCCAGTCCAGAGCAACCGGACTGGCAGAGCAAATTCAAAGGTTCATCAGTACTGGGGCTACTAGCCAACAGGCAAGCGACCGGACCAATGCGTCAATCAGCAAAATGCAGAAAGGCCCCACGCAGCACTCGGAAAGTGTGGAGGGGGTAGCTTTGGTGCAAAAGCTGTTCGGGGCTGGGGCTTCTCAAACCCCAATGCACAGCATCGAGGGAGCCTCGGGAGCTGCACGGTCAGCACTTTGCGGTTTTTTCAAGATGGCCGGCCCCACGCTTCAGGTCGCGTCCACGGGTCTCAGATTCCCTGGAACTGTGAATCGGGCTGTTGGAAGGTGGGAAAGCTGGGTCTTGTTGATCTCTGCTGCTTGAGTTCTGGCGGGAACTGCAACAAAACAAATGGTGAGGTGCTGGATGGTGCCTGTTTGCACAGGGTGGTCACTCCTTGACCACAAGGGAGATTCTTCAGTCTTCCACGTCGAGTGGGATGTCGAAGGGTCCAGAGTTCTGTATCAAACTTTCAGTCAGGATATTCTGGCACTGCTCCCACATTTATTCCAAACTAGTGGGCTGGATTACCTGCTAGGTCCCTCCTATGGGTGGGACCCAGGAAGGGGGTGGTTACACCCCTTTCCCTTTGTCCAGTTTCGCGCCAGGACTGGGGCTGGTGTAGCTCATAACCGTTTGAGTAGTTTATGCAAGGGGAAGCCTTGTGCTCCCCAGGCAGTGTCTAGTTTAATTCAACCCACCCTGCCCCAATACACTATCTCCTGTCTGTGGAGGTGTAGCACCTCCCTGCGACAGGAAACCCTTTGTCCAGGCCTCCCCTGCCAAGTTTCGGTCAGCAGTAGGAGGTCAGACTCGTGTCTGTGGCAGCAGCATCCATTTTGTGATGCTGAGGCTCTGGTTAGAATTAACCGCGTTTCAGTAAAGTAACATGTCTTCTCCCTCTGGAAGGGTGGAATGCTACCCCGTCGCCAGTACTGGCGAGGGGGTAGTATTCCAAATCGTATGACACCTTACACGACATGTTTTGATAAAGCCAAACCAAAGTTAGCACATAACCTCGAGGATTATAATGCACTTAAGAGTATATGGTATGGCAATATTCCGGAACAGCTAAGGGAGTTGGTCCCAACAGCTGCAGACAGGCTCAGCTCATGCTAGAGCACATCTCACATAAAACCAAGCACTCTGCCTCCAGGATTGTTAAGGCCTGCCATAGGAGTGACTTATAGGTATATATGTGTCCAGTTGTAGGTTTAGATATAGGTATACTATATCTAAGCAAGGGGTGATTACACCACCTTGCCCCAGCTGCGTGATCAGCCAGTTGTGTCACTTTAAGGACCAGCCAGGGGTGGCAAAAGATATGCTGCAGCCCCTGGTATGCCTTGGATGCACCTATGCCCTGGGCACCTATAGTACACTGTATAGGGGCTGACAAGGTCTCCAGTACCAAATTGGTTATGCACCTAGGGTGCATGGAGTCCATTTTACAAGAGAGCAGATAGCCTGGGGCCCTGATTAGCAGGGTCCCAGGCCAACTAAGTCGAAAACCAGCTAAACACAAGGCAAAAAATCTGGGGTAACCATAGTCAGGTATCCACCCTCCTACATAACCGCCCCCCCCAATCGAAAGGAGATAAGGCTATCCTTGACCAGGTAAGCCTATATTAACTGAGTGGCCATATATGGAGAGACAAGAGAAGGTCCTCCAAAAAGGGCTAGGTTTTGTCCCGACTCCCAAGATTGACGATTTTCTCCAAACTGTGGAGTTACAAAAGTTCTTCAGGAAAATAAGACTGCATGCATTTTTTGATGGGAAACCACAAGAACCCACAGAGGACTCAGGGTTACACAACGCATCTACCTTCACCCCCCATAGCGGCATGGTACCCAGTGAAGTTCTGACGTATGAACAAGCAGTCCTGAGAGACATCAACAAACTAACCAATATTCCATCATACAATAATATGTCGAGAGAAGAAAGAGCGATTCTCGACGCCCTATCCAACGACCCTCTGCTAACGATCAAACAAGCAGATAAAGGTGGCGCTACGGTATTAATGGACACTGTAGATTACGAGACAGAATGTCAAAGACAACTCAATGACACAAAATACTACAAGGCTATTAACCATAACCCCACAGAACGACTCACTTTATCCATTGTGAGTATGGTGGAGTCAGCAGAATGTCAAGGCTGGCTCAGTAAGAAGGAGGCTGAATTCCTTGTAAAAAAGAACCCCAAAGTTCCGTATTTCTATACGTTACCTAAGATACATAAAGGAGTTACCCCAGTCCCGGGACGCCCGATCGTGTCCGGGATCGACTCAGTACTGGAACCACTCTCCAAATTTTGCGATCACTTCTTACAACCTCTAGTAAAACAAATACCTTCCTATATTCAGGACACCACAGACCTATTGTGCCTTTTACAGGATTACAATGAGGCAATATCCATTGATTACCTTCTAACCCTAGATGTTGAGGCCCTCTACACCAACATCCCACAGAGGGCCTCCCTAGGAGTTATAGCCACTGCTTTGGATAAGACTGAATGGAAATCTGCCACGCCCATCAGCTTCATCATGGAATGTGCAGAAAAGGTCCTAACCGAGAATTACTTCGAATTTAAGGGTACATATTACCACCAGATACAAGGTACTTGTATGGGGAGCACGGTAGCCCCCAGTGTAGCGTGTCTGTATATGGCACACTTTGAAGAAACTAACATAGCACCCCCTACCAACCCCTTCCATGAGAACATAAAGCTGTATAAACGTTATATAGATGACATCTTGATCTTCTGGTCCGGCAGCGAAGATTCGTACAAAGAATTTCTTGCATGGATGAATACTCTTAATCAATACTTGTCATTTACTATGACTGTTTCAAATAACCGCATAGCGTTTCTTGATCTCATGATATGTTTGGAAGGTGGTTCCATGAACACAACCCTTTATAAAAAAAGTACTGATCGCAATAGCTTGCTCCATTACAAAAGCCACCATCCCAAAGCCCTCCGGACCAACTTACCGTATGGGCAATTCCTTAGAATACGGCGAAACTGTAGCACCATGGCCAACTACAGAATTGAATCTGCAATTCTTTCAAGGAACCTGATGGAAAGAGGGTACCCTACCAGAGACATAAAAAGGAGTTTAAAAAGAGCTCAGAACAACAATAGGGAGAGCTTGATTGAACCAAGAGAGAGAGACCAGGCTTCCGCCCAACCCATGACTTGTGTGACTACTTTCACACCCATATCCAACAAAGTAAAGAAAATTGTGAAACGCCACTGGTCCATTCTAAACACTGGCACCCTCAATATAGACCAACCAAGGTTTGCCTTTAAAAGGTCTAGGAACATAAAGGATATCCTTATCCATACCAGACCTAACATAAAAAATGAACCTACCCGGCAAGCGACATTATGGGGTTTGCCACCTGTCACCGGACACTACCCATGTGGGAATTGCACGGCGTGCCCTTTCACCAAAAAATACAAATCCATAACTCTTTCTGACACTTTCACTTGGGAAATGAGAGGCCACACAAACTGCAATAGCTCCAACTGTATTTACTTAATCATTTGTCCATGCAACCTATATTATATAGGCATGACAACACGCAGTGTGAAGACCAGGGTATCAGAACATCGAAGCAATTTCAGGTGTAAAAAGAATAACACCAAAATGTGCAAGCATTTCCTGGAAATGCGACATACAGCTGACTCTCTCCAATGGCTTGTCCTAGAAGCCAGTCCCCAGACATCTAAGGAAGGACTGTTCTATAAAGAACAACGTTGGATTCACAGACTTTCCTCCAACGATAAGGGCCTTAACGAAGATATACCATGGGCAAGCCTCTGAGATAACCATTACAGTGAATACATCACTTTAATGCTCCCATAAAAAATGTAACCAGAGTTCAGGCTTGAGAATTCCTCAATCTCATATCCCCCTACATGTCCGAGAACAATCTCATCCATTAGGATATGTAAGATACTCATGTTTCCAAATTATTTTAAAAGATTGGCACCTTATAAACATAATAACTTTGCACACCATTGTATACTCCCTACAATACCCTGGGAGCGAACATTATTATTATTATTAAAAAAATTTTTCCCCTGCTGTAGCTCTCTGTCTACACGAGGTATAGGAGAAAAAGATCTAGTCTCCTTACTGTAGTGCGTTTTTTAACTTAACTACAATAACATAATTACTCATACAATTACACCAATGAGATACTATCTGAGCAATAAAGTAGTATCCCCATTAATACACACATGGATACATGAACGTATAGACACATAGTAGTCCCTGTGCACAAACTAACCATCCACCACTATAAGATGGCCGCCTTCATTGCCATCCAATGGGACCCTCACTTACTTCCTTTATAAACAATCCCAACCCCGCCCACTGCCTCCACCCGGTTCCAGCGGCGATGGGTAGGTGCATAACGCGAAGCTCAGGCATACATCAAGTAAGTGACTACTAATGAGTTTCCTTCCCCTTCCGTAGTCAGTTAAGTTAATACAATTCTGTCCGTTCGTGAATTCAGGTTCACGCCTTTTTAACTAGCGAGATGCGCGCGGTAAACAAATGCCGATTGACCGCTCGCTCTAACATTACATCCGACTACAACATATACAAATGTTGTGCAGTGCGCTCTAACACGCGACCTTACCGGATCAGTAAAATCATTAACATTTGAGAAATAACGGCGCGCCCGCTTGTATAGCTGATACGGGCTCAAGTATGACTGCTTTACGGGAAAATCTTAACGTTCACTATAGCCTAACAGACAAGACGAGCCGCTGGACATAAAAACAACAGCGCGTCTACGTTTACAGTTTACATGGGAACATGTTTAAGGTTGATGAAAAAACTCCGTTTTGAATTTTACCTTTTAAAGCCCGATAGACATCACGAACCACTGATGCACCATATGTAAACATGCTCAAGCTTTTTGCTTTTTTCTTTATTAAGCAGAATCTAAGCAGGGTAACATACAATTACCTGTTCCAAAAAATACAATGGGTTCCGTTTTTCGAAATACAGTCACTGAACCCTATTATTAACAGACCCCCTCACTTAAAAAGGACCCGGGGGAAAGCCCTTCTGTTAACTTTGGTTTGTGAAATGTCCACAAAGTAAGAAATGCGATACTAGATTTTTGCACACATATTTTTGTTAGGGCAGCCTTCTTCAGACACCCATAGAGACCATGCTCCCAGGGGTAGAAACCACAACAGATAGAAACCACGACAGATAGACACCACATCTATTATCTTACCGTATGGAGTTTTCCACCTTTGATCATACGCCTGACCCACATCATCCCTGACAACGCTCTGAGGTCTGATGACATTGTGCCTACATAAAATATGTTAGCAATAAACACTCTTTGTAGTAGGACTGTAGAATATACCTGTGCATATCCATGAATTCCATTGTCCTTAGATTGACAATACCAATAGGACAATATGCTCTGTATAAGACATTACTGAGATCTTTCCCCCTATACATAGCATTGTGGTGGAAGATCTCCTGAAGCTTTACCCGCTGGACACTGTTGTTGTCTGATTGTTTTTAACATTAGGTGAGTCCTTAATAATTGCGTGCAACCAATACCAAATGGGTATTTTATTTTAAAGACAAAATTCTGGTTTTAGCCACCTTCACATGTCACTCCCACTGAATTGCCACTGTTGAGAGTGATTTTCACACTTGTGTAACTCTGCTGCGTCACGCATGAATCACAGCATGCGATTTACACAAGTATCACAGACTGTTATGCATAGTAACACTACTTGTTTGCGATATGTTTTTTATCCCTTCTGTTTTTTCTTCCAATAGGTACTAACAATCGCAACATGAAGAAGGGTAATACAGTTTCCCCCTTTTTCCACTCACTAGGATGGTAGTCATACTAACTCACACACACCATACCTTGTGACAATAGTGTAGACAGTTACATCTTCACTTAGATATTTGCTATATCAGTCCCCTTGGTCCTGAAGAATCGCTCAGTAAATTTTAGAGTAGCGAGAAACATGTCGACCGGACTCTAACACACTCCAGAAGAGAGTAGGAAACATCATTTTCCACTACCCTCCTCTAGGAAATCGGTTTTAACTAAAGCAGTGGCCCTCCTGAATAAATTGCCTCTGGTACCACTAGCTTTATTTTATATCACTCAAACTACGTCTACATTGAATCCGGGCCCCATACCTGCACTTCATCTATACGGCTGTTGGAAAAAGATCTCCGCCAAAGAGCCCCTCTTTGAGGTGTTGCCCGTTGGGTATTGCACCGCCGACCCAACGAGGAGCAAGGCCAAATGATGAAGCATGACACCTGAAAGGGTGTGTGAGGCCACTAAATCCAACAAAATGGATTCCCAGGGTGACCACCTGGCTACCCTGTCCTAATCCACCTGCACTACAGTCCATACCTACACCTTCCTCTACTTATAGGAACATCGCGACTATCTTGGCATTCCATATATGGAGGAACCTGCACTGGCATGGTTACCCCCTGTGTCATGGTCCACCAAGTAATCCCTCACCCTAGGGATATCAGAGGGTCTCCACCATGGGGAATTACTACATGTGGTGTTTTTAGGCAAAGTAAAAGGCTGGTGTTGAGATGGAGTACTGAAGTGAGGCTCCACTAATGTAGGGCTCAGCTTCCTCCAATCATCTTCCACCATGTGTGCCTTTCTTTCCTTGACTGAGTTGCACTGTGCTCTCAGGGTCAACCTCTGGCTACCTAAAGCTGGAGGCTGGGTCTCTTTGGTTGGCTTACTGGAGGGACAGTTCAGGTTTGGGCCCTTTGTGTCCCAGGTTTGGCTGTGCTCAACTGAATCCATCAGTGGGAGGTCCCTAACTAATTTTAAGGGGGATCCCTCAGGAGTTTTTAAAGTTTTCACCTGGCTAGGGCTGCTAGCTTTGGTGCCCCTAATCTGCTGATGGGGGTGCTTTATTTGACAGGGGGCCCTTTGGGGCTCACTGACCTTCCTGACCTCTGTAGCCCTGGGCTGACTGAGGCAGGGTAGAGAGGGGCAGGGTACCTGCTCCAGTCTGGGTCCCACCTGAGAAGGGTCCACTGTCATCAGGGGCTCTGTCAGGCTAGGCCTGACCACCTCTGGGACAGTTCCTTCATCAGGGGTAAGATAATTTCCCTGAGGAGGCTGATCCTTTCCTAAAGTCTGGTGGGAGGGAGATTTCTCTTCCTCCTCAATGCTCTCTGTTTGTGTGAAGTGATCCATAGTTTCAGGCTTCACAACACATGAATCAATTTGAGTTTGGGCTGTGACCATCACAGCCCCACCAACCCTTTCAGGAGGAAAACTCAGTTTAGGTATGGGCTCTGCTAACTTGTTCAGGAAGGGCTTCTGCTAAAGATGGGGCTGAGTCTTGCACAGCCTTACCAACCTTTTCAGGAAGGACATCTTGGATTGGGGCTCAGTCCAACTAAGTCGAAAACCAGCTAAGCACACGGCAACAAATCTGGGGTAACCATAGTCAGGTATCCACCCTCCTACATTAATCATTTAGTCCTAAAGACCGGAAGCGGTATCCTTATCATGAGGCCATTTAAACTTTGTTCATAATTCTGCAACATCATATTATTGTCGAGTTATGGTTTTTGCACATAGTGACATGTAAAACATTAGTTATTTTTTTTAAATAAAATTTCAATACAAATCCTAAACATTATTATTTTGGAAGTGTCACATAATTTTTTTCATAAAATAATAGGAATTTCATCATTTTACAGGTCAGCTGAGGATCTGTTGTGCCAAGTCCTCTAATGATTGCAGATCTACAAGTTGAAATTCCTCTGACATTAAAAGCCTTTTTTAGTTGAGCATCGCGTTTCGTATTTAGGCTGGGGCAGACACATATTAGATGGATATAATCGTGCCATGCTACACCACATAAGCTACAAGATTTGACACTGGTATGCTTCCATGATGGTTGTTCAGCCAGGCTTGGTAGTACTTCACATCTAGTTGCCATTAGCTTGCGTTTCAAGTGGAACGAGTATGTTGCGCCGAGATATTCCGCCGGTCGGAGTGATGTATAGGATTGCACAATCATCCAGCCGTGGGATCTTTTTGCTAAGGTACCTTTGTCTTTCCAATAATTATTGTAATTTTGCCGCCTTGTTTGTTAAGCTACGGAAGATTTGGAAGGAAGGGTTCTGCGCCCATAGTTCCATCGTCTCGGTGTCATTCCACGCCATTTTCAAGAATTTGCCGTAGCTTGAATTTGGATCATCCTGGGCTTGCCACAGGGCATCATTTAATATATTTGATCGATTCTGCCAACATTTATACCAAGTTTTGATTACAGCTTATTTTCTCCCTATTTCCTGCTTGATAAGGCCGAATTCCAGTCGGACCTGTGCCGGAGCTACTGACTGGTAGATTGAAGACTTTTTTGTAGGCCTCTATTTGTAGAGAGTCTAAGATTTTTCCATCTTTACCATTTAACACTATGCTTCCATAGGTTATCGCAGGTAGTAGCTTCGCGGTCATCACTGAAATTAGTGGCATGAATAAAGGACCATATAGCTTCTTTGCGATAGCACAAACAGTGTGAATAATTCCATTTCCTTTTTTTTCAAGATATTGTTTCTGAAATTGAAAGTTTACAGCTAGATTCATCAAGCATTTTTGCGGGCGCAAACGGTGCAAATCACTGAATTCGGCCGTTTGCGCCCGCAGAAATGGCATTTGCAAATCATCAATGGGTCATGAACTCGCAATTTGAAAAATCGCAAAAAATTGCGATTTTTCAAATTACGATCGCATTTAAGGAATCTCAATTTGAGATTCCTTAAATGCTATTCATGAACCATTAAAAAATTGTGATTTCGCTATTTTTTGCCGCTATTTACCGCGAAGTCTGACTTCGTGGTAAATATTCAAAACTGAGAAAAATGCACTTTTGTGCATTTTTCTCAGTTGTATGTTACACACACACATGTCCTTTGGACATGTGTGTGCGCAACATAAGTCTAAATTTACATTACAGGGGTGCTACAGGGTGTCCTTTGGACACCCCTGGCACCCTTGAAATCGAATCCTTATTTGCGATTAGCAAATTGCTAATCGCAAATAAGGAATAACTCCCCATTTATTCCTATGGGCCTTTGGCCCCATAGGAATGAACAAAGGCCCATAGGAATGAATGGGGAGTTATTCCTTATTTGCGATTAGCAATTTGCTAATCGCAAATAAGGAATGTGTAGGAATCGCAATTTATTTAGCGATTCCTACATGAATCCCGTTTTGCAAATCCTTAATAGCGATTCCTTAATAATCGCTATTAAGGACTCGCAAAACGGGACAATGATGAATCTAGCTGAAAGTCTTTTGTCTATGTATACCCCCAAGTACTTATAGGAACTCACTATTTCAAAGTCTCCCCCATTTTGAATTGATACTGATAGCGTGTGCAGTTCGTGATTGACATAGTTTTTGTTTTAGTATTGTTAATTTCCAGTGCGTTGGTATTAGCAAACATCAGGAGTTCATTAAGTGCTCTTTGTAGACCTACTCGGGTCAGGCTGAACAAAACTATATCGTCTGCATATGAGAGATGCATTATGGGCAATGTTCCCAAATGCGGTGGATGTGTATTTGCTTGATCCAGTCGGGGTGAGAGGTCTGCCATAAAGAGGTTAAATAAATGTGGGGCTAATACACAGTATTGTTTTAATCCAATTTCAGTTTGTATCTTTTTGGATAATTTAGTACCATTCGCCATTTTCATACGAACCCACGTGCACGTGTACAGTTGTATTATGGGATGTAATATTGTTTCCGGAAGACCCAGATTCTGTAATTTGGTCCGTAGTAGCGATTTGAAGTCTATAAAACATGATTGTAGTGGTCTTCGCTGGCGTTTGCACTTATCTGCTATTGTGGCAAGGGCTAAAATATTTGTTGTAGTGTCACATCCTTTACGGAATCTGTTTTGGTTTAATGGAATCAGCCCGTTTGTATTTGACCATTCTACCAGGTACTCCAGGATTAGTGAGGCAAAATATTTCGCTTCCACGTCCATAAGTGCAATTAATCCGATAATTTGCCGGATCTGCCCTGTCACCTCTCTTGAAAATCAGATTAATGATTGACCTCTTCCAGCTTGTGGGGAGGGTATTTGTTAAACTGATTTCATTGTAGAGACCTGATAGCGATTTTGCCCAATAGTCGGGATCAGCCCTGAATATGGCCTGGGGGATGCCATTTGGGCCTGGGACCTCATCTTTGCAACCCTTTTTTATTATTCTGGCAATATCTTCTACTGTGTGGCATTGACTTTCCAAGGCTTCGATGGTACCGAGATCTTGTGATCCAGGGTGATTCTTCCCTGAGAGTTCTGGGACAAGAGTTTTGCTGTTAACACTGTTTGCACATTTCGTGGATGATGTGTGATCTTCAAATATTTTATTTAGATGGACTGCCCATACGTTCTCTGATACAGAGGCATTGTTTATCACTTTTTTTTCTTATTGTGCTATTTACTATTTCCCAAAAGAGCCTGTTGTTTCCTTGTTTGGCACTAAAAAGTAGCTTCTTCCAGAGGGTCTCGTGTTGCGCTTTCTGGTCCTTCCAGATTTGGATTTTATACAACCGCTTGATATTCTTTATTTCCCGCCAGGTGTGATTTGGGACTTTATGTGTATTATTTTTCCTCACCGTCTTTCTCAGCTCTTTTCTTAGCGAGTAGACCTTCCTGGACATAATTACATCAGGCTTGAACCTTCTTGTCTGTGCATAATTAATTTTAGGTGCCTGAATCAATAGTGCATTCGCAAAGATGGACCAGCTCTCTACTGGGTTTTTGCCGGATATATTCTTAGCTTCAATTATTTCTTTTGCTAATGCTGTTAGTTCAGGAAGGGTTTCTGCTGACCATCTTATTCTTTTCAGATTTGTTGTAGCCAATTGACCCATCTCTCTGGGGGCCAGATGATGTTTTTGATGGCCTGTTTCCAGTTCGAATAACTGATATGAGTGATCACTTCGAGTAGAATATTTGATTGTATATTTTGTCACGCAAGCACCCTGATATGTCCACCGCGGAGGAGTGTCATCTTTAGTTCTACCATTTAAGACTCGCAAGCCTAGATGTTCTAGTGCCAAGACCAGCTTTTGCCCATTTAAATCATGTCTCTTTATTAATGTGGATGATTGTGGAGGACAGACCATAGCTCGTTGGCCGTTATCAGCTGGTCATCATCATCTGGTGTATGGATTAAATATGAATTGAAGTTGCCGGTAATTATTATCTCCCAGGCTGGATTTTCAAATCTGATAGAAGTGACTAAAAACATCAGTTTTTCAGATTGTGCCTCTTTTTTTCTCGCGTTTGGATGAAAGTAGAGATTTATTAATATTACTGTTGTTTGATTTTTAAGCCCCTGGACCATTTTAATTACTTGTAGGTCTGATGTCATACTCAGTAGTTGTTCTGTTTTTATATTTAGAGCACTTGATATATATATATTGCTAAGCCACCCTTCTGCCTTCCATATTTATGTGTTCTGGTTGCCTTTACTTGGTGGAGTGTACAGTTAGCCACATCCTTGCACTCCATCATCCATGTTTTTTGGAGGGCGATGATGTCATAATACTCCTTATATGCTTGGGCATTATCTTCCTCTAGTTCCTTTTTTGCACCAGCGATATTCGAAGATAGAAATTTTACGATACTATTATTGGTGCTTTTGCCCTTTGTGGCGAGTCATTCTGTTTTCCGAACATTTATGGCTGTAGCCATCCAATTCCATTCGTTAACAATCTTGTTGTGTGGTGGGACTCCCTGTAACATCTTTAGAGGGGTTTATTTTTCCTCTAGCATTTTGTAGTACTGAGTAAACTGGGACGTTCCATCGTTCTTCTTTTGGTTTCATTGGTACAGTTAGTAGAGGTGAGGGATATTGTCTCTTTGTTGGTCTTGTCATTGTGATACCCCAACTTTCGAACTCTTGTCTAGCATTCATTATTAGAGCTACTAAATCATCGCATTTCCAGGTTGATAGTGTTTTTTCCATGGTACTATTTTCTTCTTTATCAATGAATGCAACTGACAGCAGGTCTGAAGTGGTCAAATGCTTTGAGGTAGAAATTTCAGCTATAAGTCTTAAATTCCCTCTATTGAGGAGATCTTGTTGCCCCTGAGAGATATAGTGGGGGGTCAATATGATCTGTTTGATCCAAATAGTTTCTTGATTATTTCCCAATGGTTTAACTATAGGTGCTGAGCATTCAAGTACCTCTCTTTGACTGATTCCATGTCCGTCGCCTGGTCGCCTATTGATTTTGATTATACATTTTTCCTTGGGTACGTCTTATAACGGAGATTTTGTGTGCTCCCTTTCAGTGATGCCCTTTATTTGCACTGGATTGTTCCTAGCATAGGATGATTGCTTCACTGTAGTAAGTTCTGATACCTCTCTTTGATTACTTCCATGTCTGTCACCTATTTGCGTATTGATTTTGATTATCAATTTTTCCTTCAACACCTCTTCTTTTGACAAGTTTCTTAGCTCCATCTCAGTGATGCCCTTTCTTTCCACTGGGTTACTCCTAAAATCCGATGATCGCTTCACTTGAGTCCGTTCTGATACTTCTCTTTGATTATTTCCTGAGCTATCCCGTGTTGGTTTATTGATTTTAATTGTGTAGGTTTCCTTCTTTTCCATTTCATGTGGGGGGTGGCTTTGCTCCATCTCTGGGCTGCTCCTTGTTTGCACAGGATTATTCCTGATGGTGGGTGGTCGCTTCGCGAGAGTTTGTTCCGATGCACATGGGTTTTGAATTTGATTTGTCTGCATCATATTAAGTGATTCGTCCGTTTGTATATTATGACTTATTGAGGTCAACAAGGGCCACGTTTTTGTCTATGATCCTAATCCCATCACTGTTAATCTGTAGTTGATCCTTCCCGGGATTACTGTTATTAATATTGAGACATTCGGCTTTAGTAGAGATCATTGATGTTTCTGCCATAATTGGTACATTTGTGTAACCGGAAATAGAACTTTGTAGGTTTAGTTTTGAGGTCTTACTTATACGATTTGTGTTTATTTCCCCAACATCGTTGATCTTTTTCCTTTTGTTTAGATTGCTTGTTAATATCGCTGGAACATTGCTTAGCTTATCGATTATTGGGCCACATATACAATCTTTGCTTACTACTGCGTATATTTCTCGCTCCTTAATAGTCAGATCCGCTAGCGTTTCCAATTTCGTATTAATTCCTACGATATATGAGGCGTTTATATTAAACAGGTCGATCTGGGTATCTAACTTGTCTGACTGCATATTAAGTACTGTTATTGTGGTTTCTAGCACTTTTTATAATGATGAATATGCTGACTGCTGGATTCCTTCTTTTATTTCCAATACGGGCATACCTCCACTACTATCTCCATTTCTATCTTGTTCCACTACTTTATCTGCTATTAATATGTATTCTGAAAAAGATTTGTGTTGGCACTTTTACGCAGTTGTACCATCAGATCTTGATCACTTTTTTTCATATTGGGACTTTTATTAGGCTCTGAGATTGGATAGGCTGTTCCAATGTACTTTATATTTCAATTATTGGCTGCGTGGGCTCTATCCTTTTTCCTATTGATTCTTTGCTCTTTTTATTCTCTGGGACGTTGGAAGTCTCGGCTTCCAGAGCCTGCAGGAGGTCCGTGTTGTTTGTTAATGAAATTGAGTGCAACCATGAGTTATTTTTTTTAGTGTTTGCAGATTTGGGATTATATGAAGTTTCCACATGTATCTCTTCTGGCATTTTTTTAAATGGTACTAGATTTGATACTGATTTTGGTGTTGAATGTGAATAGTCAGAGTAGTCAGAAGCGTGGACTTAAGCTTGGATGACTAGGTGACTATTGTTCTGTATGTTTTTGATCTCCAAGTTGTTGTTCCCAGATCTTAAAAGATTTGTTTGAGGTTTTAATGGGTTGGGAAGGCCCTCCAGTTGGCCTGTTTCTGAGAAGATAGCTGTCGTGGGATCTTTTAGAAACATACATTTCCAATTGGTAGCCGGTTTCCCAAATATTGAATATTGTAGGGGAATTAGTGGGCTTGTCTTTTCTTGAACTGGTTTCTCAGGTGACTCGTCCATCTCCTTGGATTTCTTGCCACCTTGCTTTCCCACTTTTTGTACCAATGGCTTTCTGGAATGCCCTGACCTCATTTTTTTGCTTCGGATTTGGGCGTTTGATGTTTTATTGCACTCTGTAATACCGTTTATTATTTATAGGAGCAGTGTTCAATAATCGATTACTGCAGCTGTTTCTATGGACTTTTTTGGGATTGTTTTCCTTCCTTGTGGTGTAGGTGTACAATTTTGAACCACGTTATGCCCCTTCTTTGGTCAGGGAAGGGGAAAAACTTCCTGTACCAATCACCGCTGGTCCACTGATCTCCACTGGCTGTAGGTCCAACCTACTACCACATCCTCCGCTACCAGATGTCCATAAGCAATACGTGCATAATTCGTAAATCGACTTTCGTAAGAAACTGCCTCTATCCACCGGCAATCAGAGACCTCTGAAGCTTGCACTTTGCTCTTTTTTTTCCTTGCTTACTTATCCCCCTTTCTTACCCCCACGCTCATTCCCTGAGCGGGAGAGTAAAGGAAGAAATAAAGAAAGAAATAAAGGAAGAAATAAAATTGCTTGGTTAAAAGTGGAGGTATAGGGAGGGTATGGGGAAATCAGTACTCCATGTGCCTCGTCTCTCAATCCTCAGTAGTATTCACCTTGCCACAGAGGCTCCCGCACTAAATCTCTGGCACTTGCTGCAACTGGCTACTGGCTACTGCTATTGGCTGCTGGCTGCTAATTCCACACAGTCACACAGACAATTTAGCTATGAATGCCTCCAGAAGAATTATTGGCTCCTGCCACTTACTTAACCGGGGTTTCTGCTGCATCACCTGCTTTGAAATTGATGTTCATGGCTCCTGCTGCCTTGAAATTAATGTTGGCGGCTTCTGCCGCTTTTGACTTAACTTTCCCGGCTCCTGGCACTTTGAATTCCTGCTCACGGCTACTGCCGCTTTTGACTTAAGGTTTGCGGCTCCTGCCGCTTTGGATTGCTGCTCGAAGCCACTGGAGAGCCATCAAGACACCCCCGCGGCCCCCGCGAATGCAGGCTGCGGCCACTGCTACCGCGCCTGCTTGCTGGCAACTCACCCGTCTTGAAGGTGGCAGTCGAGTCGCAGTCTCTCTCGGGAGCCGAACCAGCTGCTCCCAACACCGGTTCAGGGGGTCCACAAGTAGTGCCTGGCTGGCGGGACACTGCAGCTTTTCTCCGACAGCTTTCCCCGGCAATTTTCACCCGGTAATTCACGGCTCGCGGTTATTGTGCCTCGCTGCGGCCGCCGCTCTATCACTGATCTCTCGCCTCTGCTCCCCTGCTACGCCTGCTCCCCGCATTACTGGGTCACTCGCAAAACCTGGCAGGATCTCGCTGGTATCACCCTATCAGAAATGAGTGGCAGAGCTCACCACCTTTACTGCTAAACCCCGTCCTAGGGGCGGCCTGGAGGGCTAGCTGTCCCAAAATAGCCCCACTCTAGGCACATTCCCAAGAACTGGAGAATGCCCATTTCATTTTTAAAAGGGTATCCTGAATATGATGTCATAATACATCTCAAAACCCCAGCTGACAACAAACAAAAGCAACATTCTGCATATCTATTGTTATCTGGTGCGCCAGTGGGAAGGTCACAGGGTGAGCTTACGCCAGAATTCCCATCCGAAGACATCCTGCAGGTGATAAGGGGCCCCGGGAGCACCAGTGAGCTCTGATGGAACTCCTCTGGACCCCCCAGTGCTGAGTGCGATGTCCAGAGAAATGAACAGTGCAGGTTTTGGCAGTCAGTGGCCAATTTTGGGGAAGGCCTGTGACTAGCGGCGGAGCGTGACATATCGGCACCAGAGGCCTGCTGCAGAGCAAGGCCCAGAGCCTGAGAATAGTGGCAGGAGCGAGTGAGTAGTGAGAGAGCCCCCCAGGGGTGCCTCGAGGATGGACCCTGGGCAATGGAGGTTGGGACCCAGTGGCACTGCGTGTGCTGGAGCCTGGCGGGAGGCCTGACTTTGTGGCAAGGATCTGCCTGTCCTGAGAATCCGCAGTTCAAGGCTGAGGGACGGAGGAGGCACCGCAGCTCAATGGGGAGGTAGGTGCGCTCAGGGTGGAGACCCCACCAGTCTGAACAGTACTCCTGCATGCAGTGGAGCGAAATTATGGAGGCGGCGGCTCCTTGGGAGGTGCGCCCCAAGAGCAGGAAGTGCGGACAATCTCTGTTCCAGATCAGACAGATGGGGGAGCGTCCCCAACAGGCATGAGGACCAGCTGCGGAGGGCGATCTGGCAGTCAAAGGGAGCATAGAGTGTACAAGAGGCGTGGAGGCCATCTGACTCATCAATAAGACTGGGCGTAGTTCACATAGTTTTGCTAGGCGGAACTCTGCGAAGTTACAAAAAAAGTCAGCGAAGTTCCACGAGTGGCGGAGTGCAGTGCAAACTGCAGTTTGTGCTGGTATTTCTACCACTTGGGTAGAAATTCTACCCGAGCTGCAGCTCGCGGTCGCAAACTTGCTTTTTGCGATTGTGAACTTAATGTTTGCAATCGCGAGCGGGAAAATAACTCCTCTGCACATTGTGAAGCAAGAGTTTTCTGCACTCTGCGAGCTCCGCGGAGTGCGGAGTGCAGAAAACTCCGCGAACTGAGCAAATTTCACAGCCCAGTACTACTCATCAATGTCATCCAGCGGCGTACCACAGTCTGGCTAGTCCCCACTACCCCAGTCTCTCTCCCACAGAACTTATTTTCCTCCATTCAAAAACTCCCCTACACCGGCAATGGAGCCTCATGCCCTTCAGTGCCAAGCTACCCCACTTCCCCCACAGCTGGAGCCCTGCATGATCTCAAGAACATCCCCTGGATACAGCATGCCATCAAGCCCACTACCACTCGGCCTTCTACCCCTACAGCCATCACCAGCTCAGGAATCCCTCGAGACCCAAGATCACTACCTGTGAGCGCAACAGCACCCTTAAGGCGTTGTTGAATGAGCACTGCCACAACCCCAGCAATGGCGAGAAGATCCTGCTCTGTACATATGTAATATATATTTGTCCAACGCTATCAATACAACTCTTCTTAATCTTGAGTGAATTTGCAACTTGAATATACGTAACTTTAACCATTAGTATCTGTAGTAGACTCTTATGTACTTACTACCATTCTTTTTATGTGATTTTAGAGTTCATCTTCTGGTATCTGGTATGTTATTCATGTACTCTGAAGTCCTTATGCAACGTAACTAGTTCTATTGTAAACTGCTCTGATACCGTTGGGTAAAGTTCATGCTATATAAAAATGCATAAAGAAATAAAAATTTGCGATTGTTAAAAATGCAGGACTGGGAAAAGAGAGCTTTTTTTTACACTTGATGGCCCTATGAAATGTTTCTTAGGCTCCTAAAATTGCCTGTATGTATAGATGCGGGAATAAAAAAGGATGGATGCACATGTTGCATCACCATCCACAAAACAACAGCACGGTATCTTATGGCACTCCCACTACAACAAATTATAGAGAATGCAGACTCCCAGCAGCAGTCGCAGCCGGCATACCTCGCCGGTGGGGGGATCATGTGTGGGGGGGAATACGCGGGGGTTAATTTAATAACAAATAATTAAATTACACTTACCTTCCCACCGGCTGGGTCCAATGTCGTCTCTGTTCCTGACCTGTTCTCCTGCCCTCCTGCCTCCGGCAGGAACAGGAAGCAGGCAGCCAGTCTCCCACTCCAAAGCCAATCACAACACTGCAAGCAATTTTGTGATTGGTTGGGATGCCAACCAGCCAGAGGCTAATGGCCTAACCATGTTCTCCATGTAGGCTGCATTGCAGCCTACATGGAGAAGGACAGTGTGCGCATGATTGGTTTCTCACTCCTGGGTGGATCCGCTCAGATTCCAACACCGAAATTTGAGAAAAAAGTGTTTTTCTCATTTAAATTTGAGGTTTGAGGGGATTCTTGGTAGGGAATGTTTGGGGACCCATTCAAACCATACCTTGCTGGACTCCCCAGGGTGTCTAGTTTTCAGAAATGTTTAGGTTTGGTAAGTTTTCCTAGATGACCGCCGAGCCCGGGGCCAAAAACCCATGGGACCCCTCCTTGCAAAACCAGTTTGTTTTGTGATAGGTCATTTTGATGTCGCCTCAATAGGTTTTGGGCCCTTGCCTGTCGCGGGTACTTGACCCACCCACACAAGTGAGGTACCATTTTTCTCAGAAGACTTTGGGAAATGCGGGCTTGGTGGAATTTTGTGGATCCAAACAGATTCCTGAATTTTCCACCACAGAAATGGGTTTTTTGTAAACAAATTTTGAGGTTTGCAAGGGCTTCTGGGTAACAGAACCTGGTGAGAGCCAGACCAGTCACCCCATCCTGGATTTCCCTGGGTGTCTAGTTTTCAAAAATGTATAGGTTTGCTAGGTTTCCCTAGGTGCCCGCAGAGCTCGGGTTCAAAGTCGACAGCTAGGCGCTTTGGAAAAAAAGGTTCAGTTTTCTCTATGAAAATGTGGTGTGTCCACGTTGCGTTTTGGGACGTTTCCTGTCGACGGCACAAGGCCTACCCAAACAAGTGAGGTACAATTTTTCTCGGAAGACTTTGGGTAATGTGGGGTGCGTGGAATATCGTGGATGCACGCAGATCCCAGAACTTTCCATCACAGAAATGTGAAGTAAAAGTGTGTTTTTAACTAAGTTTGAGGTTTGCAAGGGATTCTGGGTAACAGAACCTGGTGAGAGGCACACAAGTCACCCCATCCTGGATTTTCCTTGGTGTCTAGTTTTAAAAAATGTACAGGTTTGCTAGGTTTCTCTATGTTCTGGCTGCGCTAGGGCCCAAAATCAACAGGTAGGCACATTGCTAAAAACAAGTCGGTGCCTAGTGGGCTTTCTGCCACCCTGGGCGGAAATCAAGGGGGGGAGGGTTTCTCCGCTATGCCGCCAGGGGGGGAAGAATGACTGTGGCTATTTTTTTGGTGGTGGGGACATTGGTATGCCCATTCTGGGCAGCCCCCACCCCCACACATAAAAAGCCAGCGTAATCGCTGGTGCCTATTGGGCTTCTGCAACCCCCTGGGGCAGATCTGGGGCCACTGCCCCCATCCACCCCAGGGGGGGGCAGAAATACTGTGGCATTATTGGGGGGAGATGTGGGCATTGGCATGAACATTCTGGGCTGACCTCACCTCTGAATTAAAAAAATAATTCTGAGGCCTAGTTGGCTTTCTGGCCCCCGGGGGGGCAGATAAGGGGCTATTGCCCCAATATGTCTCCGGGGAGTGGCATAAAAACTGTGGTAATTGTTTTTGGGGTGGGGCATTATCATGTCAATTCAGGGAAGCCCCCACCTCTACGTTATAAAGAAAATCCCTGCTTTCTAGTGGCCTTTCTGTCCCCCAGGGGGCAGATTTGGGGCTACTGCCCCCGTCCGCCCCCTCGGGGGGCAGAAAGACAGACAAAATGGGCATGCCAATGTCCCCCTACCCCAACATCAATATTTAAAAAATCCTGGTTTTTAGTTGGTTTTCTCCCCCCGGGGAGCAGATTTGGGGCTACTGCCCCCATCTGCCCCCCAGGGGCGGCAGAAAAACTGACATTCCTGGGGAGGGGGGGGGGCATTGCCATGACCTTTTTGGGCAGCCACCACCCCAACGTCAATAAAAAAAACCCTGGTGTCTGGTGGACTTTCTGGCAGATTGGGGGCAACTGCCCCGTCTGACCCCTGGGGGAGCAGAAAGACTGACATTTCTCTGGGGGGTGGGGGCATTGGCATGCCCTTTTTGGGCAGCCCCCACCCCAACTTCAACAAAACATTTAAATCCCTGTTTTTTAATGGGCTTTCTGCCCCCCGGGGGGCATATTGGGGCTACTGCCCCGTCTGCCCCCCCCCCCCAGGGGGTGCAGGAAAACTGTTGTGCCCAAAATAAAATGGGGGGAGCAAAGGCCCTTGCCCAAGGGGCCGCTCCCCCCTTCCTGGTGCTAGTGGGTGGATCCCTGCTTGGAGATCACCCTCCTTGAGCAAACTAGAACTTGTGCTCATGACGGAACCATTCCGTCATGAGCACTGAATGGGTTAAGTTAACCCAGATTGAACAGTGATTGGCAAGCCTAAGAACATCCAACACATCTGTCCATTTTCTGGATGAGCGCCCCCAGAGCGCATTTTCCATGCATATCTACATATGTATCTCTGGTTCCCTCTAGTGAAGCCAGAGCTCCTCCATCTGCACCAACACAGGGCAATACATCTAGCCATGTCACCCGGGATTTTGTGCCATCCGCTACAATGAGCGGCCATGCAGATGTGCAAAAGGAGGTCCAAAACAATCAAGCTACGGCACCAGGGGATATAACCCACCGACCACTCTCATCTGAGGAAGTCTCAAGGGCTCCTTATCAGGTTCCAGAAATAAGAGGCATTCATGCCGCCTCGAATGACGACCCCAGAGGCGACCGCATTCCAATTGTACTCCATCTTCCGCCGGAAGCCTCCCCTCTGGTATTGGCCCTGGCTAGCGTACCCCCACTCTGGGGTAATCAGCGGGAATTAACGTCACAACTGATGGACAAAGGCCTTCATTGGCTCTCATATAATCTACGGAACTAACCCGGAATTCAGTAATCACTAGTTGGCAGATAAAATCATCATGGCCAGGAGAGTGGGGTGGGTGGGTAGCTCTCCAAAGACAATTGGGGAGATTGCGTGGTGGTTAATAACCCTTAGGTGGGTAATCTTGTTCGGGCCAATCTCCACAGGTCTCCTATTAGGGACACTCAAATTATACCTCTACCACTGCAACACTTCTATATACAGGTTCCAAGTTCAGGAGTGGGGAACAGTGGTGGGTTAAAGCCTGTTCATCTCCTTACGAGATATGTGGCTGGCCCCAATATTCCCCAGGGGGTAAGGAGAATCCTATGATTGACCACTATCTCCCTGTGGTAGATTAGCTAGGCCAGCTAGTCTACCACATGGAATATAGATAATACCTTCGACCACCTCCACCCAGGGTAATATGGATAAAAAGAAGATTGCCTTAGCATTCTGGATTGTGGCAAGAATTGCCTCTAAAATAGCCAATGAATAGTTACGTAACCTTTGGCACTCCCTGGAGATCACCTGCTTCCAGGAGACATGGGCTTAGGAGCCAATCTTTTTCCCTGGTTTTCGCACTTTTCATACTGATGCAGTCCCATCTAAATCAGGTAGAGCGAAAGGGGGATTATTAACCTTGACTACTGATATCATCCCTGTTCAAATAAGCAGGTTGGTTCCCCAAATGTCAATTTCCAGCTTCTTCACCTGGAGTTTAAAAATGAGGATCCATGGATTCTAATTAATTTTTATAATAATGAATTCGGGCAAAATATGAAAAAAGTAGCAGAAGGCCTAATTAGGGAGTTAGGGAAAATTACCCGATCCAATAAAAAAGGTCCACCTCACATTATTTGGGTAGGGGATTTTAACATTCACCTATGCAAATATACAGAGTCTAAGGTGCGTGGTTTAACTGATCCCCAAGACAACCCCCTCACACATTTTTTGCATAATGAACATGGTGATACCCTGAATAATTTCCTATATTCAAGTAATCTTGGAATAATCAACAATATAAAATCTGGCATTTTAGAGAAAACATTTAAGGGGGTACACAGGAGTCAACAACTGATTTAATTATAGTCTCACCCACATTAAGTAGAAAAGTGTTTCACTTAGACAACTTGTTTATAGTGAGCATGCTATCTACCTTAGTTCCCTAGATCTCCCCTGTAAGTGAAAGAACATCATCTGGTTCCAGATAATTAATGCTACTGAGAAAAATGGCTATCGGCTAAAATGGGCACAGGTCAAGAAGCTGAATCTGGGTACTGAAATAATAGTGCATGTATTGTATTGTATTGTAATTGCATTTATATAGGGATTACTATCCCTGACGAGGCGTCAAAGCGCTTTTTCGGCGAGTAGCACCCTACTCCGCGACCCATAGAGGATTAGTGTTGAAATAGTATAGTGGTGGATAGGTTACTCAGCTATTTGGATTTGGAATGATAGCAGAAGGATAGAGGAGGACAAAGGTTTGTATTTATATATCGCTTGTTGACGCACGCTATTCAAGAAGCCTAGAAAGGATTAGTGGTGAATTAATATGGTGAACTATGAAGTAATTTCAGTGGTGGATATTAATCAGTTATTTGGAGTGAGAAGGATAGTGGAGGGACAAAAGGGAAAGAAAGATTTGCATTCATATAGCACTTGTTACCCCTGATGGGTGTTGAATCGCTTTTCTGGCGAGTAGCACGCCACTCCAGAACCCAAAAAGGATTATTGTTGAAAATTATATGATGTAATTTGAGTAGTGGATATGTTATTCAGTTATTTGGGTAGAGAAGAGTAGGTGTGTGGAATAAAAGAGGGAAAGAGGTTTGTATTTATATAGCGCTTGCTACCCCTGATGGGGTTTTGAAGCGCAAGTAGCACGCTACTCTGGAACTCCTCAGGATTAGTGTTGAATCAGTATGGTGAAACATGAGAGTAATTTTAGTGGTGGATATGTTAGTCAGTTATTTGGATTGAGAAGGTTTGGGGAGGGGTAGAAAAGGAAAAAGGTTTGCATTTATATAGCGCTTGTAACCCTGATGGTGTGTTGAGACTCTTTATTGGCGAGTAGCACGCTACTACCACGGAACCAAGTAAAGGATTAGTGGTGAATTAGTATAGTTGAATATGGAATTTCAGAAGTGAACATGTTAGTCTGTTAATTTTGATTGAAAAGAATAGTGGAGGGAAAAAAGAGTGAAGGATTTTTTTTTTAGGTTTTAGCAGTAGGAGGAGGCTTTTGGATGCGTAAAAAGGAGTTTTGGAGGGGAGGAGTCAGAGGGAAGAGTTTAGAAAGGTTTGTTTTAGGGGATCGGTATAGTAAAAAGATGATGCAAGGAGGGGTAGAGTAGGAAAGAGTCTAGAAAGGGTTATTTTGGCGAGAATAGTAGTGGTATGGGGTTTGGGATAAATGAGAGAGTGGATGTAGAGGATATATTGATAGATGTATAGGATACCCGATTTTTAAAAAAGGTGGGGTAGTGCTTTGTCTGGCTGTGGGGACTATTTTTCCACTCTTAGTCACCCATTTTATAGCCCTTTTAACAAAATTAAACCTGGCACTCACCCGTACCAAACCGGCGAATCTAAATGAATGAATGAATGTATCTTTTTGTGAACACGGTCTGTAAACAAGTCACGAATATCTTCAAGAGACGGTGCGCTAGATACGGCGATTGAGACTGTTTCTGAAAGGTGCAAATGTTTTATTTTGGGCAAGTCTATCACACAGATAGTGTTAGTATGCAAGTAAAATCGCCACTCAAAGTAGGACTGTCACATATAATCAGTATGTCACAGGACCACATTAAATGAGTGGCACATTGAGGGGTCTCCTACCCTAATGTAAGCATGCACACAATTGCAAGCATGCTACCCACAGTATAACCACTCTACACTGATTGGGTATAGGCACTGATTATACTTTGTAACTAAGAATCATGTTGGGTGTATTTATCTCCCATCTCTTTCATCTTTTAAGTGGAGTTTTGGCAGCACGCTGATACACAAATACATCACATATCGCGAGGAGCAGCTACTCTGCTCTCGTCTCACGGAAAGGATAGGGACCTCCCATCCTAGTATTACTCCTCACATAGGGGGTTTTCCAATCTGCCCTGAAGAAAGTCCGGGACCTTTGAGGCCACTCTGGACTGAAACATGTTGGTACTAGGGTCTTAGGACCATAATTACTCCAATAAGACCCATTTTTAGATTTTTATTGACCCAGACAGACCCAAGAATAAAGGGAAACCCGGGGTCTGCCTGAGGTTTTAAATCTTGAAGCCCTCCCTGTCTTTATCTATCTAAAGAGCTCCCAACACTGTGGTTGAGCCCACCCTGACATTTAGGGGTCAGGGTGACCTGATGATGAAGCATGACACCATTAGGGTGTGTGAGGGTAATTAAAATAAAAAGTGCTTTTTCCCAAAACACGTGATTGTGATTAGCACAATCTTACACTAGAGAGGATCCCCTCCTCCCTTAATTTTGGTAGTTTTCCAACTTTTATGACCACTGTGTGGTCATCTGGAGTATTTTTGTGATTCACGTATATGGGGAATGTACACGCCCATTTAAAATCGAGAGGCGAGTTAGGCAGGGCTGTGTCCTCGCCCCGTTCATTTTTCTATCTAAAATAACGGTGTGGAGGCCGCCCTGACCGGAGCTCACATGGACGTGCCCATTTGTGATAACAGGCCTCTTCCGATACTGGTGTACGCAGATGATGCAGTCCTGATTGCAAGGACAGGGGTTGCCTTACAGTCTCATATAACATCATATGCCTCATTTATGGCCTCATTATACCTTAGAGTGAATTAGGCAAAAACATTTCTTGTTATAGCAGGTGCCAGAAGAGAAGAAAAATATCCTCATTTCCAGTTGGCCTCAAAGAAACTTGAAGTGGTAAACTCTTTTTCCTATCTTGGGGTCTTATTTGATAAGAACCACTCTTAGAAAAACCTGGCTGTGGGAAGAGCTTCTGCTATGGAAAGGAGTCTGCAGAGTTTTAAGGGTTTTGCAAGAAAGCTGGGTGCCAGTCCTCTGGGTGCAATTAAAAACATCTATCGAACCAAAATAAAGGCAGTGGTAACATATGGGGCAGGAGTATGGGGCATGGCAAATGCCAACCATCTTCAGAGATTGGAAGACACCTTTTTTTAAAAATCGGGTATCCTTACCCCATTCACACTCAAATTATACCTTACATCTTGAATTGGGATTACCTACTTGCTTGCTTCCATCAGACTGGCCCCAATCCTGCTATGGTTTTCGATCTGGCGTAGGTCCACGGTCAGCTTAACACAACGTATAATCAGTAGCTGTTTGAATCTGGACCACTACAGCAGGATTGGTTGGCTTAGCTATGTAGAGGCTGAATTGATCATGATCGGGCAGGGGAATTTATTCAGGAACCTCCCACTGTGTATGAAGGTCTCGAAGAGGCAAATCATTGAGCTGTATCTCCAAAGGGCTAGCTTTCCACTGAGGGAAAAAAAAACACAAATAACGGGCCGCAATCGTATATGCTCTTATCCCTCCAAGATTGAGCGATGGATTGTCATATCTCTTGTGTATTCGCTTTACTCACCATAGATTTATTCTGTTGCATTTCTGATTGAATTACATCCAACTGACGCTAGCCCACCCAGTGAGGAAGTTTAAACACTCAGATCTGCACCCCTGCCCATGTGATAATCACTCATCTCAATCGGACTTACACATAGTGTTATTCTGCAAGTTTTATTGTACTGAAAGGAAAGCTTTTATGCTCCCGATTTTAAGGCATCACAATTTCACCCAATGCAGCATGGCAAGTATTTTCTAAAGGCACTTCACGATCCCTTTGTTTTCTTCTCTGTAGCATGTTTTTTGTGGGCATGTATGAGAAGGAGGAAGACCTGGGATCCCCTGACTTAAATCGCTGTAAAAATAGGAAAAATTGATTGTATCTAAATGCTGGGGACCTTAGTTACTGGAATTTAAAGTGCACGGCTGCTCCCATACATGACTTTAAATAATACTTTTATTGGCAGAACCCATTCGTGAAATTAATGATTTGTAATGATTTTTAATGTTTTAATCTGAGGTTTTATATGGATATATTTTTATAAGACTGTGTTATGGCAGATTTGATGAATTGATTCTTTTATGATCAGTTTTTTACAAGATATCAAATAAAGAGATTGAAGAAGAACAGACTTGCTTCCTGATACATCTCACACACAGTATAGGCAGTTTTAGGTAGGAGTATCAGCATGACATATATTGATTTCATGATATAATCCCTGCAAAGTTAATATGGTTCAATTGTTCATCTTTTTCACCATTCTTGTAAAGCTTGTTAAAAATGTTGTTTCCTTCTGCAAATTATTTCAACTCATGTTTTTACACAAGAATACAATTGCTTCACTAAATGTTTGGAAAGCCAATAAATGTATTTCTTGTGTCTTCCTTGGGCATGCTTATGTAATATCAAAAGGGTAGATCTGCTTCCACTGTACCCTTGGGGGAATTAGAGTGGTCATGTTCTGAGGTTGCAGAAACCATCCGGTACCCTGCAAGGTAAGGGTTCCAGATGGTGCAGTGCGAGCTTGGTCGGAATTGGGCCAACATACTCTGAATATATGAGTGGACTCAGCCCTCATATTTTGATATTTATGTTGTCCAGGTGCACAGTCCTACTTAGTTAGTAGGAACCATATGACAGCTGTAATGCCACGGACCACAGCAGGCTGGTTTGAATCGAGTTCTTTCTAATCTGCAGGAACTCGTAAATTTAGCTGAGCTCCTTCTTGTTCATAACTACAATTATTAATAAATATGACCCACAGTGGTCAGCTTTCATGCCACACAGGTTCAAAATGGATATAATATAGCTAGACAGCATCCTGGGAATCCATCATATTTGCCACTGTGTTTACACCTTGACTCCTTGATCTACCTCATACTAGAAATTGGCTCACTGAAATGCCATCCACTTGCAAATTGCCTACAACATGCAGTAGAGGACCCCGTGCAACTAGGCCAGGGTTAATATTAAGGGAGTGAGATCCTGTAAATTGGCTCCAATTGCTATTCCTATCTTCCTTTACATTTGCCTGGCTCAATGGGCCTTCCCCTGCCCCAGTCCACAAGGTCTGCAACCTGACTAATATGTTGATGCCAGCCTCTCCGTTGCCCCTCCAAGTCAACCAAGCCTCCAAGAGTTTACTTGTCTAGCTCTGCCAGCATTGGAGGATCTGCTCCTTCCTAGAACTCCCTCGAGATATCACATTTGTGATCACCATAATGATGTCAGGGCTGGACTCTTCTAAAGCACTAACACTAAAGGCAGTAAGGGGTTAAGTATTTCAGTTGGCTCCAATATACCCTCCCTAAATGTACTATAATAACGCAATAATATCAGCAAGCCTGAGAAGATATGATGCCTCATTTAGGCTTCACAGTCTTATTGGTCCACATAAAATCATGACAGCATAACCTTCTTGATAAAAATGATTAAAAAATGGAATGAAACACCCTACACACATCCAGTGGGCTGCGTCATCAAGTTTCCTCCTCACCCTAACTAAAGTCACTTTGGTCTAGGTAGGTTCTGTGGGAGCTCGTTGAGAAATCATGGGGTTTCTCTTGTGTTCAATACCACCTTCCACAGATATTATAGAGCCATGCTATACACATTTTGTATTATTTAATTCTTTAAGACATCTTCCTGATGATGCAACATATTATCTATAAGGTGGATTAAAGAGCATTTATATTTCTGTCTGGGAGAGGGTAGTAAACAAAGAATTTGAAATGTCCCATAAGCAGCATTTGAACCCTACAAGAAAATAAGAACGATGTAGGAAGGGGGAGGCTCTAGTTGGCGCAGTGTAGCACTAGCGACAAGCAGGGACTCTCTCTTCCTCGTCAGGGCTGAGGGTTACCTTCCAGACAACCTCTGCTTACTCTCTAGGTAGTGTGGCTTAAGCAGTCTTAGGCTAATCTTTGGGGCACATAGGGTTAAACATTTGCAATATCACACCATCACAACCAACCCACCACACAATGACACCAAACTGTATTTGTAAAAATATATATCTTTATATAGATTTCAAGCAGGCTTGTAAATACAGTTATCAAACTTTCAATATCGGTTCCAGGTTACTTGAGTTCAGGTTGCCACAGTTCTCTTTTAGCAATACGCAGTCCGTTGGGCCTTCTGCCCAGGTTCGACAAGGTTCAGTGTCTCGTAGCGCCTCAATGCGCTCTCCACGTGGGCCCCGGGGGCCGGGCGCCGTGCGAGCCTCGGTTTCAGAGTAGGCTCGTGTTGGGAGTAGATAGCGCGGTGCGAGCTCAGGTTGCAGGACGCTCGCACCTTGAGAATACAACACAGTACCTTTCGATTCTTTTGGAGCGGTCGGCTTCCAGGGGAGCTGTCCCACGTCGCGTTGCTTTTCCGGGGTCGCTGTTCGCTGCGGCTCTTAGCCGGGCAGGTCACGGGTCATCCGGGGCGGCGGTGTTCTGTGGCGGCAGGGTCCTTCCTTCGACGTTCGCTCCGATCTTGGAGTCGGCGGCTGTGTGGTGGCGGCAAGTGGCAGTACGGTCCCCAAGTGCAGGACGTACCCAGCCAAGTGCCGGTTGCAGCTGTGTGCTCACAGCTGAGCTGTCGGGCAGGATACCGACCAGAGGGGGGGTTTATCATAGGCAGCTGTCCGTCTTCGCAGGTGGCTTGACACAGTCAATCCGGGAGCTTGGACCGGACGGGTCCTCCTTTACTTTGCTCTCGGGCTCCCAGTGCAGGTGCAGTCACGGTGTTCGGGCCAGCGGCGGCTGGACCTCACGTTGCTCTCGCTGGTGCTTTGGGCCCCGGTCACGGTGCTTGGGGGGAGGGGATGTCGATGCCTTGGATACGGGGAGTGTGGCAGGCTTGCCCAGCGCTCCCAGAACCTTCTGTCAGTACTGCAGCGATAAGCAGCACACACAGTCGCTTTCTTCAGGATGTAGCGCCCACTGGTCCTGGGGCGCTGGTCAGGGGGCAAGTTCAGCAGCAAGCCCTTGGAGATCTCTTCAGCAGAGTTTGGCACAAAGTTTCACAAAGCAAAAGTCTCTTGTAGTCTTTCCTTTTCCTCTCCTTCGGCAGCAAGGCACCAGACACAGGCAAGAGTCAACCCTCTTCCTTGTCCTTCCCGGTCCTTCTCGTTGGGCAGAGTTCCTTCTGTAGCACAAACAGGATCTAATTTACAAGGAGCAGGGCTCCTTCTTTTATACTGCATTTCTTTTGTTCTCGCAGGCCAGGGGGGCCTTCGCATAGCCACTTTCAGTCCTTGAGTACTCTGGTGGGTGTACTCCGGCTTCTGCTTTCAGTGTGAGGGGCAGGCGCATCAGACGCCCCACAGGAGGTGGAGCCACCATTGTGTGGACAGGGGCAGCCAGAAGTACCTTGTTGATGGGGCTTCGCCCTTCCTGGGCCAGGTGTCAGCTGAGTCATCAGTCGCTCCCCAGGAGGGTGGAGCCAGCATTGTGGTGGCAGAGCACAGCAAGATTCAGAGTCAAGAGCCACTCCTACCTCCCACTAAGGTGTAATCTGCGCATTCACCACCTGTCATCCCCCAACCCTGTCACTCACACATCCCAGACAGTCAGATACACATACCAGCAGAGGCGGGCTGAAATGGTTAAGCAAGCAAATGCTAACTTTCTAAAAGTAGCATTTGCAAACACAGGATATTAAAATAAACTTTACTAAAAGAAATATTTTATTATTCTGAGTTCAGGCATACTAAACACGACTCTCTACCGTGCTCCCTGAGCCGGCTGGGATTATAGGGTGTAATAATTCCAGCCGCTCGTTCTGGCCTAAAGGAAGCAGGTAGCCTTACAATAGTGAAATACGAATTTAGTTGTAGTTCACTACTAGGACATGCCACGCACATCAGGGCTTGTCCTACCTTACACTTACAATGCACCCTGCCCTCGGGCCTACCATAGGGGTGACTAACATGAAGTTAAGGGAAGGTTTGGCGGCTGGCAAGTGGGTGCACTTGCCCAGCCAGCGTGACAGTAGGCGACTGCACGCGGGGTCTGCAATGGCGGACCCCAGACACATCTTACGGCTGCTTCGGTGGGTGGCGCAACCAGCGCTGCAGGCCCACCAGCAGTATTGGCATCTACAAGCCCTGGCACTCCTGGTGCACTTTACTAGGGACTAACAGTAAATCCAATGAACCAATCATGGACATCAATCACATGTACAATTTACAGTAGGGAGCACTCGCACTGCGGCACGGGTCAGCCGTGGCGCAGTGCCCTGAGTATCGGAAAACCAGCAAAACATCGGAGGCACACCAGCAAAAAGTGGAAGGGAGACTCACGCCAAGGTGCCAGGTCTAACATGTGTCCCCTCCAGCTGAAATGTGGGGGGAACTACCTTCCCCAGGGAGTTCCACATCACTAAGGCGGAAAAATCTGGACAGACCGTCAGCGTTGGCGTGATCGGTGCCAGGGCGGTGTTCCACCGTAAAGTCCATACTCTGTAGAGAAATGGACCACCTCAACAGTTTCGGGTTCTCACCCCTCATCTGCATCAACCATCTGAGGGGCCTGTGGTCCGTCTGAACTCGTGAGTGAGACCCAAACAAGTAGGGTCTTAGCTTCTTCAGCGCCCAGACCACAGCAAATGCTTCACGCTCTATTGCACTCCACCTACTTTCCCGTGGAAGTAACCTCCTACTTATGAAGGCTATGGGTTGGTCAAAGCCCTCCTCAGTCATCTGTGAAAGAACAGCCCCTACACCATGCTCTGAAGCGTCTGTTTGCACTATGAATTCCTTGGAGAAATCAGGAGCCAGGAGCACGGGCGCCGTGCACATGGCAGTCTTCAGGGTGTCAAAAGCCTTCTGACAGGTGTCAGTCCAAATCACATTCCTGGGCTGCTTCTTCGAAGTCAGCTCTGTCAAGGGGGTCACGATCGTGCCATAGCCCTTGACAAACCTCCTGTAATACCCAGTGAGCCCCAGGAAGGCTCTCACTGCAGTCTGGGTCTTGGGGGGTTCCCAAGCCAGGATGGTCTCGATTTTGGGTTGCAAGGGTGCCACCTTGCCACTCCCCACTTGGTGTCCTAAGTACACCACGGAACCCTGCCCAATCTGGCACTTGCTTGCCTTGATTGTGAGGCCTGCTCTGCGCAGGGCCATCAACACTTCCCAGAGGTGTCGCAGGTGTTCTGGCCAGGTGCCACTGAACACCGCAATGTCATCCAGGTAGGCGGCACTGAACTCATCCAGCCCAGCCAACACCTGGTTGACCAATCTCTGAAAGGTGGCAGGGGCATTCTTCATTCCAAATGGCATAACCCGGAACTGGAAATGCCCATCTGGTGTAGAGAATGCAGACCTCTCCTTTGCCCCATCGGTCAAGGCGATCTGCCAGTACCCAGACGTTAAATCAAACGTGCTGAGGAACCGGGCAGCCCCTAGCCGATCAATGAGCTCATCAGCTCTGGGGATGGGGTGCGTGTCAGTCTTCGTGACTGAATTGAGTCCTCTGTAGTCCACACAGAACCGGATTTCGGGTGTGGCTCCCGGCGCAGCAGCCTTTGGGACCAAGACCACGGGGCTGGACCAAGGACTGCTGGAAGACTCAACCACCCCAAGGGCAAGCATCTTGGAGACCTCCTCCTTAATGCAGGCCCGGACCCTGTCAGTCACTCTGTAAGCCTTATGCTTCACAGGTAAGCTGTCTCCAGTGTCCACATCATGGACGCACCAATCTGTGACACTCGGAACCAGGGAGAACAGATCTGGAAACTGCCCCAGCAACTGGCGGCAATCTTCCTGTTGTTCGGGGGTCAGGGTGGGTGAGAGGTTAACTCCATCCACTGACCCATCTTTCTCACAGGCCACTAAGAGGTCAGGAAGAGGCTCCGACTCCTCCTCCATTCCATCATCAGTTGCCAACAACATGCCCACTTCGGACCGTCTTAAGTGGGGCTTGAGGCGGTTGACATGTAGGACCCTCAAAGGGTTCCTGGGCGTCTTCATGTCCACCAAGTATGTCACTGGGCTCTTGCGCTCCACAACCTCAAATGGACCTGTCCACTTATCCTGAAGGGCACAGGGCTCCACTGGGGCCAGGACATACACCTCTTGTCCAGGCTGAAGCTCGACCAGAGTGGCATTCTGGTCGTACCACCGCTTCATTTCCTCCTGGCTCGCTTCCAGATTTGCCTCGGCAAGTTGTCGGAAGCGCCTGGTTTGGTTTCTGAAGGCCAGCATGTAACTATATACATTCTGGGGAGGTTTCCTGGGAGATTGCTCCCAGCCTTCCTTTACCAAACTCAGTGGTCCTCTCACGGGGTGACCGTACAGCAGTTCAAAGGGGCTGAACCCTAGGGACTTCTGGGGTACCTCGCGATATGCAAAGAGCAGGCATGGTAAGAGGACGTCCCACTTACGCCTCATTGGACCTTCCAGGCCCATGATCATGCCCTTCAGGGTTCGGTTGAATCTTTCAACCAACCCGTTTCCTTGGGGATGGTAAGGTGTGGTGAATTTGTACGTTACGCCACACTCTTGCCAAAGGGACTTCATATACTTGGATATGAAGTTGGTCCCCCTGTCGCTCACCACCTCTAGAGGGAATCCTACTCGTGAGAAAATTCCCATCAGTGCACGTCCCACCACGGGGGCCGTCACTGTCCTCAGAGGGATGGCTTCAGGGTACCGGGTGGCATGATCCACCAAGACCAGGATGAACCTGTTGCCCATGGCTGTCTTGGGGTCCAGAGGCCCAACGATGTCAATACCCACTCGCTGGAATGGCGTACCGACCACAGGGAAGGGTTGGAGGGGAGCCTTGTTCTTCCCTCCGCTCTTCCCACTTGCCTGGCAAGTCGGACAGGTTCTACAATGAGCATCTGAGCTCTTGTGCATTTGGGGCCAGTAAAAGTGGGTGACAAGCCTGTCATAGGTCTTGTCCATCCCCAAATGTCCTGCTAAAGGCACATCGTGAGCCAGACCCAGTAGGAAGGCTCTGAACTTCTGGGGTACCCCCAGCACACGGGCTGACCCAGGTTCAGCAGCCTTAGGCTCTGAATACAGGAGGTCGTTCTCCCAGTACACGTAATGTGTCTTGGCCTGAACACCATTGGCCTGGTCTGCAGCCTGCTGCCGCATACCCACGAGAGAAGGGCATTCTTTCTGCTCCTTGCAGAATTCCTCCCTGGAGGGTCCTCCTTCTTGCTGCCAATGGGTCAGCTCAGGCAGGTCCCCCAGTTCGGCAATCTGTTCCCCTGTAGGCTCCAGGGCATCCCCCTCAAGGTCTGCCTCCTCCTGGACCGTGGGAACTTCAGGGGCCGGTTTCCCGCGCCCCCTGCGCCTTCTCCCTAAGGCCGGTTCCTGGGCCTCTCCTTCAGGCCCCAGGACCTCTTGATCACCCCTACTGGCTGCCATTGACCGGGTGGTCACGCACGCCCAGTCAGGCAGACCCACCATCCTCAGGTGAGTCGTCTTCTCCACCTTTTCCCAAGGGGAGTGCTCCAAGTCATTCCCTAGCAAACAGTCAACAGGCATGGTTTTCCTCACACAGACCTGCAGAGTACCAGAGACCCCCCCCCCACTCGAAGGGAACTTGAGCCATCGGACACTGACTCTCTGAATTATCAGCGTTGATAACCCTACGGTAGGCATGGGGTACAACCTGCTCTTGAGACACCAGGTGCTGCCTCACTGCAGTCACACTGGCTCCTGTATCTCTAAGAGCCTCAGCTTCCTTACCATTGATGATCACCACCTGCCCATATTTCTTAGTGTTAGAGGGCAGGTAGTTCGTAGGGATCATCTCACTGTCTCCTAGGGAGACTAGGGTCATGTGAACGGGATCTCCACCCCCCGGGACCATCACTTCTTCTCCTACGTGAACACTAGTCACTTGACGGGGCGGAGCACCAGTAGGTGCTGGTTTTCCAAACAGGCGACACTTGGGGTCACTGGATATGTGCCCCGGCTCACCACATTTGAAACAATTGAAGGGCCCCTTTGGAACAGGTTTACCTGTCGGGGCCCCATTCTGCTTTGGGGGTGGGGGAGGCTGAGAACCTTGCTGCTGGTTCCCTTGGGGATTACTTTGGGGGCCTTTTTGGAACCCTTTCTGTTTTCCCTTGTCCCCCCCACTCTTCTGCTGGGGACCCTGCCCACTCTTGGCGGAGTCTCCCACTGGACCCTTGTGGACCCTGGTGCTGAGCCAGCGGTCCGCCTCCTCAGCAAGCTTCCTCGGGTTGGACAGCTTGCTATCGATCAGGTGTTGGCGTAACTCAGGAAAACAGTGATCAGACAAGTGCTCCCATGCAATTAAATCAAAGAGACCTTGAAAATCATTCACTTTGCTACCCTTCACCCAACCATCCAGTGCTCTGCAAAAATAAGTCACATACTCCACATACGTATTCCCAGGCCGCTTAGTACATCCCCTAAACTTCTGTCTATACAATTCAGGGGTAAGCCCGTACCTGTTCATCAAACCTTCTTTCATGTGGGAATAGGATTTCTGGTTTTCAACGGGCAAATCTAGCAGGGTGTCCCGCCCTTCGCTAAGGAACCTTCCCCACAACCCCGCTCCCCAATCCTTGTCAGGGACCCGGTGGGAGGACATGGCTACCTCGTATGCCCTAAACCATTGTCCTATGTCATCCCCCTTAAAGAACTCTTTAACTACATCTTTGGGAATGTGTACTCTTGACTCTACCTGCACTGGCGTTGTGCTGCCACCAGAGGGAGGATGATCCAAGTTTCTCTCCTTTAGACTCATCTCCCTCATTTTCAACTCATAATCCATTTGGTGCTTTCGCTCTTCCAGCGCCATTCTTTTGGTTTCAAGCTCCAGTTGGATTTTCAATTCTGCCAGCTTCCTTTCGTGATCCCTCGTTTCCTTCCTGTCGGCCAGCTCCTCTGGCGACAGGCCTTTACCAAAGCTGTGCACGCTGTCTTGCCTTTCGAGATCCACCAGATCTACAGGTGCATTCTGCTCCTCAGTTGCCTCCTGCTCCGCGAGGGCATCTTGATCCTCCGGGGCTTTTCTGGACTCTATCCAGGCTTTCAGGGCCTTGTAGAGCTGTGGCTTGTTCTTGCAACCGGTGTGTGGAACCTTGAGTTTCTTGCAAAAAAACTTCAGTTCCGTTCTGGAGTATGTATCCAGCTTTGTGGCGTCCCACTCCACCTCCAACATCTCAGAGGTCGTGGACTCCGCTCCATCCAGGCTCTTCGCGCCCGGCATGGCTTCTTCGCTAGGGATCTTCTCTCGGCAAAATTACAATAAAACCTGTGGCTAAGTAACTGGACTGTAATCACCGTGCAATGGTTAGAAGTTAAGGTATAGACACTGCAAATGTAAATTCGAAAATCCTCACCGCTGCGTCCAATGTAGGAAGGGGGAGGCTCTAGTTGGCGCAGTGTAGCACTAGCGACAAGCAGGGACTCTCTCTTCCTCGTCAGGGCTGAGGGTTACCTTCCAGACAATCTCTGCTTACCCTCTAGGTAGTGTGGCTTAAGCAGTCTTAGGCTAATCTTTGGGGCACATATGGTTAAACATTTGCAATATCACACCATCACAACCAACCCACCACACAATGACACCAAACTGTATTTGTAAAAATATATATCTTTATATAGATTTCAAGCAGGCTTGTAAATACAGTTATCAAACTTTCAATATCGGTTCCAGGTTACTTGAGTTCAGGTTGCCACAGTTCTCTTTTAGCAATACGCAGTCTGTTGGGCCTTCTGCCCAGGTTCGACAAGGTTCAGTGTCTCGTAGCGCCTCAATGCGCTCTCCACGTGGGCCCCGGGGGCCGGGCGCCGTGCGAGCCTCGGTTTCAGAGTAGGCTCGTGTTGGGAGTAGATAGCGCGGTGCGAGCTCGGGTTGCAGGACGCTCGCACCTTGAGAATACAACACAGTACCTTTCGATTCTTTTGGAGCGGTCGGCTTCCAGGGGAGCTGTCCCACGTCGCGTTGCTTTTCCGGGGTCGCTGTTCGCTGCGGCTCTCAGCCAGGCAGGTCACGGGTCATCCGGGGCGGCGGTGTTCTGTGGCGGCAGGGTCCTTCCTTCGACGTTCGCTCCGATCTTGGAGTCGGCGGCTGTGTGGTGGCAGCAAGTGGCAGTAAGGTCCCCAAGTGCAGGACGTACCCAGCCAAGTGCCGGTTGCAGCTGTGCGCTCACAGCTGAGCTGTCGGGCAGGATACCGACCAGAGGGGGGGTTTATCATAGGCAGCTGTCCGTCTTCGCAGGTGGCTTGACGCAGTCAATCCGGGAGCTTGGACCGGACGGGTCCTCCTTTACTTTGCTCTCGGGCTCCCAGTGCAGGTGCAGTCACGGTGTTCGGGCCAGCGGCGGCTGGACCTCACGTTGCGCTCGCTGTTGCTTTGGGCCCCGGTCACGGTGCTTGGGGGGATGTCGATGCCTTGGATACGGGGAGTGTGGCAGGCTTGCCCAGCGCTCCCAGACCCTTCTGTCAGTACTGCAGCGATAAGCAGCACACACAGTCGCTTTCTTCAGGATGTAGCGCCCACTGGTCCTGGGGCGCTGGTTAGGGGGAAAGTTCAGCAGCAAGCCCTTGGAGATCTCTTCAGCAGAGTTTGGCACAAAGTTTCACAAAGCAAAAGTCTCTTGTAGTCTTTCCTTTTCCTCTACTTCGGCAGCAAGGCACCAGACACAGGCAAGAGTCAACCCTCTTCCTTGTCCTTCCCGGTCCTTCTCGTCGGGCAGAGTTCCTTCTGTAGCACAAACAGGATCTAATTTACAAGGAGCAGGGCTCCTTCTTTTATACTGCATTTCTTTTGTTCTCGCAGGCCAGGGGGGCCTTCGCATAGCCACTTTCAGTCCTTGAGTACTCTGGTGGGTGTACTCCGGCTTCTGCTTTCAGTGTGAGGGGCAGGCGCATCAGATGCCCCACAGGAGGTGGAGCCACCATTGTGTGGACAGGGGCAGCCAGAAGTACCTTGTTGATGGGGCTTCGCCCTTCCTGGGCCAGGTGTCGGCTGAGTCATCAGTCGCTCCCCAGGAGGGTGGAGCCAGCATTGTGGTGGCAGAGCACAGCAAGATTCAGAGTCAAGAGCCACTCCTACCTCCCACTAAGGTGTAATCTGCGCATTCACCACCTGTCATCCCCCAGCCCTGTCACTCACACATCCCAGACAGTCAGATACACATACCAGCAGAGGCGGGCTGAAATGGTTAAGCAAGCAAATGCTAACTTTCTAAAAGTAGCATTTGCAAACACAGGATATTAAAATAAACTTTACTAAAAGACATATTTTATTATTCTGAGTTCAGGCATACTAAACACGACTCTCTACCGTGCTCCCTGAGCCGGCTGGGATTATAGGGTGTAATAATTCCAGCCGCTCATTCTGGCCTAAAGGAAGCAGGTAGCCTTACAATAGTGAAATACGAATTTAGTTGTAGTTCACTACTAGGACATGCCACGCACATCAGGGCTTGTCCTACCTTACACTTACAATGCACCCTGCCCTCGGGCCTACCATAGGGGTGACTAACATGAAGTTAAGGGAAGGTTTGGCGGCTGGCAAGTGGGTGCACTTGCCCAGCCAGCGTGACAGTACGCGACTGCACGCGGGGTCTGCAATGGCGGACCCCAGACACATCTTACGGCTGCTTCGGTGGGTGGCGCAACCAGCGCTGCAGGCCCACCAGCAGTATTGGCATTTACAAGCCCTGGCACTCCTGGTGCACTTTACTAGGGACTAACAGTAAATCCAATGAACCAATCATGGACATCAATCACATGTACAATTTACAGTAGGGAGCACTCGCACTGCGGCACGGGTCAGCCGTGGCGCAGTGCCCTTAGTATCGGAAAACCAGCAAAACATCGGAGGCACACCAGCAAAAAGTGGAAGGGAGACTCACGCCAAGGTGCCAGGTCTAACAAACGACTAACCAGGTGCTGTGAGTGGATATCTTGCAGGAGTGACGTTGTTCCGACACTGCCACCAAACTAGTGCTGCCTTTCCTTAACAACATAATACAAGATCAAATGCTGTTGGATAGGAGAGAGGAAGCTATAGGGAAGATCTGGAAGTCCTTGAAGCGGGCCTAGAGTTGTATCTCTCATTGCCTTTCCTATTGCTATCTGCCTGAGTTACTTTTCCTCAGAATGACCTTGAAACAGGGAAGAGAAATTAAGAAATACTAAACCAAAAACTGGCAGTCAAAATGGTGTAAAAAGCATTTTCCAGATGATTTTCAGGCAAGAAGGGGACTGTAACCCTCAAGAAGTACTGTGGTCTACTTGATGGTAGGAAATAGGCTGATATTGCCTGTATTCTAGTACTTCTTTAGATTACTTGAGGATTTTGGAGAGAACTTAGCAGATTGGGAATTGATGGAGACCGCTACAACTGTGTGCCAAGCTGCCATTGCACTTTGGAAACAAACCCTTAAGGTTTACAGGCATCTAGAGAGCTTGATAAATCTGAGAACCTGAAGATCAGGACCAGTGTGTCCAAGAAACGTATTGGGGAGACCTAGCAAGAATGGGCTCGTCGCTAGCAGTATAAACAGAGAAACATAACAGAAACCAGAACAATCTTCTCAAACACTCCTACATGAGAGGGGGTCCTACAATACAGTGGAAAAGGAGATGTCCCAGGAAAGGAAGAAACCATTGATGCCTCTGGGCCCCAGTGGTGGTGCTGATAATGTCACTGTCTAAACCACAGTACAGAGGCTTAGGATTGTTATAGGTATCCTAAATTCAGCAGGATGACTAAATGCACTGATACTGAGCAACCATATATGGAACCAGTCTATGAGAGAATGAAAGCAGGACAGGGTCAAAGTGACTGCATTTGTGGGTCCATTCACTAGTCAGACAACAGTGGGGGATAGACTAGTACCACCAGAACAGTGTCTAAATGGTCAGGCATATAGGAAAATCAGCATACACAATTCTGAGCATGAACGCCCCATCATCTTGGTAAGCTTGGAGGGGCTTGGAGTGAATTCTCAGATAATTGTACCTCTCTACCAATTACTTCTAGTAGTATCCCTATTTAGCAATCATTGTATAGCTTCTGATTTTGGGCCTGTAAGCATTATAACACAGGTTCCCTCTCAGAATATTCTGAGGGTACTGGCCATGAGAATAGGTTCAGGAACCCCAGAGGAAAATTGGGGCTTGTAGACAGTTCCAACCTGCAGTGATGCATCAGGTGGCCCAAGTGTAACCTGCTCTTAGAGAAGAGGTCAAGGAGGCTGATGCTCGAGCTGTCAAATTTGGATTGCAGTAATGGCATACTATAATTGAGACTGGTGATTGGAGACCTATACAATGCAGAGTCCTGGATGGAACAGACAGAGTATGCCACACTTTAAAGGTTTTGTTGTGTACCAACCCTGGAAGCCATGGGTGAACAGGCAAGTATTCCGAGTCAGATTAAAACCCAAGAGTTGAAGTACTAGTCCTAGAATGTCACAGCTGAAATAGTTGAAGTAATATGAGTAACTGCTGCTTGAGACCTCTGAGATTACCTGGAAGTCAATAGGGCCTCAGAAGTGTCTTCAGGCTGTGAGCCAAGATTCAGGGGAAGACTTCCAAATGGAAAAGGCTGGAGTGGATTGTCAAGAGTTTCCTACATAAACTTCAGTGGAGACGTTTGGTATACTTGTTGAGGAAGTTCACACTGCTGACACTGTGAGGATCCTGACGTGTCCTCGAATAAATATATAACTGTATTCTGCATGCGTTTGGAACACATGCCTTCTGAACGCCATCATTTGATCAAACGTGTCTTTTTTAGCACACATTCGTTCAGCACGCAAGTTGGTATAACAACTTGCCTTGGTTGCGAGCGCTGGATTTTGGAATAGTTTTATATACTATTCCAACTCCAGTCTGTGCAACAGTAAGGAAGGTGTTGGAGTTTAAATCCAACACCATTCCACCAATGCTTCCTTTGCAGCAAGTCATTGTAACAACTTGCATGCTGAATGAATGCATGCTAAAGACATGTTTGTTCTTCTGCCGGAGCTGTGAAGGCACAGTGTGATTCCGGCTTCGTCCTAACGGATGCTTCCTGGCTCAAATAGGAATGCTGTAGCTTAACCACTGCTCTAAGGCTGTGTCTTTGCAGAACAATTATTCCACTTGCACAGTGGGATCATTTTAGAATGAGGATTCCAGTGTTCCCCTTTCCTATAGGACCCAAGTTTTTAAGTCTGTGATGACAAGGAAAGTAGTGTACCTCTTGAATGACAGTAATGACTTAGCTCTGGGACCTGTAGTTGACCAAACCTGAGTGAAGCAAAATGACCTGGACCATGTCTGCATGGAACCAGAAACAGTGAGATGTCCCCTTAGCAATCCATAGGATGGAAGTCAGGACAAGGCAGGGAACTAAATATAAAATGTTCATAGGAGAAAGTGTTTGACAATTCCTTTTTTTGTTTGCTTCCCGGTATTGCTGTCCAGCTACCAATGTATGTGTTCTGACTAGAACATAGTAGAATTGGCTAATCCTCATTTTAAGTATTTTACTTTACAGTAAAGCCGTAGTGCCTGGTGCATGAATGTACAATAATGGCATGGAAAGATAAATGTATGATATGGACCGCTTTCACAACTACAATGATGGCCTAGGCCTTTTCACAGGAACGTCTGGGTGTGAGGTTTGTGAAAGATGTATGCTTAGGAAAGGCAGCTGGGGAGGGTTCAGAAACATCATTAACTTGAAAGGGTCAAGGGTGAGGACAGCTCATTCATGGTTAAGTTTAAAAGGAGAATAGGGGAAGAGAAGCCTTTTGTTCCATAGGCCACCTGTAGCCAGTTTGGTGCCAGTCCAGTTGGAGTGGGAGCAGGTCCCAGAACCAGTGTGGTGTAGCTGAGGAGGCGGGGACAGCTCATTTCCCCAAACACACCCCTGGTTTTCACTCAAGCTCCTTTCAGTGGTAGAACGATTCTGCCACTTTGGAGTTTCCTTGGAATAATTCACTTTGAGATGGTTTGCAGTAACGTTAACAGAAGGTGATACCAAGGAAACAACAAGTTGTAAGAGGCTGTCTTCCTGAAGTGCCCCATACCAAGTGGAACAGGACCAGACCCTGCCTGTGGCTTTTACTGGAGTGAGTGCTAACCCCTAAATGCTTCCTCTGACGTCCTAAGAATTGACCATGAGGATCTGATCCAGAAGCTCTGAAAAGGTGGTACTTATTAGATGTTTGGATTTCCTTTCATGCCTGCCCCGCGGTCCCATGAATAGGAAAATGCTTATTATATCAGCCTCACATGGAATACCTATAAATAGCTTTGCATCTCAGACCTCCTTCCCTTTGTGAACATTTATGGAGAGTGGTGTGGGGGTCCTGGAAGATACTCTTTCATGTCTAAGTTTATACTGAATGTTTGCAAGGAGATCTGTGGGACTGTAGTGGCCATCTTGAGTGTGGCCGGTAAAAAAAAACCACTTGGGATCTCCTGCTATGTTATGTAGAACCTAGGAGGAGTTAAGAGCTTCTTATTTGTCTTTGCCTACCTGGCACAATGTCTTTGGGTCGATTTCTCCTGGAGGATCCGTTTCATCTTATGATCCACCAAATCTTCTATCTCTGTTGTTGCTTCTGCAGACATCAGCCCTGTTTTGAAAGAAAAGACAGGAGAGAACATTGCATTATTAAAACTAAGGTAGTGAAAACATGTGCAAGTGTGAATACAGCTTACTTTAAGATAAAGTGACAACCTTGAGCTTCACAAGGAAATTCTAGGCAAGAAAGAGATTGTTAGAATTATAATGGCTCAGGTTAAGAAGAACCCTGAACATTAGCATGAATAGCCAAGAGAATTTTCTTAAGCCCATGAGAAGAAAAGTTTGTTTTTGAGCTAGTGAATCGGAAAGTTTGAGTGGTGTTTTTAAGGTGGTGAATCGGAAAGTTTGCGTGAAAACCAAATCACATTTTTTGGGGGACAACGAAATATAGGTAGGATTTAGTTTCTTACATTATGTGCAGCAATGTCATAAGGAGTAGAAGAAAAGAATGCTCACATACCCACATAAGTGTAGTTGAGGATGCTTGGAAATTGGCAAGAAGAAAATCATTAAGATCAGTTTGAGTAAATAAATGATTGGTGAAAGTGCTAACAAGGTTGTATGTAGAGTTCACTCCATACTGTGGAGATATATGACAGAAGCAGGAGTAAAGAGAGATTATATTGGAAATCAGACTTATCGATTTTAGGAGAAGAGTTAAATAGAGGGTCTAGGAACAAAACCAGAGATTCTGAATAAGAAGGTTAATATTGTTATTGTTGCCTTTTATCTGTGGCTGAAGACCTAGTGGCCCAGCGATTGGAGATTTGCTCAAAGAAGGTAGGGTTCCACAGCTGAGTCGTACAGTTCCTTTTTGTGTCTTCACATTCCCTTTTTTACCCTATCTGACTTCTGGCTGCTGCTAATTTCAGGGTAACATGGGCAACAGTTCTAGGGGTGACTTGTGTTTCAAATTCGTGTGAATGCAAAACACCCGGGCAGGATCTCAAAAGAGAAAAGGTTTGTTTTACGGGTGTTGACACTTCCAAGCCCTCAAGTGTGTCTGCTGGATCTTACGATAAAGGTTACTAATTTCTAAGCAACTTCGTCAGATACAGCATCAAGCTATACCCGCTGGATAATTTTGAGCTCCATAAAAAAGACTAAGGGGCAGATTTGCAAGCCCCTTGCAACACTTTTGCGCTGCCCGTTGCATCACTTTTGTGACAGAGCGGCGGTGTAAACAATGCGCTACGTTGAGCACATTCAGAACTTGACATATCTAGGGAGATGCGTTGTGAGAAGTTGGCCTGATATATGATGTTTCCAATTCTGGAACCACCTTGTATCAGTCCAAACAATCCCTTATGGTGTCTGGTTGTAAGTCAACCTTATAGACAAGCTATCTTAATGGTAGCATAGACTAAGCAGCCTTAAAGGCTAAACTCAAGAGGTCGTGTTAAGCGCGCTGTTTTACCAATCACAATCCTGTAATATCAAATGAAAGGACACCACACAAGTATATATTATAAAAATATATGTGTTTATTTCTAAAATAATCCTCAGTACTCTTTATGAGCAAAGGGGAACAAGCGTTAAATCAAAAGCACAGTATAACCTACAAAGTTGCACAATTATGGATGAGGGCGGGTGGCCACTCAAACCATATATTAAGAAAGTGGTATAAGAGATACCAATCGAACAGTAGTTAGGCCTAGGGCCTAGGGAATCGCTGGGAGCAGTCGGGACTAGCAATGCTGAAGTCGGGAAAAGCCCGCGGGATTCGGGTGCAGCGCTTAAAGCACACCCATGCACTAATGCAAAGTCAACGGTGCGTAAAAGTTACAAAGTTAGAGTTTAAGGATACTTACGCTGAACCTAGAAGGACAAAACTTTAGACACAGACCCTAGAGGTGTGTACCAGTGTGGGAACACTGGCGTTGCTGAGTTACCTCACCCACAGGAAGCGGGTGCATAGGGTCGAAGTGGCGTCGGGTTTCGTCTCGCAGGTTGTTGGTGCTTGAAGCTGAAGATGCTGCAGGCGATGTGAAGGAGAAGTGTCCGGTGTGATCCAAGGGTGGATCGGAGTCGTAAAGTGCCTGAAAGCAGAGGGGACAGAGTCTGGGTCACTCAGCAGTGACCAGGGTGGAACCAGGACGGAACCAGGCAATGTCGGGCGCAATCAGGTGGTTGTCGAGGAGCTTCTCTCTGCTGCCACGTGGGCTCTGGGGCATCTGCGACGTCCAGGAGCGGGTCACGAGCTGTCCCACGCAGGTTCTCACCGTCGGCGCTATCGGCTTCAAGATTGGAGCAAACAACACTTGGCAAGAGCAATCCACGCAGGACTGGAAGATTGCTTCTCACTCGGACCAGGAGGGTCAGAGCGGGTGATCCTTTTCAGAGGAGCGGGTGCAAGTCTGAAGCATTCCAAAACAATAGAGGAAGCGTAGAGGTAATGATAGAATCACCTTCCTGACAGATTTATACAAACAAAAAGATTCTATCAATGTGTGATGGTGATATTTTTTATTTTTATTTTTAATGTATGCAGTGTCATGCTAAACTCTCTCTTATACAATGGAAAGAAGAGAGCACTGTGCGCTTTTTTAAAATACTCCTCACACACTAAAAAAATCCTTTAGTGTCATGCTTCATCATAGGGGTCTTCCCGTCCCTCTACGGGGCGGGGCGTGCTACGACCTACGAACTACGCGGGAGCACTAGTTGTTGTGACAAAGGCTATGTGATGGTGCAGTGTAAGTGGTATCAGTGAAGTGTAGGGACCTAACTAGTGAGTGTGATAAAAAAGGAAAAATTAAAAATTCCCTGGCTAGTAGAAAAAATGAATTTTATTCACTTCTCTGGCTGGGAACATTAAGAAGGGGGTTTTGTGGTAGAGCAATTAGCTTGCTACCTGGTCAACATGTTTCGTAAACAGTCCCCTACTGCCTACTCATCAGGACCTTCTAATGGTCCCTACTGCGAAATGCTCGGTTTGTAAAGTGGTAAGCCTACTGTCCTACAAACTGGCAGCAAAAATCGGCTGCTAGTTTGGGCTACAGGGCATGAGCTGGCCCTACTGAAAACGTGATTGAATTTCAATTTGTAGTCAAAAATATTGACCTATTGCGGTCTCTGTAAAGGAAAAATGGAAAAAAGACAAAGCACATTGTATATGTAAATTTTGGACATTTAAGCACATATCAGCTCTAATATCCAGAATCCCACTGAATCTCACGTTATTGAAGCACGCACTACGGGCTTCATATGTGGAAGGGCGAGTTAAATGTAACTTCCCTGACAGTTCGGTAGTAAATACCAACCGAACAAGTATTGTTTACCTCATTATTGTGAGGGCTGACTCATCTCAAAATACACACACACACACACGTAACTCAATACATACAGCAGCACCCCGAAATGGGGAAGACTCCAAGGAGACCAAAAAACTCTCGATAAAAACAATGAAGGTCTAAAGTTGTCAATGAACAATCTCGCTAGACCAAAGTAAGGATGTAATACATACTGGTTCAACAATTGTTGCATGCCCCATGAGCTGGCAGGCGAAGGGTGTTCCACTCGGTAGACTGTAAAGGAAAACCGCACCCTTACATGAATTACGAGTTCCTCCGTAATTAATTGTTGCCTCCTGGACCAAATTTGTTAAAGACTCATGGTCAGAGTCTGTTACTTACATTTACCGCATGAGTACAATGCCTCGTTCCTACCCTTGTGCCGCTCCGTGGATTACTGGCATCCCGCACTTAGCGGCTTAAAAACAACTTGGTTGCATTGTCATCCCGTCTGCCTCGTGCTGGTGAAACACTAGTCTGCTACCCAAAAAGGCCGCCATCCGCGGGACATCGGGTGGGGAAAAAAAGATTTCTGGCAGTCTTTTTACTAATTCAATTACCTGAGAAGTAAATCAATATTGCAAAATCCAAGCAGATGTTACTGCTTGCTCGTCACCTCGTTTTTTCTTATTTTAGAAAACCAGGGTTTCAACTTGAATGTATATCGATTCAAAATAATTGTTAAAATAATTGGCAGTCACGATGGAGAATTTTTGCACCTGCCAAATGCGTACATTACACTCCTATATGCTCAAAAATGATTCTTGATTGAATGAAAAAAGAGGAATGGCAGACGCAGATGATGGGCTAATGTAGGGCCATAGTTTGATTAAGGCAATGGTTGCTGCACAAGTGTTTGGCACAGGAGGGTCAGAGCGGGTGCTCCTTTTCAGAGGAGCGGGTGCAAGTCTGAAGCAACCAGAATCACAAGTCGTATTTAGGTTTTTGCCGGCACAGGGGCCACAAGCCAGCTGGCAAGTGACCGGGCCAACGCGTCGAGCCAAAGAAAGCAGAAGGGCCCGACGCAGCACTCGTCGAGTGTAGAGGGGTGAGCTTCGGTGCAAAAGTGGCTCGGGGTTGGGGCTTCTCAAACCCCGGTGTACAGCTTCGAGGGTCACTTGTGGACTGCACAGTCAGCATCTCGTGGTCTTTTCAAGATGGCGTGCCCCACGCTTACGGTCGCCTCCACGGTCTCAGCTCTGCAGGGACTGTCGATCGGGCTGTAAGAAGGCAGGCAAGCTTGATCTTGTCGATCGTTGTCGCTCGAGTTCCAGCGGGAACTGCAACAAAGCAGACGTCGAGGTGCTGGATGGTGCCTGTTTGCACAGGGTGGTCACTCCTTGACCACAAGGGAGATTCTTCAGTCTTCTACATTGAGTAGGATGTCGAAGGTTCCAGAGTTTTGTTTCAAATGTTTCATCAGGATAATCTGAGTGCGTTGGCACTGCTCCCATTCTTATACCAATCTAGGGGGCTGGATTACCTGCTAGGTCCCCTCCTATGGGTGGGACCCAGGAAGGGGGTGGATACACCCCTTTCCTTTGATCCAGGCCGTGCTGGGACTGGGGCTGGTCTGCCCCAGAACCGGTTTGGCCGGATTATGCAAGGGGAAGCCTTGTGCTCCCCAGGCAGTGTCTGGTTTCTTTCAAACCTCCCTGCTACAATCCACTATCTCCTGTCTGGGGTGGTGTAACACCACCCTGCGACAGGAAAGCCTTTGTCCAGGCCGCCTCTGCTGAGTTTCAGTCAGCAGCAGGAGGTCAGACTCGTGTCTGTGGCAGAAGCATCCATTTTTTGGATCTGAGGCTCTTTTAAAAATCAACCGCGTTTCAGTAAGTAACATGTCTTCTCCCTCTAGAGGGGTGGAATGCCATCCCCGTCGACCGGACTGTCGAGGGGATAGTATTCCAAATCGTATGACACCTTACACAACATGTTTTGATAAAGCCAAACCAAAGTTGCTATATAACCGCGAGGATTATAAGGCACTTAATAGTATATGGTATGGCATTATCCCGGAACAGCTTAGGGAGTTGTTCCCGACAGCTGCAGACAGGCTCAGCTCATGCTAGAGCTCCATCTCACATTAAACCACGCACTCTGCCTTCAGGATTGATAAGGCCTTCCATAGGAGTGGCTCACAGGCTTATATGTGTCAAGATATAGGTTTAGATATAGGTATACTATATCTAAGCAAGGGGTGATTACACCAACTTGCCCCAGCTGAGTGATCAGCCAGTTGTGTCAATTTAAGAACCAGCCAGGGGTGGCAAAAGCTATGCTGCAGCCCCTGGTAGGTCTTGATGGCACCTATGCCCTGAGGACCTATAGTGCATGGTACAGGGGCTGACAAGGAGTCCATTTCCAATTGGGTTATGTACCTATAGTACATGTATGTGAATTTAGAGAGAGAACAGCAGGCTGGGGGTCTGATTAGCAGGTCCACAGCCTCAGTAAGTCGAAAACCAGTGAAGCAAAAAACAAAAATTTGGGGTGACCATAGGATAGCAGACCCTACTCTACTACACAACCCCCCAGAACCCCCCCCCCCCCCAAACGCAGGGACATTACACTTAACCGTGACCAGATAAATCTTCATGTTCTAAGTGGAAGTACCTGGAGAGACCATCTGCATTACCATGGTCGGTCCCTGGGCGGTGCTCCACTGTAAAGTCCATCCCCTGTAGGGAAATGGACCACCTGAGCAGTTTGGGATTTTCACCCTTCATCTGATTTAGCCACAAGAGGGGCTTATGGTCTGTCTGAATTAGAAAGTGAGTTCCAAACAAGTATGGCCTCAACTTCTTCAGGGCCCAAACCACAGCAAAGACCTCCCTCTCAATAGCTGACCAACGTTTCTCCCTGGGGGTCAGCCTTCTGCTAATAAAAGCAATGGGCTGGTCTTGACCATCTTGATTAAGTTGTGAAAGCACAGCTCCCACCCCCAACTCAGAAGCATCTGTCTGTACAATGAACTGTTTGGAGTAGTCAGGACTCTTCAGGATAGGTGCAGAGCACATGGCCTTCTTCAGGTCATCAAATGCCTTTTGACAGCTAACTGTCCACTGAACCTTTTTGGGCATCTTCTTGGATGTCAAGTCATTCAATGGTGTCACAATGGACCCATAGTTCTTTACAAATTTTCTGTAATACCCAGCCAGGCCCAGGAAGGCTCTGACTTGTGTCTGGGTAGTTGGAGGAGCCCAGTCCTGTATGGTCTGGATCTTTCTCTCCAATGGTTGAACCTGACCCCCACCTACTAGGTGGCCCAGGTACACAACCTTGCTCTGCCCTATCTGGCACTTGGTAGCCTTGATAGTCAGGCCTGCATTTTGCAGGGCCTCCAGAACCTTCTTCAGGTGGATCAGGTGATCCTCCCAGGTGGAGCTAAAGACAGCAATATCATCTAGATATGCTGCACAAAAGTCATCCAAACCAGCAAGGACTTGATTCACCAACCTTTGGAAGGTTGCAGGTGCATTCTTCAAACCAAAGGGCATTACCACAAACTGATAATGTCCACTCGGGGTAGAGAATGCTGTTTTGGCTTTTGACTCTTCAGCTAACCTGATCTGTCAGTAGCCAGCTGTCAAATCAAATGTGCTCAGAAACTTGGCAGAAGCCAACTTATCAATGAGTTCATCTGCTCTTGGAATGGGATGAGCATCTGTCCTAGTGACAACATTGAGACCTCTGTAGTCCACACAAAACCTAATTTCTCTCTTTCCATCTTTGGTATGAGGTTTTGGCACAAGGACCACTGGGCTAGCCCATGGGCTCTCTGATGACTCAATCACTCCAAGCTCCAACATCTTTTGCACCTCAGCCTTTATACAATCCCTGACATGGTCAGGTTGCCTGTAGATTTTATTCTTGACAGGCAGACTGTCACCAGTGTCCACCTCATGGGTGCACCAGTTAGTTTGACTGGGTGTGAGTGAAAACATATGTCTGTGGGCCTGCAACACCTGTCTGCAGCCCACCTGTTGCTGCTCAGTGAGGCTGCCTGCCAAGTCTACACTCTCAACTGAACCATCATCAGGGTTCTGGGAAAGCAGGTCTGGGAGAGGGTCACTCTCTTCCTCCTGATCCCCATCTGTGGTCATGAGGAGACTCATGACCTCCCTGCCAACAAATGCTTTCAAACGATTTACATGGAGCACCCTGTGGGGGCTCCTAGGGGTTCCAAAGTCAACCACGTAGGTGACTTTTCCCTTCTTTTCAACAATAGGGTAGGGTCCAGTCCATTTGTCCTGGAGTGCTGCTGGGACCACTGGCTCCAACACCCACACCTTCTGCCCTGGTTGGAACTCAACCAGAACAGCCTTTTGGTCATGCCAAGCTTTCTGTAATTCTTGGCTGGCCTCCAGGTTTTTGGATGCTCTTTCCATATACTCAGCCATCCTGGAGCGGAGACCAAGTACATAGTCCACAACATCTAGCTTAGGCTTTTTGAGAGGTAACCCCCATCCTTCCTTTACCAAACATAGTGGACCCCTCACAGGGTGGCCAAACAAAAGTTCAAAAGGGCTGTAGCCAACCCCCTTCTGTGGGACCTCTCTGTAAGCAAAGAGCAAGCAGGGTAAAAGGGTGTCCCATTTCCGCCTAAGCTTCTCTGGTAATCCTTTTATCATTCCCTTGAGGGTCTTGTTGAATCTCTCCACAAGCCCATTGCACTGTGGGTGATAGGGTGTGGTAAACTTGTAGTTTACTCCACACTCCTTCCACATTGCCTTTAAGTATCCAGACATGAAGTTGGTACCTCTGTCTGAAAGAACCTCCTTTGGAAAGCCCACTCTTGAGAAAACTGCAATGAGGGCTTTTGCCACAACGGGTGCTGTTGTGGTCCTCAGGGGAATTGCCTCTGGGTACCTGGTGGCATGATCCACTACCACCAGTATAAATCTGTGCCAGATGCTGTTTGAGGATCCATGGGACCCACAATGTCTATTCCAACTCTTTCAAAGGGTACCCCCACCACAGGTAGTGGTATCAGGGGGGCCTTTGTTGTGCCACCGGACTTACCACTGGCTTGGCAAGTGACACAGGAGCAACAAAACTCCTTGACATTTTCTGACATATGAGGCCAGTGAAAGTGAGGGACAAGCCTGTCCCAAGTCTTGTTCTGGCCTAAGTGTCCTGCAAGGGGAATATCATGGGCCAAGGTAAGAAGGAAACCCCTAAACTTCAAAGGTATGACCAACCTCCTGGTGGTACCAGGCTTGGGGTCTCTAGCCTCTGAGTAAAGGAGTCCATCATCCCAATATACTTTATGGGCACCTTGAGCATTCCCTGCAGCCTCAGTAGCTTGCTGTCTGAGGGGTTCAAGTGAAGGGCAATCTAATTGGGCCTGCCCCAGGTCTGCCCTTGAGGGTCCCCCTGTCCCCAGAAACTCAACCTGATCAGGCTCAAGTTCCTCAGAGACAGTCTCCTCTTGGACTGCAGAATCAGCTTCCTGTGAAGTCTGATCCTCAACCTGGGGCAAGTGGGAAGACACAGCCTTAACCCTCTTGATCCTTATCTTGGGTTGTGGTTGGTCTAATGTTTCAAGATCCACCACTGGTTCAGGAAGGCACTTCTTAGCCTGAGACCTTGTCACTGCAAGGACATGAGCTGAAATCCCTAGCATTTCTGCATGAGTCCTGTACTCCACTTCTGACCAAACTGAGCTTTCAAGATCATTGCCTAACAGACAGTCTACAGGGAGGTCTGCACTTACCACAACTTTCTTTAGGCCATTTACCCCTCCACAGGAGAAGTTCACAACAGCCACACTATGTTTAGTAGTGGAGTTGCTTGCATTGGTCACTAGGTAATTCTCACCTAGTACAATCTGTCCAGGGTCCACAAAGTCAGGTGTCACCATAGTGACACTGGCACAAGTGTCCCTGCAGGCCTGAGCCAGTTTCTCATTTATCAAAGGCGCCTGCCTATACTTGCCCAGGTTACCGGGGCTCACAGTAGTGGACAAAGCTAGGTCCACATCATAAAGCAGAACAGCCTGAGTAGGGACTCTGACTAGGCCAGATTCCATCTCAGTACCCAAGGTTAACCCTACTACCCCCTTAGGTTGTGCACTACCACTGCTGACTGTACTAGGGGGTGCAGTTGCTTTAGGAGCTGCAGTGGTAGGAACTGGATTTTTCTTGGTGCATTCACTGCCCCAGTGTGAAACTGATTTGCAGGTATTACACCAAGGTTTCTTTGGGCCATCATTCTTCTTTTTCTTTTTGTCATTTTGGGAACCACCCTCCTTATTACTAGTTTGGGGGCCTGAAGACTTCTGGTCCTTTTCTTTATCTTTCTGATTCCCACCCTTCTGATCTGTTTTCTTCTGGTCACCACCATGGTTCTGGGGTTTCTGCTTAATCCTTGTTCTGACCCATTTGTCTGCCTTGTTTCCCAATTCTCGGGGAGAGGTCAGATCAGAGTCAATAAGGTATTGATGCAACAGCTGGTTCTGACAGTTATTAAGGATCTGCTCTCTCATTATAAGATTGTACAATCCTGTATAGTCTGAGACTTTACTTCCCTGCAGCCAACCCTCCAGAGCCTTAGTGGCACAATCAACAAAATCAGTCCAGTCCTGAGTCTGTGCTTTTTGGGTGTCTCCGAACAACAACCTGTATTGCTCAGTGGTTAGGCCAAACCCTTCAATAAGAGCACTCTTCAGGACAGAGCAGTTTTTGGCATCCTCAGGTCTAACTGTGAGGAGCCTATCCCTCCCTTTCTCAGAAAAGGAGTACCATAAAATTGCAGCTCACTGATCCTGAGGAACCTGCTGTACCATGCAGGCTCTTTCAAGAGCAGTCATCCATTTGTGGATGTCATCCCCTTCCTTGCAGGGGGGCACAATTTTTGTCAGGTTTCTATTGTCATAGCCCCTGTCTTTCTCTCTAGGAATATTGCTGCCACCAGTGGCATCTAAGCCACACAACTTCTGTTCTCTTGCTAAAGCAAGTTTAGCTTGAGCCAAGGCTATCTCTTCCCTCTCTATTTGGAGTTGGACAACCCTCATCCTGGCCCTATGCTCTTTCCTCTGGGGGGAAGTCATTCCCCTTTGAGATTCTCTTGAGACACTAGAAATGTGAGAGTCCCCTGATGGAGATCTCACCCTTCTGTTGCCTGGGAGAATTAGGTTATGGGATCTGGGGAGGTGCTGGCCCTCTCCATTCCCATGTAGGTCTAGGTTGGCCTGGTTAAGCCTGGCCACTACAACCTGGTTACCCCTCTGATCTGATCCTCAGGCTCATCTACTTCTGAGCCCTCGTCCTCCTCTTCCTCCTCTTCTTCTTCCTCTTCTGGAGTATTCTCATTCTCAGGGGTGTTCACTCCATCTCCTAAATCTAAGGGAGCTGCACTCGCCTTATCTAAGTCATCCTTTTCTAGGATGGCTATCAGGGAAGGAATGGTGGGGTTTCTACCCCTTTTTAGCCCCCTTGCAATGCACAAGGCACCCAAGTCTTTGTGGCTAAGTTTGTCATAGCTGGAAGTTGCCTTGGTAAGGTCAACTGTCACAGGGGCAGAGCCTGAAGCTCTTCCTGTGTCAGACATGACTGCTAGTTAGGTGTAAGTGGTGCACTTACCTACACTAAGTGTTTTCCTACTGTACCTTGCTAGTGAGTTGTAGTCAGGGTGTGCTAATCCCTTTAATCTACAACTACTAAGTTCAGTAGAACTTAAATATGCTAAGCTTTTGATTTATATGTACCTAGGGTACTTTATGTGATCTTTCAATTTGATAAAAAGATTGCAATGGTAAAACAACAGCAAGCTCAAATCCGCACCGCTGCACACCAATGTGAGAAGTTGACCTGATATATGATGTTTCCAATTCTGGAACCACCTTGTATCAGTCCAAACAATCCCTTATGGTGTCTGGTTGTAAGTCAACCTTGTAGACAAGCTATCTTAATGGTAGCATAGACTAAGCAGCCTTAAAGGCTAAACTCAAGAGGTCGTGTTAAGCGAGCTGTTATACCAATCACAATCCTGTAATATCAAATGAAAGGACACGACACAAGTATATATTATAAAAATATATGTCTTTATTTCTAAAATAATCCCCAGTACTCTTTATGAGCAAAGGGGCACAAGCGTTAAATCAAAAGCACAGTATAACATACAAAGTTGCACAATTATGGATGAGGGCGGGTGGCCACTCAAACCATATATTAAGAAAGTGGTATAAGAGATACCAATCGAACAGTGGTTAGGCCTAGGGCCTAGGGAATCGCTGGGAGCAGTCGGGACTAGCAATGCTGAAGTCGGGAAAGGCCCGTGGGATTCGGGTGCAGCGCTTAAAGCACACGCATGCACCAATGCAAAGTCAATGGTGCGTAAAAGTTACAAAGTTAGAGTTTAAGGACACTTCTGCTGAACCTAGAAGGACAAAACTTTAGACACAGACCCTAGAGGTGTGTACCAGTGTGGGAACACCGGCGTTGCTGAGTTACCTCACCCACAGGAAGCGGGTGCATAGGGTCGAAGTGGCATCGGGTTTCGTCACGCAGGTTGTTGGTGCTTGAAGCTGAAGATGCTGCAGGCGATGTGAAGGAGAAGTGTCCGGTGTGATCCAAGGGTGGATCGGAGTCGTAAAGTACCTGAAAGCAGAGGGGACAGAGTCTGGGTCACTCAGCAGTGACCAGGGTGGAACCAGGACGGAAACAGGCAATGTCGGGCGCAATCAGGTGGTTGTTGAGGAGCTTCTCTCCACTGCCACGTGGGCTCTGGGGCACCTGCGACGTCCAGGAGCGGGTCACCAGCTGTCCCACGCAGGCTTTCACAGTCAGCACTGTTGGCTTCAAGATCGGAGCAAACAACACTTGGCAAGAGCAATCCACGCAGGACTAGAAGATTGCTTTTCACTCGGACCAGGAGGGTCAGAGCGGGTGATCCTTTTCAGAGGAGCGGGTGCAAGTCTGAAGCATTCCAAAACAATAGAGGAAGCGTAGAGGTAATGATAGAATCACCTTCCTGACAGATTTATACAAACAAAAAGATTCTATCAATGTGTGATGGTGATATTTTTTATTTTTATTTTTAATGTATGCAGTGTCATGCTAAACTCTCTCTTATACAATGGAAAGAAGAGAGCACTGTGCGCTTTTTTAAAATACTCCTCACACACTAAAAAAATCCTTTAGTGTCATGCTTCATCATAGGGGTCTTCCCGTCCCTCTACGGGGCGGGGCGTGCTACGACCTACGAACTACGCGGGAGCACTAGTTGTTGTGACAAAGGCTATGTGATGGTGCAGTGTAAGTGGTATCAGTGAAGTGTAGGGACCTAACTAGTGAGTGTGATAAAAAAGGAAAAATTAAAAATTCCCTGGCTAGTAGAAAAAATGAATTTTATTCACTTCTCTGGCTGGGAACATTAAGAAGGGGGTTTTGTGGTAGAGCAATTAGCTTGCTACCTGGTCAACATGTTTCATAAGCAGTCCCCTACTGCCTACTCATCAGGACCTTCTAATGGTCCCTACTGCGAAATGCTCGGTTTGTAAAGTGGTAAGCCTACTGTCCTACAAACTGGCAGCAAAAATCGGCTGCTAGTTTGGGCTACAGGGCATGAGCTGGCCCTACTGAAAACGTGATTGAATTTCAATTTGTAGTCAAAAATATTGACCTATTGTGGCCTTTGTAAAGGAAAAATGGAAAAAAGACAAAGCACATTGTATATGTAAATTTTGGACATTTAAGCACATATCAGCTCTAATATCCAGAATCCCACTGAATCTCACGTTATTGAAGCACGCACTACGGGCTTCATATGTGGAAGGGCGAGTTAAATGTAACTTCCCTGACAGTTCGGTAGTAAATACCAACCGAACAAGTATCGTTTACCTCATTATTGTGAGGGCTGACTCATCTCAAAATACACACACACACACAAGTAACTCAATACATACAGCAGCACCCCGAAATGGGGAAGACTCCAAGGAGACCAAAAAACTCTCGATAAAAACAATGAAGGTCTAAAGTTGTCAATGAACAATGTCGCTAGACCAAAGTAAGGATGTAATACATACTAGTTCAACAATTGTTGCATGCCCCATGAGCTGGCAGGCGAAGGGTGTTCCACTCGGTAGACTGTAAAAGAAAACCGCACCCTTACATGAATTACGAGTTCCTCCGTAATTAATTGTTGCCTCCTGGACCAAATTTGTTAAAGACTCATGGTCAGAGTCTGTTACTTACATTTACCGCATGAGTACAATGCCTCGTTCCTACCCTTGTGCCGCTCCGTGGATTACTGGCGTCCCGCACTTAGCGGCTTAAAAACAACTTGGTTGCATTGTCATCCCGTCTGCCTCGTGCTGGTGAAACACTAGTCTGCTACCCAAGATGGCCGCCATCCGCGGGACATCGGGTGGGGAAAAAAAGATTTCTGGCAGTCTTTTTACTAATTCAATTACCTGAGAAGTAAATCAATATTGCAAAATCCAAGCAGATGTTACTGCTTGCTCGTCACCTCGTTTTTTCTTATTTTAGAAAACCAGGGTTTCAACTTGAATGTATATCGATTCAAAATAATTGTTAAAATAATTAGCAGTCACGATGGAGAATTTTTGCACCTGCCAAATGCGTGCATTACACTCCTATATGCTCAAAAATGATTCTTGATTGAATGAAAAAAGAGGAATGGCAGACGCAGATGATGGGCTAATGTAGGGCCATAGTTTGATTAAGGCAATGGTTGCTGCACAAGTGTTTGGCACAGGAGGGTCAGAGCGGGTGCTCCTTTTCAGAGGAGCGGGTGCAAGTCTGAAGCAACCAGAATCACAAGTCGTATTTAGGTTTTTGCCGGCACAGGGGCCACAAGCCAGCTGGCAAGTGACCGGGCCAACGCGTCGAGCCAAAGAAAGCAGAAGGGCCCGACGCAGCACTCGTCGAGTGTAGAGGGGTGAGCTTCGGTGCAAAAGTGGCTCGGGGTTGGGGCTTCTCAAACCCCGGTGTACAGCTTCGAGGGTCACTCGTGGACTGCACAGTCAGCGTCTCGTGGTCTTTTCAAGATGGCGTGCCCCACGCTTACGGTCGCCTCCACGGTCTCAGCTCTGCAAGGACTGTCGATCGGGCTGTAAGAAGGCAGGCAAGCTTGATCTTGTCGATCGTTGTTGCTCGAGTTCCAGCGGGAACTGCAACAAAGCAGACGTCGAGGTGCTGGATGGTGCCTGTTTGCACAGGGTGGTCACTCCTTGACCACAAGGGAGATTCTTCAGTCTTCTACATTGAGTAGGATGTCGAAGGTTCCAGAGTTTTGTTTCAAATGTTTCATCAGGATAATCTGAGTGCGTTGGCACTGCTCCCATTCTTATACCAATCTAGGGGGCTGGATTACCTGCTAGCTCCCCTCCTATGGGTGGGACCCAGGAAGGGGGTGGAAACACCCCTTTCCTTTGATCCAGGCCGCGCTGGGACTGGGGCTGGTCTGCCCCAGAACCGGTTTGGCCGGATTATGCAAGGGGAAGCCTTGTGCTCCCCAGGCAGTGTCTGGTTTCTTTCAAACCTCCCTGCTACAATCCACTATCTCCTGTCTGGGGTGGTGTAACACCTCCCTGCGACAGGAAAGCCTTTGTCCAGAAGCCTCTGCTGAGTTTCAGTCAGCAGCAGGAGGTCAGACTCGTGTCTGTGGCAGAAGCATCCATTTTTTGGATCTGAGGCTCTTTTAAAAATCAACCGCGTTTCAGTAAAGTAACATGTCTTCTCCCCCTAGAGGGGTGGAATGCCATCCCCGTCGACAGGACTGTCGAGGGGATAGTATTCCAAATCGTATGACACCTTACACAACATGTTTTGATAAAGCCAAACCAAAGTTGCTATATAACCGCGAGGATTATAAGGCACTTAATAGTATATGGTATGGCATTATCCCGGAACAGCTTAGGGAGTTGTTCCCGACAGCTGCAGACAGGCTCAGCTCATGCCAGAGCTCCATCTCACAATAAACCACGCACTCTGCCTTCAGGATTGATAAGGCCTTCCATAGGAGTTGCTCACAGGCTTATATGTGTCAAGATATAGGTTTAGATATAGGTATACTATATCTAAGCAAGGGGTGATTACACCAACTTGCCCCAGCTGAGTGATCAGCCAGTTGTGTCAATTTAAGAACCAGCCAGGGGTGGCAAAAGCTATGCTGCAGCCCCTGGTAGGTCTTGATGGCACCTATGCCCTGAGCACCTATAGTGCATGGTACAGGGGCTGACAAGGAGTCAATTTCCAATTGGGTTATGTACCTATAGTACATGTATGTGAATTTAGAGAGAGAACAGCAGGCTGGGGGTCTGATTAGCAGGCCCACAGCCTCAGTAAGTCGAAAACCAGTGAAGTAAAAAGCAAAAATTTGGGGTGACCATAGGATAGCAGACCCTACTCTACTACACAACCCCCCAGAACCCCCCCCCCCAAACGCAGGGACATTACACTTAACCGTGACCAGATAAATCTTCATGTTCTAAGTGGAAGTACCTGGAGAGACCATCTGCATTACCATGGTCGGTCCCTGGGCGGTGCTCCACTGTAAAGTCCATCCCCTGTAGGGAAATGGACCACCTGAGCAGTTTGGGATTTTCACCCTTCATCTGATTTAGCCACAAGAGGGGCTTATGGTCTGTCTGAATTAGAAAGTGAGTTCCAAACAAGTATGGCCTCAACTTCTTCAGGGCCCAAACCACAGCAAAGACCTCCCTCTCAATAGCTGACCAACGTTTCTCCCTGGGGGTCAGCCTTCTGCTAATAAAAGCAATGGGCTGGTCTTGACCATCTTGATTAAGTTGTGAAAGCACAGCTCCCACCCCCAACTCAGAAGCATCTGTCTGTACAATGAAATGTTTGGAGTAGTCAGGACTCTTCAGGATAGGTGCAGAGCACATGGCCTTCTTCAGGTCATCAAATGCCTTTTGACAGCTAACTGTCCACTGAACCTTTTTGGGCATCTTCTTGGATGTCAAGTCATTCAATGGTGTCACAATGGACCCATAGTTCTTTACAAATTTTCTGTAATACCCAGCCAGGCCCAGGAAGGCTCTGACTTGTGTCTGGGTAGTTGGAGGAGCCCAGTCCTGTATGGTCTGGATCTTTCTCTCCAATGGTTGAACCTGACCCCCACCTACTAGGTAGCCCAGGTACACAACCTTGCTCTGCCCTATCTGGCACTTGGTAGCCTTGATAGTCAGGCCTGCCTTTTGCAGGGCCTCCAGAACCTTCTTCAGGTGGATCAGGTGATCCTCCCAGGTGGAGCTAAAGACAGCAATATCATCTAGATATGCTGCACAAAAGTCATCCAACCCAGCAAGGACTTGATTCACCAACCTTTGGAAGGTTGCAGGTGCATTCTTCAAACCAAAGGGCATTACCACAAACTGATAATGTCCACTCGGGGTAGAGAATGCTGTTTTGGCTTTTGACTCTTCAGCTAACCTGATCTGCCAGTAGCCAGCTGTCAAATCAAATGTGCTCAGAAACTTGGCAGAAGCCAACTTATCAATGAGCTCATCTGCTCTTGGAATGGGATGAGCATCTGTCCTAGTGACAGCATTGAGACCTCTGTAGTCCACACAAAACCTCATTTCTCTCTTTCCATCTTTGGTATGAGGTTTTGGCACAAGGACCACTGGGCTAGCCCATTGGCTCTCTGATGACTCAATCACTCCAAGCTCCAACATCTTTTGCACCTCAGCCTTTATACAATCCCTGACATGGTCAGGTTGCCTGTAGATTTTATTCTTGACAGGCAGACTGTCACCAGTGTCCACCTCATGGGTGCACCAGTTAGTTTGACTGGGTGTGAGTGAAAACATATGTCTGTGGGCCTGCAACACCTGTCTGCAGCCCACCTGTTGCTGCTCAGTGAGGCTGCCTGCCAAGTCTACACTCTCAACTGAACCATCATCAGGGTTCTGGGAAAGCAGGTCTGGGAGAGGGTCACTCTCTTCCTCCTGATCCCCATCTGTGGCCATGAGGAGACTCATGACCTCCCTGCCAACAAATGCTTTCAAACGATTTACATGGAGCACCCTGTGGGGGCTCCTAGGGGTTCCAAAGTCAACCACGTAGGTGACTTTTCCCTTCTTTTCAACAATAGGGTAGGGTCCAGTCCATTTGTCCTGGAGTGCTGCTGGGACCACTGGCTCCAACACCCACACCTTCTGCCCTGGTTGGAACTCAACCAGAACAGCCTTTTGGTCATGCCAAGCTTTCTGTAATTCTTGGCTTGGCTCCAGGTTTTTGGATGCTCTTTCCATATACTCAGCCATCCTCGAGCGGAGACCAAGTACACAGTCCACAACATCTAGCTTAGGCTTTTTGAGTGGTAACCCCCATCCTTCCTTTACCAAACATAGTGGACCCCTCACAGGGTGGCCAAACAAAAGTTCAAAAGGGCTGTAGCCAACCCCCTTCTGTGGGACCTCTCTGTAAGCAAAGAGCAAGCAGGTTAAAAGGGTGTCCCATTTCCGCCTAAGCTTCTCTGGTAATCCTTTTATCATTCCCTTGAGGGTCTTTTTGAATCTCTCCACAAGCCCATTGCACTGTGGGTGATAGGGTGTGGTAAACTTGTAGTTTACTCCACACTCCTTCCACATTGCCTTTAAGTATCCAGACATGAAGTTGGTACCTCTGTCTGAAAGAACCTCCTTTGGAAAGCCCACTCTTGAGAAAACTGCAATGAGGGCTTTTGACACAACAGGTGCTGTTGTGGTCCTCAGTGGAATTGCCTCTGGGTACCTGGTGGCATGATCCACTACCACCAGTATAAATCTGTGCCAGATGCTGTTTGAGGATCCATGGGACCCACAATGTCTATTCCAACTCTTTCAAAGGGTACCCCTACCACAGGTAGTGGTGTCAGGGGGGCCTTTGTTGTGCCACCTGACTTACCACTGGCTTGGCAAGTGACACAGGAGCGACAAAACTCCTTGACATTTTCTGACATATGAGGCCAGTGAAAGTGAGGGACAAGCCTGTCCCAAGTCTTGTTCTGGCCTAAGTGTCCTGCAAGGGGAATATCATGGGCCAAGGTAAGAAGGAAACACCTAAACTTCAAAGGTATGACCAACCTCCTGGTGGTACCAGGCTTGGGGTCTCTAGCCTCTGAGTAAAGGAGTCCATCATCCCAATATACTTTATGGGCACCTTGAGCATTCCCTGCAGCCTCAGCAGCTTGCTGTCTGAGGGGTTCAAGTGAAGGGCAATCTAATTGGGCCTGCCCCAGGTCTGCCCTTGAGGGTCCCCCTGTCCCCAGAAACTCAACCTGATCAGGCTCAAGTTCCTCAGAGACAGTCTCCTCTTGGACTGCAGAATCAGCTTCCTGTGAAGTCCGATCCTCAACCTGGGGCAAGTGGGAAGACACAGCCTTAACCCTCTTGATCCTTCTCTTGGGTTGTGGTTGGTCTAATGTTTCAAGATCCACCACTGATTCAGGAAGGCACTTCTTAGCCTGAGACCTTGTCACTGCAAGGACATGAGCTGAAATCCCTAGCATTTCTGCATGAGTCCTGTACTCCACTTCTGACCAAACTGAGCTTTCAAGATCATTGCCTAACAGACAGTCTACAGGGAGGTCTGCACTTACCACAACTTTCTTTAGGCCATTTACCCCTCCCCAGGAGAAGATCACAACAGCCACACTATGTTTAGTAGTGGAGTTGCTTGCATTGGTCACTAGGTAATTCTCACCTAGTACAATCTGTCCAGGGTCCACAAAGTCAGGTGTCACCATAGTGACACTGGCACAAGTGTCCCTGTAGGCCTGAGCCAGTTTCTCATTTATCAAAGGCGCCTGCCTATACTTGCCCAGGTTACTGGGGCTCACAGTAGTGGACAAAGCTAGGTCCACATCATAAAGCAGAACAGCCTGAGTAGGGACTCTGACTAGGCCAGATTCCATCTCAGTACCCAAGGTTAACCCTACTACCCCCTTAGGTTGTGCACTACCACTGCTGACTGTACTAGGGGGTGCAGTTGCTTTAGGAGCTGCAGTGGTAGGAACTGGATTTTTCTTGGTGCATTCACTGCCCCAGTGTGAAACTGATTTGCAGGTATTACACCAAGGTTTCTTTGGGCCATCATTCTTCTTTTTCTTTTTGTCATTTTGGGAACCACCCTCCTTATTACTAGTTTGGGGGCCTGAAGACTTCTGGTCCTTTTCTTTATCTTTCTGATTCCCACCCTTCTGGTCTGTTTTCTTCTGGTCACCACCATGGTTCTGGGGTTTCTGCTTAATCCTTGTTCTGACCCATTTGTCTGCCTTGTTTCCCAATTCTTGGGGAGAGGTCAGATCAGAGTCAATAAGGTATTGATGCAACAGCTGGTTCTGACAGTTATTAAGGATCTGCTCTCTCATTATAAGATTGTACGATCCTGTATAGTCTGAGACTTTACTTCCCTGCAGCCAACCCTCCAGAGCCTTAGTGGCACAATCAACAAAATCAGTCCAGTCCTGAGTCTATGCTTTTTGGGTGTCTCTGAACAACAACCTGTATTGCTCAGTGGTTAGGCCAAACCCTTCAATAAGAGCACTCTTCAGGACAGAGCAGTTTTTGGCATCCTCAGGTCTAACTGTGAGGAGCCTATCCCTCCCTTTCTCAGAAAAGGAGTACCATAAAATTGCAGCCCACTGATCCTGAGGAACCTGCTGTACCATGCAGGCTCTTTCAAGAGCAGTCATCAATTTGTGGATGTCATCCCCTTCCTTGTAGGGGGGCACACTTTTTGTCAGGTTTCTATTGTCATAGCCCCTGTCTTTCTCTCTAGGAATATTGGTGCCACCAGTGGCATCTAAGCCACACAACCTCTGTTCTCTTGCTAAAGCAAGTTTAGCTTGAGCCAAGGCTATCTCTTCCCTCTCTATTTGGAGTTGGACAACCCTCATCCTGGCCCTATGCTCTTTCCTCTGGGGGGAAGTCATTCCCCTTTGAGATTCTCTTGAGACACTAGAAATGTGAGAGTCCCCTGATGGAGATCTCACCCTTCTGTTGCCTGGGAGAATTAGGTTATGGGATCTGGGGAGGTGCTGGCCCTCTCCATTCCCATGTAGGTCTAGGTTGGCCTGGTTAAGCCTGGCCACTACAACCTGGTTACCCCTCTGATCTGATCCTCAGGCTCATCTACTTCTGAGCCCTCGTCCTCCTCTTCCTCCTCTTCTTCTTCCTCTTCTGGAGTATTCTCATTCTCAGGGGTGTTCACTCCATCTCCTAAATCTAAGGGAGCTGCACTCGCCTTATCTAAGTCATCCTTTTCTAGGATGGCTATCAGGGAAGGAATGGTGGGGTTTCTACCCCTTTTTAGCCCCCTTGCAATGCACAAGGCACCCAAGTCTTTGTGGCTAAGTTTGTCATAGCTGGAAGTTGCCTTGGTAAGGTCAACTGTCACAGGGGCAGAGCCTGAAGCTCTTCCTGTGTCAGACATGACTGCTAGTTAGGTGTAAGTGGTGCACTTACCTACACTAAGTGTTTTCCTACTGTACCTTGCTAGTGAGTTGTAGTCAGGGTGTGCTAATCCCTTTAATCTACAACTACTAAGTTCAGTAGAACTTAAATATGCTAAGCTTTTGATTTATATGTACCTAGGGTACTTTATGTGATCTTTCAATTTGATAAAAAGATTGCAATGGTAAAACAACAGCAAGCTCAAATCCGCACCGCTGCACACCAATGTGAGAAGTTGGCCTGATATATGATGTTTCCAATTCTGGAACCACCTTGTATCAGTCCAAACAATCCCTTATGGTGTCTGGTTGTAAGTCAACCTTATAGACAAGCTATCTTAATGGTAGCATAGACTAAGCAGCCTTAAAGGCTAAACTCAAGAGGTCGTGTTAAGCGAGCTGTTTTACCAATCACAATCCTGTAATATCAACTGAAAGGACACGACACAAGTATATATTATAAAAATATATGTGTTTATTTCTAAAATAATCCCCAGTACTCTTTATGAGCAAAGGGGCACAAGCGTTAAATCAAAAGCACAGTATAACATACAAAGTTGCACAATTATGGATGAGGGCGGGTGGCCACTCAAACCATATATTAAGAAAGTGGTATAAGAGATACCAATCGAACAGTGGTTAGGCCTAGGGCCTAGGGAATTGCTGGGAGCAGTCGGGACTAGCAATGCTGAAGTCGGGAAAAGCCCGCGGGATTCGGGTGCAGCGCTTAAAGCACACGCATGCACCAATGCAAAGTCAATGGTGCGTAAAAGTTACAAAGTTAGAGTTTAAGGATACTTCCGCTGAACCTAGAAGGACAAAACTTTAGACACAGACCCTAGAGGTGTGTACCAGTGTGGGAACACCGGCGTTGCCGAGTTACCTCACCCACAGGAAGCGGGTGCATAGGGTCGAAGTGGCGTCGGGTTTCGTCACGCATTTTGTTGGTGCTTGAAGCTGAAGATGCTGCAGGCGATGTGAAGGAGAAGTGTCCGGTGTGATCCAAGGGTGGATCGGAGTCGTAAAGTACCTGAAAGCAGAGGGGACAGAGTCTGGGTCACTCAGCAGTGACCAGGGTGAAACCAGGACGGAAACAGGCAATGTCGGGCGCAATCAGGTGGTTGTTGAGGAGCTTCTCTCCACTGCCACGTGGGCTCTGGGGCACCTGCGACGTCCAGGAGTGGGTCACCAGCTGTCCCACGCAGGGTTTCACAGTCAGCACTGTCGGCTTCAAGATCGGAGAAAACAACACTTGGCAAGAGCAATCCACGCAGGACTAGAAGATTGCTTTTCACTCGGACCAGGAGGGTCAGAGTGGGTGCTCCTTTTCAGAGGAGTGGGTGCAAGTCTTGAGCAACCAGAATCACAAGTCGTATTTAGGTTTTCGCCGGCACAGGGGCCACAAGCCAGCTGGCAAGTGACCGGGCCAACGCGTTGAGCCAAAGAAAGCAGAAGGGCCCCACGCAGCACTCATCGAGTGTAGAGGGGTGAGCTTCAGTGCAAAAGTGGCTCAGGATTGGGGCTTCTCAAACCCCGGTGTACAGCTTCGAGGGTCACTCATGGGCTGCACAGTCAGCGTCTCGTGGTCTTTTCAAGATGGCGTGCCCCATGCTTCCGGTCGCCTCCACAGGTTTGATCCAGGCTGCGCTGGGACTGGGGCTGACTGCCCCAGAACCGGTTTGGCCGGATTATGCAAGGGGAAGCCTTGTGCTCCCCAGGCAGTGTCTGGTTTCTTTCAAACCTCCCTGCTACAATCCACTATCTCCTGTCTGGGGTGGTGTAACACCTTCCTGCGACAGGAAAGCCTTTGTCCAGGCCTCCTCTGCTGAGTTCCGGTCAGCTGCAGGAGGTCAGACTCGTGTCTGTGGCAGAAGCATCCATTTTGTGGATCTGAGGCTCTTTTAAAAATCAACCGCATTTCAATAAAGTAACATGTCTTCTCCCTCTAGAGGGGTGGAATGCTATCCCCGTCGACAGGACTGTCGAGGGGATAGTATTCCAAATCGTATGACACCTTACACGACATGTTTTGATAAAGCCAAACCAAAGTTGCTACATAACCGTAAGGATTATAAGGCACTTAATAGTATATGGTATGGCATTATCCCCGAACAGCTTAGGGAGTTGTTCCCAACAGCTGCAGACAGGCTCAGCTCATGCCAGAGCTCCATCTCACATTAAACCACGCACTCTGCCTTCAGGATTGATAAGGCCTTCCATAGGAGTGGCTCACAGGTTTATATGTGTCCAGATAAAGGTTTAGATATAGGTATACTATATCTAAGCAAGGGGTGATTACACCAACTTGCCCCAGCTGAGTGATCAGCCAGTTGTGTCAATTTAAGAACCTGCCAGGGTGGCAAAAGCTATGCTGCAGCCCCTGGTAGGTCTTGATGGCACCTATGCCCTGAGCACCTATAGTGCATGGTATAGGGGCTGACAAGGAGTCAATTTCCAATTGGGTTATGTACCTATAGTACATGTATGTGAATTTAGAGAGAGAACAGCAGGCTGGGGGTCTGATTAGCAGGCCCACAGCCTCAGTAAGTCGAAAACCAGTGAAGTAAAAAGCAAAAATTTGGGGTGACCATAGGATAGCAGACCCTACTCTACTACACAACCCCCCAGAACCCCCCCCCCCCCAAACGCAGGGACATTACACTTAACCGTGACCAGATAAATCTTCATGTTCTAAGTGGAAGTACCTGGAGAGACCATCTGCATTACCATGGTCGGTCCCTGGGCGGTGCTCCACTGTAAAGTCCATCCCCTGTAGGGAAATGGACCACCTGAGCAGTTTGGGATTTTCACCCTTCATCTGATTTAGCCACAAGAGGGGCTTATGGTCTGTCTGAATTAGAAAGTGAGTTCCAAACAAGTATGGCCTCAACTTCTTCAGGGCCCAAACCACAGCAAAGACCTCCCTCTCAATAGCTGACCAACGTTTCTCCCTGGGGGTCAGCCTTCTGCTAATAAAAGCAATGGGCTGGTCTTGACCATCTTGATTAAGTTGTGAAAGCACAGCTCCCACCCCCAACTCAGAAGCATCTGTCTGTACAATGAACTGTTTGGAGTAGTCAGGACTCTTCAGGATAGGTGCAGAGCACATGGCCTTCTTCAGGTCATCAAATGCCTTTTGACAGCTAACTGTCCACTGAACCTTTTTGGGCATCTTCTTGGATGTCAAGTCATTCAATGGTGTCACAATGGACCCATAGTTCTTTACAAATTTTCTGTAATACCCAGCCAGGCCCAGGAAGGCTCTGACTTGTGTCTGGGTAGTTGGAGGAGCCCAGTCCTGTATGGTCTGGATCTTTCTCTCCAATGGTTGAACCTGACCCCCACCTACTAGGTAGCCCAGGTACACAACCTTGCTCTGCCCTATCTGGCACTTGGTAGCCTTGATAGTCAGGCCTGCCTTTTGCAGGGCCTCCAGAACCTTCTTCAGGTGGATCAGGTGATCCTCCCAGGTGGAGCTAAAGACAGCAATATCATCTAGATATGCTGCACAAAAGTCATCCAACCCAGCAAGGACTTGATTCACCAACCTTTGGAAGGTTGCAGGTGCATTCTTCAAACCAAAGGGCATTACCACAAACTGATAATGTCCACTCGGGGTAGAGAATGCTGTTTTGGCTTTTGACTCTTCAGCTAACCTGATCTGCCAGTAGCCAGCTGTCAAATCAAATGTGCTCAGAAACTTGGCAGAAGCCAACTTATCAATGAGCTCATCTGCTCTTGGAATGGGATGAGCATCTGTCCTAGTGACAGCATTGAGACCTCTGTAGTCCACACAAAACCTCATTTCTCTCTTTCCATCTTTGGTATGAGGTTTTGGCACAAGGACCACTGGGCTAGCCCATGGTCTCTCTGATGACTCAATCACTCCAAGCTCCAACATCTTTTGCACCTCAGCCTTTATACAATCCCTGACATGGTCAGGTTGCCTGTAGATTTTATTCTTGACAGGCAGACTGTCACCAGTGTCCACCTCATGGGTGCACCAGTTAGTTTGACTGGGTGTGAGTGAAAACATATGTCTGTGGGCCTGCAACACCTGTCTGCAGCCCACCTGTTGCTGCTCAGTGAGGCTGCCTGCCAAGTCTACACTCTCAACTGAACCATCATCAGGGTTCTGGGAAAGCAGGTCTGGGAGAGGGTCACTCTCTTCCTCCTGATCCCCATCTGTGGTCATGAGGAGACTCATGACCTCCCTGCCAACAAATGCTTTCAAACGATTTACATGGAGCACCCTGTGGGGGCTCCTAGGGGTTCCAAAGTCAACCACGTAGGTGACTTTTCCCTTCTTTTCAACAATAGGGTAGGGTCCAGTCCATTTGTCCTGGAGTGCTGCTGGGACCACTGGCTCCAACACCCACACCTTCTGCCCTGGTTGGAACTCAACCAGAACAGCCTTTTGGTCATGCCAAGCTTTCTGTAATTCTTGGCTGGCCTCCAGGTTTTTGGATGCTCTTTCCATATACTCAGCCATCCTCGAGCGGAGACCAAGTACACAGTCCACAACATCTAGCTTAGGCTTTTTGAGTGGTAACCCCCATCCTTCCTTTACCAAACATAGTGGACCCCTCACAGGGTGGCCAAACAAAAGTTCAAAAGGGCTGTAGCCAACCCCCTTCTGTGGGACCTCTCTGTAAGCAAAGAGCAAGCAGGTTAAAAGGGTGTCCCATTTCCGCCTAAGCTTCTCTGGTAATCCTTTTATCATTCCCTTGAGGGTCTTGTTGAATCTCTCCACAAGCCCATTGCACTGTGGGTGATAGGGTGTGGTAAACTTGTAGTTTACTCCACACTCCTTCCACATTGCCTTTAAGTATCCAGACATGAAGTTGGTACCTCTGTCTGAAAGAACCTCCTTTGGAAAGCCCACTCTTGAGAAAACTGCAATGAGGGCTTTTGCCACAACAGGTGCTGTTGTGGTCCTCAGTGGAATTGCCTCTGGGTACCTGGTGGCATGATCCACTACCACCAGTATAAATCTGTGCCAGATGCTGTTTGAGGATCCATGGGACCCACAATGTCTATTCCAACTCTTTCAAAGGGTACCCCTACCACAGGTAGTGGTGTCAGGGGGGCCTTTGTTGTGCCACCTGACTTACCACTGGCTTGGCAAGTGACACAGGAGCGACAAAACTCCTTGACATTTTCTGACATATGAGGCCAGTGAAAGTGAGGGACAAGCCTGTCCCAAGTCTTGTTCTGGCCTAAGTGTCCTGCAAGGGGAATATCATGGGCCAAGGTAAGAAGGAAACACCTAAACTTCAAAGGTATGACCAACCTCCTGGTGGTACCAGGCTTGGGGTCTCTAGCCTCTGAGTAAAGGAGTCCATCATCCCAATATACTTTATGGGCACCTTGAGCATTCCCTGCAGCCTCAGCAGCTTGCTGTCTGAGGGGTTCAAGTGAAGGGCAATCTAATTGGGCCTGCCCCAGGTCTGCCCTTGAGGGTCCCCCTGTCCCCAGAAACTCAACCTGATCAGGCTCAAGTTCCTCAGAGACAGTCTCCTCTTGGACTGCAGAATCAGCTTCCTGTGAAGTCCGATCCTCAACCTGGGGCAAGTGGGAAGACACAGCCTTAACCCTCTTGATCCTTCTCTTGGGTTGTGGTTGGTCTAATGTTTCAAGATCCACCACTGATTCAGGAAGACACTTCTTAGCCTGAGACCTTGTCACTGCAAGGACATGAGCTGAAATCCCTAGCATTTCTGCATGAGTCCTGTACTCCACTTCTGACCAAACTGAGCTTTCAAGATCATTGCCTAACAGACAGTCTACAGGGAGGTCTGCACTTACCACAACTTTCTTTAGGCCATTTACCCCTCCCCAGGAGAAGATCACAACAGCCACACTATGTTTAGTAGTGGAGTTGCTTGCATTGGTCACTAGGTAATTCTCACCTAGTACAATCTGTCCAGGGTCCACAAAGTCAGGTGTCACCATAGTGACACTGGCACAAGTGTCCCTGTAGGCCTGAGCCAGTTTCTCATTTATCAAAGGCGCCTACCTATACTTGCCCAGGTTACTGGGGCTCACAGTAGTGGACAAAGCTAGGTCCACATCATAAAGCAGAACAGCCTGAGTAGGGACTCTGACTAGGCCAGATTCCATCTCAGTACCCAAGGTTAACCCTACTACCCCCTTAGGTTGTGCACTACCACTGCTGACTGTACTAGGGGGTGCAGTTGCTTTAGGAGCTGCAGTGGTAGGAACTGGATTTTTCTTGGTGCATTCACTGCCCCAGTGTGAAACTGATTTGCAGGTATTACACCAAGGTTTCTTTGGGCCATCATTCTTCTTTTTCTTTTTGTCATTTTGGGAACCACCCTCCTTATTACTAGTTTGGGGGCCTGAAGACTTCTGGTCCTTTTCTTTATCTTTCTGATTCCCACCCTTCTGGTCTGTTTTCTTCTGGTCACCACCATGGTTCTGGGGTTTCTGCTTAATCCTTGTTCTGACCCATTTGTCTGCCTTGTTTCCCAATTCTTGGGGAGAGGTCAGATCAGAGTCAATAAGGTATTGATGCAACAGCTGGTTCTGACAGTTATTAAGGATCTGCTCTCTCATTATAAGATTGTACGATCCTGTATAGTCTGAGACTTTACTTCCCTGCAGCCAACCCTCCAGAGCCTTAGTGGCACAATCAACAAAATCAGTCCAGTCCTGAGTCTGTGCTTTTTGGGTGTCTCTGAACAACAACCTGTATTGCTCAGTGGTTAGGCCAAACCCTTCAATAAGAGCACTCTTCAGGACAGAGCAGTTTTTGGCATCCTCAGGTCTAACTGTGAGGAGCCTATCCCTCCCTTTCTCAGAAAAGGAGTACCATAAAATTGCAGCCCACTGATCCTGAGGAACCTGCTGTACCATGCAGGCTCTTTCAAGAGCAGTCATCAATTTGTGGATGTCATCCCCTTCCTTGTAGGGGGGCACACTTTTTGTCAGGTTTCTATTGTCATAGCCCCTGTCTTTCTCTCTAGGAATATTGGTGCCACCAGTGGCATCTAAGCCACACAACCTCTGTTCTCTTGCTAAAGCAAGTTTAGCTTGAGCCAAGGCTATCTCTTCCCTCTCTATTTGGAGTTGGACAACCCTCATCCTGGCCCTATGCTCTTTCCTCTGGGGGGAAGTCATTCCCCTTTGAGATTCTCTTGAGACACTAGAAATGTGAGAGTCCCCTGATGGAGATCTCACCCTTCTGTTGCCTGGGAGAATTAGGTTATGGGATCTGGGGAGGTGCTGGCCCTCTCCATTCCCATGTAGGTCTAGGTTGGCCTGGTTAAGCCTGGCCACTACAACCTGGTTACCCCTCTGATCTGATCCTCAGGCTCATCTACTTCTGAGCCCTCGTCCTCCTCTTCCTCCTCTTCTTCTTCCTCTTCTGGAGTATTCTCATTCTCAGGGGTGTTCACTCCATCTCCTAAATCTAAGGGAGCTGCACTCGCCTTATCTAAGTCATCCTTTTCTAGGATGGCTATCAGGGAAGGAATGGTGGGGTTTCTACCCCTTTTTAGCCCCCTTGCAATGCACAAGGCACCCAAGTCTTTGTGGCTAAGTTTGTCATAGCTGGAAGTTGCCTTGGTAAGGTCAACTGTCACAGGGGCAGAGCCTGAAGCTCTTCCTGTGTCAGACATGACTGCTAGTTAGGTGTAAGTGGTGCACTTACCTACACTAAGTGTTTTCCTACTGTACCTTGCTAGTGAGTTGTAGTCAGGGTGTGCTAATCCCTTTAATCTACAACTACTAAGTTCAGTAGAACTTAAATATGCTAAGCTTTTGATTTATATGTACCTAGGGTACTTTATGTGATCTTTCAATTTGATAAAAAGATTGCAATGGTAAAACAACAGCAAGCTCAAATCCGCACCGCTGCACACCAATGTGAGAAGTTGGCCTGATATATGATGTTTCCAATTCTGGAACCACCTTGTATCAGTCCAAACAATCCCTTATGGTGTCTGGTTGTAAGTCAACCTTATAGACAAGCTATCTTAATGGTAGCATAGACTAAGCAGCCTTAAAGGCTAAACTCAAGAGGTCGTGTTAAGCGAGCTGTTTTACCAATCACAATCCTGTAATATCAACTGAAAGGACACGACACAAGTATATATTATAAAAATATATGTGTTTATTTCTAAAATAATCCCCAGTACTCTTTATGAGCAAAGGGGCACAAGCGTTAAATCAAAAGCACAGTATAACATACAAAGTTGCACAATTATGGATGAGGGCGGGTGGCCACTCAAACCATATATTAAGAAAGTGGTATAAGAGATACCAATCGAACAGTGGTTAGGCCTAGGGCCTAGGGAATTGCTGGGAGCAGTCGGGACTAGCAATGCTGAAGTCGGGAAAAGCCCGCGGGATTCGGGTGCAGCGCTTAAAGCACACGCATGCACCAATGCAAAGTCAATGGTGCGTAAAAGTTACAAAGTTAGAGTTTAAGGATACTTCCGCTGAACCTAGAAGGACAAAACTTTAGACACAGACCCTAGAGGTGTGTACCAGTGTGGGAACACCGGCGTTGCCGAGTTACCTCACCCACAGGAAGCGGGTGCATAGGGTCGAAGTGGCGTCGGGTTTCGTCACGCATTTTGTTGGTGCTTGAAGCTGAAGATGCTGCAGGCGATGTGAAGGAGAAGTGTCCGGTGTGATCCAAGGGTGGATCGGAGTCGTAAAGTACCTGAAAGCAGAGGGGACAGAGTCTGGGTCACTCAGCAGTGACCAGGGTGGAACCAGGACGGAAACAGGCAATGTCGGGCGCAATCAGGTGGTTGTTGAGGAGCTTCTCTCCACTGCCACGTGGGCTCTGGGGCACCTGCGACGTCCAGGAGTGGGTCACCAGCTGTCCCACGCAGGGTTTCACAGTCAGCACTGTCGGCTTCAAGATCGGAGAAAACAACACTTGGCAAGAGCAATCCACGCAGGACTAGAAGATTGCTTTTCACTCGGACCAGGAGGGTCAGAGTGGGTGCTCCTTTTCAGAGGAGTGGGTGCAAGTCTTGAGCAACCAGAATCACAAGTCGTATTTAGGTTTTCGCTGGCACAGGGGCCACAAGCCAGCTGGCAAGTGACCGGGCCAACGCGTCGAGCCAAAGAAAGCAGAAGGGCCCCACGCAGCACTCATCGAGTGTAGAGGGGTGAGCTTCAGTGCAAAAGTGGCTCAGGATTGGGGCTTCTCAAACCCCGGTGTACAGCTTCGAGGGTCACTCATGGGCTGCACAGTCAGCGTCTCGTGGTCTTTTCAAGATGGCGTGCCCCATGCTTCCGGTCGCCTCCACAGGTTTGATCCAGGCTGCGCTGGGACTGGGGCTGACTGCCCCAGAACCGGTTTGGCCGGATTATGCAAGGGGAAGCCTTGTGCTCCCCAGGCAGTGTCTGGTTTCTTTCAAACCTCCCTGCTACAATCCACTATCTCCTGTCTGGGGTGGTGTAACACCTTCCTGCGACAGGAAAGCCTTTGTCCAGGCCTCCTCTGCTGAGTTCCGGTCAGCTGCAGGAGGTCAGACTCGTGTCTGTGGCAGAAGCATCCATTTTGTGGATCTGAGGCTCTTTTAAAAATCAACCGCATTTCAATAAAGTAACATGTCTTCTCCCTCTAGAGGGGTGGAATGCTATCCCCGTCGACAGGACTGTCGAGGGGATAGTATTCCAAATCGTATGACACCTTACACGACATGTTTTGATAAAGCCAAACCAAAGTTGCTACATAACCGTAAGGATTATAAGGCACTTAATAGTATATGGTATGGCATTATCCCCGAACAGCTTAGGGAGTTGTTCCCAACAGCTGCAGACAGGCTCAGCTCATGCCAGAGCTCCATCTCACATTAAACCACGCACTCTGCCTTCAGGATTGATAAGGCCTTCCATAGGAGTGGCTCACAGGTTTATATGTGTCCAGATAAAGGTTTAGATATAGGTATACTATATCTAAGCAAGGGGTGATTACACCAACTTGCCCCAGCTGAGTGATCAGCCAGTTGTGTCAATTTAAGAACCTGCCAGGGTGGCAAAAGCTATGCTGCAGCCCCTGGTAGGCCTTGGTGGCACCTATGCCCTGAGCACCTATAGTGCATGGTACAGGGGCTGACAAGGAGTCCATTTCCAATTGGGTTATGTACCTATAGTACATGTATGTGAATTTAGAGAGAGAACAGCAGGCTGGGGGTCTGATTAGCAGGCCCACAGCCTCAGTAAGTCGAAAACCAGTGAAGCAAAAAGCAAAAATTTGGGGTGACCATAGGATAGCAGACCATACTCTCCTACATGCGTCACATTGTAAAGCCCTGCCTTACATTATAACTACATCTGGTATAATGTACGCAGGGTGGGCGTTCCCACACAGGAAAGCCTCGTAAAAGTTACGCCGTGAAATCCACAAGATTTCCCTGTGCCACTTCTAGGACGTCACTGCGTCAAAATCTTACACCTGTTTGAAGCAGGCGTAAGGAGTGACACAGCACAATAAGTATAGGCCTTCCAGAGCCTTGCTGGAGATGCGTTGTGCTTGTGACAAGACTCCAGTAATGCATGACCTTTGCACCAACAGATGCGTGACTCATTTGTCAGTCCTTACGCCATGGTGCGCCACATTGTAAATGCGACGCATCCATGGTGGTGCAATGTTTTTTTGGCATGGGGCAAGGAAACTCATCTCTGCTATAATGCAGAGATGCGTCAGTTTCTTATAAGTCTGCCCCCAAGTCCAAAGATAGAATCTTGGCAGGGTGAAAAGTATCCTCCCCATGTGAAGATTTCAACAGTTGTAAAATTCGAATTTTTCATGCTCAGAGCTTTTCCTGCCAATGGCTTCAGCGGAAATACCTCCAGAGACTACTCGTCTTCGAGAGGACCTCATCGGACACAGCCTGCAACTTTTCCCTGCAGGTTTATTTTTACTTCCAAGTCAGAAGGTAAACTCTTTGACCCGGATAAAAAAAACTGCTAGGTGTATCCGATCCTTTTTCTATCGCTGTTGGGCAGAAATCACACCCATGTCCCAGTCAACTGAGAACAGTGGCTACTGATTTGAGCATTTACTTTTTCATGATGATTTTTGCCTTAAATATTTACAAATTCATTTCTTTGGTTTCCCTTTTTTGGATTTGCGCTGTGTTGATGTCATTTAAATCACATATTTTTTCTAAACTGATTGAGAATTTATTATAGTGTTGTGTTTTAACTTTTCAACTGTTTTGTAGTAGGTAGTTTTAACTCACTTCCACTTCACAACACCTCTTGCACCACACATAGTCCATCACTTAAAGTGCTCCAACGTAGTTCGCAAGTCGCAGCGCGCCCCAGTCCGTAGAGGGCTGGGATTGCCCCAATGATGAAGCATGTCACTGTGGGGAAACCCTGGGGAGTGAGGGGACACAAGAAAGAAATATAATTTTTCTTTCTTCACAAAAAACATAGTGATTCCAACTCCAGCGAGTGTTGTGAATACTAGTCACTGGCAAGCCAGGCTCTTGACCTTTGGTTTCAAGGGTTTTATGTTTACAACCTAGAAATAAGGCAGACCAACTATAGACAAGTGACCAGGGCAAAAGACCTGTATCTGAGGCTCAGCTGGGACATTCACACGAACACTTCAGACTGCTTAACATGAGCACTCTCAGTGTTAATGCCTGCTAGCCCATTTTTACTTTGAGTCAACCTGGTTGTCAGCTTAGTACCACTGTTTTATGGCGTTGGTCTTTTTGGGTCTGATATAATTGTCTTTGTTTTAGTGTATATAGTATTTTAACTTGGTTTTTGAACTCTCTTTTTTTAAGTTTTTAAAGTTTTATATTTTATTTTTAATTAGGGACGTGAAAGGCAGCTATATTTTGCATATGGGCCGAGAGCACTTTAAAAATTCAATTTTAAGGTGGGAATGCCATTCATTCTGTTTGGATGCCAATGAGTGGGGACGAGGTGGCCATCTGAATTGTGACTTCTTTAATACACTTGGCAAAGTTCATTTAAGCCATTACAGGATATTCTCAATCTTTCTTGCTCATTTAATTCTTCTTTGTCTGCTTGGACCAACTTGCACACAAAAGACAATTATTCTCTCACAATTCCCATTTCTGGTTCAGAGTTTTCCGATAGCAGCTGCAGCAATAAACTCAGCACAGTCAGACTTGAATTGCTCTGTAGATAGTAAATCTCAAGGGGGCAGATTTATGTTGGACTTGTGCCACGTTTGCGTCACGCAACAGCGGCGTAAACGTGGCGCATCCCTGCGACCCATTTACAACGTGACGCATCAGGGCAGATGCGTCACGTTGTAAAGCCCTACGCCACATGTGGGCGTCCCGGCGCAGGGTGGGCGTTCCGGGGCAGGTGCTCCTCGCAAAAGTGGCTGAGTGAAATCTACAAGATTTGACTCAGTCACTTTTAGGCCAATGCTGCGTCAAAACCCTGTGCCTGCTTGAAGCAGGCGTAAGGCTTGACGCAGCATTGGACAGATAGGGCACCCCGAGCCTTGCTGGAGCTGCGTCGCGCTTGTGACGCAACTCCAGCAATGCGCCACCTTTAAGGCACAGTTGTGTCACGCATCTGTGCCGTTTTTGCCCCATGGTGCGCCGCATTGTAAATGCGGCGCACCATGGGTGGCAGAGCTGCGGCGCACAATAAGTGGCGCATCCCTGGGGATGCGCCAGTTATTGTAAATCTGCCCCTAAATATGTTGCCGTAGAAAAGCTGATGTGCAGCTGGGCTCTTGAGCTCACATAGTGGAAACTGACTCAAAAGATTGCACATTTTTTAACAAAGGTCTTTCAATCCATGTTGTTGTCCGGGATAAAAAAATATCCAGTATTAATCGGAAAGTGATAAGTACCATCATTTTCCTCTTTCATGTTTACAGACATGATTTTCAGAATGGTTAGCTTCTTGAAATTGAACTGGTCTGCATCACCTGTATTCATTAATGGGAGATTGAGGTTGTTAAATTCTTTCGCATGGAAAAGCTAATATGTGCCACACCAGATAGATGACAAGTCTGGAAATGATAGGGACGAAGTTGAAATATGTGTATCTTGAAGAGGATAGTAAGAAGGGAGAGTACTGCCATATTAATGTTTTATTTTCTCCTATTTTATCTCAGCATATTTGCTCAGTGTGAGATGTTCCATACCTGTCAACATATTCACTCAAAAATGCGAAGAAGACAGGCATTTAAAAGGGTAAACGGAGAAGGAACACTTTTTTGAAGGGTTATAAAGGCTGAAAAGCAGGTGACCCCATTAAAGTCAATGGGGGCATTTTTGTTTTTCAGGCAGTTATATAGAAGTAAAAAGCGGATGACACCAGACAAGAGCAGGTGAGGTAAACAGGTGTGAGCTCCAATTAAAAGAAGCCAAAAAGGAACATGCCTGACTTCAAGGACTCTAACAGCACAAAGTGTGCAGAAAGGTTTCCCCTGACAGGGCGTTTGGGGAAAAGGCCATCAAAATCTAATTTCGTCTAGCGCAGTGGTCGTCATTGAACTAAACCCAGAAGCCTCTCTGGACTAGAGCATGGGAGTGAATTATCACGAAAAACTACATTCATTTTCCAGCCATTAATCTGAAAGGAACCATATGTTTTTCTCTGAATCCTGCATGTTCTATTGCAGGCCAGCCTATCTTTGGATCCCCTGGAGTACAATATGAAAGTGATTGTCCACTGCTCGGATGGGAGTCACCACCAACATACTCAAAGAAAAAAAATGTATAGACAGAAAGCAAGACAGACTTATCTTTTCATCTTCTA